>NC_135387.1:22610851-23810851 GCF_051989625.1 Stigmatopora argus
TTAACTGCCTCTCTAACTGTAAAAGCAACACTGTGAGAATTGAACCTAGTAGCAATAAAATCTTTTTGCAGACAGAAACTTCAACGCACATTTAAAGGCTTTATGTAAAGTAGCAACACATTCTGCTGACCTTACTGAAGCTTCGATGTATATTTGTGCTTTACTGTATGTCAATGGGATGGGATTTATTGGCGTGAGCGTGAAGGTGGTACCTCTCAGACGTGGGGTCTTTGCAGTTGAGTGGGTATTTGAGCTCGATGACATGGCCGTTCCTCTCACGAAGCAGGTCCTGCTGTTCAGTGTAGTACTGCACCAGCTCGGCGAGCGTGGCAAACTTCTCGCCCCCGTACAGGTCATAGTAGTCTCCCGAGTTCTGGATCTTGATGTGGGTCACCTCATCGTTACGCCTTAATGGGGAGAGGTTGAGTGTATTCATTTCTAGCGTATGCTTTAATAACGTGTGGAAATAACTCGCGCACGTGTCCCTGCATAAGCAAAATATAGTTTATGTAGATTTCCCAGCACACACATTACCAATGCATGAGTTTATCAGGCCATCTGGTGCTTTTTAAGAATTGTTATAATAAAGTCTATTTGAAGTGTATCATTAATAAACAACTGTAAATGTTTATCCTTGCCAAGCGAACCCCCCGACTCAAAGATAAATAGCTACTGTATTTTTCGGACTATAAGTCGCACCAACCAAATAATACATAATGAAAAAGTATATACAATATATATGAAACACTGGCAAAAAGTTGAATTTTAGGAAGGGCAATTTTTTATTTGTTCAGAAAAGAAGAGCAAGTAAAAATAGTTAAATGGAGAACAATGTAGCATGAATAATGTAACATTTACAGTTTTGTGGATATGTATAGCATGAAAAAACATAACAGAAAAGCAATAGAAAACACTGGTTAAATCACAAACATTATACACACGATATCAGCTTTCAAATGTGCACTGTGATTTGACATTTTGCTATTGATGAAGTTTTCTCAGTATTTGAAGACTACAAATACAAAGTAGTCTAGCTACAGAAAGGAATTTGTTATAAGAGGTAATTCTGAATAACAAAGTAGGCCATCCAGTATGAATTTCAATTGAGAGACAGAAAACAATTTAACTAAGAAATAAGATTCTGGTGGGACTACTCTAGGACAAACTCTTCTTTCTTATTATCCTCAAGATGTGTCTTGATACTTCCGTATTGCATTTAGGCCTATTTCTTTTTCCATTTCTCCTGTGATCCATCACTTTCTCGGTCTTTCGCTGTGTTTCCTGGTAATTGCTAAATAGCTTTAGTATTGGCTGTTGGCACACTGCCATAGATTTCTATTCCTATTCACATTCCACTCCAACTCAGTTAAAACAGTCATTGAAATACAAAACATAACCCGTTACATTTGATTTACTTGATGAGTTGATTAACCATGCAAATATAAATGAGAACACTTTTCCTAAATGCTTCCATTCCATTTCCAGGTGAAGCCAGGTAAACGGCCCTTAACACACAGGTGCTGCCACTACAGACAGCGCTATATATTAAGAAGATGGACGAGAGAGTGAGAGAGAGGTGAGAAATCAACCCACACTGAACTCTATGCAAACACCACTATGGCAAAGAGGGGAATTTTGGCTCATGGTGGCCACAACAACAGACGGTTGAAACGGTGACAGTGTTTAGAAGCTGAAATTCAGTGATTCAAAGATCTTCTCATTTCATGTTAGGAAGGATTTTCAACGGGTGTGTTCCCAAGGTAAAAAGTCCATCGTGATGCCTGACTGGAAACCACAATATTTGCATCCCTTTTGCGTCAGAATCATGTAAACGAAAAGAAGCACGTAAACGGTCTAATCTGTTTGCATTCTTCTAGTGGCTTCGATGCCGCTACTTTTTGGGAATGTATTTCAAAGCATTTTGATTCACTCCCTTGCAACCCCGTTGGGTGCATATCAATATTTTTGCTTCATCAAAATTTGACACACTCGGATGCAAGTTGCACCGACCGGGCTGAGGTCAATTGGCTTTCTCATAACATCACAGCAGAGTGCTTTTGGTTCTGTTTGTTAACACTTTTCACATCTATCCAAATGAACCACATGTCATGGAATGATTTTGCGTTTAAATAAAACTGACTTGATTGCTATGGTAGTGTGGAAATACTCCTACGTGTCATTAAGGGCTCATAACAGAGATAGAATCCCCTTCAATTGTAACATTAATTGCTTGTTTCAATATTACAATTAGCACTTTAGAAAAATCCCATGTTTGAATGAATAAAAAATTAATGCATCTATTATTTGTCTTTATTTCATTTTAAATGATAATTTAGAAAGCCTTGGTGGGCCAGATTGAAAAATAACAAAACATCGAGATACCTGTGGTCTGTGGTTTGTCCATGTCTGACAGTAATACCACATTCACCTCAATTTGAGTCATGAAAAGCCCGGAGAGATTATACTAAATTACTTGTGTATGTATGTTGTCTGTAACATGCAGGTTTGCAGTAAACACTATTTATAGGATGTTTGTACAAAGACCTCTAAAGAGTAACGTCAATGCAGATGCTGTTGCTATGAAAACTTGTGATTCTTACATTCCCGCTTTTCTCCTTAGGGATATAATTTAAATATTTGAAGGAACAGACATTGCTTTTAAATTTGCAAAACCTCTACTTGCGTGCCTATTCACGTTCATACAAAAATGTGGCGATACGAAAATGGAAGGCAAAGAGAGAGGAAGAGCAAACAGAGCGAGGGCACCAAACTCCCAAAGTGACTATTACCATCTGAGCTATCACTCATGCTACTCAAGCTGGATAATGACTCATCAACTCATTAAACTTTCCTCTGTTTTGAGAAAATACTGAATGAATGTGTGCATGTGTTCTGATACACGATTACTAAATCATAATCATGAATATATTCCAAAAATGTAAAAATTCTGGAAATGCAGTAAATCATTGCAATGTACACTAAGTGGATTTGTTTTACATTCTGCTTCGGATGGACTCATGCTGTGTGTATGTCATGACAATTTAAGCATATTGAATTACAATAGGTCTGCCTTTGGTACAAGGAGTGAAATTTACACAACACAGACACACCAGTACACACAGTTCAAAAAGCCAAGGTCCGAACCTAAACCACAATGGTGGTAAGGTCCCCAAAACCTCTGTTACCAAGCTACAACCACTGATCATATTGCCATCAAAAATCCCAATGTTATCATAAAAATAGCTTTTGAGCTTATTGACACTGATAGTGAACTGAATTGCTCCCACGTCATTATTTCTCTAAAGATTTACCAGTGTTTCAATTGAAGGTTAAGCACAAAAAAATCTTTTACTCGATCAAAATATTAATTCGGAAGGTCAAAGACCAAAACAATTTTCTGTAACTTCATTTTTTCAAGATGGATTAGAACCCAAAAATCCTGCCTTCTATATCCCTTAAAATGGAAAACTAGTCTCTTGTTTGCGCTCACGACTGAACTTTGGACCATTGAGAGAACAGTGAGGCAGAAAAAAAGGTATGTGATCGACAAAAAAAAGAAGGACGTAACAGGGAAAAAAGACAAATACCTGACTGAAAGTGTGAAATCCCCCGGATTGCTCTTGCTGGGTCGGGCCAGGAAACTGCCGTGGACACCCCGGGTCAATAGGAGCTGCTCTGCTTCGATTCCGGTGACGTTAGGGTGGAACCACCTGAAAGCAAAAAGCAAAATGGAGCTGCTATCATGCATCAGGATGGATGGTAGCGTATATTCCCTTTAGTAAGGCCAGGGAACTGAATGAATCACGAACAGAAAACATTGGTGTCACAAAAGTTAAATAACATACAGACAAAAAACGATACATGCTTGGACATTGGCTTCTTAGGACAATATGATTCAATAATAAAAATGGGAAATATGTGCATGAACAGGAACAAATCAGAGGATGACCAGTTGTGTTTGCCTTCCGCACTTCTACTATATAGTATGCCGAGGGTCACATAAAATCACTCATTAGCTTTTCTTGTCATTTGTGCTATTAAAATATATAACAGGCCTAGATCGCAAACGTAATCTTCCAGCATACCTCATTAATTTCATTGTGTTGTCAGAGAAGATGAGACTAACAATGTTATCAGCGCATTTGGCGTGACAGAAAAAAATTCTCATATTGAGATAACCCTTATTATTTCCACATTGCAGGTGAGCATAGAACTGGAGAGTAATAATATAAACAATGATGATGATAAAAAAAAAATGCTGCACACACTTCCTGATGAGAAAATGAATTCAAATAAAAACAGCAGAGCATCGAAAAACACCCGAATAAAAAAAAATACTTGCCATGGATACGGAATCAACCAAATTCATTATATTTGTTTGCGGGGCAAAGCAACGGATGATGTTGATGCAACAGAAATATAGAATGAATCTAAAGTATTGCATTTTTGACTTGTGAGTACAATTATAATTTGCAATTTTCCGTGGCTTTAATTCATAGCTAAATATTAGATTTGAGCAAAAGTAAGACAAATTCCAATTTGTGTTAATAAACATCGATTATTGGATTTGTATGGGGACATTTGGTCAGTTAATGAATTTGTCAAAAGGCAGTATTCAGGATGAAGACAGGCTGAAAGTATTAATAACGCTTTACATTTTTTTTTTTCTGGGATGACTACATTACCATATTTTTTAATTTTTTTAATTTTGACAGGAAGCTTTATAATCCAATATGTGAATTTATTTGTTGAATTCTGATTGTGCTCTGCGACCTCGATTTTCTTGGAGTGGTACAGATACACATTCATAATTCATCAAAACCATAAATGAAGCAGTACAACGAATAATAAATACACTAATAAAAAAAAGATAATTACCGTAATAAAAGAAAACTGACATAAGATACATTGATCCACTAATGTGTCTTACAATCTGGTGCGCCTTATGGTTAAAAGAAAAGTACTGCATTTTTTAATAAACTAGCGCATAAATGACCGCATTATGATTTTTTGCCCGATGAAATAGTAATACAGCATATTAATGAATAATCAAAAAACTGGAGGGTTTAATAAAATGTAAATTAGAAATTTGATGAACCATCTACCTTAAATATTTAATAGTATCTGTATCGTCCCTGCATGGCTAGTCCCTTGGGCTATATTGATACCAAAATATGCAGTAACATACACCATAATTTTCCACACCGCCTGTTTCTGTGTTTGAGTTCTGACTCCAGCAGAAAAAAAAGTTTGCTTACAGACGAAGAGCGAGAGCACGGCAGCGTGAATCAACTATATTATATCATTATTTGAGGCATCCAGCAGTGTGAGTAAAAGCAAGGAAAGGAATATGTGGGTTTACAGGAATATACTAAAGCCAGAGCCAATGATGATGACATGTTGCTTTCTCTGTTGGAAAACAAAATGCAATTATTTATCTCATGTACTTCATAGGTAAACAAAATTCACAGTTTCTAAACTTCATCTGACAGTACAAAGTTAAAGTTTGATTCAGTTTTAGAGTGTGTAAAAGAGAAAGTTATAATTGGCTGGCTATGTGCTGATATAGAAGAAATAATGTGGTGAAGGGAAACATGTCAGTTGTGCAAAAGGAACGCTCATGTTTTAGCTGGGATCATTAGGTTAATCCTCTCTAATTACTGTGGGCCATTGCTAGCTCAGGTAATTCACTATAAGCCATGTTACGTGTCATTTGTAGGGCATAGCAAGACAGCATTATATGTTATAAATAGAATAAATATGTTTGGCTGACAAAAAAGGCTCGAGCTATTTTGTGGATATTAAAGATAAAAAGATATTCAGCTTTACTTGGCATTTGCTGTTCCGAAAAGCATACAGCAAATTCCATACTCACTGGTTAGCGTGTTAGCAATGATTTAATCAGAATGTAGTTTTTTTTAAAGCAAGATCTGATCACTCTACATTAGGGGCGATCATCTGAGTGAGCTTTTCAAAATGACCAACCCAAAGTTATCTAACATACATCATGAACATTATTTAGGCTTTTACATGAAGCCATGGGACGATCACAAAATATGCAAATGCAGAAACATTTTTGTCTAGAGTCATAGTGGCCAATGTTCACCACCGGCAAAAAAAAGCATTGCGTACAAATCTAAGGATGCACAATCATTTATTAAGTTAAAACATTTCTTCAAAAACCTTTAACATTTTGATAGTAAATATACATATTAGCAATTTAATCGGAGCTCATCACAAATATAATAAGATTCATTTACAATGTTGAGAAAAAGCGTATTAAAATACCGTATTCATTCGAGTATAAAATTTTATATAAAAAAACTGAAGCAAAGTTTGGGTGCGCGTTATACACGAATCCCGGTGAAACACTGCCCTCTGCCGGTGAAAGTCCCCTCCGCGGCCGTTATGTATAATAGGAGACGTACAACCGCCAGATGGTGACAATCTGCCTCCTTTTACAAAAGCCAGCCCTCAGCAAATAGCCTTCGGAAAGTTTATAGGTAATAGGGTGGTAAAAATTTAAAAAACTCACTCCAGGGAAACGAGTCCCCCCAGGGAGCACCATCCTTACTCAAGAAGAATGGAATCAATTGTTTGGTGAATCTGATGAAGATTAATCCGACTTTGAAAAATGAAAATATTATGATGATGAATTAGACTTTAAGAATATAAAATTGTAAAATCCATTTGAGAATTGTGTTCATATTGGTACTATAGTTTGTTTTACCAGGTTTGAATGCATGTTTTGTCATGGCGACATGTGTTCAGCATTTGCCAGTTACCCGTACCAGTAAAATCCTTGAGAGCTGAGGAAAAACTAAAAAAAAAAAGTTATGCCAATTTTTAGTGGCATTTAACTATGGTGCATGTTATACACGGGTGCATGTTATACTCGAATAAATACGGTAATCTTTGTTATACTCCTTGTCGCAGGTGAGGTGCGTGTCATTTTGCAAATCATTGCCTTTCATAACAAAAATATATTACCGTCTTCACACGTTGGGGAGAAAGCTGATTGCAACAAGCATACAGTTCTTTACACATACTTTACACGGTGTGTACCTCGACACTGTTTAATATAGATCCTGGGATTAAAATAAAGTCCTGAGGACTAGCTCATCCTGATTCCTGACAATACTGACTCAATATCAGGTGCAATTTTATACATTCCGAGATTGCTTAATAAAATGGCAATCACCTGAACTTAATTTAACGTTAAAGCAAAGTTTCTCTTTGTCAGCATAGTCTACTACACCCAACTAATCATCTCAAATCTCTTTTTTGTTGCGAGTGAAAATTGTTTCATCATCCTGATTATTTACTGAAAATGTATTTTGCTGAGGAAACACTGAGAGGTCATGTGTGTCAGCTGGCAAACAGATTAATCATTGTCTTGTTTTTAATCCTTCACAGATTCCTACGGAGAAATAATAACAAAAAAAACATGGTCCGTCACTAATCTATATTTAATCCTTCCATCCCAGAACTGCTGTCTCTCGTGAAATCATCATAACAATGGGGATGTGATGGAAGTTGCAACACTAGGATTCGTCTACGAGGAAAGTACTTTGACACAATTGTACATCCCTATAAGTCAAGGGTGCCAAACTCGGGTTGGTTTGCGGGCCACATTAACGTCAACGTGATTTCATGCGGGCCGGACCATTTTAGATATAATATTTAGATTTTTTTTTTATAAATGGATTAAAAGCCCGGAATATTCAGTTTTTTATAGATCTAAAACAATGTTTATTTTAGCTTTTTTATATCTTTTTAGATTTTACAAAATGATTTTTGAACTAAAAACACAGAAAAAAATGATTAAAAAATTACAATTATTGATTTAAAAGGGGGATATTTCAGGAAATTTAATATACAGTGGTACCTCGTCATCATACAAAATGCTCGTCTTACGGGGGAAATTTTGATCGAATAATTCGCCCATGATGCGGTCAAAATTTCGTGATGCGACCAAGCCAGGTGGCCATGGCATTTTTTTTTGCATATCTTTCATGTATAACAATATTTACGAGCACCGGATGAGTTATTCAGACCAGGAAACGCACAACGCGCATGGGCGGGGAAAAGAGGGCTTTCTGGGTAATGAAGTATACTCGTGCACACAACGCCGACAGGCAATGGCACTCAGAATAAAACTTTACCCACAATCAATACGTGGGTAAGCTCAGCTGCTGCATTTCCTGTTATTTTTATCTAATACGAGGAGTATTATATTACTTCTCGTTGGCTGCTCATAAGAACATCAGGGGCACTGGCTCGCAACAGCATCCCCGGTAGCAACTCTATCATAGGCGCCGTTCGAGGGGATGCGACCACAGATGCTACAAGCTAAAAGGAGCCGCTAGCCAGCGCCCCCGAAGCTCCCATGAGCAGCGGTGCGATCGCTGCTAAAAGACTGCTGCTCGTTGGCAAGTGGTCGTGCGTTATCCGATTGTGAGGACATTTGTGTGCATCATTTTCGGAATATTTTGAAGGGAATAGTACGACAGCAAACAGCCCATCGATAGCGAGCGTGAGGGTGGAGTGTTTGTTCTGTTTACGAGTGCGTTGTGTGGAAAAAAAAACGAAGCCCCCCGCCCCTTTTGTGCCCCTCTCCCCTCGGCGAAATCCGCCCAATTTTAGTTAGATTAAACACTATTTCTATTAAACCACTAGTTATGTGTTACTTTGTTAATAGATGGGGATTTTTTTTTGTAAAATCTGACAAAAAGTGCAAACAAAACTTAACACAGACAAAGATGTGACTAAAGGATTTCTTTGTGTTTCTTGCAGGTGTTCACTGGTGGGTTGTTGCCCTGTAAAGTAGGCATGTTCAACCAGGTGTTGTTACTTTGCTCGATGCATATGGACAGATACATTTCAATGTAGACCACGAATGTGGTATTCAAAAAAGAGCGACTCTCATCCACCCAACTTTCACTTGGGCTGGTTCCGTCTTCAAGAATAGTCTTGCTACAGTTGTACGTCTATTTTAGTGTGAAGTAAAATGCTAAATTCCATATATACATTAATCTTTTTCAATCATAAAAATCCAGATGTGCTGCGTTTCAAAACAGTGCGCATTTGTGCTGCCAACAAAAACAGAGCCCTAAGATCTATCGGACTTCACCCAGGGCTGATCACCGGTAAAGCCATTTGACGATTGTGAACAGTATGAACATCAGTAAGGTAAAAAAAAAGATACTTAAACTTTAGTTATATGGCGGCAAAATACGTTGAACCAATTAGGTTGCTTGCATACCAGGAATGTGGAGACAGTTGAAAGGGGATAAATTCTCCCTACCTCACCATTCTGGTCGAAGCCTTCCTCAAGCCCCTTCCTTAGATTTTAGTAATCCAGTACACAATTGAGTCCAGGAAGTAGGCAGGACAATATAGACACAAAATGAAAGTGTGTGGGGAAGTAGGTTTAGGGCTGGGTGTTACTGGGTTAACTAAGACGAGACAGTGAACACAAATGTGATTCTTTGCGCAAATGATCGAATGAGAGAGGGTGTGCGTAAGGGTGAGCGAGGGGACAGAGGTCTTGTAATCTGGGATTTGGATGAACGTGAGCGAGCCTGATAGCACAACTCGTCAGCATTATCAGACCCCCCTTTTTTCTCCACCTTAGGCAAATGTGACAAGCTTATGCTACGCCTTCATCCTGAGTGGTCTACAACCAAACAAAGGCCAACCTGTGATCCCTGCACCAAGATTGCTTTTACTTGCCATGACACAGAGCAGACCATGCCAGGCCGGATCAGGATAACAAAACCCTCCGAAATGAAAGGCACTGGCCCGGTCTTGTCAGGGGGAACAAACACAACAGCTGTGTCGCCCGTGCCGGGAGATTACATCTAATCGTGGACGGCATAGTTACACCATATCATAGTCGGCCCTCGCCAAGATAACCCTCTGCAATCCGGCCAATTCAGCACTGTGCCATTAGGCTATTCATTTCCCATGCATGTGATAAAGATACAATTTAATGCATTTGTAACAACATATCTATACCTTGGATATAGTCAGATTCGATTGGCTAAAACGGTACTGAGATTTAAAAAGGAATGCTACAATGTAACATGACTACTTTCGGCAGATATGAGCTTTTTTCCCCCCACAATTTTACACGTCTTCTTTTCTCTAGTATCCGCATGATAACATTATTGTCTTCCCCTCAAACGTAAGCTAAAAACACCTGCAGCTAATACAGGTGTTGTGATGGGAGCAGGGTGACAGGGTTATTATTTCGGGGGAAAGTTCGCCGAAAGAATGTAAGGTTGAACAAGATCTGCCGGGCTACCGATGTCCAATGTCGTTCCAATCTCACTTTTACTCCCTCCTCTACAGATCATGATCTCAGGAGCCAAGTGACTCAGGGCTTTCCAAGAATAGGATTTCCTTTGCAACCCATTTCCTTTCTTGCAGCCTCGAGCAGAGAACCAGGAACAAAAACACAAACGAGCAGATGAGACTCCAAATACGCTTGTTTGGACGGATAAGACATCAACAGAGAGTTTAAAAAAAAAGTGTCATGGGATTGACATGGGCAGCTGGGAGTTTAATATTGGGCCCCAAGCGGGTGGAGGGAAAATGGGGCAAAGTGTGCGTCCACAGCTCCCGCTTAGTCTCTTACGTAATGTCTCAAGTTCAATAAAGCCTGGACCATCTATTTACAGCATGCCTGTCTAGGCCCTCCGACAAAAAGGTGGTATACTTAGCAAGGCATCAAAGTCCCCACAAGGGCTATATTGGTCACAGATTTTGGTAATGTTGTCCGTATTTTTACCCCAGCTGATGTCCACAGAGTGCTTAACTAACACTCATCATAGGATGCTTTACAGCAGGGGCGTCAAACTCTGATTGGTTTGCGGGCCACATTCATGCCAACTAGATCTCCAGTGGGCCGGACAGTTTATTTTTGACCAAAAAAGCTAACTTTTTTGTAAAAAAAAAACATTTTGATAAGTATTGTCCGGACATGTATTCATCCTTAGAGCTAGAGTTTGTATTTGTTTTTCTCAGGGCTAATAAATTACATTAATCAATAGTGGATTATGAAATTGCTTGCTTTTGATCTAAATGATGACTTAGTAATAGAAACTATTTGTTCTTAGTATCGAGCCTTTTTAAGTTAAAAAGCAACATCACAAGATTCCAAAATTTTCATTATTGTTTCATAGAGGTGGAATTCATCTGAAATGTTTACTGTTTAAACAAAAGTAGTTATTGTTGGCTTACTTGGAATTGTAGTATCATTTGTGTGCTTGTAATCATCAAAGAGGTAAAAAAATATCTCTTAACCACTCCAACTGGATTAAAAAATATTTTCCAAATAAAATGAAGAGTACTTTAGATCTGTATGGTATTTATTTAGATGATCTTTGAGGAATCCTTTTTTACTCTATTCTATGCATAACGCACGTTTCTAAAAAAAAAAAAAAAATGAACAGTTGGTGCGACGAGACCTTCTGGAAGTGTTGCTAGCGTTATCTAATTCCTCCACACGGGCTGTTATTTTCCTGTGGACTGACAGAGAAAACTGACTCAAATGAGTCTCATTGACAGATGGGGTCTGCTACATTCACAAAGGGGGTAACATGACAATATTTTCAATAGGTGGTTAAATGTACTGGAGGTAACTGCTGTATGAGTGAATTCAACATGGAATTCTGTGGTCTGACAGAGCGAGAAAGACTTTAGCCACACATCTTTTGTCTTGCTGTGAGGTTTTAAACAGGAAGTGCAGAGGCAGCATAAAAGCAACACTCATAAATGTCTCAGTCTTTTGCACAAAGCATGAGGAAAAAGAAAACAACTCAATGCTTTTTGAAATTTCACACTTTTCAGGTTTCTGCTATATTTAGTCTGAACTTGATTATGACCTCTACCTCACTCAGGCATTCAATATGTCCTCTAAATGTTTTATTGTGGTGTTTTTCGACCCATGTTTTATTGCTCATCACCAGTTTTAATGAACTTCAGTTAGATTTGTTTTAAAAGTAGTGTACATTAATCTGTAAAACAACTATTGTTTCTTTTTAAAATCAATATTAGCAGTTAACATTCTCTTGAGTTAAAATGTGGGCTTCTCTAATTTTTGTTTTTTTGTTTTGGTTTGTCAAACAAAGTTTTGTGACAGTTTAACCCCAAAACGGAGTGCTCCATTATTCCCAACTGGAACACAACCAGCATTGCCGAATGGATTATTGTTACAGTGTACATTTCCTTCTAAACACTTTGTAGAACTTAATACAAAATGTCAATTACAGAAACTTGAAAAAGCATTAACATGAACGATTCAAGCATATACTGAACTAATACTCCTGTTGCACAGATCTGTTTACCGCCCGTACAGTTATTTGCTTTTTTGTGTCAACTATAAACTTCGTTAGTGCAAAGAAAGCAAATTCTGAAGCACGTGATGTATAGAAATTGTCTCCAGAGCAGCCAGCTCCTGGAGTCAACATTTCCCAGGTCACCTTGCAGCAGGAAAGAACGCTGATGCATGTGGACAAATAATTAGTCTAGACATAGAGAGCAAGTGCAACATTTGCAGCTAAAGATGATCTTGGATGCAAACACTAGGATTAACTACACAATATCCCAAAAGATTTTTGGATTATCAGGATTGTGGGATTGACGATTCCAAAAGTTTCTCATATAATTATTGTTGAAATGGTACATTGTAACTATGGTTGTACATTTGGTAATGGTAACTAACAGGTTGACTCTGAGACAGATGAATTAACAACATCATTTCCAATAGAATTTGGAATGAAATAGTCATCTGGTCATCAAATCTTTGTATGAAGAAACAATCGTTAACTCATTATAATGTCAATGTTTTTTTCTGTATTCAATTTGTAGACCTTTTTTTCCTCAAACTTAATAAATTGCCATTATTCTATTGGTCTGCTCTAGTTTTGACCTATAAATGGCCAACTGCTTATCTCAGACATAAGAACTGGGTAGTACTTAGATTTTAATTAAAACCACTGTTAACAAAATCATAGATATTAATGTTAAAAGCAACAGGCCTAACTCAAATTTCATATTTTTCCCTTTGCTCGTGTCGGTCAGTGGATAGATGTTTCGTATCTTGACAGTTTCTTACATGGATATTTCTTATCTTTGATAAACACGATAATCTGTGATTTTTCAAATGAAAACAAAGTGTGAAGTACTTCCTCCTTTTACAAACCACTAGACTAGTGGCAATAAATAAATATGCTGATAAAGTATTGTCAATGACTTTGACAGGCAAGATGTTTCTACTACATAATAAGAAATTAAATACAATTGAACTTAAAAAACAGAGTATTGGCATGCTTCTTCCAGCAATAGATTTTTTTAATTAAATATCAAAGAAATTGTTATTTTTAAATTATTATTAAAAATATACACTATATACACTGTCCATAACGTGAGGAAAACCTGTATAATGCAATGTAACCAATATAGGGTCACTTTTGGAAAAACACAGTAACGCATCTTGACGCCTTTAGATGATTTTTCCTAACATTTAGAAAGAAATAAAATACCCAGCAAACCATGAGGTGTAAATGTTTGACTGACTTTGACGTAAAACCAGTCGAAAAGTTACTAGAGCGCCCTCCTACTCGACAAGGCGCTCGATCTCACTGCCTTTGGAAACTCACCGTGGCTCGACTCGTAGAAAGTGAAGCAGGTGTCAAACACTTCGGTCGTGAGTGGTGACATTTTGAAAAACATGAAAAAAAACGCTCTTTACCTCCGAGATGTCATCGCAGTCCGTTCGAGCCCCGAGAAGTCTTCAAACGTTGCTCTAATCAGGACACCGCGAGGGAGAAGTGACAGAGAACGAGCAGCGGACAACGTTAGTGGGCTCCCGCTACTTGGCTAACCCCGTCCCATCAAATGACAAATTACTATACTATCACGTACCAGATCCGGCTGTGACCTTCAAAACAAGAGCCTACATTTCTGCGTGCTTTTTGAACACTTGTTTTATCAACTTCCTATCCATCTGGATTGAGCACATGAAAAAGAACCGCAGCTGTGAATTACACAAGAAATATTGACCTGATCTCAATTGAGTTCAGTTTTTACCTTAACTTTACAAGATTACCCCTTATTAAATTGGAATCAATTTTTTTATACTATACTTTTATATAGAATACTTTTCAGGAAACCATTCCATTAATTTGTACGTATAAAAAATATTGAATATTCTTTTGAGTAATGTTCAACACTGGGGACCACAATGTTTATTGTTTTAGTTTGACGAGCACCACCTTATCCAACTAAAATGGCTGAAGCCCCTGGGGCCAATGATCAAGCGAGTTATTCTTCGCTATCAGCCCCCCGCCAACATCCCATTTGGATGATTGTCTCAAGGGACCCGTTTGGAGGGAATGCCTTGCCCTTGTTCTTAGCCCAGGGGCCAATGGTGGCCATGGGCATCACTATATTTACATTTGTTGGCGAACCTACTTGATCAGACCTGGGCAATCCGGTCCTCAAGGTCCGCTGTGGGTGCAGGTTTTTGTTCCAACCGATCCAGCACAGACAGTTTAACTAATTAGATTTCTGATGAAACAAGAAGCACCTGACTGCAAGCCACTGATTGCACTTCTAAGTGTTTGAACGAAAACCTGCACCCACTGCGGCCCTATGTGAAATTAATTGCCCAGGTCTGCACTTGATTATCACACCATTGTGGCTTTTACTTGTGGTGTGCCAACACAAAATTTGGCCACCTCTATGAATTTTTTTGGGAGTCGCCACTGCCAGGGGCCAATAGGCAGATTAAAATGGGCCTGGATCTGACAGCAAATTTAAAAAAAAATTGGGGTGTGGAATTCAAAATTAATCTCAAGTTGACAGTTTTTTATTCTATTAATTTTCCATTAAAAAGGCCACTGTTTAGCTCAACAGATAACATTTAAAAGGTAACGTATTTTCCGCACTATAAGCCGCACCGGAGTATAAGGCCTACCTTCAATTAATGACATATCTTAAAATTTTGTAACCCTCCAGCCAACCAGTTGACCGTAAATAGCTAATATACAAGTAGGTAATCAAATAAGGACTTTGAAGGATAATGTTTGTTCTCTGTTTTAAAGTGTTATTTGATGTGAATTCAAAAGAAAGTGTAGGTTCCAAAGCAGCGCCACCTGTGTTAACAGCCAGGTTGACGTCAGCAGCCTATCACTACAGCTTAATCTACTGGGGGATGGACACGCTTATGCAATTGTCTGTGAGCCAAAAGGCTTTGAAACTATGGATTTATTTGCCTCCCCACAGCTTGACCCTATGTGCCGCCACAGCCCACACACCAGCACTGACAGGACGGCGAAACGAAACATCTCTTCTCCATGGAATTCCTCTCAAATCGGTGCACTGAGCTTCAGGCTAAAAGGATGGGCTCCAACTGAGTTTTTATTGTTCACGTCTGGCGAGCAGTTAAAATTGATGCTGGCATGCAAAGGGATGACATTATTGCCTGATCAATACATGATGGAAATGGATGTAGAGAGAGAAGAGCACTGGCTGCGTATTTGCTTAGAACACTAAATGTGATGGATGCAAAGTCATCACCTCGTATCAGGGGCATTTAGATCCATACCGTAGGTGTCGTGTTCGTTTCAAGAGGATGTGCTGCACCTGCATAGTCAAATACTGCATGAGATTATGAATGCGTGTGTGATGATTATCTTCTTCATAAATAAACCCATTCAAACAGCTGTTGGAATCACAAGGTACAACACATTGCGATTAAAAGACAATGCAATGTGTCCCCTGTCTGGTGCCCATAGTTGGCTGGGATAGGCTCCGGCACCCCCCACGACCCTTGTGAGGATAAGGGGTACGGAAAATGAATGAATGGCTATGAAGTTTGTTTTTGGAAAGAACAATGATGTTGTTGAAGGTGATTAAGAAAGTGTCAAAATATAAGTACTGAGGGACCTCTAAAATAATTGAAAATTCCCAAGTTTGGTGCTAAATCAGTTGTTGATTCCATTATAACATTTTGTCATTTGTGTTTTTCTTTCATGACCAGGGTAGTAGTAGTTGTTTGACCAATGTTAACAAAAATGTTTATCTAAAAAATAAAGAGTTTGGCCTTTTTTTGAATTTAGATCGATTTATACATTCAACAAAACAACAATGAATCCCATTTTGGTAGACATTTTATTTCATGATGGTAGGAACACAAGACAAAGGTCATAAAGTTAGTAATGTTCAGGTCATGCCACTTTTACTTGGTGCACTGCCCTTTGAGGAGGTTCGAGCTCGGGCAGTAGGTTACATCCACTTTTAAATAAGTTAGGAACAAAAGAGGAGAAATTAACATCCTTCTGTTATTTCCCCCTTCAAAACTATGATTTTATCCGCCATTATATTACTCTTACTATACGTGGATTGGCTTTATCAATTGGCAAAATAAGAATGTTGCTTAGAGTCAAGGTTACTAGTGACTTTAAAGGCAATTCCAAATTGGCAATAAATCATGTGTCTTTATTGTGTGGTGTCATGTACAAATATATACATATATTTTTAAGTGTTGACACCACAATAGGTCAAATTCTAAGAACAACATGGCTTAAGTAAGACATAACGAGAGCGAGGTGAAGGTCAACTAAGACATGTTTTTTTACACCAGAAAAGGGCCCTCTGAATTCACCTGATATTACGGACAAGACAGTAAGTAATATTATAGCTTTAGTGACATCCCTCCCCCATGTACATTTATTAACGTGTGGTAGAAGAGACATGGCTCCAGTGTATATTACTAAAAAACATAAACCTCCACAAATAACACACTTTGCACTTAAAACAGGTGGGCTATACGAACAAAACTGGTTGCCAGATCATTTTAGAGGGGAACCATTATTAAGAATGAAAAGCAATAAGACCGATTGATACTTAACCACAAAACAGGCATGATTTTTTTTCATACAATATATTGCCAAAGATCTCATATCAAAAGAAGATATCAGTCCTCACAGCTTATTGTGGTTTAGCAACTCCTCATTGCATCACTGAATGTTACAAACCCATGCGCTACTACAGTATGTTAGTTAACAAGTTTAATGATGTATTTTCGCTGTTATGGCTTCATCGAGGGTCACAGTCATTCTCAACAGCCGGAGTCTCCCAGGAATGTGGAATATAAAAAAGAAATAAAGTCTTTTTGTTGTTTCTTGACCGTTGCCAGGCAGAAGACATCCAAAGGTGATCGTCTCTTTCCCATTGAATTGCTCCCTTTATTCTTATCCTACCTAAGGACAATTTCCTCCACCCCGTGCACCATTCAGTGGTCCCACATAAAACCAGGAAGGGAAGATACAAGAAGTGAGCCAACACTTTCTTGTTTAAAAAAAAATCTTGTTTTGCTTGTTTTTTTTGTGGGTAAAAAGAGGGGAAAATCAACACTGCATAAATCCATGCCATAAAAATTGTCATTATAAGTGATCCTTTGCTTAAAAAAAAGGAAAGACCCCACAATTATCTCAGAAAAAAATCAATCTTACATATTCACAGTCTCTGGTGTCATTCATAAAGTCTATATTTATAACAATTTATCAATATCTTGATGTGTTAGCGTCAGTTGGGCTGGAGATGCAACAAATAGTAGTTTTAGTATGAATAAAATTACATTTTTGGGGTAATGAGTTAGAGAGTGATGGATGTTTTTGTTGTTGTTGTTGTTGTTTTCCTTTTTCACTGTAGCAGCTTGACTGATCTTAGACTATCCATTAAGAAAATACTTTGACTGGGAGGTGGTGAGGGAATGTAAAATAAAATATATTATTGATTGTAAAAAAAAAATGTGTAGGGGATGTAAGTGATGGCAGATATGGCACCAAAAAAGCGTTTAAGTAAAAATCAACACCAGATTTCAAGTAATGAGCAACGTCACTTTTGTTAGCTCGGTGACGAATTAAACATCAAAGCGATACAATGGAAAATATGCTTTCCATGTTGATTAAAAAAAATGAAAAAGACGTGAACGGAGGATCGGATTAAAATAAACTATGAGGGAAAATAAGAAGTTTGAAAACATTTTCTTCCCATATAAAAAGCGACGAAAGTATACAAAAATAGAAAATAATTACAGCAGGAGACGTTGGTGCTATGGAGGGTGTGGAAAGGATGGGAAGGATTTCTTGAGTAGTTACTGATTGGTTTCCTCTTTTCTCTCAGTGTTTTTTTGGGGCCTTCTTATTTGGCCGCTGGACAGTGTAATATTTGGGGGCTGTTTAATGCGTCCTCCACCAGGTGAAGCTCCACGCCGTCTACGACCACATCCTTGATGCAGCCTACAAAGCCTGTGCTGTAGGCCTTGGGTAATCGGCGTGCTACAGCCACTTCCTCCAGGCCGCCTGAGGACAACAACAAACATGATGTTTAAGCCATTAAACAAAGCACTCACGCAAGAAAATCGTTGCCCGATCATTACAATAATAGAAAAGGTAGGAAGTAACTACCGTAAGTCATAAGTCGCACCAGCCCAAGAATAACCAAGGAAGAAAAAACAAATTAATATAAATTGCACTGGAATATAAATTGCATTTTTGTGAGGGCTATTTTGCATTTTACTAGAAACCAAGAACAAACAAAGTAAACAAAGTAATAATCGTAAAATGGAGAGGCGGAGCAAGCATCTGTTAAGATTAAAAAAAAATCAGGCAACTATAGCCTAAAAAAAATTACAGGCCGTCGGTGGTCAGAGGAAAAAAAAGTATTAGTCGAAGACCCAGACGGACGATGAAAAAAACGTACAGTTTATATTCCGGAAAATACGGTTGGTAGATTTACCAAGTCGATTTTTCTGCCATCTCTACTTGCCCGAGTATTTTTCTAATGATTTTATTTTTACTATCTGTAGCAGCATTTGTATTATCATTCAAATGTATTTTTCTTTTGCCTTTTATAAGAAGGTACAACTTCTTGTGTCTACTTGAGGGAATAAAAGAAACTGCGGCAGAAGATGCTGGTCCTGGCTGTTACTGCAGCACTCATAGTTATTAATAGATTTTAAAAAAAATCTCTGCCTCATTTGGATTTATGGTGCCTGTGTTGCCTGTAGGTTATGAGTTGGCCAGTAGAGGGCATGCACACACACCCTCCACATTTGGGCTACTTTGTTCAAGCTTTAGTATATACAGTGGTACCTCGAGATATTTTTGCACGGCAACATGCTCGTTTTATAACATAAACAAATTTAAATGAACTTGGATTACGATGCAGACACACTCAAAAATAAGTGTAATCTAACCTTAAACCAAACTTAATTCTAATTTTGTATTAAAGTTTGATACCTTTCTTCTCCCGGGTTGGCTCTATTTGCCCCGCCTCCAACCTGACTTTCACTATCGATGGGCTGTTTGCTTTTGTATTGCCTTCAAAATATTCCGAAAATGATGCACATAAATGTCCTCACAATAGGATAACGCACGACCACTTGGCAATGAGAAGTAATATATACTCCTCGCATTAGCAATCGCTCCGCCATTCGCGCTGAGTGACGGAAAAAAAAACACTGAAAAAAATGCAACGCTCCGTCCAGTGCTCGTAGATATCTGTTATACACGAAAGAGATGCGGCGAAAAAGACAGTGCGCTAAAATCATAAACAGCCTCTCATGTCTTGGCCACCTGGCTTTCTCATATCTCGAAATTTGTCTCGTATCTAGAGATAATTATTTGCGCGAAATTTTACTCGTATCTCGAAATGCTCGTATGTCGAGGTACCACTGTATAGGTAGACGTTTTTGAGTCACGTTACCTTCAGCATGAACACATTATATAGCAATTAATATTCGCATTGCAATTGAGCAAAGATAAGAGCAAGACAAGAACAAATTATTTTCTAATAAACCAAATAATGTTTCCCCTTTCCGTTTAGCTGTCAAATATACACACCATTTTGATACACTTTCACAAGGTTAAGAAATGCAACTACTGTGCAAAACTTTTTAATATTCTGGTAATCTCATGTAGCTAAAAGAGGGGGATTACATTTTGGAAAGTTTTCCCTATATAAGTATGATGCAATGAACTGAAAACTCCAGCCGCAATTAGGACGTATTTAAATCAATACTTTAGACTGTCAATCAAAAGTGAACTTTTTTTAAATCTTGGCAAAGGTAGGGCTTTACATTGCTATAGCTAAATTGGAAACTGTGCTTTTTCTGGGAAAGTTATAATGTGTTTAAAACTCTTTATGAAAAGAGTGAAATGCTTATTGTCTAATATAAAAGTAGCACTTTTGCAGTTCAAAGCAATTGATTCACTCCATTGTGCTTCCTATTAGCGCGCCTATTCAATTTATATCAAATTTTAAATGAATTCCTATATCCTCGAAGAACCCACAGTGACCCAATTGGTTCATGTTTGACGCTTCCTATTCTCTCCAACATGTTAGACAGTGATTTACGCTTTTGGATACTCACAGGCCAACTAGTCTTACTCCTCCGCATATTAGCAAGTTTCTATCCAAAATATTCCTGACGTCCTATAGAATCAGTCCCTTTATTGTCCTCACCGCACTTATCTGCTGGGCTCAGAATTTACTTTGCTATCAAAATCTCTTTACCCCTTATTTTAATCGGATTGCACACCTTAGAAATGGGGAATCGACAGACCTAATTTTACGCGCATTACCGTCGAATTAATGACGAACGGTGAAAAAGGGATTTAAAAAGAAGGACCCTTGATGGCAAGATTGGAGGATAATGTATTCTTGCTTCAGGGCTTAGTTCTCTCCACTGACTCCAATGTTGATACCCGAGGTCAATAACACACCTCCGTTGCTTATACCAAGCCGCAAATTGGGTCCATGTTTGAAGGGTTTTGTACTGTAATACGCCGGAAAATCTTTGCAAAAAAATCATCCGGATTTAAGTGCTATTCTGAATTGCTTGCCCAAAAAATGTGTCCTAATAAAAAGTATGCGTGCTTGGGAGTGCTAGTAGTATAACATTATATAGTTTGTATATTGTGCTCGTATAGTTTATGTATTCCTGGTGGCTAAAAGGAGCAGGTGGCCCAAATTGGTAAACTCCCGTGAGTACAAAAGCAGTAGAAATTAGCAGATCTCGCCAATACAAATGTCCCAAAAGAACTATAATGATGTTTTAAATTTTAGGTACTGTAGTTTCAGTTTGTACAATGCCATTTATAAAAAAAATGTATGCTTTCGTATAGTAATTCATTCATTTTCTAGGTCCTAGGGCATGTCTGGCAAATGTAATTATGAGTATGGAAACAGCTTGCGTCAAACTTTATAAACGAGTGGCACAATCACTTCATTGAATGCATCACTGTTATTATCTTAATGATATGTTTAAATTCACCCAATGTCTGCAGAAAAGACACTGGTAGTGGTTGATTGGTGGTGGAGAGCGATAGGTGAAGAATGCAGTCTCCAAATGCCAATTCCATTTTGTAGATGTGTGATCTTCTCAGCTAGCTTTACATCATGTGTGGCGTGACATCTACTCGCACTCTCTCTTACCAAGCACTCACATCGACCTTCCCAGGTAGAGCAAGTCAGTTTCATCCTGTATGACATGCCTATCAGGTGTACTTCTGGACACGAAAATAGAGCCGGGAAAGTAACACATACTCTGAATCGCTCTGTTTCCATTTACTAAACACAATGCAAAACGGCAGTGAAAAATCACAAATACTAAGCCAACATGCTAATGAGCACTTTCAATGACATCTCCAGTTACATTACTGATGTCTATCCAGTTCTATTTTAATCTCCATACCGACGCGTTTTACCTAATATAAATGACCTTGAGGTGAAAGAAAAAAAAGTATTGCAAAAAGTATTTAAGTATGGAAATCACACATTTCTTGGACCTCCGATAATGAAGAAAATGTTTATTCATTCTTTCTTTTATTTTCTGAACCGCTTATCCTCACAAGGGTTGCGAGGGGTGCTGGCGCCTATCCCAACAAACTACACTAGGCGGCGGACACCCTGAAACAGCTGCCAGCCAATCGCACAGCACAGAAAATCTTTAACTAGCACAGCCATTGTGTGACGAACGTGAACTTAGTGTGTATGCCATTGGATCGTGACCGGACGTTTGGTCGCCGGACGTTTGGTCGCCGGACGTTTGGTCGCCGGACGTTTGGTCGCCCGGACGTTTGGTTGCCGGACGTTTGGTCGCCCGGGTGAATATAATTTGGAGAGCTGTTTTGAACAGTAGATATTTAGATATTAAACTCTCTCTCTCATGAATATAATTTTGAAAGCTGGTTTCAACAGTAAACTCTCTGTCATGTTGTCAAACGTCCGGCGGCCAAACGTCCGGCGACCAAACGTCCGGGCGACCAAACGTCCGGGCGACCAAACGTCCGGGCGACCAAACGTCCGGCGACCAAACGTCCGGCGACCAAACGTCCAGCGACCAAACGTCCGAGTACCCCATTGGATAGCATAGCAATGTGCGAAGAGTAGGTGGGAGAATTGGAGATACTACTTGCGTTTGTTTGTCTAAAATAGCTCTGCCGTTTAAAAATATCGGATATCAACTATTTTGCCTGTTTCCGTGAAATACTGCTTTCTGGCTCCACTATTACACATCGGAAAAATGAAATTCTGTCTTTTCAAAATTGTTGCCTTTGAATAGTTCCCAATAATTTCAATCATTGTTGTGAAAAATGACTGAGGCATTTCTTTTAAGAGTGTGACAATATGATAAAGGCCTGATATGGATTGGATGAAAACATAAGCGTTGCGTTCGAATGGGGCCACAGGGTCAGTGGGAGAAACATTCCCCTTGATGCCAGGGTGTTTATAGACATTCTTATGGCTGAGTGATGGATTCCTCCATTTCTCTATCCAAGTGTGGCCACCTACCCAACCAAAGCGCTCCGTCTGTGTCCAGCTGAGTTGCTGCCAAAGGCGATGATCCTGTCACAGCTGCCTCATTGCCGACTTGCAGCGATCCATCTCGCAGCGCTCTGTGGAGGACAGGGCTGTTGTTTAGAAGAATGTGTGTCATATGTAATAGCTGTAAAATGTTCTTTCATTTAATCCGAAGCATGATGACTCCACGGCTACGCTGGCAGCACACTAAGCACCCCCATAAATGCCTTTGCCAAGCAGCCTTCTAAATGGGCCCGCCTAGCAGCTAACAGATGCTGCAAGAAGAGAATTCATACAAGGTGGCTCAAGAGTTGTGACGAGGGGCATAATTTGAACCCACTAAAGTGTCATTCCAACAGAGGGGGCGTCATTAAAACGGCAAGCAACACAGATTGCGACGCTATAACTACACATGCTGTGATTTACAGCGACGTCCAAATTATGTTGTGAGCCCCTCAGCGTGCCAAGGATGAGACGTGAATTGATCCTACGCTTGGCTTAAATGATCAATTGTTCTTGCTTTCTTACACAATGGAAGCAACCTAATTATGCCCTGTGCTTTAATTAAAAGCAATGCTGAATGTTCATGTCCAGCAGGCTTAAGGTGATAAATGGGTCATGCTCACATTTGGAGAAATACATTTGTTTCTAATGACAGAATCTTTTAACCCAACAACACCATGCACGACAATCACTGCGTGCTTATTTTCGGTTGTAAAGCATGGTACTAAATGAGCTGTGTTATTGGCTTTTCCAAGATGGTTATTTTCTCATTGTTCAGTTGTTTATTCGTGCATCTTCTCTCTTTTTTTATGTGTTTGATGTTATGACAATTATACACAAAGGAATGTTTGCAATCTTGTTGAATGTTGAAACCTATTTAAATGAAAAATAATAATGGGCAGACAGGATAAGAAACCATAATGTCAAATAAACTGTGATGTGGACCTCATTGAACAGCTAAAATCAGTTTATAAAGAACATTGAAAATCTAATGCATGATATTTTTGTGTTTAACAATGCTTAACGCCTGAATGAACACATCTTTAATATTAATAACTTATTCTAGAAGTATATTACATTTGCTGTATCATTCATTTTCATAACACTATAATAATTTCATTATATTTCAGTCATAACAAAAAATTGATATATTGTATGGCCATATTACATTTTACCCATCTGAAAAAATCTGTGGTATTTGAATCCCTGAATTTCAACAAAAAATGCAGATTTCTAATAAAAATGTTTTTGTTCAACCTGTATGTAAAGCCTTGGTAGCTGCAATAAATCATTCCAATATGACGGAAACGTCAATGAATACTAGTTTACATCTCCAATAAACACCATATGTGGATGGAACATTCCCTTCTTTTTGTTGGTAAATCAGTCATGTAGTACTGCAGTTGTTGGGCTGGCAATTCAGTTATCGTACAAGCTTTTAACTTTTCTCTAAGTTCAGTAGATATGGTTCCTACTTCATCAATGTTGCAATATATGATATATAAGAGTCATGAGCTGGCTTCTGAATAAAACAAAAGTACAGAATTCTATGTCAATTTTTCAAACGTTGAAACAAGTGGATGCAATGCCATTTTTACTCTTCAAATTCATACTCTTCCTGTTTTTTTCCTCATAAACGTAATTTTCTAATCTATTTGTTGAATTAATGCCATTTCTTGATTAATTTGTAGTTTTTTTTCTCACTTTTTTCCTTTTAATTGTATTTATTTCTATTACATTTTAATTTTCTTTGTTTTTTACCCTTTAATATTAATCTATTTTGCTGTATAGATGCTAAATCTTATTTAATATTTGGATGCAATCCTGCAAATATCTGGAAAGGAATGCTTTCACTGCCTCATTATGGATATATATGATCAAAGAAGCGCTATTTTTTTTAGGATTACCGTACTTAAGAGCAAATGACTGGATGTCTCCATTAGAACTCAACTTGGTTTAAGACGTTTGCAGCATTTGAAGAAACTTTACTGGATGTAAATTATGCGCGTGCTACAGGAAAATGAACAAAATTCTTAAAACTGGATTACCCAAAGGGCAACGTACTCATGCTCCAGGATTGCTCTGCTCCATCTAATTTGCGCTAATCTGATTCATCGCAAATGTAATTTAGAACTAAATTCCCAAAGTGTGGCATCAGCTGTCATGCAATCGTGATCTTCAAGATACATTTGTATGTGTTGGGATTGATCTTTATGCAATTCTAATTCAATGATTATTTAATTTTCCCTTGTGGAATCAAAGTGCTTCTGCACGTTATTTCTTCCTCAACATTCATGAACGCATCCATGGAATTTAATCCACAGTGCATCTCACACTCAAGCATGACCAAGCGTGGAAATAACCTTAATCGGAGACTAATCTGTCAACTCGTAGCACATCGCAGGATTGATGCAAGGGATCGCAGCGACATGAATAGAATATGGATGAAGTATAATCCCATCAATGTGAAAAAAGCCTTCATTGGCTGACAAGGCACGACTCACCTGCTCGCCTTAATGCGTATCCAGCGGTTGGTGTTGACGCGCACGGAGGAGCGCAACACCACCGGCTTGGAGCCCAGATCGTACATCATCTGAACGCGGCCGTCCACGATGGCCAGGGCGATGTAGTCGGAACGCTCCACGCCTTTTCCGCTCCACAGCACCAGGCCCTGAGTCGCCTCGGTACGGATGCGGAGTTCAAATTTGTTCACCAGAAGAGCTTTTTCACTAGGAAAGAAAAGGGTGGAGGCGTGAGTGATATGTTGAGATTATACTGTATCTGAAAAAAAGTCGGTTTGAATTGGAAAAAAAATTACACTTTTTGGATTGAAAATGCTGTGTTGAACTTCATTCAATTTTATAGACCTTCAAACTGAGAGATTTCCTCCAATCTTTTTTCTCTCAAGAATATCAAGAATGTGTTTAAAAGTGTTGCTTGTCTACCCCAAAAACCAAGAATTCCTTTGTTAAAATGAATTTTCATAATGGAACAGAAAAAGTCCATACAAACATCCAAAAGAGATATAAAATTAATGATAAGAGCATTCCTAATTCATTATATGAGCTGCATATCAAAGCCTTTGTCTCGCTTTGTTGATGTGAAGGCAATCAGAATGCAAAATGTGTTTCGGTTTAGCACGGGGCTGTTTGTCTACCGAGCCAGTTGTTCGCAACCTTTCTTCTTGTGTCTGTAGATGTGTCTTCAGTGCCGTGTTTGATCTTCAGTCTCTTTGCCTGCCAACACTCTGGGAGGGTGAAGATAAGATGCTATCCTGAAGAGGTGCGGAACGGCCAAGTGTGTGCTCACAATTACCATAGCAGTATTTTAAAAATACATAAATAAGCATGCAAAAAAAACAAAAAAAAACGACGCATGTTCTCTTCATGTATGCCCAGCGGAGCATCAGCTAAAGCTGCCCCATAAAATCTCCTACCTACCATTTGCCGACAAGTGTTTATATATTTTTGTGTGCGTGCCATCAATCAGCATCTGTGCAATTGCCAGCACATCTGGCACACCGTTATAATCCACCTTCCTCAAAGGGTATTTAGACACAAAGACAAGGTGAGGACAACAAACAAGCAATGCCACATGGAGTCAAAATACAATAACAACAGCAAAGGGCTGGTTCAAAAGATTAGACAAGACAGACAACATGGCAAAAGAGAGTCAGCGAGGAAAACAGAAACTCATGGGAGTGCTTTTTGGTGCAGAAATAAACGTGGTTCACTATAAGGAAGCAATGAGGCAATATTTAACAAAAAAAGCAATACTAATGGGCTTTACCTCAGCAGAAAAAAAGACTTTCAAGAGTTGTATTCCTTTCATTTTGTTTGCAAATTCTAGTTCATATTACATTTTTTCTCTATTTCAAATCATATCCAGGTAGTAAAACAGATCGATCATCTGAATCTGCTGAGGTTAAAGCAACAAAAATGAAATAATTTAAAATTGATGATTTATTGATGAAAAAACACAAGAAAACAAATAAAGCCCAGCGAACCCTCTTCTGGCAAACCCTCAAAAATCTTACAGGGGCCAATAAATCTCCATCCGAGCAGCTTGTCACTGATAAGTTCAAGGTTATTAAGCGAGCGGAATATATCATGAATAAAACAACGGTGCGCACACGGGGCTTGGAAATCTCATATAAACCGTTGACTTCCGAGACTGGTGTTGTGTAGGTGCCTCTGTTTTTATAAATGGTTGGATTTTATCTTCTTCTAACACGTGTTCAAATTTTCTCGAAACCATCTTCCCAGTGGCCCTTTCAGTGTCAATTTGGCTCTAGGTGGCAGCAGAGTTTAAAATACAGTACAGGTTGCCACAAGGGGAGGATTTTTGGAGGCTCAGCATGCAGTATACTGTGCTGCAATGGTGGCTTTAAACTTGGATCAACTCAAGTATGTGAAGTGGCTCATACTTGAGACTCGATCGTGATGATTAAAACGGTGCAGCGTCCAAGGAGGGAGATTTAGGCCGGTGAGCAGACAGGAAGGGTTTGTCTCGGAAGGAGAAATAAGAGACTGCAAGTCTTACAGATCTTCAGAGACTCACCTCTGGTCGAATGGGTTCTCCACAGACTCGGGACTTAGGGGAGAGTGGGGGTGGGGAGAAAGTCAACGGCATGCAAGGTAAGCGTCGAGGCCAGAGGGAAGGAGGGTTGTTGTGAGCCCTTTGCAGGACTCAGAGCAGCCTAAAGCTGAAAAAAAGCTTTTGCTGCTACAATATCCAACGTGGCGACAAAAACTGGGCGATTAGGACTGTGGAGATGACTAAATGAACTTTTGACCTTGTGAATTCTGTTGATCGCGTTGAATTTCTAACATGGGAGCGTTAGGTTGTGAAGTCGCTGTCTTGTGGAATGGAGTGGCATTTCTTAATGGCTGAAAATAATACACCCGCAAGTCGCTTTCTGTTTAAAGTCGCATTGTATAAAACTGGAAGGCCATTGGAAAATTGACCTGGAATGTTGCACAATGTCATATTTCATTTAAAATTTAAATAGTCTACATGTATTGTATATTTTAATTTAAATAGTCTATATTATATATGAAAACACAACCTAATGTAAAAGGAGTAAAGTGAGGTTGGCTAGTAAATCCAGCAATTAAGCATCGGATTCATCAGGGATTCAGCAATATAATTAGGTTATTGTAGTCAATGGTCTGTTTTTGTTTTGAACATTACTTTTCAACAATCAAGAGCAGCTAATTGTTGAACAATAATTGCCTCCTTGGAAATGGAGGGAACTGTTGAAAAACAAGCTGTTAAAGCCGGTAGTTTAAGTAACCTGTAATCATTGCCACAAATTTTGTTTTCACAATTCAGCAAGCACGACCATTCACCCGAATGCCCATCCTGCCGCGCCTCACTACACTGCAACCATGAAAAGTGGCTCTCCAGGGCATTACCATTGGATCAAAGCAGCTAAAGTGCCAAAATGCCCCGGGAACAAGCATCTTTTAAGGGAAAAACATCAAGATAAAGCGTATTCCTGGTCAGACTCAGCACCCAACACAAAGGCCTCATTCAGTCAGCCACCAATTTCCTGAACAACTATAAATGAGGCAAGATTGCCACAGTGCAATGTAGCGTCAATTAACTTGAGCGGTGAATGAGATACATCGGTCAGAAAATGGGGTCAAGTGCCATACCACTGGGGAGTCGTCATATAATGTGTCATTGAAATAATGGGCCATGAGCCCAATCGACCTAGGCTTTTAGACCTGGACAAAGTGAGCGGAGCTCAAAGGATTCTCCGAGTGGTAGCGCCATTAACCCGAGGTAAATGTTTGACTTTGTGCCCTTGCTGAGCTCTTAATGGCCTATGTGAGAAATGTATTCATTTTCGTCACGAAATCAAATCGCACCGAATTGATCCGAGGACTTGCAGCGCTCTGCTGGCCTCTACTCAAATTCATTGTGACTCTTGACTAAATGTGACATCCATGAAACCTTTGTTAGCGCTGATCCGAGCCGCTCTACTCGCTTCTGTTAAGATTGATATCTGTGGATACACACGGCAAGAGCTCTCTGTTGGAGGTCCAATCTACAAGCCAAGGAGGCACATATGTGATTAACATCTTGGAGCTCTTGATGACTGGTAGTCAAAGGACAGACCGTGACATATAAAATCTATGAAAAATAACGGTAATTTAAAAAAAGGAAAAAAGAAAAACGCAACAAAGGACAAAGTTTCAGAATCTGGCCTGAATCTAGTCAGCTTAACCCAGAGCTATCAAATACTACAAATCTTCCATAGTTCCTACGCCAGGTTTTACCAAATTACTAAATACGCATATGTATCAAAACTACGGAAAAAAAATCAAGCCAAGTTTTTTTTTCCAGGGAAACAAAGTAAAATGTTGAAAGTTTCTGTTTTGGGCTTTTGCTTACCATGACGATTAATATCGAAACGCAACATTGTCAAAACGTTCCTTTATTTGTGTTTTTTTTTCATGGCAAGAATTAACTATTGGAAAATGGAAACTATTTAAAAAACATTAGACAATTAGATAATATTGAGCTTTAATTTTTTACGCATCACTGGTAAAAGTCACAAAATCTGAAAATTCCCTTCACTCACTATGAAATATCAGTTTAGGAGTCGTACACTGTACAAGAATAAAAATTAGGCCACTACATCTTCCTACTGTTTTCAAGGTTGGTCTCCTTCATATTCCACATTCCAGCTTACCATTTGAATTCATTGCAAAAGTGCATGGCGATTCATTTTTGGGTATGAACCATGCATAAAATATTGCACATTTTCAATAAAGCAATTACTCTTGGGTACTAGCACAATGCTTATCATGCACACATTCATGCTTCTCTTCGCGTTGGAGAAGGACGAGTGGAGCAGAAAAAGATCTAATGACACTGCAAAATGTCTCGGGGAAAAAAACCAACCAAAAAAAATGGTTGTCCAACTGAAATATGAAATGATTTTGAAAGGATGTTGGACATGTGCAGTTAGGGTGATGGTTATTGTCTGCGTGGAAATGTGAGTGGGTGTTTTTTAATTCCCAATTATCAAAAAATGAATAGTTTTGTTACTGTTAGTTAGGCTTGAATTGAAATTGGGCCGTTTCATCTACTTACTCTGGGATCTCATTGGTGAGTTGGCTTTGGTGGAAAAGGAAAGACAGTGAGGGACATTTCATGTGAGAACAGACATATAAGGACAAAAGAAGTCAAGACCAACAGTGGACAAGACAAAAAACTAACAAAGACAGACAGAGTGTTTTGGGAGCGAATTATCCAACAAAGCATGTTATTTGGGTTTTGCGTTGACAAATACATACAGCCACTTGCTCTTTATTCACACATTGTTTCTAATCATCCCTGAGGCAAACATCTATCTGAAGGAGTACAAATGTCACACTGCCAGCCTGAAGGAACACAACCTCTTGTTTTCTTGTATAACAAACACCTTCTCTACGAAACTCTTTTACATCAGTGGCATCGGTCTGATCACTTTGTAAAATGTCAGCTAGTAGTGCAAGTCTCACACAAATTGTCATTGTGCGAAAAGACTGATATTCACCAAAGGCAACACTTGGATTGTTGAATGTCTTAATAATTAGTCAAATTGTGTTCAAATGGGGCCTATTAGCTTGCTCCTAGTACCCCTGCAGCATTTAAGATAATGATATCGTCAAGCTTCTCATCACAGGGTGGAGCGAGATGCATAGACGGCGGCTTTATTTAGTTAATACGGCAATTAGAGTGAAATTGTACCATTAGGCTAAATAGATGAGGACATGCTCTTGCCCTCCTTCTTACCTCCTTGTGACAGCATTGTGGTATTCGATGAAAGTCCGCCCATCAAAGGCAACTGCTTCAGTCTCAGTCCCGGCAGACTTCTCATAAATGGCTGTAAAAGAACAGGCGGGGTGGGAGATCGGTAGGTTGTTGAGTGGAAGAGCTCACACCGATCAATAAGAAGGAAGCTTCTGTTATCGGGGCTGACATGAGTGTCATTGCATTTTTAATTATTGTAAAAGGGAAAGGCGGCTACGTGCGCAAGGTTAATGGCAAAGGCGGGGAATTTTTTTGCGAGATACATCGAGCAACGGTTCATTTAAACCTGTCAGGCGGATGTTATAAAATGTACAGGGAGTCAGCCACCTCTTAGTGTTGTGCCAGTGGACTCGCTTTATAATTTTACTAAGTGCTGCTTTAATATCAGAGAAAAACAACCTTAGTTCATGACATGCTTTAGCAGAATTATTATACACAGTGAAAGGGATTGTGCATAAAACACTTCATCTTTATTGTGATTTTTATTCTTGTCAGTATTAAATGAAAGACAATTTTTTCAAAAAGATCATCTATTTTATAGATCAGATGTGTCAAATATTCGGCTCACGGGCCGTAGACGGCCCGCTAAAGGGTCTAATCACGGCCGCAAGATTGTTCTGCTTGACAAGCACTTTATTCATTTACACTGTACATACAGAATTAAATGCTTTTATTTTTTTCAAAACGAGTGCTATAAAAATAGAAGTTTTGTGTGTGTGAGTTGTGTACTTGCATTTCCATTTCCTATCCATAGTCATATTCATTTTTTTATTGCCTTGCAGACAAATTGGTCCGGCCCAGACGAGATCTAACGCCACGAACGTGGATCGCAAACCAAACTGAGTTTGACACCCCTGTAATCTCGATTGTAATATGCAGAGATGCTTGCGCGGAAATCACAATTGTTAGCCATAAAAACACTCCCAAAATAGTAACATTTACTTACCGTTCTGACAGTGTCCCCCAGTGTAGCCGCTGAGGCAAACACACTCATAAGTGTCCAGCTGGGGGTTGCAACGACCCCCATTATGGCAAGGTTCCCGGGAACATGGGTGCTCCTGGAACATGGCCAGATTCTGGGAGCGCAGGGCGTTCTCCTCTCTGAGGATGGGTGTGCCCATCAAAATGATCTTTTGCATAAACAGAATACATGAATCAGTAAAGGTAAGAATACTCTTGTCTACTCAGCATCATGAAATCATTTTTGCCGAGTCGGGCTTCAAATCTCACCCGATTTTTCTTACATATGCTTAATTCATTACATTTGGGAAAATGTACGATAAATTGTTACATCTACAGTTTTTGCTGCTGGCGCAAAGATAAGATAATCAAACATCATCAAATGAGAGAGACTGATATATGATATGAAGCAATACAGGCATGAGATATTAAAATGTTGTTTAAGCAAGGCAAAGGATATGCTAAACTCTGCCTCACACTGAGAACACAACACTTTTTCCTACATAATTAACTTCTCTCCTGTGGCCACGTAAGACAAACTCCACACTTAGTTTATGATTTTCACCAAAGTGTCAGGGGAAACTTGGAAGAACTAATGACACATTTCTTCAAACAGTAAGAGCCAGCCTTTCTTCTGCTGGGCTATTTTTGAGGCTTTACTGGAAAGCGAGAGGAAAAGTAAGAAATACCGAAAAGCTGTTGGGGAAAGATCTAAGCAAAAACAAAAAGGGACTTCAAAATGTATTATATCTTCTATTATTAGTGCATTGCATGTGGCTTCCACTGTGAGCTTAGAATGGGGAAAAAGAAATCATAATTTAACAGAGCACAGTGACAACTAATAAATAATTGCTTGTATGGCTCATAAGAATGTTCCCCACTGTAGCAGAGTTGATCTTTAAATTGTTTAGTTTACAAAGTTTTTCTTCTAACAAAACAATAGAAATAGAATGAATCTATTGGAATATATAAACTACTCCTGCTAATAGTTATTAGTACTACTATTATTATGACCGGGCTACCACTAGTGGGCAAGTGGTTAGCGTGTTCTTCCTGGGCTTGCGTGGGTTTTCTCCGGGTACTCGGCTTTCCTCCCACATCCCAAAAACATGCAGGTTAGGCTGGTTGTATACTTTAAATCGTGTGCGGTCGATTGGTCGCCGGTCTTTTGGTCGCCGGTCTTTTGGTCACGGTCTTTTGGTCATGGTCTTTTGGTCGCCCGGACCGCGACAAATGGGCGACCAAAAGACTGGCGACCAAAAGACCGACGACCAAAAAAACGGCGACAAAACAAGGTAAAACAACATGGTCTACGCATCAATAAAAGCCAACAATGGCCATGAGCAGTTTCACTGAGCCGACGTGTGAGTGTATAAGTGTTTGTATGTACATGCGTTGTCCCTTTAAAAAGGTACGTCAGTCAGGGTCTTAACAAGTTCTCCAACAAAAAACAATAAAAGTCCGGTAAATTTGGAGCTTTTCTTTAGCCTAATAATTACTAGGGCATTAAGTATGACTAAATAGTAATTCACAGTTTGTATTTAGGGAATTTGAGCAACGATTTAAATGGTAATTATCAATAACCTTCCGGGCGACCAAAAGACCGGCGACCAAAAGATCGGCGACAAAAGACCGGCGACTAAAAGATCGGCGACCAAAAGACCGGCGACCAATCGACCGTGTACCACTTTAAATTGCCCCTAGGTAAGAGTGTGAGTGTGAATGGTTGTCTGTCTCCTTGTGCCCTGCGATTGGCTGGCCACCAAAGGAGGGTGTCCCTCACCTGATTGGTTGAGATAGGCTCCAGCACCCCCGGGCCCCTTGTGAGGACAAGCGATATAGAAAATGAATGAATAGTAACCATTCGGTCAGTTGTATAGCATCAAGAATATATGCATTGTGATTGCTCATAGTGTTCTGTAACACTTAGTGAGAAGTTCAAAGCATTTTTAATTCAGCTTCCAGGGTTCCACTCTATAATTTACAGATACTCATTAGGCAGATGCAATTACACAGCAATCCTTCAGGAAATAAAGGTTTCTATACATTTACCTTTTGGATTGTTCCCTTGAAGCCTTCTGTAAGTGCGGCACTTCGTGCGAGTCGACTATAGTCGGGTGCTCCGCCAACAAAGAGAGATTCTTTTAGGTTCAGATCAACATGGAGGTTCTGATGAGACATGACAAAAATAGGCTTGAACTAGAGAAATTGGAAAAATAGGAATATAGAATACCCCCAAAGATTGCCTTAAAATGTACTAATGTGTGCGTTTCTATGTATTCAGGACATTATAGTTTATGGAGTCATGTGTTTTGTGTCTGAAAGCCTGATATAAGTTGCTGCCTTTTAGTTGATATATAAAGGCTGAGATTAATGTAGCGCATTTGCACATATGCCACTGTAATAAATAGATTCTTCCATTAAAATGATCCATATTCGTTGTGGAGCCCACTGAGGCTATAACTGCACTTCCTTGCCCTCAACGCACATCAGCGTAGTTGATGTATTACAACATAATTAATTCCTATGTCTGCTGAGAGGGTGGTCAATTATCGTCTAGATGTGAGGCATTAAAAGAAAGTACAAAATGGAATCGTCTTGAGATATGGATGTCTCTTAAAGACATTTTGAGCAGGAACGATGCTAAATAGACCACAGAAATGGAAAAATCATGACATGGATCAGCACGGTAAACACGTTTCAACATTAATCTTAACAAAGTTCATGTAAAATAACAGCCCATGTTATCATACTGTAAATAAGAATAAAAAATCCTGTATTTTTTCCTTTAACCTAGTCGGCAATACATTGGAAAAATTCTACCTGTACCTGTCACCCCTATACGAAAAAGCGAAGATGAAAAACTACGTATGTTATCTATTTAAAACGTACTTTTCAAGCAAAATGGCCTGTCACCCCTATACGAAAAAGCGAAGATGAAAAACTACGTCTGTTATCTATTTAAAACGTATTTTTCAAGCAAAATGGCTTGGTTAAGAAAAGTAAGGAAAATGTTTTTTCAAAGTAGGACACTAATTGCCAAAGGAGAAACATGGAGGTAATTGCTGGAAAAATGATGGAAGAGGCCAATAAATCGGCTTTGTAGAGGGGAGCTGGCTTTTATTTAGGTGGGGCGTTGGAGGGTAGGAGGCATAAATGCTTGGCTGAAGCTGAAATTGTCTTGTGGCAACCAACAGAGACCTATTGGGGGCTTAGGCGGTTGGACCCAGATGTGAGCATAGTCATTCTTGCTTTTGCCAATGTTGTCATCGGCTGAAGGACAGCAACAATGCAAAGGCTCAAGTTTGGTTACGCAAAAGAAATTCTGCACACAAACTCACACAAACAGAAATGCTCGTAGGCCTCAACACACTCACACACGCAACAAAAGTACTGAGGAAATTGTACCGCCTATATTATCATGTTAAATTATTGATCAGTCTACTATTATGCACATTACACTGCTTAGTGTTTCATGTAAAATCTCCTAATGAGGACTTGCATCTTGAATGAGAACAATTTGCACAGTCAATGTTTAACAGAATAAAATGTTACTTTACATTATATTTCAACGTCATGAATGACTTACTCCCAAATACTTTCTAGAACAGGGGTTGGGAACCTTTTTGATGGAAAGAGCCATAAACAATTCATATTTTTTAAATGTTAATCCTTGAGAGCCATGCTCCGAATTTAAAAGTCAACATACATGGAAATGTGTGCATTTTTTAGTCACTTCACCACTTTTAGGTAAGTACAAAAAGTCTCTGAATTATTTTGACAACATTGTTACGTCGTTGCTAATCAATGGGTATCAATGAGAAAATCCATGCTAAAGAGTGTAATGAAAAAAAAAAGATTATAAGGCGCTGGGGGTAGTGTCAATGCCATAATACCAACGTAACGCTCCTAGTCCTGCGCTTTCTCACTAGTAGTTTCCATAGTTTACCTCACAGGTTAGTGGAGAGCCATATGCACCCATCAAAAGAGCCATATGTGGCTCCCGAGCCATAGGTTCCCTACCCCTGTTCTAGTAGATGATACGATCACTAAATAAAAACAACTACATCAACATATCTGCCATCCATATATAAGTAAAGACCCTAAATTGTTTTTAACCTTCAAGCAATTGCTTTGTTATTATTTCATTAGATTTGGCTCCCCCTTTGCCCTCTCTTTGAATTTTCATAGAAATGAGTTAACCATGTTTAACCCTGCTCAACAAATCACAAAAAAGAATGTATCTATTATTTTCTCGGCAAAGGTAATAGACCGAAACACAGTATTACATCATATTTTTATCGTTATTTCAAATAACACATTATGTTAGAATTGCTTGCCCAAGAATCAATTCTTATTAGATATGCCATTGTATATTTTCCTTATGTGTTGGGGTGCACTTGCACGAATTTGAATTGTATTTGGGCTAAATGCAATGAATTCTCGGATATGTGTAATCTGTAGAACGATAGATTAGGTTTTCCCATGCTGTTTTTTTGGCTCTAGCGTGAAAGGACAAGACTGGCTCCTGAGGGTGTTTGTAGCCTGTTTAAGTTCACTGAGCATTTGGAAGGCTTCTGTTCGGCTGCAGGGGTGAGTGAAGGAGGATTTGTACTGAAATGGAGGACTGTTCCTGTTTACAAAACAAATGAGAGCAGGTGACAAAAGAACAACGCAGCTCCTCACTACCTCCACCTAAGACCGCAGATAGATTTTTCACCGTCTTTCGCCTTCTCTGTCAACAGCTGCGTGGCACGATGTGATATCCCCACCTACACGCAGCTAATGAAGACGTTTGTTTGGCGCTTAGAAACAATGGGCGGCACGACGAAGGCAGCCTCCACTTCTTTTCGCACTCCCACCTTCACACCCCATCCGCCCCCGCAGCAGATGGACTGAGGTGAAAGCCAAAGTGAGTGTTTTTTTTAGCGCTCCCTGCTTTAGTGCAGTGAGTGTGTGCGCCAAGGATTATGAAATGACAAGTTTTCTTCAAAGCTGCCCACTGCTCTGCAGAAATTGTTTTTTTTTATAACACAGAGAGGTGGGAGTGAGACGACATAGTGAATGGCTCAAAATGAAACATGGACTAAGGTGTGACTTGTCTCATTACCTTGCGTGATTTCTTATATCCAGACAGCACATCATAGAAAAAGAAAACAAAAAATAGGGAGGAATATAGTTATTAGAAGAAAGGTAAGGGTGCACAGTGAGACATGCCAGTGCCAGGAGGAACATGCACACGATAAGCGCTTTCATGCAGAGTCAGGCCAATTCCCCAAGATGATTCATATTTTTTTTAAATGTAGATTTTTGAATGGCAGGGGTCAATAACACAGTACTCACGGGACTTTCCTAATAATGGCTAACAAGTGAGGTATACCTGAAATCTTGCAAAAGTGATTGAAAATATAAACACTTGCAGAAATTCATACAGTGAAGTCATAACACAATCAGTGTCTCGTCAGTGTGAATATTTTGTGAATGTCGATTTTTTTCCGAGCCATTCATTTTGTAAAAACATGCCACTCCCATTGTGTGGATATTCTGCTAAGCGACATGCATGCACATTGTGACAAGTGTGTTGCAGTGTTTAGGGTGGTAAATATATGTCCCTTCAGATATTCTACCTTGTCAGAATTTTGAAGATTTTATGCTACTGGAGCCTACACTATTTTAACATGTAGTATGATAAGGATACAGTGGTAACTCGACATACGAGCACCCCGACATACGAGCATTTCAAGATACGAGTAAAAGTTCTAGCAAATAATTCTCTCTAGATACGAGAAAAATTTCGAGATATGAGAAAGACAGGTGGCCAAGACATGAGAGGATGTTTGTCATTGTAGCGCACTGTCTTTTTTGCCACATCTCTTTCGTGTATAACAGATATGTACGAGCACTGGGCGGAGCGTTGCATTTTTTTCATTGTTTTTTTTTGCCGTGCAAAAAGCACCCCCCTCTCTCTGTCCGTCTCTCTCTCTTTTCCCCCTTCGAAAATTTGAATTAAGTTTAGTGTAAGGTTAGATTAAATTTATTTGTGAGTGTCTGCATCGTAATCCAAGTTCATTTAAATGTGTTTATCTTATTAAACGAGCGTGTTTCCATGAAAAAAGCGCCCCCTCTCTGCCCCCCTCTCTCTGTCCATCTCTCTCTCTCTTTCCCCCCTTCGAAAATTAGAATTAAATTTAGTGTAAGGTTAGATTAAATTTATTTTTGAGTGAGTCTGCATCGTAATCCAAGTTCATTTAAATTTGTTTATTTTATTAAACGAGCGTGTTGCCGTGCAAAAAGCGCCCCTCCCTCTCCGACCCTCTCTGTCCGTCTCTCTCTCTCTCCCCCTTCGAAATCCGTATAATTTTAGTACTATTAAACACATTTTAGTAATATGAAACCACTAGTTATGTGTTACTTTGTTAATAGATGGCGAATTAGAAGAAATAAAACATTTTTTCCAATCCAATATCCTGTTTTTGGTGTTTTTTCAGAGGGTTGGAACGAATTAACGAGTTACGAGAATATCGACATACGAGCTCAGTCCCGGAACGAATTAAGCTCGTATCTCGAGGTACCACTGTATGTATCTTCTTTGCCTTTGTTTGTTCACGTTTGTTGTTTGTTTTGGCGTATGACGCGCATTCATACGAATGGGCGTTCATACTACATGTGTTGCATAGATATCTGGTTTTTGTCCACCAATGAATGAGCCCAGGATTACATTAAAAAAAATTAAAAAAAAAAAATAACGGAATGGCACTGTTCACACTGCATGAAAAAAAAATTGTATCGCATAAGGGCAAATGAATCACAATTAAAATGTAGTGTGAACATAGCCTAATACTAATGAAACATAATGAAATACAACTCATGGTAGCGGTTTGCATTATTCAATTCTTGGATAGTAGTTTTCATTTTCGAAAAGGTTTACTGGTCAGCGAATGTTGCGCACACATCACTTTTATTATTTGCATTATTGTATTCATGTAAGATAATTCTATTTACACTATTTGTGTCTTCCTTCCCATGCATACATACAGTACATATACATACATAGTGCATTTCCTTGAATTATTGCTGGCTCAATTCTACGGTACACTGTGCTTGAATTAATTGACTGGTCTGCTGCCGACTTCTAGATAAAATAAATTATTGAATAAACACCTTCCGTTGGGTCAAGAAAAACAGGTGGTCCCTCAAGGTGGCTATAATTACATTGACTATGGCATCTGATACCACCATGTGCCATGGTGGTATCAGACATGTCGACATGTTTACCTTAACCGTTAAGATGTGACATCTGTAAAGCTGCCGTGTTGAAAAAGTCCTGCTGAATACAGCGAGGAGGAAAAGCTACTAAACTTTTAAATTAATGACTGTCATAATTAAAAACGGAGGAATAAAATCTGAATGCTGTCCGATGAGTATATCCACCGCAATAAATCATGTACAATGTAGTGCTAAAAAACCCTGAAAATATCCTACATTTAGTGTATAAATAGGCTTTGCCTCTCTTTAATGCTTTGCCAATAAACAGCAGGTTTTATTTGAAGATGTTGCAGGATAGCTGATGTACTATATTTTTTCATGTTATGTGCCAAATGTTCTGCTTTAAAGGATTTTGTACAACTGTGGCCGCTGCATAATTAATGCTGATTTTTTGTATAATGTTAACAATAAAGGAGAAACATGAATTTTTATTTTTATCATGCGTGTTAATACGATATAACTGGAATTGCCAAATTCCAGAATCACATTGACACCAGCCATCTGTTGCCCATCCTCCATTAGCTTCTGAGTACGGTAATGGTGGACCAGAATTGTAATATTAATAGTTGACCTTCGATGGTGGTTTACACTGTACTTATATGCATTGGAGTTTTAATGAATATCTGGCATTATTTAGAAAAAACAAAAGACATTAGAAAATAATGGGTAGGTGTGAATAATCCATAGCTGGAAAAATACAACACACAGCAGCATTGTATCATGCACAAATATTCATATTACCATTAGAAAAATTGACAAACAACAGTGAAACCCTCTTTTTTTCAACATTTGTTTGAAAGTTCATGCCATTAAAAAAGATGTAATAAGGAAAAGAGGCCTCACATATGGGAAAACGGAACTGCACCGCTCAATAAGCATCAGTTAAAGAAGTGCAAACATGACGGAGTAGGTGAAACAAAAAGGTTTTTTTTTCTCCATCTGTACTTTTAAACGTATTTGCTTTATCAAGCTGCCAGCTTTAGTAGTACTTGATGTGATGTACACTTCCAGCATGCAATATATCGCAGATATACGTATATAAATATATATGTCCAACCCAGGGTGTGTGTTTGTGTGACAGACAGTTTTATTTGAAGAGTTCCGTCACTCGGCTCAAAAGCTCTTTAACTATCCTCAGCTCATCCATTATTGTCCCAAAAGACCATCACCATCCTCCACTGGCTTCTATGTGTTTCTTTCTCCTTATTCTATTAAGATTTTCTGCCTCTATTGCAGGGGTAAGAGACAATTACCATATGGATGATGAAAGAAGTTGATGGTGGGGAAGCAGCGAGGAGGAAAATTTGCTGTGTTTATTGTAAAGAGATGACGGGAGCTAACAAAATGCATGTTCATAATCGCAAATTACACCTTTTAATGTAATTGGAAGGCTCATGGCAGCTTATCAGGCATAAGGCTTGTCACCGTTTCAAACTATGCACCTGTTCGGTTGTGCTAAAGACATTGGTTATGCTGCTATCTGCTTCTGAATCTGTTTGAAGTGAGGATGTACACCCGTAGCTATTTTTCTTTGGGGTGTCAAAGTTACCCAAGTAAAATGAAAGGCTGACCAAGAATTACAAGGCTCCTGGAATCAAGGCAGCTTGTCAAAAAAGTCCCTTCATATCTATAGCTTTAGCTCACTTTGATGGATGTCAGACTCATTTTTCAGCAAAAAGTCACAGAGGCTGCTGATGATGTGAATTCCTTAACAAAGTATCATCCATTGTGCTTACATGGCACTTAAACATATATCCTAACTTGCTAATTAAAAAGAGCAGTGAGTACGTGTCAAACATACGGCTCACAAGCAGACCAAACCTAATATAAACGACCTGCATGTGATAGACAGACACATTGGGACAATGGCCATAACGGACATCACAGGGAAATGAAGGAAATTTGGCTTACTCGCATTTTGATTGGCCCAGAAAAAGAGGACCCACCACACCCCATTTTTAGTGCTGTTTAGCTGCTGTTTGTGGATGTTGAGATTGCATTTTTTATTCAGAGAATACACTTGATGAAAATACGTTTTGGGGTCAGAGAGGAAGAAAGAAGATAGGGAATAGTTATACAAAAAGATACATGCTGCCAAATGTAAGTAGAGTTGACATTTTGATTTGACTATACTCTAAAATAGGACTGGCATTAATAAAATGTCAGCCCCCACATTGGCTGGCAACTTCCGTAAATGAATGGATTTTACTGACGTTTTTTTTCCACAGAAAAATAAGATTCTGAGAAAAAAAAATCAAGCACAAGGAAAATACAAGCACATTATAATGGACAGTGGGGCTTTTTAGAAATAATGTGAGAAGAGCAGTTGATGGACTAAAAAGGGGGGAATCTGCCCTAAGCATGCCAAAGCATACCACATACGCCCAAATGCTCAGCATGCTAAAAGCAAGACAACATTAGGCAGAGCTTGTTGAGCTAGCTACTATGTATACACTTACCGGCGCCTCTCCTCGGACGGCATCCTTCTTATTTACCATGATCTCTCCTTTACGATTGGAGCGCTCCAAGCTGATGGTGTTCCATGTATGGAGTGTGATAGGTTCTTTACTCCTGGATCACAAACACATTGGTTCGTAAACAACTGGAAAAGTATTGCTAGAAAATGTACACTTTAATAATAGATTGTCACAACTGGGTTTACTGCAACTGTATCTGCCTATTAAAAGCTTAATCAATTTCTGCCAACCTGATAGTAGCCGGCCCCTTGCCAAGATCATATCGGAACTCCAGGATTCCCTCATTGATAGACAAAGAGATGAAATCTCCTTTCCCGTCAGTTTTTTGCCCGTTGTAAAAGATGAGGCCATTGGAATCGTTGGCCATGAGAACCACTGTCATGCTGACTTTTTGACTGGAGACAAAGCGTGTCAAAGAGATCAAACATGCACAACACTTGCCCCTGTTTAAAAAAAACCCCAAAACTTGATTGTAAAAAAATAAACTCACCGAAGATCATGTCCGTAAAGATGCAGCCCCTTGAGCTCTAAGTAGGAGTCTCCATTGAACAGTGGCATGTATGCTCCTCTCCTTGCAGCGACTGAAAGCCCCCAAAAATTGATCAGCATGCAACAGCTTTTGCATTTAACCATTACAAAACTACAACAAATTACTTGTTTCTTACATTATTCCAAAATTTTCTCCCGAAAAATCATACATTTTCAAAATTGAAGTCTTATATGTAATAGCTTTTTGAAACGTATTCATTTTCCAAACTGCTTATCCTCACAAGGGTCGCGGGGGTGCTGGAGCACATCCCAGCCAAATACGGGCACCAGGAGACTGACAACCATTCACACTCACTCTCATCTTGGCGCAATTTAGAGTGTTCAACCAGCCTACCATGCATGCTTTTGGAATGTGGGAGTAAACCGAAATTGCTGGAGAAAACAGGGATAACATGAAAACTCCACACAGTGACCTGGGATCGAACCTTCGACCCCAGAATTGTGAAGCCGACGCGCTAACCACTCCCCACCGGGGGATGCCTTGTAACTTACTTAATCTGAAATTAAATTATACCTCAAACATTCATTTATAGGTGTCTAAACAAAATATAACGGGAACATCCTTGAACAATAACACATTTTAAAAAAAATGTTGACGTGTATAAAAAATACAAATCCAATCATTTTAGAAAAAAATAACACAGGCACAAATAAGACAGCAGCCTGCCATGGTGACAGTCTCACAAACAACCATCAAGGGCATGTGAAATGCCAATGGAAAGAATGGGTATTTTGGCAGGCTTTTCTTTAGAAATAGATGACGCTCTATCTGCAGGACGTTCTGTTCCTGGCTCAGAAAAAAGAAGAAAAAGAAGATGATATGGCTTGACATTAGCTGAGCAATCAAGTGCAACCGGAGGGTAAGTGTTTAGCTGTGTTCTTCCAACAAGATGCACCCACAATGTTGAATAAGCTACACACCTACAGTGTGATTTGTAACGGGCTGAAATTAGTAACCGTGTTGGGTCAGGCACGCTGAGATGAGAAAGCTAATTAGATGTTGTTCCAAAAGACAGAATTTTGATGACGCACGCCAGCTGGGAACTTGCGTAGACAACTGTCAAGCATGTAACTCATCTCTATTAATAGTGAGCTGAGATGCTTGGAACTGTTTCAGAAAACAAAGAGTGAAGAAATGACTTTTTTGTTTAGATTTTTCTTTCTGTCAGAAAAAGCGGAATAAAAGGAATGTTTTATGAAGATGACGGTTTGGAACTCCGAGCAATGTATTCAAAAATCTTTAGTCGGACCGTGTGACACAACTGCTCTTCATGTTCATGTTCCTTGCATTGTGACTAAGAGTTGACACAATGATAAACTGGTTCTTCTCTTAACATAGCTCCAGAGTTGAAGAACTCCCCCTAGCAATGAATCATGTCACATTTCTTTTTCCAAATTGTGATGACTGACACACTGTACAAAAATTTGTACATCCTTATATTTGATTTGGACACTTTTTGAAGCTGAATCATCTTCTATTGCAATTTTTCGTAGAATAATATATTGGGGCTTTGCTATCTTTGAATTGTTAAATTGCTGTTGGGAAATTGTAAAACAAGATGCCCAAATAATGGACAATTAATGAGTACAATTCTCAGAAACAAGCCCTGGAAAAAAATTATATGAGGGTCTGTATTCCTTTTGGATTCCATTCATGTGTTTAGAGTCGCAATTTCAACAAAAAAACCTTGTATTCCTTGCACTGTGTCTTTGAGTGCTTTGTCAGGTCTGTAAAAAAAATTATACTAAAGCTGCACCCTATTAGAAAAATAGACAATATAGGTGTGGAATATCGTATCGGTATTGTCACTATCCTTAACATCATTACTAAATAGTAATTTGCAATTTGTATTTAGGGAATTTGAGCAACGATTTAAATAGTAATTATCACTTACCTTCCGGGCGACCAAAAGACCGGCGACCAGGAGATCGGCGACCAAAAGAATGGCGACCAATCGACCGTGTACCGTTACCCACCATGGGGTACACGGTCGATTGGTCGCCGGTCTTTTGGTCGCCCGGTATGTAAGTTATAATTACCATTTAAATCGTTGCTCAAATTCCCTAAATACAAACTGTGAATTACTATTTAGTCATATTTAATGCCCTAGTAAATATTAGGCTAAAGAAAAGCTCCAAATTTCCCGGACTTTTATTGTTTTTTGTTGGAGAACTTGTTAAGACCCTGACTGACGTAGCTTCTTAAAGGGACAACGCATGTACATACAAACTCTTATACACTCACACGTCGGCTCAGTGAAACTGCTCATGGCCATTGTTGGCTTTTATTGATGCGTAGACCATGTTGTTTTACCTTGTTTTGTCGCCGGTCTTTTGGTCACCGGTCTTTTGGTCACCGGTCTTTTGGTCGCCCGTTGTCGCAGTCGGGGCGACCAAAAGACCGGCGACCAAAAGACGGTGACCAAAAGAGCGGCAACCAATCCACCGCACACAGTGGTTAACTGGTTAACACAATTCATAATACTTAGACATCGTCCAAACTGATCCCATTCCTTTACTGTCACACCCAAAACATGATATATTTGCATAGCATCTGGGGTTTTCTAAACTGTGATGCACAAACCAGTTATTGACCCAGTTTGATTTTGATTTACTTAAGTGAACAAAACCTGTCTGCATTCAAGGGTCACTTGGGAGGAGATAACAATTTCTAGTGAAAGTCCTACTAATGCTCATTTATTTTAAGTAATATGAACTCTCAATATTTGTCCTCATCACTATCTGATCAAACTAATCTCAACTGGCAAATTCTAATCCAGCCCTTTGGCATTGAAATGTCAAGCTTTGCGTGAATGCAATTATGATACACTCCTTAAGTTTTACACCCTTTTTATGTGTGAAAACTGCCTGTCTTTTTACTGCTGTCAGCGCAGTTGTCAGGGGCTTTTGTCCACTCTCTACCTGCCTTATCTGTGAGAGCCCGTCTAGTGCTAACTGACACCCCCATTAATCACAGAAGTCGGGGACGACTGATGCGATTATTCATCTCATTGATTCCCGTGTAAAAATAAATAAATAAATAAAAATCCCCTATTGGAATGGGAGTCACTCTCAAGGGGAGATCATTGATTTTGCTTCAACTCCATCTATTTGATTTGATTCACCTGCTAACAGGACTCGCACTATTCCTTTTGATTTTCTGAATTCCCAAAGGCTTCATGTTTCTCTTTTGATAATAATGTGCACAGGACTGTATAAAGCCTTTGCGAAGGCCACAGTTTAATATATATAGAGATCAAAAAGGTCAACTAGCTTTACAATGACAACCCTACCAAAAGAAAAACTGTTTCCGGAGTTATACATTATGCATGATGTCGAGATTTTTTCCTCTCATGCTATTTTTAGAGCGACCTGGTGGGCGAGATTTTAGCGCGTCGGCCTCACAGTTTTGAGATCACGGCTTCAATTCCAGGACCTTTCTGTATGGAGTTTGCATGTTCTCCCTGGGCTTGTGTGGGTTTCCCTGGGAATTCCGGTTTATTCCCAGATCTCCCAAACTATGCTAGGTTGGTTGAAGACTCTAAATTGCTCTGAGGTATGAGTGTCAGCGTGAAAGGTTGCACATCCCCCTGTGACCTGAAATTGGCTGGGCACCAATTCAGGGTGTCCCCCTCCTGGTGCCCACAGTTGGCTGGGATATGCTCCAGCACACCACGTGACCCTTGTCAGGATAAGCAGCACGTAAAATGAATGAATAAAGGCTATTTCTCTAGCAACACACTGCTTCAACATGACACCTGCGGGCAAACAGAAGAATGCTGCTGTTCACTAACAACCAATGCAGTTGATGCAGAGGATGGCCCAGTGGGGCCAATCATTTTGCGGTAGGCCTTCCGCAGTTTCAACCCACAGCTCTGATGCTCACCAACCCTGAGGGTTCACACCATTTCCCCTTTATGGTCTGTGTGTTTGATCTTGCGTTTGGATTCAAAATGGATGGAAATGTCACAGGCTGGGCAGACCATAAGGCAAAACCATGAGGGATACAGAAGAGGTAAATGGCATGTCTTGAGAAATGTTGAGTTTTTCGCCAATCAGTCTTGCTCAGTTTTAAACTGGGTGTGTAGGGCCGTTATAGCTGTGGCAGCGAGGCAACTGGAACAATGTGTAACAACATACTGTAGTATGAGCCCCCAGTGAATTCAAACTGGCAAACCAAGGACACTCAAAGAGAAAAACAAAAGTGTGGGTTGAGAAACTTCTATTAAAAGTCTTAAAACAATTCTACAAACCATAATGAAGTAGTATTTAGGAGAAAATGAAAAGGCGAAGAACATTACGGACAATAATGTATTAAAACTAAACTTATTTGATGAAAAAGTTGCTACTACTACGGTTACTTGAGTGAGATGGACAATCATATGTACATTACCTATTTCACAGTGTTTCCCTTCACGTCCCATTGGACATTCACATTTGTAGCCCCCTTCGGGTAGTGCCTGGCACTCAGAAGATGGATGGCATTTGCTGGGCTCGCATGGATCATGAACGTCGGCACAGGTTGGGCCTGCAGATGAAAAAAAATCCATTATGAGTGGGTAAAAAACCTATTTAGGGCAAAATATGAGGCTTAAAAGTAGGGGGGATTTTCTCTGTAAAGGGGTGCTGGGTTTGCTATTTTCCCTCACTGCTGTTTTTGATATAATTATTTTTCGTGTACCTCTTCCTTAGGACAAATGTTTACTTATGCTCAAAGCAAAATATCTCAAGGCCTTCACTGACTCTATTTCAGGGTCATGCTTTATACAATAACAGAACCAGACGAACTTCTAAATAAGTATGGGCTCATGTCATAGGCCTGTGGTGATAAAGTAAACAGACCTTGATGTGCTAAAACAGGAAAATGAACAGATTATGTTTAACCCTCGAGCAAACATTGCTGATGAAATTCTTCCAGCGTAATGTATACAACTGAAGGAGAGGTAACCAACTAATTTCCTAAAAGCCATTAAGTGATTTGGGCTCAATTGTATCCTACTTCCACCATCTAGACTACTTTTTAATTAATGAATTAACTAAATACTGCATTTAATGGCAGCACCCTGTTTGGAATGTTAGTTTCTCTACGAAGCCTTATTGAGGTGGGAGTGGATTCGGTTCAAATGGATTTGAACCACCCACGGCCCACTGTGGGTTTAAACTGCTTTAAGATTAAGGCACAAAAGTTTACCCTAACAATTAACTTGGTGAGAAACTTTCTGCTGTAAGCCACAGAGCAACCAGTGAGGCACACATGATTAGCTTGCCCTGCTGTCTACTCTTAACTGTGTTCTCTCTGAGCTGCTTGTTAGTTGGCATCAGCTGCGGGGAGAGAAACAACAAGAAGGGATGTTGAGGTAGAGCTAGGCCAAAGGCCAATTACTGAGCATTTGGTGAACCTTCCTGTTTCTGCTCAGACTTAACATTTACTATCTTATGTCCGAGTTGCCGGACGAGCCGAATGACCTGATGGTGTTCACCAACAGACCTTCGGCATCAGTGTAGTTGGGGCAATGTCAATCTCATTTGGGATTTATCAGCATGACAAGATGACAGCGAAATCCTTTAGTGAGGGAAAATTGTCAATGTCGTTCCACCAGGATTTGATAAGGGAAGTATTATTATTACATGAAGTTAAAGGAATATTTCATACTCAAAGATAAACTGCAACAGCTGGAGAACATAACATTGCATTCGCAAGCAACAACAACTAAAGGATTTGACTTGCTGCTCCCAAGAATCCTTTGGACTTGGTCTTAAACTGTTACACTGAACTCTTGTAGCATTGATAATGAGAAGCATCCATAAAGGACATAAATGAATAAATAAATAAGAATGTGAATCTTCATTCTGTTGTTTTAGGAACTTATATGTGTACTTGGTGCCTGGAAAATGCCTTGACATGACAATAATCAGATCTTTTTCTTAATACTCTATATTTAGTCTGTGTAATTGGACAAAAATAAAATACGATAAAATCCCAGTTATGAGATGAAGTGTTCCTCTGGGCACACCAGTTTCCCCTCACATCCCATAAATATGCAGGTTAGGCTAATTGGACTGCTCAAATAGTCTTTAGGTGTGAATGTGAATGTGTGTTGTTGTTTGTGTCGTGCTGTGCGATTGGCTAGCAACCAGTTCAAGGCTTCCTCTAGTTTTGTAATTGATCAAAAACATAGATAAAGTAACACTAAAATAAGGAACAAAAGACAAAAGAAATATCTGTTAATGTAACATATTTACAGTTTTATGGACAACTAATGTCTAAAAACAACATTAAAAGCTGTTGGCGAACAGAGTTAAAAAAAAAAAAAAATTAGTCGCAAGCCCAGCAAAACTAAGAAGTTTGACTTATAGTCCTGAAAATACAGTGTATCACCTAAATTCGTTTACCCTAATTGAGGGGCTGAATGCATTAAAAAAAGATGTTCGCTTTCGTCAGTGTTAGTGTTTCCCAGTTGTCAACTTACCCCAGAATCCTTTTCTGCACTGGCAGTGGAACATCTCTGCCTCTTTGACCTGACATGTGGCACCATGCTTACAGGGGTTTGGCAGGCAGGGGTTGTTGCCACATTCGCCCACACCACTGCCATAGAGATTATCAACGCCATTCTCTTGGAGGTTGAGCACCCGGTTGTTGACATCCAGCAGACGAATGCAGCCCACAAGACCTGAGGCTACACCAGTCCTCTCCCTTACACTGCAGAGGCGAGAGAATAGGTCATCACACCACACTAAAACCAGAACAGTTTTAAAACTACAACTAGGAAACTAATGATCCCTTGGAAACCAATGAACTTGAAAAGGATCATTTCATTTGGATGTTGATTTAATACGCTCATGTCTCATAGAATAACTAATACTGTATGAGGTCCTAGTATGTGTAAGTGAACTAAGAGCATATAAAATTAATGGCTGTGTACAACTTGTGACAGTCCCGTATAATGGTGTGGTACGCTCACCTGATATTGGTGCAGGAAATGTGGAATCTGTCCTGTTGAAGTGATCGTATGAATGTCAGAGTGAATGGTTGTCGCTCTATACGCATGTGCTTTGTGAATGACTGTCAAGGGTGTAGTCTGACTGTTAGTCTTATTAAACTAGGATAGGTTCAGGCGTCTGCAGCCCTCAACAGGAAAAGGATGGATGGAAGCCCAAGTTCTACTCAAAACACATTGGCATTTTATGTGTTTTTTAGTAACTGAGATCTTGACATAAACCAAACATGCTGTCTCTTCATTTTATCAGCCCCCAAATACTTGATATTCTGCATGGCGTTCCGGTTGATGGAGGGGCAATACAGCAATTTTATTGCTTTCTAGTCAGTCAAAAATATAAGAATGTGTGGGGTCCAGGGGGGATACATTATGTTTGTCTACAACCAATGCATTCAAGTATAAATATTATGATATTACCTGTCTCGCATTATTACTTGTCTGTGTAGAGAGCAGCTCCTTGTCAGAGCGTACTTCATAATGCAAATGTCAAAATTGATCTTCTTCACTACATTACTATAAACTCCCCAATAATTACAGCCTTCAAATTAAGACATGGTAGAAGATTCCACACTGAAGTCAGAATTCATTTGCAAGATTGACAAAGATCGAAAAGTGGATGTGATGAGTGTAGTATGGAAAGAGAGGTTACGATGAGAATTTCCATTCGAAGAAGCTCCAAATTAAAGATTACCTTAGTCATAGCTTTCAGTCAAAAAAAATATTGTTTGTGTCTTCTATCTCTCACAAATATTGTTTCTACGGAACAAATGTCAAACACTTACTCTTGTGTCATTTCTTCAGGTACTCCTCCAATGAACAGATTGGTGTCTAGGTTGAGTCCATCAGTTCCACGTGGACTTTCGCCCTCCACGTGTGGCTCGTTGTCCACGCTCAGCATGGCGAGACGTCGATTGCGGGTTACTACCAGCTGATGCCATCGGCCTGGAGTGATTTCAACATTGCTGACCACGATGCCTGTACCTGAACCTGTATTGAACCTGAGGAAAATGGAGCATGTGAGACTATCAGTCAAATACTTTCTCCACTACCGGTTACAACTAGTGATGTCCAGATCTGCTACGACTATTTTTGGAGTATTCGAGAGTATGGGATTCGGTCACAAGTTTGGATCCGATCCAGTAGTTGCGTGACTTCTTCATGAATTTGACAGTGTGAATACTAAGCAAACAAATTAGACTTAGTTTCTGATGGCGTACCCTTTACACCGATTTTGTGTCACAAAAGTGTGAACCTGCCGGGAGTATATACAAGGGCAAATCCTTGATATGCCAGAACGCTCAGATGCCCAATTCCCAAACAAGTGCAGCAAGGCTAAGGCTGGTACAGAAATCATTTGAGCTGTTTTTTATGTTTCAGGGCAGCTGCACAACCTGAGAAAATAAAGCGCTGGCTTTGGGAGAAGGAATTGCTATTGAAAATGTTATTCCAGTAATGATGCGATTACTCTCAATATGTAGTAATATATCTTTCATAGTCTCCTTGTGAATCAATGTTTCATCTATAATTAGCTCTTGAAAGGTAAAATGGATACAGAAGGTACTGTCATCCATGCGCACATTTAAATATTAATTTAGATATCTAAATCTTTCCTTGCCACAAATATATTTTTCATTTCCTTATGACTTAGATTTGCAGAGCATTGAGGTCCCTTCACTGCTATATTTATATAATTGAGCTCCATTTTGAAATGACAGGAAACTAATCTATCTTGATTACTTTCATTTTAATTGCACTTGGAACGGGGTGAAGAAAAAAAGGGATTTCAGCAGACAGCATGGGATACATTGAAGAGGAAATTTCATTTGAAGGTCCCCTTTCATCCATTTGAAAAAAATATCTTCCTCATAATCTCTGATGTTTTTTCTTTAATTGCATTTGCTATATAATTTGTATTGAAAATGCCCAGGATGTTCATTTTCAAGCTGTTCTAGTTGGAGTATTTTTTTCCTTGGCTCTGCACCACGATAAATGTCCAATTTGAGATTCCTCTGGATAAAATAAATATTGGATGCCTATCACTGTCAATGACACTAAAACTCAATCATTCACTGCCAGACCTCTCAGTACAAATGGATTAGATATCAACCACTGTCAAAGGCAATACGTTTCAATTCTGGGTGACATTTTGCTCTGACTGGGCATTGGCGAGATCGATAATAAAACTACTTGCGTATTGATCATTAGTGTAAGAAGAATATTACTATCATTTGGATTTAACAAGTGTTCGGTCACTACACTCTGGCCTAAAAAAAGCACGTCAAATATTTGTGATTTCCTTAAAAGCCAATTTACCTGTAGAGGTCTGCTGGCAGTTTCTAAATAACACTTGGACCTCCAGTACGATAGAATCGCTCCTTTAACATTTATCTTGTCTCGCCATGTTGTGACTGCCGACACAAGTATGGTAACTTTAAAAGGGGATAAGAACATTTATTCTGATTGGGAAACGGGGACGATGTGCGTATACACGCTTCTTCTTCTGCTGTATCTCGCGTTTATTCCTATTTATTTATGGTCGTGCAAGTCCACCAAAATACCAAACGATGGACTAAAAACCTCATTGACTTGGTGCAGCCTTGCCTCAGTCGGGGTTTTGCACAGCACATGAAAATAGCGCCCAACATGTTTATCTCCCCAAACACGATTATGAATAGCTTTGCTTTCACAGCTTTAACCTGCAGATCCACAAAGAACCTCCTTTGTCAATATTTATAGATTCTCGCCAGTGTTGTTTGCATGTTGCCTAATCACCACCACTGTCTCATATTTGTTTTTATTCTTAGCTTTACTGAAAGCCAAAGGCATTGTTATCGTCCACGTTCCGTCGCTAGGATTTTGAAGCATTTCACATCTATCATAAAAGCGCTAAGGTTGAACACAAGTCATTGACGGATTATTTTGTATGGGAACTTAATTCCTAAACAGAAATAATTAATTGAATGTTACAGGATAAATGATGTATCCTCTTAGGTCTGGGACATGCTTTTTAAGAATTAAAGGACATTTTATATCCAATCCTAATACATCCATGTTTGGACACCCCTTTTTCATTTGGCGTTTGTAGTTCAGCAGAAATCAGAAATGTATGAGTTACTCACGAAATCAGTGGTTACCTGAGCTCCACATTGCCATTCACCACAGCTAGAGAAATGAAGTCTTTCTTGTTCTCCTGGCCATTGTAAAGGAGGATACCCGTCATCTCGGATGCTCTGAACTCCATGGCAATCCGGACAGTGTGGTAGGCGCTCATGGTTTGGAAGGCCAAGTAGGACTGGCCTCCGAACGACGGGATAAAGTACTTGATCACTGTGGGGGAACAAAGGTCATTGCTGTAAAAAAGATTTGATAGAAAGCAGATTTTTCTTTATTTATATAAGTGTCCTACCCCCATATTGCTGCTGTTGAGAAAGACATTTTTTTAACAAATATATACTATTTGCCAGTCAACATTATACTGAAGCAAAGTAAAAAACATACAAAAATCCTAAACAAATGACCTTTTCCCCCCCTTCAAATTATAATAGTTCTTAATCCCAGTGTGTTTGTCACTCCAAAAGTGTTTTTTTTCTTCATTTTTTCTACTATTGGGCATTCAATAGTTCCTTTGGAAATTCTCATTGTATTCACAGGAAATAAGAATAAAAGACAGGAATATTAAACAATTGATAAAACAAAACTTTACCTTTTTCACACACAGATCCTCCTCGCCCAGCAGGGCACTTGCAACTGAAGTCATTGCCTTCTTCCTCACAGGTTCCTCCATGGAGGCAGGGGTGAGAATTGCAAAGTGTCTGGTGTTTGTGCAGTTTGTCCCGAACATGGGCGACGGTGGTGATTGCCGGCATTGCAGTTGTGGTTGTGATAAAGCTCGGGGTGCTAATGGGTGCTGTTGTCGTGGTTGTACGTCTGCCAGCCCTTCGTGTTGTTCCCGGGGGCCGACGGGTGATATAGGGGGACGTCACCAGGTGCCTGGTGGTGGTGATAGGAGCATGCGTGGTGACCGATGCAGTGGTGGTGGTCAAGAAGGGCATGGATGATCGGCCTGTCAATGAAAAGGATGATTAGTAATGCATTGCTGTAGTCAAAAACAATGTAGATTCTTGACATTGATATTACCGTTGAAAATGTGTACTACCCAACCTGTATAAAGGGTATTGCTTAGGTAGTAGTCATCAGTTTTTATTGCCTAATAAACTGCTAAGAAGGGTTCAGTCTTAAAACATTAATTAAACTGGTTGAATTGAATTGAATGCTTGTATTGTCGTTATACAAGTATAATGAGATTTAAAGCTTTCACCACACTTCTCACAAGGTTCGTGGGGGTGCTGGAGCCCATCACAGCCAATTTTTGGGAAGTAGGTGTTGAATACCCTAAATTGGTTGCCGGGCAATCTCAGGTCACAATGAGACAAACAACCATTCACGCACATACTCATACCTAAGGACAATTTAGAGTGCTAAAGCAGCCAACCATGCACATTTTTGGCATGGCAAGGGGAGAACATGCAAACTCCACACACAAAGTTTGGGTCCACCAGGGATTCAATCGTTGATGTCAGAACTGTAAGGCAGACGCGCTAACCCTCTCCCACCGTGTCGCCTGTTAAACTATTGTAAATCACTTCATCCAGTTTACTAACGATTTACCCAGATATATGACATTATCACTAAATGTACATCTAGACCAGGGGTCGGGAAACTTTTTGAAAGAGAGAGCCATAAACAATTCCTATTTTCAAATGTTATTCCTTGAGAGCCATACTCACAATTTAAAAGTCAAAATACATGAAAATGTGGGATTTTTTTTTGTCATTTTACCACTTTTAAAGTACAAAAAGTCTCTGAATTCTTTTGACAACATTGTTACGTTGTTGCTAATCAATGAATATCAATGAGTTCAATGAGAGAATGGGTGCAGAAGACTCTAACGAAGAAAAAAACAACGTCACAGTGCCGACGCGACGTTCCTATCGGTGCGTTCGGGACTCGGCTCTCTCACCACCGATTTCCATATTTTAGCTCAGAGCCATATGCACCCATCAAAAGAGCCACACGTGGCTCCCGAGCCATAGGTTCCCTATCCCTGGTCTAGACTATAAACCCATTTAGACTTTTAATCATAGCTTTATTGTAATGTTGCATTACCCCCGAAGTAACAACACCTCTTGAATAACTACACTATTCATTTACTTCTTCACACTACTTAATCAATTACCATAGTTGTTGAAGCGAATATTTTCATCCACCGGCTTCTTCACTGTGATGCTTGTTTCCTTGGAGACCTTCAGCTGTTTAAGCAGCGCTCCCTCAATGTCCTCTACTGTGTATCTTGTATCTGTAATAAACAAAAGGCACATCCACTTAGGGCAAGACCTCAAAGGAGCACTACGGAACACTCAGGACTTGTACTTCTTTAGCCCGACAGTGGATATATACAGAAAAACCCAGCTAGTGACAGCAGCAAGGGTCTGGAGGGACCACTTGTCCTCCACCTGCACCCCGGCCTACGTTTTTTTTCATGTTCCAGATGAATTGGCATCATAATGTTTGACACAGATGTTTTCTTTACTGGCCATGGAGGACAAAGCCTTTAACGATGGCCCTTAGCCCGTATGACGGGGATGAAGGACGCTAAACGCAGTTCATAAATGAAAATAAAAGACAGTTGATGGAGGGCAGGATGGGGTTTTTGTCGTATAAAATGGAATCTTTAGGTCATACATTTCACACTTTGAAAGTTGGCATTTTTAACTGTTAGATTTAAGAATGTTAAAAGCAAGACTCGGGATGACTAAGCTACCTTTGATTTTTATGAATTATGCAATTTTTTAAAAATGGAACATTAACAGGCAAAGGATAAAATCCGGTGTTGTAGCATTTGATTCAGTAAAGTCCAGATAAAGTCTCAGATATCCATCGAAATAGGGACCAGACTTACTGAAGAAACTGTAAATGAGGCACCCAAAACGTTGTTACAAGTTTCAGCAAAATAACACATCAAACAATGATTTCAAAACACTGCAATAGTGTTCCAAAGCATACTTACAATTATCTAAAAACATTACTGTGCCTTTGTCAAGGTAAGAAAGACGTGCTTTGAAATCTGAAATCCCGACTGTGAGAATTTTGCCAGAGCCGGTTCACCAAATTTTGCATTATGGACATAAAAAAAATGTTTAGACTAAGATTGAAATTGTGATTGTGAAACCAATAAATGTGTGAGTCTCGACTGTACATAAACCAAATATATATATATATATATATATATATATATATATATATATATATATATATATATATGTATATATATATATATATATATGTATATATATATATATATATATATATATATATATATATATATATATATATATATATATATATATATATATATATATATATAAATATATATATTTTAGTGCTATTCATAATGAATTTGGTCCATGTTTTACTCGACCGTCTACCTAATTTCACTACATTAGTGCTTATCTTGACTTTTAAGGTCAATTGTGCTCTTACCTGGTTTGAAATTAGCCTCTACAAAGGCCAGGATGGAGTTACTGGGCGCCAGGTTGCGGACACGAACACTCATGAAGTCCCTGCGAACCTCTGACTTCCTGAATAGGTCATTGAGCTAAATAAAAGAAAGGAAGATTAAGAGGGTGAGAGGGGGAAAATGGACATGGTGAAAGGATAATGAATGGGGCTAGCAGCAAGTGCCAACCTATCACTAAACCAATTTCATTTCTCAAAAAGTGTACTCCATCTGCTAGAAGGTGTGCGTCAGGGTCCTTGTGTGAATGTGTGTGTGCGTGTGTGTGTGAGCGTGCGTGTGTGCGTGTGTGTGTGTGCGTGCGTGTGTGTGTGAGATTGAAAAAAAAATGACATTTTAGTTAAACTCATGACAAGGGCTAAAGCTTGAAGATAAATGTTGTGGTCCTGATTAGTTTTGCCCCAATATGTGGAAACAAAATTTAAAGAATCTTTAAAGTTCTCCAAGTTTGTTTAAGGCCACTCTACTTTTTGCTCTGAAAGCTATTTCTAGTCTGACAAAACAAATCCGGGACAACATTAAGTCTTGAAATTGGAGGTTTAAAAATGTCATGCAATGAAGTGAAAAACCAAATCATTTTAAGTTTTTCTTCATTCTTCCTTTAAGTTTCTTCATTTTGCGGTAGATTGATCACATCCACTAAACTAAACACACACCATGTCCTCCCTCATGAAGCCACTGAGCCTGCTAAATACAGAATCCATAATAAAATTGCTCAGGATGCTTTCAAAGAAATATCATGTGTAACATTTTATTATGTGGGATTTCTCGGCCGAGTTAATATCCAAATGTTATGGACATGGCAAATTTGGTAAGTGAATGCTTTGGCCAGAAGGACCATGTCCAATTTGTTAAAAACTTGCAGATTTTTTTTGTGGAACGGGGATTTTTAAATGCTTTTTATAATGAGAATTATAATAACAACAACTTCACAGCTTTACATAAAGTTGCTAAAAACAGCCAACCTCCTCCTATGAATGTTTACAAAATGAACAAACCAAAAAAAGCTGCTCAGCACATCCAATAGAAAAACTCAAGTGTTATGATTGTTATAAAGACTGCTTGTGTGAGCAAATTTGCGAAAACAGTGACGAGTGGCAATCAAAAATAATGCGAGTCCAATGCGCCCTCATTTCTTTTTTTTCCTGCTTATCCGTCCATCCTCCACTTTCACTGGCACTCTTGACAGCAATTTACATCTCGTTTTTCACGAACATAAATACGTTGAATTTGTACTTGACTAAAACACGGGCCTCGTCAAATTTCTACACGAACAAAAGTAAACAGGACAGCGGGTGGCTATATAAATTTACGATTGTATGTATGCTCCTAAGACTCGTGACTTCTTCAAAGTACAAGTGTCAGGAGCGGCCCTCCTGGCATGCCGTCAGGTTAGAGCAGCTGCAAACAATCCTTTATTACTTCCTGATGTGGGTATTTAAGCACCACGGAAATAGTTAGTCATTGTCGGATCGTTCCTGCGTGACACCCTACGTGTTACAGCACACATTGCTACGAGGTACTATTCCCCATGCTCCCGTTTTGTTTCAAGCCCTTGTTGTTTTGTAAAACCCTTTTTGAGTCATTAAAAGTTACTGTCATGAGAACAGCCCATCTCGTTCCCTCCTGCTTCCCCGCTACTGGGTCCGAATCTCCCCGATCGCGCCGCGACGTCTTGGCGCGATCATAACAGAAAGTACAAATGTCGAGGTCATCAGTAACATTGAACAGTTTCCAATCTAATCTATATACAGTGGACGATGGGATTTTTGGCAGATGTCTTGCTAATAACCAAGCAAAAATAAAAGCATCTTAACTTTTTGTAAAATACACCACTCAGTTTTTACAAGAGAAGCTTGTATGCGCACAGAGTTTGTGTTATGTACTGTATGCTACGTGGGCTGACAAGAGAAACCCCCAAGCCAGGCGCTTGAACAATGGCAATGACATTGCTTTGAATTTTCATAGATGAGCTCCCAATGGATGCCTGTGACACTTTACAACAGCTGCTAGATGTTCTGATTACACACCAACGCTTTTTTGTGCATCCTGACAAGGCCTGATTTTAATAGGGGAACGAGGCCCCAGCTAGACAACAAGAGCATTCATTTTAAAGGCTAGATGATGACAGCGATAACACTGTACATATTCAAAATGTTTCCTTGTGTCTCTATATGGACCTCATGGCAAACTGTAGCATCTTTTTATAAGAGCCTGTTTTTCATGACTTTTCAAATAACATGTTCTCATATTTTTTGCTTGCTTTTATAAACAATTTCCTTGTTTATTTCTAATCCCATTTTGTACCTTGATGCAGAATTTTTAAAAGGCGCCAACGGTATTTGTCCTTGTCCACAGCATGCCATCCCTACTGCACAATAACAATTGCATTTTTTAGTTGAATAAAAGACTGTACAAATCATTTGTTTGACACTGTTGAGAATCTGAAGGAGCTGGAAGAATCCGATAATTTGGCTCCGAGTGGAAGTTTTTTCAAATGATGCTTTAAAAGATGACTTAGGTCTCTCTAGCTTCGAGGTTCTCTACAGGAGAACGTAGAAGAGAGTCAGTGTAGTGGCAAAAAAAATCAAAGGAATGGTCTAGATGGCAACATTTTTCAACATCAATTTGGGCTGGTAATGTCCTCGTGATGCTTTGAAGCACCTACTTATCCTTTTAAACTTGACTCAAGAGCTGAGTAAATTGAAAATACAACAGGTGATGTTACTTTTATGGGGTGGAGCAGTTTGAAAGTTTTCTTCATCCCCCTTCTTAAAAGCACATCAAAGCACAATCTATTCTTACCTACAATACACTGTACAATATTCACCTTTTGTTTTTACATCTGATTTTTTTAACAATGTGCTATGGCACATTTCCCAATCATTCAGAAACCCTTAGATTTATTTTCTGGTTCTTCACAATTTTATCTTTGGAAATGATATAAAATAGGATCTCTCCAATCGATCAATATCCAGAAAACCTGTATACTATTGGCAGTGATACTCTGCACTTACGGCACTTTCGATGCTGCGGGCTGTCTCCCCAAAAAGCTCCGATTTGGGGTCCTCCATCTCAGGGGTGTAGACTATTTCTTGGCCCTCCACCTGGTCCAAGTGCAGGAACCCACTGAACTTCATGGTGGCTAGAGGGAGAGAGGATGACATGCTGAAACCTTTGCCTCGATCTCACTTCCTGCTGCTTTACACACACTTCATTTTCAGCAACAGTGCCAGTAGTGGGTTAGTGATGGATTGCGTCTTGGTGTGTGTCTGACAAAGGCAAGTTAGTGTGTGCCACTGATTGGGTTTTTCACAAGACTGGCAGTAAAAGTGAGGGAGGCACATATTCGGTGGTGAATGGTGTGGACGTGGAAGAGGTGGAAAGTGAAATGTGGGAGAAAGGCAAGAAGGTGGAAATTTGGGCCATTTCATTTCTTTTACCAGACGAAGATTCATTCCAAAAGTTGGCTGAGGCATGGAGGGCTGGGTAAAAAGACAAAATGTTATAGACACACACAACACAAGAGGGGGAAAAGATCACTCACGCAGAGTTTATTACTTTTAAGCTCAGTGGGTATCAACACTTTATTGAAGCCCTTTTACTTCAATGAAATCATTCAATCTTATAGGCAGGTAGGGCTTGTGGGGTTGAAGCATATTTTCTCTAGGCTTCAGGTCTAGGCCAAGGGTGTCAAACATAAAGCCTGTGGGCCGAAAAGGGCTCGGGGGTTAATCTGGCCAGTGGGGATACTCTGCACGACAGGCACGTTGAAGCTTTTTTGCTGCATGTACTTTTATTTTGACATTGACGCCATTGAAACTTACTGTTGTGATTTGATTGAGCGAGCACTTTTGCGTCCGCAGTCACATTCGTTCATTTGCCCACTCCCAGTCAAAATGGTTTGGCTGCCAATGAATTAGCTAAGAAGTGAACCAAATCTGGCCCTGGTAGAGCCCTGAGTCCCCCAATTTCAAGTGACCAAAAATGAACTATTTGGCTTTCACTGACAACGGAAGACGTCCAAGTTAATTAAACTAGTGGAAATAACTTTGAAAGTTTATATTTCCCTGCCATTGAGTTAACGTATTGGGCCAAAAACAAACTGGTTCGGCCCACATGGGATCTAATTGTCAAAGTTTTGAATCCTTGGTCTAGGTCTTTTCAATTTTGATCATTATCCTCAGTTGAAGAAATTCAGCTTTTATCTGGATGTATTGGTAGAGTGCTCGTTAGGTGCACGAAAGTGATTGCCATGCATGGAAGGCAAAAAATTTCACAATATCAATGATCATGTGGGGGAATGAGAAACGTGCCAATCTCGAGAAAGAGATGATTCTCTCAATGCAACTTTGGAGAATACATTGCACAACATCAATCAGCTCTGCACGCTTTTTTTTTTACCCTGAGTGGAGGGCTTAGACGATGTGTGAGATTCTGAGCTTCCATGCTGCTCATAATCAACAGAACAAATTGCCCAAATCAATCATGGTTGCCCCTGTCTGAGCCTCAGCAGTAGGGGAAATGGGAGGAGCACTTGTATGATTATCATGAAAGATAGTCTTAATTGTCTCTTAAGCACAGCGGGGCAGTGACTGATGCGGCCTGTCTGAAAGTGCACCCAAAAAGAAATGGTAGACACTGCACCCTTCATCCTGCAGTACTTTTACAGGTGGTCACTCATTGATTTGGATCTAATGGTGTCCATAAAACAGAAGCAAAATGAACAAAGTTTGGCTGGGAAATGAGCAGGGAGAAAAAAAAGCACACCGGCTGAGAGCGTTTAAATGCGCGAGGAAGACAAATATCAGGGAAGGTGATGTACCGCATTCTTACTCTGACGAGGAAAGGAATAAAGGAAGAAAGACAGAGCTGTTACAGCATCAGTTTCAGCTCGACCACAAAGCATAATGAATGTCCACTAAAATATGGAAAGGTTTAAGAATAGCTAGCGCACAATTAATGCTCACACAAAGAAATTTTTGGCCATCATCTCATATTAAGGCTGCTGCCTCTTTCAAATATAACATAATTTAGTATCCTGTGAACAATGATTCGGACAGTTTTTTTTTCTTTTTAAATAAGCTATAGCACCAGTGTTCTTCACAACTGGATGTGTCAATAAAGAAGTGTGATTGCAATAGTGGCAAGAGACAAGTTACTGTACTTGGGAGACCATGTCCAGCATCGTGCCAGCCCTTTTTTTGTCAGTGGGGTCTCTGTATTTTGGACATTATAAAGTGGAAGCAGCCACCTCAATGGGGTTTTCAATCAAAAATGAATCAACCATTAATACTCCACCACTGAAACTTTTGTTCATGAATGCAAGAACAGAAAATGATTGTAATCTTCTTCAAGAAATTATTGTTGGGATAAACAGTTGGTGACGGTGTAGTATGTTTTTTAATGTGACCAACAGTATGGCTGATATCACTGTGTTTACACAGAAATATGCATAAAAAACATGTTTAGTCATCCATTTTATTTCCTACTTGACTTGTTTTGAGTAAGAAACAGATGGCTATTTTTAAAGGCGACATACCAAATTGTCGTTAGAGGGAAATTGAGACAGGCGATTGTTTGGAATTTGTACCTTACCAACTAATATGAAATATGCTCTTTTGATTTTGGACTTATGGTGTGTTTATTACCTCTTAATTCAAGATTACACACTATCCTACTGCATCAATATCACTCAACGTACGCAGCAAACAAAGTTGTAACAATATTCCCTTTCTAAACAAAGCTAAATAACAGTTGGCCATACTGTCGCAGACCTGAACTGTGCTCCTAAATGTTAGGGAGGTTTAGTAAGCCACGTTTAACACCCACCTCAACAGATGCTGTTGTGATTGGTGGGTTATGTTTTGACTTGGATTTAGTGGGAGAAATACATTTAAAAATAAATGAGGCAAACAAAACTTCAAAAAACGCTTGAAGTTATGGGGCAGAGAATTCTCTTCGTGTGACTCACTTTGTACTTTCGGACACTGCAGGGCAGAGACATTGCTTTAAATTTGCCAGTGATATTAACACTAGTGGTAGACATATTAAAAAAAAAAACAGAATTCAACTAAAGGGATGGAGGAGCCACAGAGCCCTTTATCTCTTTGAAGTGAGTCTGTCCGAAAGCACTGATTGGACTGAAAGCCTTTTAGTAGCCAATTCTATCTCTCTCCCTCTCAGAGTCCACAGAGAAATAGAATATCACACAGCTAGATTGACACTGACCCGGATCAACGGGTGAAAAAAGTGAGATGTAGCGCACTACGGTGATATTGAAGTGTCACTGACTAATAAGACGTGGTGGTGAGCGTGGCTGAGATGAAAACTGAAGAACAAAATGTGAAGGAAGATAAGGATTCACCACAAATAGTGACAACGCCAGCTACTTCTAATCATAGCAGTCTTAAAATACATTCTCTTGGGGTTCAGTATAAATATGTTTGCAGACTGAGGTCTTACATCTCCTACAACACATGATTTCATTGAGTATTATAGATTTGTGAAATGCTCATCTTCTTAGTCATGACAAACTTTTGGTCATATTTTCCCACGAGTGATTTGTTTACTTCCGATCCATCTGCCAAAATTTGAAGGAGGTGATTCATGAAGGCAGAGATGATACCAGCTGTTTATCTGTTTGTTTACTGCAGATGGCAGAATATTAGTACCCACAAAATAAATATTGAAAAATGAACACAAAATGTCTTCATTTATGATGAAAATAAGAAAGCAGAATATTTAAGCTAAAATATAATATAAACAAAAAGTGATATGGACATTGGTATAGATATTTTGCAAGTGTGGTGTGATCTAAATCCCTGGATTTTAAACATTATTCCTTTTCCAACCATGCCTAACAATGTTTATGCAATGATGTTGTGAAAAGTTGTTTTTTCAAAAAGGAAGAAAAAAAGGAGCTAGCAAGCTACTGAATGTAAAATTAGATACTAAAAATTTGAATTGGCAATTTAATAGACAGGACTCAGAGCCTGGAATGTCAACTATTTTGACCATGTAATGGAAGAGAACAAATACCAGATAACATTTCTGTCAAAATTCTTCGGAATGACATTAGACTCACGTGGACAATTTGTTCCTTCTGCACTGCTGGCCGGAGTCTCGCTGTCAGGGCAGCATCCAAATTCGGTGTTGTCACAAGACGGTCTCTGGTCAGCAATTGGTATTGCAGGGCTTTCCATTGTGCTCACTGGATGAAGAGAAGCAGTGGTGTGTACATATTAGAAATACTATTTAGGACAATATTTACTAAAATAATAAGGGTCTTATTCAATTTATCCCACAATGGCAAACTTTCTGTTAGTAGTCTGATTGTTTTATTTCCTCTTTGTTCTGGGCCATATGTGTCCAGATGAATCTATACACAAAGGGTTTAGGAAAATAAAATGATGTGCAAGGAAGAAAAGGCTTTTTCCCTGTGAAGCCTAAAATAAACACTGTAGTAGTAGCTAATGGAATTAGTTGGGATTATGGAGACGTCATTTAGATTTGTATTGTCGGAAAAGAAGTGTGTCTTCTTAATGACAAAAACAGGTAAATGAAGCTAGCATGCCAATTCAAAGAGATGCCAGATTATCACGCATAAAGATGATGCTTTCAAGGACACATCGAAAACACTCTCAGATCACCTCATTTTTGGAGACTGATAACCATGCACGCACACACTCATACCTACGGACAATTTGGAGTGTTCAGACAGCCTACAGTGCATGTTTTTGGGATGTGGGAGGAATTAGAGTACCCAAAGAAAACCCACAGGCAACGGGAGAACATGCAAACTCCACACAGGAAGGCCAGAACCCACCAGGGACCCTGGAACCCTTGAACTGTGAGGTGGATGTGCTAACCCCTTTCCCTACCGTGCCTCCCTCCCTCAGTATGCTAGAATATACTTACATGAATTAAATAGATATAAAGTAATTTAAACGAATGGCAACAGTGTCAAATAACCGAAACTCACCATATACAAGATAAAAAGCTTGAGGCATATTGATTACTGTGTTCTGGAAACAAACTCCATTAAGTGTCTGTCTGATTTCCAGCTTCTGACAGTTTTCTCTGTCCTTTCTGTATCTTTACATCAATTGTAAAGTTCTATAATGAGCCAGGTAAGCGATTTGTTGGGTATTGGAGACAAATTGGAAATGTTAAAAGCCCAGACAGTAAATTAGTGTAGTGTCCTATGCAGCACATTTGATATAAAACCGCAGTGTTCTTCCCACATAAACAGATCTGACTGATAGCTGGCATCAATGCATCCCCTGAGAAAAAAAAGATATGCATATATGCTTCATGTATTTGCATCTGTTTTAGAGCATAAAAGGGTGTGTGGTCCGGTCCCTGGCCAACTGTGTATTACACTGCACAAGCAGTGAAACTCCATCTTCTCTAATGATGGTGTCGGCGGCATGGGCGTCTCGGCCGAAGCGACGCAGTTTATTGCCGCTTGGAGATCAGAAATAATCATGGAGGCAAACAGCTAACGGCTAAACAAGTCGTAAAGACGTCAAGAGTCGGGGGGGACATTCTGTTCAAGGACTCGCGGTCAAAGGAAGGAGGGAGGAGAAAGATGAAGGGCTTATAGGGCATCTGTTGGAGAGTGGTCTGGAGATTTATGGGTTTTGAGCTGAAGGGACGACGGGTGCAAGAGAAGAAGGCAATATGGAGTGACAAGAAGACTGCACCGCAACTCCATTGGGAGCCATAGGAATAACTGCCACATAAACAGGCACTAACACACACACGCGTTAAGTGTGGATTTCAACTACCATATAGATTGTGCAAGACTTGGAAACACCCCACCAGCTGCCTGATTTATATAGTGCACTAATAATGGGGCAAACCAAGATACAGCAGTTGGTTTACTGAGGAATGATTTATCCATTTTACCATTGTCTGTACCTTTTATACTCACTAGTGTCAGGGGTGAGTTGTCTTATCCCAGATGACTTTGAACAAAATGTAGGGTGCAACCACAACAGGTCACCAGTTAATTGTAGAACATACAGAAAATCTTACGATGAATTTCGATCTCTGCAGTTACATGCGCACTCTGAAAAGACCAATCACTTTCGTTGTTGATGCGAGTGTGTGACCAAAAGTCATCCCTCATTCTTTTTCATCTGCTAAATCTACTATATATTAGTATCACTGATTGCTTTGCTGGATCGAGTATTTTTCACTTTACACTGAATTTAATTTTGTCTGGCTGCTGGAAGAAAATGCTACTTTTTTAAAAACCTTGCAAGGGTAGTGTAGATTACTACGGAAGAAGAAAAAGAACGATTTTTAGGAGAGCCTAATCTTTCATTTGATGGATTTGGCAGGAAATGGTAAGAAGCTGGAAACATGCAAGCCCAAAAGAACAACCTTGTTAAGGACATGCAAACGAGAGGCTTAAGCCCTTATTTGCAATGACTTAACCAAACTTTTCGTGCATCTATGGATATGTGCCTTGTAGTCTAATCCCTTCATTCAGCACTCTAGACGAAAGCAATTGGACATTGCTTTCACTATCAGACTGTATTGTTCACATAGGTACATATACAATTTAGAAAGAAAAAAAACTCCAACACGGGCATGGCTGGGTACACATTCATTCAAACAGAGCCCCATGACAGCAGGTCTCCTCGCTTGACAGGCTACACGCTTCTTGCGTCACCGAGCACTGGTCAGCAACTGACAGGAGAATATATCTAAGACACTGGGAAAGCGGGGAGGCATAGGGGAGGAAAGAGAAAGATCGCAGCGGGGGTCACGCTTTTCCGACCATCCTATACATTTGATGCCTACTGACAACTGAGGTGGCTGGGTAGAGGGAATACTAGACGGGATCTGAAAGAAAGGCGCTAGTCAGGCAGCAGGGCATGTCGGGAAAGATTTGGGACTGCTCGTCATATGACTGGGACTGATTTAAGGCGGCCTGTGCGGACACAATCACACCTCAAACCGCTCAGTCACATCAGCCTCTCAATTCCAAAGAGACACAGATATGGGCCAGTGGTTTCATCTGGCCAGCTAGCTCACAGTATAATCTTTTGCTATTTGAATGAGCAAAATGATTGCTGGAAGACTGACAGGATGGGCAGAGGGCAGTAACAATGAAGCATGCAGAGTCCTTTCTGACTCAAATTGAGATATACGCTCACAGACCACAACATTCGCTATGCCTACCTTCTGCTAATGTTATACTAATTGGTTTGGATGTGTCAAATAGGAATTCATTTTAACAATGCTTTTATTAGGATGTGAATATTCTTTGCACCAAATCACAGTGAATTATGCTGTTTGTAATTAGAACCAATTGCTTATTGGCAGTATTGTATTCTTAATACTCGGAGAGCCAGTATACAGTTGTTATATAAAAAAAATTATGTCCCTTGCTGCAAGATAGTTTTGTAGCAAGCAAAAGGATTTTTTTTCTTTCCAATTAAGACTTTTAAATAAACAATTCCATTTGTCAATATTACAAGTCCCTATTTGATCTGATTATGAATGATCCAAAATGATTCTGCAGGAGGGGTTAATAACTTTGAAGACTAATGCCGATAGGAAAACCTATAATACGAATTTGTATAATAATAGTTGATCCATATTTGGAGGGTACAAACATGGTCTTGGTCCTTGCTCCAATGAGTGCCATAGTACAGTTACCGTAGGCCATTTTAATACCAATGTAAAGCTTACAATATATAGTATTATTATTTTTAATAATAACGCAAACTAGACCAATGTTCAAGTTTGAGGTATTTCAGTGTTCAGTAATGCAGAGCTGAACAGCAAAATTCACAATGTGCGATGAATACCTCTGTTACAGTGTCCATCACGGCTGAACATTTTCCTTTTTGATTTTTTTATGTAATGGCTTTCATTATGCATTTATGGCCAGTGATAGCACACTACACCCTTATAAAATATAAATCTACAGTCGTTCAACATCTACCACATAACTTCAAACCCTTTGATGACATGAATATGTTATGGTATGACATCAAATATTTGCTTCGCACTCACAATGTGAATAGCTTGAAAAGCATTATGGGTATGATAATGAAAGAGCAAGGATTTACCAAACGTTTCCTCTGCCCCACTGGCCTCTGATGGGATGCCGCTTCCTGTTTCCTCTTCCTGCTCCTCCTCTTCCTCGGCTTGGTCATCTCCACTCGGTTCTCCGCTGCCTGAACCTTCGAATGACTTTGCATCAGCGGAGGGGTTGGGGCTACTGCGAAACGGGGTGACAGTGGTAGGCCTTGGCGACTGAGGTTGGATGTGGATGCGGTGGTGGTGGTGTTTTATTTGCGCACGGTGGTGGGTGAAAGTGGGTGAGGGCGTGCTGGCAGCGGGCTGCTCCGTAGTCTTGGCTGTTCTCGGGGGCGGGATGGCCCACACCTGGTTATGATTTAAGGTGGCTGGCGTTGTGATGGTGGTAGCGGTAAGGGGTGTTGGAGTGGGTCGCTCGGCCCGCTCGGAGATGCTTTCTGGTGGAGGGAAGGGGAGGAAGCAAGGAATGGATGAATGATTGAGCCAAGATGACAATGTCTGAAACAGAATGAAACTCGCCTCCATGATATTTAACTTGAACCAAAGGCAACAAAATATTCTTTTTGATTTAATTGTTGGCAAAATTCTCAATGATACTTGGTCACATTTTCATAAAATTCTTGCATTAAATATCAATATAGTAGAAGAAATTAAAAAGCTCCTGGCGTGGTAAAATTCGATATTCAACAAAATAGTGTTGAAACATGCACCACAAAAATCACACTTTTTACATGAATTTCCAACTATGTAATTAATTAGAATCTCAAGCGGTTCCACAAAAGAATGAATGAATGTGTACGATGGCCATAGATGACATTTACGCAATGCTCACACAGCTTTGCACTCAACTTATGGTTGAGCGAGTATGTTTTGCCACTTGCTATTCATTTTTGGGTGTTACATGTATGCCCGTGCCTTTGAATTTTCTATCCATATTCACATGCAGCCTTGCAGCAGTAAAGCTTTAATCACCAACAGCCAGTGCCGCTGGTGATGAATGATTGATAGAAATAGGCCATGAAAAAAAAATCTGAGCTGCTTTAACTCAGGGCTTCAAAGGCAGCACTCCGCTCGCTGGCGCCAACGTCGTCAACGCCACCACAAACAGATGCACAGCAAACAAGCGCTCACTCGGCAAAGAATCACTCAGAATATGGAGGCAAGCGGACGCTCTTAGCAGGGAGAGGGCCATTAACCAAGGAAAAGGACATAACTGTGTGTGATGAAAGAACGATAAACAGGACAAAAAAAATCCCCCGAAGAGTAAATAAAGAGAAGCTACTTAAGAGAGTTAGCTGTAAGAAGCAGGCTTTTTGCTTCCTTACTGCCCATGGGAAAAAAATGGATGTGGGTGACATAAAACAATCCTCATTAGGATTCGTTCAGCATTATGTGTATCGCCTAATCACGCTGCTATAATCACCTCCTTGACTGACAGTTTGCTCACTGAGGTGTGAAACGCATTACCAGCGGGGACGGCAGAGGGCTACGGAAAGATGTCAACTGAGAGTTTGGAACATTTTTGTAAAGGTTCCCATTTGGAGTGGAGCCATAAGTAGATTGTATCGTTGACATTGTGGCAGCATGCATTGCGGTTCTGCTCGGCTACACCTGTCACTCTACATGCATGTTTACTGTCAGGTAGCTAGATGGGTGTGCAGATAATTGTAGAGGCTATGGTAAGAATGGGGAAAAAAAACGAGACACTGCATGTAAAAAAGTAGCAGAATAGTGGAAGGAATTGCAAATCGAGGAATAAGTTTGATTCGGCTGGAGCAATGTTCCTCAGAAAACATGATACTAGATTTTAACATCTGTTTATCCCAAAATCTATTGGTGAAGTGAAAATTTATCAGGTTCATTATTTAAACGATATATGACTCTTGTGATCGGCATTGAAAATAAATGAATGAAGGTTTATAGTTACATTGAAGGGGTTCAAGCAATGTTCCCTTTAAGCTGCGCGCGTGCGCAATTGTGCACTACTCTCGTCTTCTCTGCGCACAGCAAATCATATGGAGCGCACAAAATAAAATCCCATTTTTTTTCTTTTTTTTAGCTGTGAAGCCGACGCGCGAACCACTCATCCGCCGGGCCGCCCATTCATAGATATTAATCATTACATTTTAATATTACTAAATCATTTATGTGTAGTAGACATACACCTGCTTATGGGAGGTGTGATACTGGTGTGTGCCCATAGCGAGCAATGATGATGTTGCTCACACCAGTACTCAGTGTGCTCAGGGAGGTTGCCTTTCTGCCCAGACAAACAAAAAATTAGAGGGAACATTGGGTTCAAGTGTGTCTCCCCATCCTTTGTATTTTTTAATTTTCATTATTTTTTGAAAGCGGCCCTTGGAGGAAAAAAAAACATTTGGACACCACTGCCCTAAGGGAATCAAGCAATTACAGCCTTATCTCTGGAAAAACAAACAAGTCGCTATCATAGACGCTGAGTCATTGCCTTTTTTCTGTTTTGTTCAGTATTTTTTTAATTTAAGTCACACATTTTTGTGGACTATGACAAAAACTGAAGGGCATAAAACCCAGCTGCTCATTTTTTTCCGTTTCACAATTGAATTTAACACTCAATTTGCAATCCTTTTTCTACTTTGTACCTCTTCCAGTGAACAGACATGTCACTAGATGAAGAGGAGGAAAATAAATTCTTGTCATCGCCGTTTGTCTTGAACCATGTAGTTAGTGTTGAAACATTGTCATTTAGATTGTTGGGGTGTGAACCATGCTCTGATGTAAGGAGTAGGAGGCTATATGAGATTGAAAGGGAAAAGACAGTGACCAGGAGAAGAAGGGCGACAGAGTGACGAAGTAAACATATTAACAAAGGCAACCGTGGGGGAGAAGATGGCAGAGCAAACAATGGAGGAAGGATGAGGGATTGAATAATAAGAAATAAAATCTCTTAACACAAACTGGTGGAGACAACAGAAGCCTGGCTAACACACAGCCTGACAATGCCATATGCTGGCATAATTTGCCAATTTGCTGCAAACCTACAGGTGATAGCACCATATGGGAGGAGGACATGTCATTGCCAACTCAGTGGCCACTTCCCACCAGGGCCAGCATAGTTTACTGGTGCAGGACAGGACTGCGCATCAATACGTTTTCACACTTTTAGCTTGAAGTGCATTATACATTTTGGTACAATGATGTTTGCCCATCATTTTTAATAGGGATGCCCCGATTGCATATTTTTGCCGGTGATTCCGAGTCCGAATAGCCTCATTGTCTGGCCAATTTGAATAGAGATATCACAAAATTATAATCAAATTAAAGAGTGATTTCAACGAAGCAGAAAAAAACATGAATCATTGAATGAATGTATTTTACATAAATAGACTTGCACAGCGAATAATCTTAGTCACCCAATGCAATATTTTGAGCTATTTTACTTGTGATTTGTTGGACATTTAATTTTTTACTTCAAGGTATATTACAATACTGCCAAAATAATCTGTACAATCTCATTTTTGCATTATACTGATGGATCATTTTGTTACCTTGACTCGTTAACTGCCATAGAAAAACATTACCCGATTCCAAACCTCCCCCAAAAAAGATGCGATTGGCCAAGATTTCCAATAAATTCTGATTCGATTTCTGATTAGGGACATCCTTGGTTTTTGATGCTGTCGTTCCTCCACACAATCAAAATATTTCTACGGCATTTGAGAAGATGATGTCAAAGGGATTAGGTTAGCATGTCTTTAACTGCAGAATATTAATAACGTTTTAAGTGATTGTTTTGAAACTCCCCGTGTCTTTCGTACCTCAATAGTCACTTAAATCCATAAGCACTTGGTGTTGTATTTGGTACAAATGAAACACAGTAAGCATGAGCGTTCACTAATCCACCACGTCTACAACCGCTCCATGTACACAGCAGGGGAGGGATGAAGGGACGGCGCGGGGAGAGAGGGAGGCAGAGCTAATGCTAATTCGCACCCAGCCACACGTGAAATGAGCTCTAGATCGAACCCCTGAAGCCTACAGTGGTGGCGGAGATGCTTCCCGCCACGCAACCACATCCACAGGGGGCTGCGAATTAAAAGATCCTCCGTCAGGGCACCTGTCTCTTTCTTCCCCAAAGGCCTGATAGAATGAACCAGGAAGAAAAAAAAGAATCTGCTTGGAGGCTTCTCCTGGCCTTCCTTCCAAGTGCGGAAACACTTGGCGAGGTATTACACACGAGCCACATGGCAACTGCCAGGCAATGGGAGCATGACAAAAAATAGATTGAATTTTGGCAGCATATTTTTGCTGTCAAGTCACATCTTCAAGCATGTCTGGTCTGATGACCTGTTTCCAGCATATCTTTGCTTTTGTCACTGTGCCGAGAATTTTAAAATCAACTGTTTGGCTCCCAAGGACGAGGGCAAAAGACTCCCTAACGGAGGATAGATCAGTTATCCTGGTGACAGCAGTGCTAAGGACTTGGTCACCTGGCCTGGAGGCACCGAGCAATGTGGCGAAAGGGCCGTTTTACAGATGAGCATCCAAGACATCTGGCAATGGCTCATTTCCAGAGCCCTACAGTTGGCACACCTCTTCTTCTCTGCAATGTTTCTATACCCTCCTCAAAAGCAAAAGCTGGCTGTCAAACTGACATCTTTATTAAACAAATAAGCCATGATCTTGGCTACTGTCCCGGCTACCTTAAACACTGATTCAAACAGTGTCCTTTGGCAACAAGGCCAGAAGGAGAAGAGTTCTTCCTTTCAACAAACTGCATGTTCTATCCCATTGCTGGTAAATTTGAATTGGCAATTCTCACAAGGGGTCAACATCCCATCAAGATTTATATTCTGATTTTGTTACCCGAGATCACCTTGATGATATTTATTTTCTGTATTTTACAGAAAATTGAAGTCTTTTAGTTGAGTCTTACAGTGCGGTAGATAAACTACTCATCTTTATGTATATAATAAAAATATAACATATGTCCCTAAACCTGAAGAATTGGGCTTTGGTGGATGGATGAAGTCACATTGAAATTCTTAAGGTTGAAAACATTGAGTTTGAAGACAGTACCAGATACGTTTGAATCTAAATCCAAAGCGAAAAATTCAACACAGAATAAAATCTGCCTTTGCCAATGTCTTCATTTGCTATCTATCTTATTCCATATCTTTCAGGGTCTCACTATCATGACCTAGCATTTTTTAGTCACTCAAAAGGTCTTATTGAGGGTAAGATTGATTTCACACCAACTACATAAAGGTCCACTAAATTGAAACGCTACAATATTGATAATATAGACCAGATTTGCTGCTCGGCATGAGACAAGGGTCTGGGAAATGTTTGTCCAGCTGTACAATATTTGTGATGCAAGGAGGTTTCATCTTGGCTCACCTGTGCATTGTCCAAAGTGTTGTACTGTGATATCCTTGTCCTGCCTACAGGCAATTGTCCTCAGCTGGCACTGGTCGGCATACGTCACCCCATCAGAACCGCACACCTGCTCCACAGTGATAGAGATGGGGAGGGAGCACTTACTTATTCCCTTTGAACACACTAGCAGCTCCCCTCATTTATAACAACCCCCGAGACCAGCTTCAAAGACGCACCTTAGTTTTGTTGCTCTCATCACAATCAGTTGAGGGGCACTCACAATAGGCTTGACCATTCACTTTAATACAAGAGGCTCCAAAACTACAAACTAACTCGTCACATGAATTTAGAGCCTCTGGACCTGAAAGGGACATGGGTTGACTTTATTATCAACACTTACATTTAAATTGAAGCATGAATGGACAAATGCACTGATTTCGTAGTACTTACAAATGAAAACACAAAGCAATGTAACTACAGGATGTATATGTGATGTACTAAAAATTCACAGGAACAGGATCGTGTTGCTCCTCCAAATTCACTCTTTTCTTTTTACCCTTGCTTCTCCAAACTGCTCACAGTTCACATTTCAAGTTATATGACTTTAGTTTTTTTAATTCATTTTATTGGCGGTATCTTTACGTATTTACTGTTTTAATTATTTTCTTTAATGTCAGTTCCATGCATCATTTGTGCTTTTACATTTTCTTGTGATGTAAAGCACTTTGTGTTGAATTGTGCTATATACACACATTTCCCTTACCTTGCCTAAGAATGATAAGAACCTCTTTTCAATTAGACTTATGCATTCATGTTTAGTTCTAATTAGTAAATGTATTGACATACACTGAGAATAAACCAGAATTATTGATAAGGAACATTTTCTATGAGTTATACACTCATATCACGTTAATACATTAATAGTGTCAGGAAGGACTGTATTTTCCGACATGAATAATTGAGTTTTCCTGTTGTGCACTATTTCATCCAAGCTGCCACTGTGGGTCTAACAGAATATGTTATATTGTGGAAATGTACTGCACTCTGGAATACTATTTTGGATAAGCTTTTTTTTTCTTCATTTTTACCATTCAGTACATCTTTTCATACGTAAGCAGCTTTTGCAGCCTTGAAGTTACTGCTGCACGAGCCAAAGGAGACCGGTGTGCACCCACTGGGGCATAAGTGAAAGGCCTTTGCATCATAGCTACATCATAGCAGCTTAACGTGCCCCCCGTCCTTGGCTCCTGCTTTCATGCGCCTCCACCTCCCACTCACTGCCTTCCTTGTCTTTTCATCTGACATGGTGAGCGGGGATGGAGCCCCACTGGTCTGCCCTGTTGCCGACTTGATTAAGCATTTGACTTCCAGTCAATAGCTGATAGAGCATCTTAATCAAGGAGCTGTGTGCCCCTCCCATGGAAGGAGCTAACCTTTCTATCAACCTACTTTAAACCCAACCTATGTTCATTATTCATTTAAAGAATACATAGAAACAATATTCACGCATGAATCGTTTTCATTCATTCATTTTCTGGAGAAAACCGGAGTACCCTGAGAAAACCTGCACAAGCCCGGGGAGACCATGCAAACTCCACACAGGCAGGTCCGTACCTGCGATTGAACCCTCAATCTCAGAACTGTGGGGCGGATGCGCTAACCACTCACTAACTGAGTGAACCAATAATTGTGGTACTATAGGATAGTTGTATTACAGTATTTTGATTTGGTTGAGATTGATAAGATCATAGTGAAAACAAATGAAGATACATTTAGGATTATTAGAATGACGAAACCACAAGAAAAGTCCATCAATACGTATAAAAGTTTTCAGAAAAGAAACATGTTTGAATACAAGAAAAAAAAACGATAAAGATACATTGAAAAAACTTTCTATAGGAAGTTGCTCGTGTACAGCAAAAATGTAATATCAATGTGTAACGTGTCATTTAAATCTAGTTTAAAGTTTAGTTGTGTGTCATTGCTCCTGTATTACCTTTGTCACAGCCATTCATGCCCATTTTGCTTCCATCTGGACACATGTTACACTTCATTCCCTTTACCCCGGCCTTACAAGAGCACAGGCCCGACATCTGCTCACAGTCGTCACGCACGGACCCGCTGGCGTCACAGTTGCACGCTGTCCGTGGGCAAGGTGAGAAGAAAAGATTGATTAAAAGGTGGATCGATTAAGGGTGACGACAAGACTTGTCCTGTAAACCACTACGCGGTGGGACCACAAAAGACGACAAGTGTGCAACAAAAAAACAAAGACAATCACCCTAAAGCAGGGCTGACCAAGTCCGGTCCTCGTGAGCCCCTAACCAGTCAGTTTTCCAGGTCTCCCTCCACCAACACACCTGAATCAAATAATCTGGATCAGTATGAAACTTCTGGACAACTTGCTGATGAGTTGATCATTTGATTCAGGTGTGTTAGAGGAGGGAGATATGGAAAACAGACTGGATAGGGGCTCTCGAGGACCGGACTTGGGCACCCCTCCCCTAAAGGGACAACAATAATTCCGCCAAAATGAAAGAAGAATTAGTCACAGATTTTAGCCATCTCAGAAAATGCAATTTACTGAGAAGGCCGCGGAAATATTCGGTGTGTTGTGGCATCATGTAAATTTGCCAAACTATGATGATACAATATCTTGTTGAATCCACAAGCACTCATTAACAGAGACAATTTGAGAAATACGGAGCTAACAAAAGATTTCCTTCGTGTGTAATTTCACACTCGATGGGTGGGAAGATACTCAAGAGACCCAAACATTTGCATACAGAGAATCTGAAAGTGAACTTTTCACGTGATTGACTCAGGCGATACCCCAAAACGGGCTTACGTGTGCAGCCGCTCATGTTTTCCGTCACAATGCCGCGGAAGTTCCAGAAGCCTGGCTCGCAGCGGTCGCACTTAAGTCCGCCGACACCTGGTTTGCAAGAGCACTGACCACTTGCTGGATTGCACGTGCCCTTGTAGGAGCCGTAGACATTACATTGGCAAGTGCCTGAGGACAATAAAAAGGGGATTATGAATTCCTTAACAATGCAATTTTCATTTCAACTGCCTCTTCTACTGCCATGTGCACCCATTTTGGGAATTTTAAACCATTCAGTGAATGACAAAGTGCCTCAAAACTTTTCACCAAGGGTGTAACTGAGAAAAGAGAGTTTATGGATTTAGACAAGGCTCAGTGTTCCACAAATAGATGATGTGGCGCATCAGCTAAATCTGAAGTAAATCTGTTTTTATCCTTATTTCAAATTGTGTTTTTCATCAGCACTGCATCCAAGTTGAGAGGTTACAACAGACACTCATAGCCCCATTTTTCTAACTTACTGGAAAATAACCACACAAGTGTGTGTGTGTGTGTGTGTGTGTGTGTGTGTGTGAACGTTAGGTTGTGTGTAAGGTTATTTATAGGGATTTCATGTTTTTGCATGTGGCTCTGAGTTTGAGTCGTCTGATTTGGAGAGTTCCGATCTGATACCCAGGAAATCTATTAACACTATATCTAAATGTCTTTTGTACAATTTGAATAGAGCTATCGCAAAAATTCTAATTATATAAATGGGTCATTTCAACGAAGCAGAAAAACCATGAGTAAGCACCAAAGTAATGTTGCAAACAAATTGTTTAAATAATGTATTTTATATGGCTAATCTCATTTCACAAAATCACACTAAATACTTTAGAAGGATAGGTTAAGGATGTATTACTTAATGCTAGCAAATAGACAGCAGTAATACTCTACTGAATTGTGATAATATATGTTTTTTTTGTATGAACACATGATGGACATAGATTAGGACTCACTCGGACAACCAGCCAGTCCAACACCCATGGCAGTTGTAAAGTTGTCAGCACAGCAGCCATACACAGACAGAGAGCAGTGCTGGGACTCAGTGGGCTCTGGCAACGACGTGGCTGAAATTACAGATAAGGCGGAAAACAAAAGGGCAAAATAGGATGAGGGATGTCACTAGGAGATTTTGTGTTGTAGGTTTTATAAATGAGGATTTGGCCCTGTACAAAATCGCTGCAGAGTGGGCACCACATATTCACAGTTTGAGACCTGCAGACGCACACATTAGAGAAAAAAAAAAGTGTTTTTTTTTTTCGTTTTGAAACCAACCAAGGCAACTATCCAGTCGAAATTTCTGACAAGCACTTTTTGGCAAGCTGGCTTAATGGCCATCTTTTGGATGAAAAAAATTCTATTTTCTCAACAATGGCTCAAAACCAGCGGGAAAACGGTGCTAGTACTTCCAAAGAAAAAAAACGGTGCAGCTCACAGTTGCTACCGATTTGAAAACTCATTCTCTTCATTTGTTCCTGTTAGATATATCAGGATTGGAGATACTGCCTTTCAGCCATCTCCACATCTTCAAAAAGACAAACATACTGCAAAATAAGGTGGCATTGCCACCAGACATGTTATAGACTGTTCGCCCAAAGATAAGGTAGGGCGATAATGCAGCATACACGGGAGGAAAAATGGAAAAAGCCCCAAGCTAAATCCTATGTTTTTCCAGTGTGGTTTTGAAACAGTGCCTTACAAAGCAGTGCTTCAATTTTTTGGGGGGGCAGTAATACGATGTACAATCTTTTAATCCTTATTCTTATCAATACAGTGTAATTTTACATCCTCTGCCTGCTCAGGGCTTTCAACCTATCGTTTGACATTCAAGCCTTGTGGGAATGAATGGCAATTTTGGCCTATGGTATATATATATATATATATATATATATATATATATATATATATATATATATATATCTATATATATCTATATATATCTATATATATCTATATATATCTATATATATCTATCTATATATATATATATATATATATATATATATATATATATATATATATATATAGATAGATATATATAGATATATATAGATAGATATATATATAGATATATATATAGATATATATATAGATATATATATAGATATATATATATAGATATATATATATAGATATATATATAGATATATATATATAGATATATAGATAGATATATAGATAGATATATAGATAGATATATAGATAGATATATAGATAGATATATAGATAGATATATAGATAGATATATAGATAGATATATAGATAGATATATAGATAGATATATATAGATAGATATATATAGATAGATATATAGATAGATATATAGATAGATATATAGATAGATATATAGATAGATATATAGATAGATATATATATAGATATATATATATAGATATATATATAGATATATATATAGATATATATAGATATATATATAGATATATATATAGATATATATATAGATATAGATATAGATATATATATAGATATAGATATAGATATAGATATAGATATATATATATATATATATATATATATATATATATATATATATATATATATATATATCTATATCTATATCTATATCTATATATCTATATCTATATCTATATCTCTCCTCATGTCCGGCGATTGCCTGATACTGGATACGCTCCAGCACCCCCTGCGACCCTTGTGAGGATAAGTGGTTTGGAACATGAATGAATAAATGGTCATAATAATCCACCAAGGGTAACTCATGCAACACTTACTCACACAGACGACACCAGACACCCTTGCTGCCAGCGAGAAACCATACATCTGATATATATATATATATATATATATATATATATATATATATATATATATATATATATATATATATATATATATATATATATATATATATATATATATCAGATGTATGGTTTCTCGCTATATATATATATATATATATATATATATATATATATATATATATATATATATATATATATATATATATATATATCAGATGTATGGTTTCTCGCTGGCAGCAAGGGTGTCTGGTGTCGTCTGTGTGAGTAAGTGTTGCATGAGTTACCCTTGGTGGATTATTATGACCATTTATTCATTCATGTTCCAAACCACTTATCCTCACAAGGGTCGCAGGGGGTGCTGGAGCGTATCCCACCTAACTATGGGCATCAGACAATCGCCGGACACGAGGAGAGGGACAACCATTCACGCTCACACTCATACCCAGGAGGCAAATTAGAAATTTCAACCAGCCTACCTACCATGCATGTTTTTTGGATGTGGGAGGAAAACGGAGTACCCGGAGAAAACCCATGCAATCTCGGGAACAACATGCAAACTCCACACAGTGAGGACCAACCTGCGATCAAACCCTCGACCCAGAACTATGAGGGTGACATGCTAACCACTCGCTTAATTAGGTTTCAAAATGAAAAACAAACAAACACTTTTTTCAACTTGTGCAATTGCAGGTCCCAAACTATGTGAATCATTACAAATTGACCAATATTTTATTTTTATTTTCTGTACTAATTTTTATATTTACATCCTGCCTAGAAACATGTGCAAATGTATTGTGGTGATAAATAATGCTGGGTCTGCTTGAAGACAAAGATTTTCTTCCTTCTTCTTCTTCATTTTCTGAACCGTTTTATCCTCATTAGGATCGCGGGGGTCTGTCCCAGCTGACTGAGGCGGGGGACACTCAGAATCGGTGGCCAGCCGATCACAGGGCACAAGTAGACGGATAACAATGCACACTCACACCCATACCTAGGGGCAATTTAGAGTGTCCAATCAGCCTACCATGCATGTTTTAGTAATGTGGGAAGAAAGATTTTCTTCCATTTGGCCTATAATAAATCAAGATTTTTTGTTTTCATTTTGTGTAATTAAAGTATTTTCATCGGAACATGGATTTTAATTTCAAGGCACATCAGGAGAGTAAGAAGGAGTGCTGTAGAATTCCTGATACATAACCCACCTAAATCTTGAGTACCCAAACCCATTTATTTTGAGGCAGGCAAAGATATCAATCAAAATATTCATCCAATATTTCACGCCAGGTTTTTAAGAGCAAAATAAAGGGGTACAGACAGAAAGGAGAGATCTCTCCTTCTTTTCTCCCTTTCAATCTCTTTTTCTTGGTTGTTCATTTGCAGTTGGGAGGCTGAAGATATCGGGGTCATAAATCACCCCGGTTACTGGCGTGAATATAAGCCTCGACTTAATGGTGATGACTGGGCTTGCTCTTTTTCCAGTGCATTTAAGCTCCAGGGATGGGCAGTGGTCACAGTTCATTTCACTTGCTCCTTCCCTCCGCTCCATTCAGCTATCTCTACTGAGCCTATTAGGTTGCAGGAGAACTTTTAAGTTCATTTGTTCTTAATGTCCTTCAAGGCTTTTTTACTCTTTGAGCTTCCACCGTCTGGCCCAATTGAACTTGGCCTGTGCCACCCTAAATCTGCTGAATTGTTTTTGCTGGCTTGTTGTGAGTATTTAGACCAGGGGTCTGAAACTCCACATATCTCCACCGGAGATAAGTGTGAACCACATCAAGTATTCCACAAAAAAAGGTTAATAGTTGAAAACAAATGAATTTCTCAGAACATGAAGACTGTTGACCTTGTCCCTATCTTTTTTCCCCCACTTTATATATTCAACAGTTTTCACTTTAGTTCAGTAATGAAATCTTATATTGTAATTGTTGAGTTTTACAGGACCGGGTGACTGTATACACTGTTATACTGTATTTACATTTTTACTCTGTTTTCCTTCCATCCGGATTTGCAAGTTATGGGGTTGAATTGAAATACGGGTAAAATGGAGCTCCTTGGAAAAACGGATAGACTTTCATGTTTTGAGGCTTCTTTAAGAGTTGAGGTCAAATGAAGTTTTTCCCAACAGCTAATGCGAAGGGCAGTGTAATTCTCCAACATCCAAGTTTTATACCACTGGAAAGTGGGAGAGGAGAACCCGACGCCCCTGTTCCCATTGAATGCTCTTTGGAAAAGGGATTGATTATCCATGGATGGAAGAAAGGCGTGACAGTCAGAGCCCAAAGAGGCCAGCTTAGGAAGCAGAACAATCTCAAGGGATGGGTGCGAAACACCAGCAATTTTCCCTCTCATTCCATTTCAGTCTTTTATTCCCATGGGGAATCAAACATGCCGAAATGATCTAATGAAATTTCTTATAAGTGGCTTTTGCTCTGCTTCCAGTCACAAGCTAAATGTTGCACTTTCATTTTAGGAGGAATACCACGACCCACACATTTTAACGACCTAACAGACTGATCTAACTCACGAATTTAGTTAAAGACCAAGAGAGGGTTGGAAGTTTGAATGTCTTTGCAACACTGGTATTCAACTAACATAGGATGGCAGTAAGTACAGTAGGGAGACTATCTACTGTAGCTTGGGAAATTGTTATATTTCCATTATCCCTCACAGGTAACGTGAGTGGTTAGCGCGTCAGCCTCACAGCTCTGGGGTCCTGGGTTCAAATCCAGGTCACGTCCCACCTGTCTGGAGTTTGCATGCTCTCCCCGGGCCTGCATCGGTCTCCTCCGGGTACTCTGGTTTCCTCACACATTCCAAAAACATGCATGGTAGGCTGATTGGACACTCTAAATTACCCCTAGGTATGAGTGAGTGTGCATGGTTGTCTGTCTCCTGATTCAGGGTGTCTCCCGTCCTTGGCCCGGAGACAGCTGATATAGGCTCCAGCACCCCCCTGACACTAATGAGGATAAAGCGGTTGAGAAAATAAGATGAGATTATCTCTCACCTCTTTAATAAACTTATATAGAAAGAGTCGTGTGGTATAACATGAGTTAAAAAATTGAGAAATTATTAAGAGTAGGAAATAATTGCCAGTTGTGTTACAGGGCTAAAACTTTAGTTGAAGTTAAAGAGCAATTTAGATTTATCTGGTAACGTCAAGCAATAGAGAAAAAATCTGTACATTCTCATGGAAGTTATTCAAATTTCGAACATTTTACAAGCTAGAGTTCTGCACTCTTTTTACAAATCCTCCCCCATCAATGGATGGATGACATGAGAGAACGAGCAATGTGAGATGTCATGACAATGGAGGTTGGTGATGTATTGAGGAGGTAAACAGACCTGCACATGATCCCAGGTGCTGAACTGTCAACTGCTCTTGTTTCTCACATCTAGCCTTCTTCAGCTCACACTCATTGTTGTAGGTTTTCCCGTCCGAGCCGCAAACCTACACATAAAAAATGGTGGAGTCAACATTTTGAATCACAAATTAATTTCTTGTCTGTTACAGGACGAAAAAAAAACATGATTATCAAAAGTACATTCTTCGAATTGTTGAAGCATTAAAAATATAAATGAGCTACACTACATAGCCACCATTGGTTAACAATCTGATGAATTGGTAATGATGTTTTTTGCCCTGTTTAGACTGATTTCCAAATGTGACTGAGATTTCCATATTTATTTTATATTGCAGTAAATAAAGGATCATTACCTCGGCGTGAGGCACAGTGTGGCATGTAAAGTCGCAAATGCACCGGTCTTCTTCGGCATCTTCGTCCAATGAGCCTCCAAACAAGCGACAGCGGTCTTGTTCGCAACTCTCTGCCCCAGATCCGGATCCTCCGGAGCCACAGTCTGTCAAAAGGTATAGAGTTCATTTTAAGAGTGAATTAGAATTTTCATCAGCTACAACTTGGGAAAGAGTGGGTACTTAGGGAAACCTCAACATTTGTTATTGTATTACTACTTTCAAAAGAGAGGATCTTTTAAGGAATTACCATCACAGTTGTTTAAAGTTATATCACAGCCTAAATTCAAAGCAGATTAACTTTACAAGTGCTTTTCCAATGGGAAAAGGAAGTTGAAATAAATTGGGTCCCCCCGCCACTATTGGTGTTCGAGTTCAGAGAGTACAGATTTATAAGCTCGCTATCCAACTGTGCAGAATAAAAATGGTGCCAAGCCATGCTCTATGGCTGCCTGCTTTGAGATATGCAACAATGTAACATTGAATTCATTTGAGTTTTTCATTTCCTATTGAGTCTCCCGAGACCTTTCGGAAAGTTGTCCCGGCAGCTTCTTTACATTGACCTTGGAAGAAATTTTATTGGTTCACTTCAATAAGTCAACAAGGTGCTCAGGTTGCCCATATGTTGAACAACGCCCCATAATTCAGACCATGACCGCGACTGGTGGATCACAAAACTGCTGTTGTAGCTGCTGTATAAACTTTAGCACACAGAGATAAATCCGAGTCTTAAAAACGGCAATGAAGAGGGAAGAAAGAGAAGCTGCAGGATTATTTCGGGACTCGTTTGGGGGAGAAACAACAAACCTCAAGTAAAACTCCTGAGGGAGATTAGGTGAATGCATGTGAAGGCAGGGAATGAAAGGAGTCCGTTTGGAAAAAGATGGAGGGAATGTCAGAGCTTATGCGAGAAAAGCACCCCTCAGGGTAACCGAAAGTTCATAGAAACCGTATTCATTATTCAAAAAAATAAAAGGGAAAACTTGCAACTAAAAGCTTGAAATGCTGAAAAACGGAAAAAAATGTGGTGAGGAACTGTAATAGTCTGCACAAAAGTCCAATGCTTTTTGTTTTGACGACCTTTCACTCGGCAGTTCTTGTAAAAAAAAAACTCATTTGTAACATTCTCAAGTTTTGGGGATATTCTATAGCAAGTCAACTGAGCAGAAAGAGAATGGAATTGCAGCAAAGGCATTCAAGGGTTGGCCACTTGTGCCCGTGCCAGTGTACGCTAGCTCAGCAGAGCACAATGAAAGAGAAATGCAGACGAAGCCAATTGGTATTCCGCCCCAGTCTCCTTCTCTGAGACAAATAAATAGAAGAGATAAGACACTGGAATGGAATATAGAAAAGTGAAAAGCGAACGGGGAGTCCTAATTAGCTTTTGCTCTCTGATGTGCCTACCATGCATCTGGAGAACCTTTCAATTAATACATGACTGGCAAAGATGACTACATAAGCGCTTTGCGTTGCCTGCCAAGCCACTATTACTCAATATAATCGAAAACCTTCATTTTTCTTAACCATAGGAGCTCTATTGAAATGCAATGTTGACGATATGGAGATGAAATAAATAACATACAAAATAGGCAGTGGTGGTGGAGGTGGTGGAGAGGGGGGTTATATTTTTGTCTAATAAGCGATAGACGAGAAAATAAAGGAGGACAATGCGAGTTCCCCAATGTCTGGGTGACCACAATAGCCAGGTTATTCAGTGTTGTGTTGTTTAGACTGAGATTAACTTTTCTGAGCTGACATGCAAAGATGTTTATTTGCTTGTTGAAGCACAACAAATTTTATTCTGATTGAATATTAAAAAGCACGACGACAGAATAATGTGTATGGGTACTTTACATTTTGTATAACTATGGTTAGGTAAGAACTTGCACTCTACTTTGAAAATTTTAAAATAGTATGCAAAACTCTTCAATTGTGTACCAACTGCGGTCTTCCACATATTCTCACATATTGTCCGCTATTCAGTCTAATAAGGCTTGATATTTGAGCAGAATTTTTTTAATAAGACGATATTATGAATGGCTTTTTAGTCTTCAGTTAATTTAATCCGTTGGCATTTTTGCGACAACTGCATCTCCCAAGCTTGCACACGATTGAAGGACATGCTATTTCTAGTTTATTACATACCCACTCACTTAATAAGGGTTATCCCATACTGCAATTTAAGCACTGCTGTCACGTGCCACTTTTGCCGAGTAGTAAAAAGACGGCAAGTCAAGCCAAACCGAGTGTGAAATTAAAGAGGTGATAAGTTCGCCTGTTAGGTGGACAGAGGGGATGCTGTCATTTTTCATTAATACTAAATTAAGGCAGAATTAAAACAAGGCCTATTTTGTACTTACTGCATGTAATACTTGGTTCTTTTAACCAAGACTATAGTGAAGGTTTTTAAGTACCTCCTTTTAGTCTTAATCTTGAGTTCAAATATAAAAGTGGGTAACATTGTAGAACAACAGATTTTTTTTGGTCTTGCAGAGTGAGGTTTTGTTTTTTATTGAATGAATGCCAAGGAAATGATCACCCATCCAAAAACCAGAAAGTCCAAGTCAACATTTGCAGTGCTCCCACTCGCTAGACAGACCAGGTAACACATTTCAACGCGTCAAAAAGTTTTTGCGAAAAAGTGTCGATGACTGTCAAAACCGATCGCAGCAAAGATGTTTATATGGACTCTGAATGCTTAATAGACCTCTGCCAACAGCAATGTGCTTTTCTTAACTTTGTGAATCTGTGCTGTCAATTCATCTGTCGTCTGTTGGTTTTCAGCTGCCAACCATTCCCTATTTCCCACTCCACACCACAGCCGACTGATGACGCCTCACAAGACTTGTAACTGACCCAGTTTCAAGTGGGTGGAAACCAGGCTTGTACCAAATTTAAATTAGCATAGTGTATGCCTGACTTCACCAAGTGAACGAGTGACTGAGTGAGTAAGGAAGATCTAAAGAATGATTACGATAGGTAAGAATGATACTGCACTGCTTAGAGACACATTTGAAAGGCCAAACAAAAAAGGTAGGCGCCGTTCTTCTTCCTGCAGAGAATCAGAGTATCAATCACAGCCAATGTATGAGCTGCTTGTACCATTTTTCTTCCCAAGGGGCCAATTTTTTGACAGAGAAAAGTGCAAAATGGAGAGAGACTGGCGTGAGAGAAAAGGAACATAGTGATAGTGAGAGAACACAAAAAAAGTGGAAAATAATCTATCGGGTAAGCTCTTGAATGAAAATGAAAAAATGATGGAAAGTGGGGGATGCTCAGGGTTGGTGTGAACTGAACGTAGAATGAAATAGAAAAACTAAGCCACCAGGCGGCACGGGCTAGTGTGGCAGCCCCCGAGGGGTGCGAAGGTCCCTCTGCCTGAAACAGGGGCCGCAACCAGACATTGTAGATGGAGCGAGAGATGAATGCCAGTGTGTGGCGCGGGTATACACTTGTGCATTCCTTCATGCTCTACATATAGAAAAGGTCAGTCTCCCAGTCAATGAAATGATGTTAAATCTGCCACAAGAGGCTTTTGACATCATGAGTCGCTTCACGGGCCCCAGGCCAATGTAGTAGACAAAGGGAATGAAGGAATGGTGTGGGGGGGGGGGGGGGGGAACATAAAGAAAAGAAACACCTCTAGCAAGCTGTAGAAATGGAAGTGGAATCATCTCCTGCCTTTGGATCCTCCTCCACCTGCTCCCTTTTCTTCTCTACAGTTACCACCCAACCCTCCTGCTGGCAGGTGTAATCTGCTCCCCTTCACACGTTGTCTGCTCGCTGTGATCACCCACAAGCCACGAGGGGAATGGCGTGCCACCATCTGCATGACAGCCAGAGGACAGCTTCTCGCTCCCCGCAGAGTTCACGCTTGAAGAAGGGAATGTGATATTGCCGCCCGGCTCTGTCAGCTCTGATCCAGATATGATTTGCTCACTGAATTAGATCTAATTGATTGAAAATACAACGCTACACTAGAACGATTTACTGGGCCAAAGCTTTAAGAACTCTGGAAAATGCAGTGGGAAAAACTAACTGAATAGAAGGGCTTCTTAAATAAATCACAAGCAAATGTTTATTACTACAGCCATCTGCTACAGGAAGAAAAAAAGTAGAATATGTTATTTTTATCTTAAATAATTCTCATTTTAGAAAATGAAACTTTTTTTATATATACAGTTTGAATATATAATCAAATATTACAAGCTTTTATAGTTTTTTGATGATTATGGCTTACAGATAACAAAAGCCTAAAATCTAGTGTATCAAAAAATAAGAATATCACATAAGCCAATGTAAAATTTGACCAATCAAAAATCTGAATGTGAATAATCTTTATTGGCCATGTTTGGAATTTTCCTCTGGTAGTTTGAGCCACTCTAGCATTATAAACAACAAAGCAGTATATTAAAAGGAACAATTTAAGACGGACCACTTCATTCCATTTAGCAATGCAAGGATATCCTAAAGGCAGGAGAGGTCTCGAACAAGGATAGCTGATGCTGAGAGTAGACCAACTATATTAAGTGACTACGAGTATTAGTGCAGTAATTATGATGTCGAGACAATTTTGCCAATGCAGTAAATACTCAATACGAAGTGACTGGTAGTGTGATAATTATTACGATCTACCTAGAACGTCATTGCGTTCAGCACACATGCAAGGGTGGTTATTAAAAAAAAAGTTAATTTCCAGGCACTCCATACTAGGTTGTCTCCATTTGCATGAAAGATTGCATCGAAGTCACAGGGCCTGGGCTTGATAAAACCGGGGCTCCGCGTAGATATAATGGAACCCCCAGGTTCTTTTGATAGCGGCCATCAGGTTATTGCATTCCATTGTTGGGTCTGTGCGTCACTCTCCTTTTGACTTCAGCCCAAAGATTGTCTGTATGATTCTGGTGACACCAGTTTGCTAGTCAATCCACGAAAGTAACAACTTGGTCATTAGGATGACCTTTGGGTACTGTGGGAAAATGCCAATTCCAATTAAAAATTAAAGTCAGCACCTCAGCTTGTCAACAGACAGAAGTGTGAAGTGCTCTGGAATTTCCTGGAAGATGACTGCATTGACTGTGAACTTCAGAAAACTCTGACAGCATGGATTATGTGCTTTTCTATTCACCCTTCTGACCTTCATTTCCACATTAAAGGCAACATTTACACAAGTTTGATAAGAGGAATTGTAGCATTGAGCAAAACTTTAGTTATTTTCCTTCTTAGCCTTGGTAAGATACATTATTTGTTGTTAAAAAAGGGGGGCTTTGCGTGAAGAATTCATTTTTAGTCAATGTCTAGTACTGTGCAGAGTGTGGTGGCTTTCGATGCACCGATTCCAACCTCAGTCCAATCCTTGTGAAATTTGACAACTCTCTCTCTAGGCTGTTGTTTTTGTTGTTCACGCCTTTATCTAGAACACTTTTTCTTTCCACTCAATCTGTCAATACGCTTGGATGCAGCACTTTAGAAACACTAGCTGCTTTGGCAATGAGATTTTGTGCCTTACCTTCTGAATGAAAAGAGTTGATGACTCTCTCTTCTGGATTCTGACACATTGAAGGGTTTACTCAAGTATACTGACCCAGATTGAGAAACATTTAAAGACTCAGAAAATCTGTACAGGGATTAAATTAGCCGCTTGGGGTGTGACACGGAGTTTGCAAAATTTAAGTTTATACACTATTGAAATCTGGGTGTTCTTTATCAATTAGGTCAAAGGCTTGAAATATTTGAATCTATACGTAATCATTCTGTATATGACTTTAACTTTCCAAAACATCCAAGAAAATAACAAATAGTGTTACTTGAGCTAGCCACTGAATTTGGATTCATTTTTAATGAATAACAAGCACAGCTTGATAAAATAATTAATTAATATGATTAATTCATTGATTTAATTGAACGCATAAACACACTAGAAAATATAAAAAATTGAAAGACCGAAAAGGACCAACTAATCGACCTTTAATCAGACAGAATTCTCTCATATTGGCCATGATTGGGTTCTATTTATGGACATGCAGTTCCAGTTCATTCTTTTTACGCCTATTCATTAACATGCGGCGGGTGGCATGCGGCCCATTAGCCAAAAAAAAGCGGCACAGATGACTGAATACTATATGTCAGGTCAGCTTATTAAGATGATTACACACCTTTAACGGGCAGTTAGATAACATAATTACACAATTTCAAAGACCATTTCCTACCTTCATCACATCTGCCGGAATTCGCCACGTCAATTCTCTTCTTCTGCACGCACGAGGACAGACGGAGTTCACACTCGTTTTCGTAAGTGGTCCCGTCACTTCCGCACACCGGAGAGAACCCTTCACCCGAGCATGGTGGGCACTCGCATTTAGTTTGTACACAGCGGGCGCCCCAGGTGCACACAATGTTGCCACAGGTTTCTGAATAACACAGACGAGAATAGCTTTGTATTGTGCCAGAGAATAAAAGTGAAGATTTGCTTTATGGTTCTTTGTGATGACATTATTTGAAAAAATAAATAATAATTTTATAAAACTATAGACGTGCTCCATTGGCATTATCAAAGGTAGAGGACGCAGAAAAATATATAGGGGAATTTGCAGCGTTATAGTAGAATAGTCTCAACTGGGGATGGTGTTGGGCCGCTAGGAATAATGAAGAAAAAATTGGTACATTTGCTTGAGGGCCGCATTAGTAAAACATATTGAGATAGTAAACAAGAATGGTATGGAGATCTTTATCAGGCATCACATTAACAGAACCATTTTAGATGAAGTAAACATGCTAGCTGTGTATGAGTTGGATCTCATCTCTCATCTCATTTTCTGTACCGCTTTATCCTCATTAGGGTCGCAGAGGGTGATGGAGCCTATCCCAGCTGACTTCGGGCCAGAGGCAGGGGACACCCTGAATCGGTGGCCAGCCGATCGCAGGGCACAAGAAGACGGACAACCATGCACACTCACACGCATACCTAGTGGCAATTTGGAGCATCCAATCAGCCTACTATGCATGTTTTTGGGATGTGGGAGGAAACCGGAGTACCTGGAGGAAATGGATAATCCCATAATAGGCCAAGGAAGACACTTTTTAGTGCACATTTCAAGGCATTTTTGACATTTTACCTAATTTCTTTAATAACCAGAGAAATCTAACTTGTACAGTATCAAATTTGGAGTGTTTGTCCACATTGTTCTAAGGTTGTTTTCTACTTTGTTTTGTTTGAATTCAATCATTCATCATATTGAACAAATATTTTCTGCAAATAAAATGCATCCATTAGATAGATGGTTGTTTTTTTATATTGGTCTTAATTAATAATTTATCAATAATGAGAAACTCTATGTTATTCCTTTAATCATGGCATCATATTTTTCAAAGTATTCATACATAGAGTATTCTGTTTTTGAAGAGTGAGCAAAAGGCATGCACTACTTACTGCACTCTCCCTGGCTGACCACTCGAAGGTCCACCTGTTTTTTGCAGGCCCGAACATGCAGTTCGCATTCGCTGTTGTATGTCGTGCCATCACTCCCGCATACGGGCTGGTGGGACTCCACACACTCTGTTGCGCAAACACACTGTCCACTCTGGGCATCGCAGATAGCCCCAAAAGAGCAGTTGCCACAGGACTCATCTACAGAAAAAATAACATCAGATTCAGTGCGTTGCTTCTTACCTTTAAAGTGATGAAAAACTATGCTAATTTACATTACCTGTCTACGGCATTTGACATTAAATGTTAGCATTGAGGTAGCTCATTTCCAAATCTATATTCCATAGTTTTTGTGTTTAAATCACTTTTGTTTTTCACGTTGCTTTCACTGGGAGAGAAAAATATACAGCCTGAAACAAATTCTCATATTTGGAGAATTTTGTGGGCTAACGGCTGTCATTCTTCATTGAGATGGTTTTGAAAGCCTCCTATATTTTGACAGTGAGATATGAAAACACACCTTGAAAACAGACCCATCTGGTCAGTCATAGTTTTTTTTTTTTTACCTCATTCCATATTTTCTTCTCTACAGAATTGAATGTTTCTATATTTTTACAGGCTGAAGGCTTTTCAAGGCACCACTCAAGTTGGAGTTATTGTTCTTCTTGTGGACAATAACTTTGAAGTCCTATTCCTCCATCATTTGTGACGTGATTATTTTGAAACTTTGTAGCTATCTGGCATGGCCCAGTATCGCTTGATCCTTGGAACCCCAGTTTTGATTATTTGTATCAGTGATGATTAATTGATTTGAGAAATTACAGTTTAGACAGTAGAGGGCATGCATGCATGCACAATTTTTAGCCTCTACAACTACTGGAGACTTGCAATAAAAGTATTCTAAGTACATTGCATCCCCCCCCCAAAAAAAATTTGATTCACATTGCCTCTGCCTAATATCCATATGCAGATATATCATATAATTTTTTTATTGCCTTCCTAATATAACTGCAACAAACAATAAGGCTAAGTTTAATGATGCGAAATAAAGAACTCACGATAGCATCTGTAATTTTCATGGTGCATTAAACACAGGTGTTCCCACAATGCTCATATCCTTTAACACCCTCTAGAGTTCATCAAGGTCCACGGGTCTCAACTGAAAACCTCAGATGTTAGTTATCCCTCTCCAATTAATTCCTTTTTGTCGCTTTGGTGGCAAAGGGTTTTAGCTTTCAGCAGGGTGCAAAGAAATAACGTGGCCTTGGATACACCAGGGAATTAAGTCATTTGTTGAAAAGAATACAAGGACCCTTTAAAAGCCTGTTTTTTTTTCTCAATAAGATCTCTGCTACTGCTAACAAAATATGTTTAATTGTTCATCATATAGTCCAGAACAATGTTAGTATTTGGCCTATGTAAAAACACAGCGCCATAATATTTCTGACCTTATTTTTAAGGATGTCCCGATACTGACTGTTTGACTTGCGATGCAATCCGATTTTCTCAAGATAGTTTTGCTGATACCGATCAGATGCCTCTTTTCTTAGACCAGTAAAAATAATGCAATTTATAATGTAACCAGTAAAGGGTAACATTGGGTGACTTTGTAATAAACTCAATAAATGCCTTGGTTAAATATTACACGATTATCTGTTACTGTATTAGCTTCTAAAGGGATGCAGACATTTGCATAGTGGTTTGATTTACAGCAGCCTAAAAGCATGATGGTACTGAAAACACCTACAAGTACTGGATCGGGTCTAATCTTGTGACCAAATCTGATACTGTCCGATACTTTAAAAAAATTGTATCAGGCACCAACACCGATACCATTTGAGTATCAAATTGGGACATCACTCTTGAATCATACCTTATTAATTGTCTCACCAAAACATACCTGTAATTCTTTATCGCTCCTCATTTTTTTTCTCTCCCTCCAACTAATTGCTTGTAATGTTATTGTAACTAATGCACCACATTTTACTATGACTAATTTCTAAAAACCAGATGTGGAGTATATGTTATGGTATAGGTCGCTATTATTCCTATTTGCCCATAATTCAGGCATCTCAGCTTTATCTGTCTGATGAAAGCCACATGAATAACCCTGTTCCTGAGGTGACTGTTATATCCAGCTGAGGCGTTTAATAACCAAGCACGCCTGTCCCAGCCCACCGAGACAAGGTGATGAGGTCACCCACCACTAAAAATGCCAGAGGGAAACAGATTTAAGGAGGTGGGTAGGATTGCAAAGTTGAAATCTTGAGAGTAATAACGAATGTCACTCATATTGCTATGAGGTTGCACCTGAGTTATACAGATAACCAACATTTTTTATTTTTTGTATTTTTACAGCCCTGGGGAACGTAAACACAATCATATTGATGTCTAACTGGAACACACAGACAAATGCATAAAAAATACACATGCATGCACAGAGGGGCTACATAAAACGTTATTCACCTGATTGAGGAACATCTCTAGACTCGAATAGTAGCTGATGAATCAACGATAATAAGTGATCTAGATCAATATTTTAAGAGATTCTTGCACCCCAATTAGTTGCCAGCGGCATCAACTGCTTGACATAAAAAAGAATTTTAAAAACTACATGTTAAATAAATGCTTCTTAAAACCTTCTAGGTTAAAGGAAGAAAAAAAGACATTTGGCTGAATTCACCCATCAAAATTATGTCAGCGCTATTAGAGTTTGCAATTTCTTTAGAACCATCCTGTCGGCGCATAGTGCGTGGAGCCAAGTATTGTTTAAGTGCAGTGAAAAAAGAACATGTGCACCTTTTGCGGGCATGCCCATATAGTTCTTAAACTGAAAATTAGAACACGCACCACGGTAAGTTATCCAGTTATGAATCAAGATTCCACTGTATATTTGATTTCTCTTCTCCCTTTACGCCTCATAAACACCATCGGTAGAGGAAATAGACTGTGATAATTAGCAGAGATTACAGAGATCACATGTGATTGTGCTGAATGAAGCTGTGCAAACAGCCCAAAAATAACTAACATGATCACGGCCATCTTTCTGCAGATGGCTAATTCCTGGCAAACCGATAGTTTGGCATTTTTTACGGCTAAACTGCCAAAAAGCAAAGCTCCAACCATCCACCGGGATGGATTTTACACTCATCCTTTGCTTGGTCAAATAGACAATCATTCATTATTGCAGACACGTGTCATCTACCCGTTCTGTGGCACCACGGGTGTCAACCTGTCAGCCCATCAGCGGTGCTTGTTACATTTCCTGTTGGTGTTGCCATGATACCATATATACATGAGTTTCACTTCATAAAGAGCCATCAAGAAAATAGTGATGCTCCACACAGGCAGGCATAGATGGAGTATTCCATGTTAGACCTTGCCAACATAATCCTTCTGTTATCTACTCAGTGCAGGGAAAACATCAAACCTCTCATGTTGCAAAAACAAGCGGCATAGCTAACAATCGCACAAAATGGCTCCAAACGTAAGGCAAATTCCATGTCACACCTGGAAAGTGAGAATAATTGCGCGGTATTGATCGTGCTTGTTGGCTTTCTGCTGCCTTTTTCCAGAAGACATTGTTTTCAAAATATGCAGCTAAAAATCCATCATTTTAAACGCCGTGAGTGAGTGAGGTAAGAAGAGGTGGACAGGGACAACTGCCGTCCTTTGCTTTTGTGTGCGAGAGATGAGAGAAGACAAAATAAAAGGAAGAAAAATACTAAATCACCAATGGAGCCTGTGGGATAATTGGCCTGCCAAGATGGCATCGAGAGTATTCACTGAGTGGCTTTAACAAGCTGTAAATCTCTTCTTGGGACTGTGTGTCTGCAAGTTGATCTGTAGATATTTGTTCTACTTGAAGCACCATTGTCCCTCATGTGCTAATGATTAGCTGATGCGCCGACACAGCCAGATAATGCCAAGTGACTCATGTAGCCAATTACACACAAGTGCGCTGTGTTGTCTTTGATTGGGATTAAAGTGCAACACGACACTTAAAGGTCAGAGAAAGAATTTCGTCTCCAGAAGGGCTGAAAGCTAAGAGTTTGACCTAAGTGAGTTAACTCGGTGGTTTCATTTGCGATTGATCTCCTCCTGTACCTAAAGGTGAAACTGTTTAACGTGATCTGACAGCAGACTTGCAGGAAATCATTCCTATCCATGTGTAAGCAAGTATTCTGTAGCAATCATGCTTTTTGAAGCAAGCTTTGTTATTAGTTTAGGAGTTCCTGTATTTTCCGAATTATAAGGCGCACCTTCAAAGAATGCCCTATCTTGAAATTTGTTTCATAAATATAAAGCGCACCAGATTATACAACGGAGTAGTAGTAGTGGTGGTGGTGGTGGTGGTAGTTGTAGTAGTAGGGGATTGTGTTATACATCGACTAGATGGAGCTGTAGTATTACTAACAATAGTAGTGGTTAGGGGTTGTGTTATACATTAAGTAGATGGAGCTGTGCCAAAGGGAATTTCATACAATGATGAACCAATATTGATCCATATAGAAGGCACACTCCCGACTTATAAGAAGATTGAAGTCTTTTAGTTGTGACTTATAGTGTGGAAAATACAGTACTTTGTTGTTATTATGTTTTGTTGGGCAGGTACGGTTTAGAATGGTTTAGTTACATCTGTTTCTAAAACCCTCCTCCCTCTTTGTCACCTATGAATGGTGGGTGGCACATCAACCCTGGACTGTCTATAGTCAATAAATCTGCAGTTGTGAGGTATTGAGTGTGAATTGATTTTATGTTTAACATGCAGACACTCACCACAGGGTCCTTTATGCTGGACATGGATAGCCTTTTGCAGAGCGCAGCCCATGGCTCGCATCTCGCAGGGGCTGCCATAAGAGCTGCCGTCAGAGCCGCAAACCGTGTCTGACGATTGGGGGCAGGCTTCCAGGCATTCACACACAGGCTCATGATTTTTAACGACGCACACTGCGCCGTGATGACACACTTTATCCAAGCAGGGGCTTGGCGTGTTGAGATCTGAAAGTCAACAATCCCGAAAACAGTAAGTCAGAATGGAAAATTGACGGCTACTAGTAATATCAGGCAGAGGTTGGAGAATGGTCTGTTCTTAAAAAGGGCATAAGTAACACTTTATGGTTCAACTACACTCAAAGCTGTCAGCAAGTAATCTAAGGGGATACAAACTATGATTATATTCAATACCACACTGTTTTGGTACCTAACATTCTTTTTTCTTCCTGAGCCTATCCAGATGTATTCTGCATTTTAGTGCAGTCTACCCAAACTGGTGACATACAGAACAGCCAAAACACACATGCACACTCACACACCACAAAACCTGGCCTGTGGCACAGCTGAAATGAAAAAGCCTACAAAAAATTCTTTGGCAAACAAGTAAATGTCCGGATTAATTGACTTTCCCAGCATTCTCCTTTAAAGGTTTCCATTTGCATCTCAGTGAGAGTCATGGCTTTGGCCAAGGCATTGAGGAAAAAAAATAAAAGAGCCAGTATGCAGGAATAATATGAAAATATTAATGAGAAAAAGAAAGAAGAAAGGAGCTCCTTCTTAATAATTTAAAAACGGCGAGCTCCTTGGCAGAGCCAGATATGAAATGTGAACATCACAGAGAGGTGCTGCTCCAGTCTCTGTGTCCGTTGCAGCATGACTTTATTAAAATGAAGGTTGGATTCTATGCTGACAATTCCTAGAAGATGAGTCTAGGCATGGCATACGCGACCTTACTTGTTCAGGTGAGTAGGAAATTCGAACCGTCGTTTGATTAGAGCTGCCGTCCTGACTCAATCCATTCAAAAAATATCACGAGTCAATGGACGTATTAGATTGAGATTCGCGGCGGAAAGGTGTGCACTTTCCATCGAAAGTATGTGAGAGGCAACTTTCATAAGAGCCTTCAGCCGTGAAGGATGGATTGCTCTGCCAAATGTGGTGCGCATACAGGTGAGAGCAGCAAATAAATCTAAATTGTCAATAAAGCCTCTGAGCGACTTAACACTTCATTTTCGTTTATTTTTTTTGTTGCTTCTGAATGTGTGGCTAACATTGCCCATTATCTAACATAAATTTGACCAGAATTAAAGGAGCAATATGTAAGACTGTTGGCCAGACATAGTACTGCAACCATGGTCAAAATATTGCAGCCCACAACTTTCTTCCATGTTTGATTCTTTCGCCACATAACGAGAACCGCTTGGCACACGAAAGAAACTGCTCGTTGTTTCAGTTGTTCGAAGGCATCGCCTATGCTTATTCTTGTTTTGTTTCTGAATTTAAACAGGACTAATTTGATATTTGGAACAAGAATAGTTTTGCTCTATTGGTACATAACGTCGTTATTCTAACTGTGAACAAGTTAGAGATCTTAGTTTACGTTGTATACAGAGCTGTGGCAGCATGGACTAAGAAAAGAACTGGTTTTGTAATTGTAATTAAAAAAGGACATTATTTGGATGAATTAGAAAAAATGCTTTAATTAGCATTCAGCAAATCACTGTAGGTGCCGAATACAAATCTTGCAGTGTTATGCTTCAGGTAATTACTAGAAACATTACAGTGATTGAATATGTAATTATTCAGAGTTTTCGGAGAGCAGAGACCTTATGGTTTCTCCATTTTAAGAGGAACTTGAGGTGCACATAAACACCTTAGCTGTTTTATACAAGTTGAATTAAGGCTGGCTTTGAAAGTGAAATACTTCCTGCAAACCTTTTCAAAGTGAGCAAGCTTAAGCTCAACCACGGCTTCTGCCAAAGTTCACCAGCTTAATTCGCAGGAAACCGTGGCCTGCGATAACGTCTTTGTCACCCGTTTTATTTTTTCACACTTGTAAAAAAAATGATAAACTATTTCCATCCCAAACTGTTTTTATCACACACTACCTTGGAGGCAAAATTTTCCGCCTGATTTATTAATGTGAGTGCGTGTCAGGGACAAAAAGAGAAAAACAGACCAATCCCCCTGAAGTGTAAAAATTGGTGTTGCGCATTAAAAGAAAAGAAAAGAAAAACTCTCCTTTTTTTCCTCAAATGGAGAGAAAAGCTTTCACAAAATTGTCTTTTGGGTTGGGTTTTTTTTAACTAAGGGTGCAACGAAACCCCATCAACCTGGATCAATATATTGATTGGTAAGCATGATCAATTGAAAATCAGGCTATAAATATCGGTATTCTTTAGATCTGCTGTTTTGTTAACAAGAATGAAGTCCATTAAAATGTCTGAACTGTTTAGAAATCACATTTAAAAAAAACATTAAAAATGCTTTTAATTGTTGATTGCATTAGAGGTGGGATGTAATTGATTTTGTTAAACATGCACATACCAAATTAATTGAATCAAATCAAATTATGGCTCACTGCTAGATCGATATATCAGATGGTTTTCCCAGGATTTGCTATCGTATCATCATTAAATTGGTGATTGACACGTCTATTGTTAAAACTTTCCCTCCTCGCAACCCTTAAATCGAACACCAAATCCAACACCAATTATGTGTCTGTTTGTGGCACAGAATGAGCCAAAGCAGCATGTTATTGATTTAAGTAAGCTGACATCTGAATGGGAACACATTTATGGCCAAATTGATTGGCTGTTAAGGCAAGATGTTGATGCTCCACAGATTGAAGAAGCATTGCCGTCTGATGATGGAAAGTGGGAACATTAAAATGACTTCTAAGTATAAGACTTTACATCGCACATTTGTGCTACCACGAATTGTACCGAAGCCTGGCAATCAAAGATTGGTATGGCCCAGGAATTTATTACAGTGGAACCTCGGAATTCAAATGTTAGATTGTTTAACCCTTTGAGTGTCTAAATTGGTGAAAATTAAAATATTCTCATGACAGGCCTAAATAGCACAAATGCAACGTTTGCCAAAAAAGCATTTTAAATTTAGCGCCATGCTCGAGACACCCTGGGGCAATCCTATAACTGAATACCAAAACTCTCAAACCAGGCCCGTGTTGATGCCGTATATAAAGCACTGTATCATGTCGCCAAATTGCTGAGGGAATATTTAGGCACACTAAGTGCTCCTCAATTCTTGTATACAGTAGGTACTTAAACCCCACACTCAACCCTTAGGGTGCAGATGCAATTCCAATTGGTTCATGTTCATATTATACCGTTGGTGGAATTGGCACATTCCAGGTGATGCCTGCAGCGGCCAAATGGCTGAGAGAAATACCTTACAAGCTCATTACAAGCCAGCACTCCAACGGGACTCAGCCAATCCACAATAAGTACTGCCTTGTCTTTTTTTCTTTACCTGCTAGCCTTTGATCAAAATCCCTCGTCCTCATTTGCATTAAAAGACATTCATGTATGATATCAGTGAAGCAAAAGGCTCTATTAACATAAAGGAACGGACATACCCTGTAGGCTGTGTCTGTCTATTCCTGAACGCTTATAAGTGGAACAAAACTACCTCTCAACTGAAACGACAGTGCATTTTACTCAAAGTGGGATACTGTGCCGTGCGTGATTCACTTGTTAGATTAAATGTGTCAGATTGAACATACAGTTCCTGTTGACCATTTCTGCCCAGGTATCATCTTATATTTACATTTTTGGTTGGCCAAAAGGACCATTACCATTTTAGTCATGTGAATTTAATATCAAGTTTGTGCGGTTTTATAATGAATCACATTTTTTCCTCAGTTTGCTCAGCGGAGCAAAGAGTGAAAGTGCAATCAAATATAACCAAATTTGCAAATGTGTCCCTGTGCTTGATTTCATCACAGCCCAGTGGCAGGCGCCACATCAAGTCACTTCTGACAGCCTGCTGACCCAAATAATCTCGGCAATTTCTGCTTGCTGAGGATCACTTGAAGTCCATGTTAAGTGGACTGGCAGTATGCCTGCTGTCAATCGGCTTCCCACCACACTTGCTCAAATTAATTTGATTAGGAAAACAGCACTCGGGCTGACGTACGCCTCAGAGCTCCGCGACTGCTTGGGAGTCCAATCGTCTCATCTCCAAACCCTCAAATGAGCAGAAGTCCTAATTTAACATCAGCCATCTTCTACAGGCTTTGGCAAGACATTAGATGATAGCATAACAGCTGTAGAAGATTGCAAATGTGTAAAAGGCAAAAATGTGCAATGAATTTTCTGACTACTTTTAGTTTGTGAGACAGAATGTGAAATGTGAGTTAAAATGTTAGTTTAAATATGAGTGTTTGGGTTTGGAGTGGGTTTTTTGTTTATTGATATGGGAAAAATAGTGCAATTGTGTTACCCCCTTAATTTTATTTCATTCAAACATTAATTAGTTTTAACCATTCCTATTAAATCTGGATGAGTTTCATTTATTAATTTTTATCTTGAGAATTTATCTACCATCCATTAGTCAACCAGGAGCCATTCTAAATGGAAATGAAGGCACGTCTTTGACACAAAATGACATGGTTCAGATCCAAATATCCTTCCACCAAGCTGCGGGCGGTATAGACAAGAGCCAAAAAAAGCACATTAGGCAAAGCACATTGCACACAGGTACAATGACACGTCAGGGAGCCACTGAGCCATTTTGATTTGTTAATGCCCAGTGCGCTGCGGGGATGTGGGCCACATCATGTGGCCCACTTTCTGGATCTCTCTTGCCAAATTCAGACACCCGCAACAATGTGAGCCGATGTTGAATAATGTTGTCGATAAGCGTCTGTAAAACTATCTGGAATTAAATTTGAAACCTTTTTGTGTCCTGAATGGTTTGCCATGATTGCAGTGAATTTCAAATCATGTTTGCAATACAACAGCAACTTACTAGCATGCATTGTTTTTCTTTTTTGGGGGGGTACAATGAGTGACCAAATGGCTTCTTATCCATTTATGACTTTATTAAACTCAAAGTTTATTTCCTAGTTATGAGTGATAGTAAAGCGCTGAGGGACAAAAACATCAAAGGTTTCACTCGGCACATGATTGGTCATGTATGAACAGCTGATCGTTTGTCATTGTAACGATTGATCATTGTGTACTTACTGCAACCGTGACGTGCTGATATCATAAGGAGGCGGGTGGCATAAATGTATTACCGCAGACTAAAATTTATCTTTCTGTTCCACACAGGAAACTAACAAAAGCCTGTGTGAATTTACAATCCATTATTCATAAATTAACCACAATGGATATGCCTTCTTTCCAAATGAGACAAACAGGGATGGAGGTTTTGTGGTTGCAATGTTTCAATCAATTGTTGGCTACTTGGCGCTACGTGTTATTGATTGCAATGTGGCAAAACCTCAGCTCAGAACATAATCATTTCAATGCGACAAATTATCTCAGTGAGATGAAAGCAAAGTAGTGATGAAATTTGAAACAGTCTGATATGAAGTAAGCTGAGACCATGAAATGCTAGACAGTAAATGTTGCACAACCAATTCACCTTCTTATCAAAAGGTTTTTCCAAATAGCTGACTCAAACCATCCCATTTTCAGTAGACTTTTAAAATGGAATGCAAGTTGATGAATAAGAATCTATTTTATATCGTGAATATGTTGTCATTTTAAATACATGTACATAATGTCACATTATGTTTACAAACATCTTACAACTAAAGCTTGTGCAATAATTTAAGATATTATTTGATCTTGGACATTGAACTGGCGCTATTTAGAGTGTTCAAGCAGCCTACCCTGCATGTTTTTGGGATGTGGGAGGAAATCTGAGTGCCCAGAGAAAACCCATTCAAGCCCGAGAGAACATAGAAACTCCACACGGAAAGGTCCAGACCTGGGATTGAACACTCAATCTCAGCCGGGCTGCCGGATATCAAATAAAGCATTCAAATTCCTGATCTTGGGCCTACACTCGGATGGACATCCGCCTGAATGACTCACGTGAATCAATCACCAAAGACCAAATGCAGCTACCACGAGGTATGCATGCTAAACAAAACAAAAAACACTGTCTCATAGAGATGAAACTGAAGCCTGGAGGCACTGATTGTGTTTGCGCACCAGGCTGACATTGTCTGACACAGCCATTGAACTGTCAAGGTGCAAGCATCACAGAAAAAAAAAATCACACTATGTTGTTGTCAGAGTTCTTTGGGTTATGGATCGATCGCACAAGCGCTGAACTTGAGGCTTTTTCAACACCACTAATCTGTACAGTATTTTTTTAAGATGGTCTGTAATTTAACCTACTCTCCATTTTACTAAAACACTTACAATATAAAAGGGCACTTAATCACCAGTCTGGCGAAGCTAATGGTCTGAGAGGACTCCTACGTTCTTGTTGTTTGATGTTTAATTGAAAAACAAAGTTGATCTTTGATGTTTGTGGGGCTCTCTTGAGTAATCAGCAAATTTCAATAAGAATGCAAATTGCGCTAGGGAATGGATGCTATTCCAGGGGAACTAGTAGAATAACAAGATACAAATGTGCGGTCTTGTTGTTGTTAGAATACACAATACAAGACATTGGAACCGTTTCATTTATGCTGAGCACATATGAACAAGTCGTAGTAAGGAAAGACAGCAACAGAGCGACTTTAGTGTTCATCTTCGCTCAGGAAGTATAGACATCTTACTGTGTTATTCAAATAATCTAATGTGAGTTTGTTTCTGTAGTGAATGGATTACTTTTCTAGCAAATACAACAAGACCAGCTGCTAATTTGTCTCGTCTTAATCGTTTTAGAGGCATAATTTTGGACCTATCGCTGATCAAAGAGCGTCACATGCTTGATTATGCCCTGGTTTTCTTGGCCTATTTTTTACACTGATTCAATACACGTGAATTTACTCAATAAGCAGACTTCTGTTTTTTGGGGTGCTTTATAAATGTTTGTACTTGTTTTTACACATTTCTAATTCTTGGGCATTGTCCACATGTAGCAAAGACTTTTCTGAAAGTTTGGCAACAAACAAAAAACTTTTACCCCTTAATGCCTCAAGGCATTTTTAAGATTCCCCCCTCCCTCTATCAATTCATCCACCCATTAAATCAACTTGGCAGTCCCTGCCAACTAAAAAAATAGCACCCTAGAATTTAGAAGAATGAATGCTAGAATTGATATCATTTATACATAGAGAACTTTTACATAAGTGCTACCTATACAGGCTAATCAAGTTGTCACACAGTGTAAAATGTATCACACTTTGGAGGGTTTTGCTTGCAATCTACAGAATAAAGTGGAAATTTGGTATATTCGTTGAATTAAAATTGTATTGGAAATTGTGATTTTTCATGGCAAGCTGCAGACTTTTCAGAGTAGCATACATCTGACAAAATTGCACTTCAAAGACTAAGTTTGGGAAAACGACAATAAGATCCTCCTCAAATACTGACCAATTATGTTTCAATTGTACCAGATTGGAAACAAACATGATACTTTTCTCATTTGGCAATAAAATAGGATTTTTGTCACATGCAGCCAATAAACCAATATTAATTATTAATATTTAGTTGTTGTTGTGTGTTTTGTTTTAAATTTGAGTTTGAATACGGCCAAGCACTTAGAGCATGCAGAACAAAAATATAGACTTGAGTGGGTAGGACAGATTATACAAAAGCAGGCAGACTTCTCCAACCTCAAGGTTGATATCAGTGCAGTAGGAGTGAAACAAAGAGACATAAAGAAGAGCAGTGGTACAAGACCCCTCCTGTTCGATCCGCTCGGAGCAAAGGGGAAGAAGGCTTCAACCCCCAGCATCCATTTGATGAGGTCGCCCATTGGGTGACCCCACTTTCCACCTGCAGTCAGCGAGCCAGGAGGATACAGCCAACATGGACAAAGACAGACAGACAGACAGACTGACGCACTGCAACAAGAAAGAACAGCTTTTCTTTTAGACAACACGCAAGACAACAAGAAAGACAGACTGAAGTGGAGGTGGGTGAGTGGTAAACGTGCATGGGTCGCTGGAAATGGAAGGATGAGTGTAAAGATGAACTGGTGGTGTGAAGGCACAGGCTTAAGTTTCCCCACCCCTTTCGAAGCGCTACAATAAACCATTTGAGGCATTTTTTTTACTTAAGGGAAAGGACATTTGTCCTCCTCCCTTGGTTCTACTCACCACATGGTCCAGCATGTTTGATGGGAATGGGGGTCTTGTCCAGGCACTCGGCCTTGCGGCGCACGCAGTCGTTGGTGTAGGTGCGACCATCCTTGCCGCAGATGGGCGTGTAGGTCCCGTCGCACTCGATGGGATCGCATGAGCATTGAGCGTTCAACTGACCGACCAAACACACGGCATTGAAGCGACACTCCTCCTTACATTCTTCTGCAACAAGGGAGGATTCAGAAATGAGTATAGTATTACGTAGGATCACGTTTTTGGAAACATATTTTTCATTCGTTCCATTATGAAAGTTGATTTATTGGCTAGCAAGAGTCTGAGTCTTTTTTTTAATAAATACTGTATACTAAAGGGGTGATTGCTTACATTAGTAATTTCACAAGCTCTGAAACACAACATGTAATTTGACATAAGAGTTACAATCGACCCTATTACGCTCATTATTTCTCAACTCAGTAAGCAGCAAAAATCAAAAAGAAAACTTGTGTTAAATGGTAAATTTAGCAGTGAAGTGAAAAAATCCAATTTGAGGCGTCTGTTCTGAAAACGCTCACAGGGCCTAAAATTTATTTCATTGCTGATCGGTGAATCTAATTTGTACAGCAATCCAATTCCCTTACCCGCTTTCTTTAAAGGCCTGTCATGCCACACTTAATTAGATTGGTGCTCGGTCTGAGTGAGAGGTCTACGAGGATGTGCACGCCATGTCGAAATGGTCATTTTGATTAGTAACTAACTTGTAATTTGCTAAGGGATATGATTTCATGGATCTGTTTTTTTTAAATGGAATTCTTTTATTTGATATTGGCACAGCTGAAAGAGGTACAAGTTAGCACACACATATAATCACATCTTTTGCTTTTGATTGTGTTTCAGTTGATTGCAGAATTTTACATGAAATTGAAAAAGGCAGTGATGAAACAAATCCATCAAAAAGCGAATCAAGTCGTACTGTTGAATTTGCAGTCTCAAGACTTTGTCCGCCTTTAACACTGACAACTCCAAAAAAAGATTGGTCTTTTTCTGTTCTTGTTGTTGATTCCTAACACACATTACACTCTATCCATGTCGCTGTCCTAAACCGATACTGCTGTTCCTGTGCTCGACTCTGATTGAAACATGGAGGTGGAATTAGTCTTCTTCAGGGGGCTATCAGACAGAGAGTACAAGTTAAAAGCTACTTGTTAATTTTGGCTTCCTCCTCTTGTTCTACTTACAATGATAGTCAGCCTGAAAGCTCTGATCTAGCTGGAGGAGGATTCTGTTTGCAAGGTAATGACCCCAAAGGCTCAGAACCATTTATCTCGATACTACTTGGAGGGGTTAGAATGGGTCAGGTCTTAATGGCAAGTTGTCAAATATTAAGCAGAACTAGATCTACGAATGGGCATATGCATGATGTTGTGAAGCAGAAGTGCATTTTGGATTGAATTAAAGAAGACAAAGAGTGGAAAGGTTAAGTGGGAGCTTACCGAGCCTTCTGCACCATCCGCTGTGAATCTTCCTGAGCTTGACACCCTTTTGGAGACCCGTTGCTTTCATTGCGCACTCGCTGCGGTAGGTTTCACCATCGCTGGCACATAGCGGCTCGCTAGCTGGGGGGCACGACTTGGGCAATCCGAAAATGAGAGGTTGACGGGTGAGAGCTTCGACCCGGCACAATGTGTTTAGACTGTTCTCACTGTCTTTACACGGGTCTGTGGAGACACACATGTACCTGAATGTTAATTGCTTGCCGTAACAGGGTAAAAAGTTATACTTGTATTTGCGCAAAAGTACATCGTGTTGAATATTGCAGAATCGCAGTGGGGGAGATAAAAAAAAAAATTGTGATAAGTGCTGGTACCTAATACATGGTACAAATTCATACATGAAATTGTTATAATCTTTTAATGGAATTGATTCTACATTTACACCTGTGTTAGTTCATTGTTATATATCTTCCACAAAATATGGGCTATTACGTATCCGGTTGCTCCAAGGTAAGAACACTTATTGTATGCACTTGATTTATGAAAAATAAATCTGCCATTGACATGTTCAGCTCTATTTTTGCAGCATACACAGGTATATACATACACTGCACATACATTTCTAGTGTGCTTATTAATTCACTAATCGGTTCAATACAGTCACAAGTCAACTTTATCAGCAGTGTCACGCAATTATAAATGGTTGTCTTTCAAGTGGTGTGCAACAAGAATTTTAAAAGATATGCAATAAAGTCCGGTGCAATAAAGGATGGCAGGGTTGACACTTTAAAATCTGAAAAATACCCTCTTTCAAACATATTGGCCTGTGCAAGTCCAAAAAAATCCCCAAATTGGTTGAAAACGCCAACCTACAAAACGCGAGAACAGCACCTTAACATGAAACGATGTCAACTTTTGGTATTTCTGTGGCGTTGCCCGCAGTGAACTGGCAGTGGTAGAAAAACAAGTTGAAGAAACAACAATGTCCCGTGGCATTTTTAATATACCAATTGGCAAAGAGAAATGGCTGTCAGAAGAGAAGATGTACAGTGCACGAAAACTCTTCCATTACGGCTGTTCTACAAATATTATATTATCCTTCGCCCAAGGAATGAGAGCACCTCCGAGTGAGATTTTGATCGTCAGAGAGACAAGGAATAAGATAAAGAGGTGCTCGTTTCGAATCGCTTCCCCATTGCCGCTTCTTCTTTGCAGGCTATACTCTCTGGCCTTATCAGCCCTGGATCATAATGGGATTGGCTTGTGGATGAGGAAGAGCCCGTTACGCATTGAAACAAGACTTTGTGGCTTTGTCTTGCTTGAGTGGAGACAACATACTATACTATATGTTACAATGTAGTAGTAAATCAGCTATACATTGCACAGAACACTCCAAATGCCTTGAGTTGTACAATCTCGTTTACATCGAGACACTATCATCAAAATCACAAAGAAAACTTCCTTTTTCCATCAAATCTGTCTTTGCTGAATTTCTTCATAATGTCATGATACTCCATCCAATAGACAGCCCTTAAAACAACTAATGAGCAAATGGTTGCCTAATGATTATTGAAATATCAACAATGCAAAGGATAGATTAATCTAGTTTCTGAGAAAAAAGAGGATTATTTTCAAGCAGGACATTGCAGAGGTGGGAGAAGATGAGCAAACAGGTCTTTTATGGCACTGCATGTGGTATCTCAGTATAACACAGCACCACACCGCCAGCCAGGCCATTACTTGAGAGCAACACCATTACCTCCTATTAAGTGAGAAGAACAGCTTCCAGGATTCCTGCTCTCCTTCAACCAAGCAAGGAGGGTAATTACAAAAAGAATGGCCTGTTTGCTACAGAAACTAGCAGCATCGTTCCCCTTGGGCGAACTCTGGCTGGATTTATGCGACCAACCTTCTGTCTGTAGACCCTTATATACATCTCACGTTGCCCACCACAAGGCTCTGTCTTTGAGGGAGAAACTGCTACACTCTCTCCCCATCTGGCTCGCCACAACAAAAGGGAGGAGGGGGATCGCCTTGGGAGTAAACAACCACTGATAGATGACAACAAGTACATATAGACGAGGAAAAAGCCAGTCTGTGCAAAAATACTAGTGCTACTTGGAGGAACAAGAGTTTACATTAAAAGAATACTGGTGTGCGGTGGAAAATAATCAAAATGAAAATTAGTAAGGGCACACTTATGGGGAATGTGAACGAAAAATAACAGCTGAGGGAGAAGATAATTTGAGGATAAAAAAGCGCCAACATGAGAGGAACAACAAATTTACAAGAAGATACGATCATTACTCGTGGGCTCATCAAAATAAATATAAATCCCTATTGTGTTGTATTTATGTTTGTTTGGTGCACAGATGTTTTCATGCTACTGAGGAGATAAGCCGCAATGTTCATTTTTTTGTTGATTTCACATCTCTATTCAATATGCAATTTATGTTTTTCAGATGGTTTTAAAAGAAACTAAATGGTTAAAATGGCATGAAAGTTTGGTCATACCCAGGGGCCCAAACTTTTGTATGCACTTTGTAGATGTTAATTATCTGGCCCATAATAAAAGGGAAAATGCAGTTTTCCCTTTTACATAAATCTTTTGTGTCACGAGTTTTAAAGTTTTTGTGTTTTCCTTTAAAGACATTGTGATTGATTTCTGTAAAAAACAGCTGTTGTGGTAAGATAATATACTTCAGGGCTGCCATTCTGAAAAAGGGTTAGCACTATATGCAACTTTTTAATCAAAATGTAGGTACAATTATTAGTTTAGTATTCGTTTTGTGTATTAGTTTGTTAGAAAAAACAGTGTAGGTGAAAAAATCAATTCCTTCCAAGTTCTTGGTATGTGTAAAAAAATATATATATATATCCTACCGCAACGTCCTTGATGTTGCACCCTGATGTTCTTATGGTTCTTGCAGGCATACTGATGTAGCTCACACTCGTTGCGGTAGTCCTTTCCATCGCTGCCACATACTGTTTGTTCTGGTCTTCCCTCACAGCCAAGTGGGCACATGCATTTAGCCGACAAGCCGTCAGTTGACTGGACACAGGTGCTGCCGTAGCTGCAGGTCACCTCACTGCAAGGGTCTTTGAGAGCTGTAGGCAAGCACACACAAGAGGAAAAAAAACTGTTCAGAAACAAAATAGTGCAACTCTCTCCAAGCGCAGCAGCTAAACTTTTACACATGAGGGCACTTGCTGTTACTGTAACAATGGACTGCTTCATGGCATGTAGTTCATTGTACTCACGTAGTGACTAGTGCACTTAAGAAGGCCCAGAGCAGTCATTCAGAATGTCAAAAAGCACTTGACTTCCCTCGGAGGGGGCATACTGTCGCAAGTCTATGTTTCATTCTGATTTAGGAGCTTTCAATTCCAAACATCCTTTTCTGCTATGCTCCAGTGAGTTTTAATCGCTGTGGCCGAGAAGGGACCCGTTTTGTATTTACCTTGCCACAAATGAATCCGAGAGCAAGAAGAGAAAAATGAGAACGCTATTCTCCCGCAGGACACTCTTTTCAGCCTAATTAAACAGCGAGCCACTTGTCGCAGAGTGATTCAATGGTACAACTTTTAATTCTGCCGATGATTTCTGCCAGGAACGCCGGCTGTTCTGGAGGTATACGCTCTGCAAAAGGTAATGGAACCCTATTGTTATCCCGCATTGCTATTTATAATTATGACTGTTACTTTTGAAAAGAGAACCGGAAAGCTGGCAACACTCCCAGTTCCACAACGTTATAAAAATTTACCGTGCCTTGTATAATTCTTTTTGTTCCAAAACCATGGCGGAAATTCATGCACAGTATGGCGATTTAACATAAGGACTCATACTCTGTCTCTGAAAGGCAGCGGGTCATCCACTTGAAATTGAAAAATATTATGGATAGAAGAAATATAATGCGATCTAATAATAAAATGTCAGGATAATATTGATGGAAAGAATTAAATCATTGTATTCTGTTATGTTTTCAAAACAGAAATGTCAACTGAAAATTAAATTATGTCAAGATAATTCTTAGGCTAAACACCAAAGCTCTATCATACTATCAAATAATACTTGGACAATTGATACATACAAAAAAAGATACTATCAACGGATGTAGAAATTGTGTATAAAAACAAATCTCCAAACCCCCAATCCTCGCTACCCATTTGCAAGATGAGGAGGAGTGGAGTAATGTTTTCCCACCACCTTAGCAAAAAAAAAAAAAAACTTTGAAAACATGATCCCCTCCTCTTGCCTCCGGTATGAAATGACACCACTGTCTTTTTAATAAGAGCTGAGATGTGAACAGAGATACTTTATGGATGTGTAAGAAGAAAGAGCTGCTATGAGGACTTTTCTTAATCAAAGCATATCCCCACTCTTTCTTCCCCCTCTCCTCATATACTCAACAGATTTTCCTCCCTTTTATTTTCCGCTCCTGTCAAGTTCTTTGGAGGTTTAAGAAAGCACTAAGACTTGCTAATGAACACTTTCTGTTTTTTTTCAATATATACTGGATATATGTATGTATTCCCAAAAAAATTCAAAAGAAACTGTAGACCTAATTTAAACCCATTCAAAAGCAACTTTCAAATCAAGCACTGAATAGTGGGAAGACTGATGGAAATCATAGTCATTGTCAACCATCAACAGTGGCTGCTTGATGACAGTCAATGAGCCACTTTAATTGGGTCAGAACAATGAAACACTGATGATCTTCTGGGGCAGTATTAATGGTCTAGCATTAATGACCTTGCTGAAGCTATCAGAAAAGCTCAGAGGTCATTTTCGCTCTCCACGATAAATAGTACATCGACAACCTGTTAAAATATTTGACCAATTCATTGTTTCAGCTTTTTCAGGAAACAGAAAAAAAAATCATGAATCATTTGTTGAATTAAGCAATTACCTTAGAAGGGTGACACCCTGCAAAATTAGGCTAATGCGCAATTTCAAACTAAGAGTAATTAAATCATGTCTGAAATCATTTTTATTGGTTAGCCAATATTAAGAACTTGGGAAACCCCAGTCTAATCAAATACCTATAACTCAGATTAATATTGCCCTGTTGTACCCAATGGGGATAGGTAATCTAATTTAGCTGCATTGTTCATAGACAATGGCAAAAAACAATAATTCAGATTCTGACATTGACCGGTTTCAACAATTGTTCAACGTTCAAAAAAATTAAATTGATAGTTGGCTCTACTATTCCAACTATCAGTTGTTAATTTTCTCGCCGTCTTTTGAAGATATTAAATAGGTATACCTACTAATGTGAAAAAATAAATACATCTTTTAATGGTGTAATGATGGAGTTTCATAACATGTTTATATATTATGGTCTTAGTGAACACATTTTAGCAGTTTTCAGTTCTAAACCACCTTAATTATTGTATTACTAAGTCATAGATAAGTACAACTATCAATATGTTACGCATTTTAAAACATTTTGATCCTAATTTTCACAATGTAACTAAGGTTTTCAAACTGTATATTTTGGATTAGCTATGAAGAAAAAAAACACTTCAAAGCTTTTCACTGTGATATCTTATGAGACTTAGTCTGGAACAAGATTACTGACAACTTGAGAAGAGGCAGGAGCAAGCACAGGAGGATAATGTCTTCCTCAAAAGTGGGGCAGAGGAGCTTTTGAGTTTGTGGACGATTACTGAGATCCTCTTCCTTCTCATACAAACCCTGGGATTCTTGGAGGCAGGTGAGTTGGAGTATTAGGGTGGGCTTGGCTTTGCTCTCTGATCCACTGGTTGCCACTGCAAGTTTGTTAATGCCTCATTAGGGACAGGAAGTTGTCAGCAACATGCTGGCTTGAGCTGGCTCCCGCCGTCACGGTATAAACAGCAGCCAATGTGCGTGTGCGGGTGTGAGTGTGCGGAGACTGAGTGGCATTGTGTGGCGGTGCGTGCACATCTAAAGGTGTGAACAAGAGTTTTCAATGCATAGATGTATTTTTGTGCATGCATGGTTTTACGCTGGTTGTTTCCTGTAGCATAGGCAGAGATGACAATGGGGAAGGGTGAGAGGAAGGGTTTGAGCTCATCAAATGCAATGATGCGATGTGGGAGAACCCGGCAGGGTGAATCCTAATCAAGAGCCCCCAACCTTCTAACAGCGGGAGAAAAAGAGAAGAGAGGAAAGTGGCAACGGAGTTGACATTGACATGAACGGGAGGAAGGAATTTGTGAAAAGCGGTAGGGAAGAAAAGTGAATATTGACGGATTCTTTGCAGAATGGAATGAATGGGCCCACTTTATATTTTTGCGACACTGATTAGTTAGGATTTTTTTTAAATAAAATAAAAATATATATATACACCCTATTTTTATCTTTTGATTTCGACAAGTATGCTCCTTCTTTTGAAAGTTCAACCCATCTCATGAAATAAAAAACACACACAACCTGTGCCCCAAGTTTATGGTTTAACGATCGCTTTGCTGAAATATTACTTTTTTACACAGCACATTTATTGCACCTCATTAGATTGTGCTGGTGGTCTTCTGGTATACCTTGTTGGTGTACGGTGATATGGCTGAACAATTTCTTTTTTTTTAAACCTCTTTGCTCCTGTGTTTGTTCATCTTAAATTTTAGATTACAGCCTAATGAGCTTCATGCTGAAATACGCATGCATTCCAATCTCAAGTTAAGATCGAAGAGAAAATGAGGTGGTGTAAAGCCTTCAGATGATGAAATAATGTAAAAAAAATGTCAGGGATAAGGAAGAAAATGTGGGGAGGGAATGTTGAGCAATGTAATTGGTAATAAGACTGAAAGGTGCAGAAGTGAGATAAGGGGAATGGGTCAGGGTGGTATATTGGAGTGGACAAATATGGAAGAAATAAACAAAATTCATATTTAAAAGCAAACCCAGAAGATAAGACAAATTCAAAAGAAAGCACGGGAAGTAAATTGGCTGGAATGACGAGAAGGCCAAATGGTTAATATTGCTTCATCATTCTCAATGCAAGGTCCACTGGAGGATAATTCTCCATGTTTGATGTCGTCCCGCAAAACTGACACTCATTTTTTAGTTTGCCCTTGAGGATGCAAGGCGATCCATAAACTCTTCTCATCATTCATCATATCCCTAACAAATTATGCTGCCATATGTATATTCAAATTCATTTTACACACTATCTTAGATTTAGGGTGTTAGAAAGTGTTAAAAAACTGACTCAATTGCGTAAAGATTTGGCTTGGAATATCATTGATTGATTTTCCAAGCCGCGCATCATCGGAAGGGTTGTGGGGATGCAGGAGACGGTCCCAGCTCACGTCGGGCGAAAAGCAGACTCCACCCTAGACTGGTTGCCAGTCAGCCATAGAGCACACAGAAAGACAGACAACAACTCAAGTATATGTAATCACACTGCCACTGAGTGGGAATTGAACCATGACTGCCCGCAGCAAAGTCAGGCGGAAGAACCACCTCACGCATCGGGTGGCTAGGCTTGGAATGGAACAAAATATACTTATTCATTGATGCATTTCAATGCTGCCAATTCTAGCTTACTACCGACAGTAAGTGTGTCACACCCGGAATTGGTTGCCAGCCAACCACAGGGCACCTACTGTCTATTGTTTATGTTTATTCATATACCATTTATAACCCCCCCTACCCCCACGAAAAAGCCTACTTCATTAAATTATTTTTAAAGAAATATTCTAAAAAAAACAACAACTAAAATAATCAATGTTTTGCCTTTTGATCGACTTTGATACCAATTAGGGTCATCAGACATGGTCTCTCCATAATCTAGAAGAGGGACAGTTGTATCAATAATGTTTGTGAAAATGTGCGTCCAATGGTCAGCTAACATGTCAATTATTAAAATAAGACGAAAAGGTTAGAATTTTACTTTGCTGCATGTCATAAAAAGTTCAATGGCACTCCAAAAATATTTCCTGCTAATTTTATTAGATGTAACCTTATGTATTGCCTAATGACTAAAAAAAATCTTCTCATTTGCTGGAATGAATTGCTGCCCCCGACCCTGCAACCTGATGGCTAACAGCAGGTTATGTATCCATAGAATACACACACGGACGCACACATGCAAACACAGTGTTAGTCTGGACAAGTTATGGTTATGAATACCAAACCAAATCCAAAGCCTGGGGGGAAATGAGGGCAGGGAAATAGAGTTATATACCATGACCTCATGCCCTCAGTGTGTTAGCGTGAGTGTGCATAAATGTGTTAAACAATCCCCCATGAGAAATTTGACTGTTTGTGTATATCTGCATGCAAGTTACTGCTTATAGCAGCAGCAGCAAGAAATGAGGAGATGTTATCTTAAAGAGGCAAATGAGGAGGAAGACAGTGAAGAAAGTGGATCAGACGGTTGAGCTATAATCTGCTTGGGTAATTTCTGATATCAAGTTTGAGGTCACATGCTACTGACCTTTTAAGGAACTTTTACGGTGATGGAGCTTTTAAATGCTTCTAATTTGTAGGGAGGCTACCGCATTATAAAATAACGAGAAATACCGAGTCGTTGCCATGGCGAGGCCGGATTACGGCGACAGTTTTTCCTCCTTTAGCATTCCAGTCACCACTGTCGTTCTTGCCGCTTCTTTGACTTTTAATAGTTATTTAATTGCCTTCGATTACTTGTTTTAAATTATCCCTCTCTAAAATGTAATAAGATCACATTAATTTTCTGCAAATTCTTTATTAGGCAACAAAAACCTCCCTGCAGTTTAGTAAATAAATAGACCCTGCAGTGTGTGAGAAAATACATTTCACCACAAATTGTTTTCACAGACCTGTTTATTGCATACATTCTTAAGCAGATTTTTGAAGCTTGTGTCTAAAAGGATACCACTGACCTGTTTTTTCTTCCTAGTAATAACCACAACTAGGCTATTTTAATACCTTTTTCATCATCATTTAATTCCACTCATAAATCCGATATTGACTTTTAATGCTGATGGCAGGGCTCAGCTATTATTATTTTGAATACATTTTGCAGTCACCAGGAGGCATTTTTTTCATGGTACTGGTATGAAGCGAAACACCAACCACCTTTTGAAATCCTAAATGTCATTTTTTCTCTCTCATTTCTGTGGGGTGCTGGAGCCTATCCTGTTCTGTAAAAAATATTGCTCAACATTTAAATGCAATTTCTACACTGACTGTGATGACTAGTTTTTAAAAAAGCAGAGAAAACACTATGTTACCCAGAAAGTTGGGTAGGAAATTTTGTTGACAAATGAACAATCATAATAGTGGAGGAGAACAGAAGACTAGAATACAGGAGAAGTAGTGGAGGATAAAAAAGAAAGAAAATAACAAACTGATGCAGCTCTACTACCTAGCAGAGGTTGATAACAAACCAATATCACAAGCAAGGAGAAGAAAAGAGAGGAAAAATGTAAGATATAATTCTTCAAAAACAGCAGACTTCTTAATAGCTAAAAGATAAAAACAAGAAATGCAGCCAAGGTAACAACTGCCTGATTTAAGTCTCCTTCCTTTTTCAAGTTCACTAACAAAACTAACTTTTGTTTTTCTTTGGAAAATCCTTTGGGAACACCTACTGAATGTTCTATTTACTTGTTAGTTTGGCTGGAGGTAGTGGAGATTGTGCAGATTCCAAATCTTCCATCTAAATCCTCTCTGTAGTATGGACTAGGTAAAGGATAAACAGAGGTATCTGTAAGTTACAGGAAACAAAATGCCACTGTTCGCTAGCGCTGTACATGGTTCTGTAACCATTTTCTAGGAGTGGCCGACTGTCGTAATATCCTATATTTAACGACCAATCTAAAATGCCACAGTGTAACATATTACTTTCACTTCACATTTCCAGCCAAGCCAATTGTAGATTTTTTCTACCACTAAAATGTATTAGCAACTGCTGATGAATGGTGGCGTTCATTGCCAAAAGCCTCTGAAAATCATTTTCTTTTTACCCAATTTCCAATAAATCCTCTTTACTCCTCATTTTCAGTCATGTGGCTGCAAATTAAATGACAGCACAGATTTTCCAAAATAAGTCAATCAAAGCAGAGCCATCCATGTTAATCATGTGAGCAAGCGTGCTGATGCAGATGCATTCAGCGACAACAACCAAAGTATTGCACAAAAAAACACATTTCCCTGACAGCAGTGGTATCAAAGTACCACACAGTGAGAATGGTATATGGCTTTTTATCTCCATCTTTCCGTCGTTCACTTCTTAGTCACATGACACCAGCAGTACGCTGTTCCTCAAATGTAAAGCTGAAAATTCTGATGTCTTACTCAATTTACTGAGTGGCACCATCCTACAGAAACCAGATGCTCTCCAAAGAGTGCCAAAAATAGATATTTCGCCATTTTCAATCCAATGCGGCGTGTGTATTTCATCAAACATTACATTACGTTACACAACCAGATTTGCATCTTAAAGTTGGTTGTGTTTGCACGTTCTTTTGTAAGCAACATAAGCTTTGAGAGAGCCGGCTTGAAAGGTTGACCAATTTCTAATAGATATGGATGATAGATTAAACCAATATTGAATTGAATATGCATTGCAGATTGGAATAAACTGTGTTGAGATGCAGAGTAAACTCCTGGTTTACTTCTCAGTTGAAATATTCTTTTCCTCCAAAATGAATGAATGAATAATGTTTGGGGTGAAAATCCTCTAAAACTAAATTCAACACGCTTCACAGCTCTGAACATTTTTGATTTATACTTTTTTCAAGCCTGGGGAAATCCCATCACCAAAAGCGCAATAAGGGAAAAACGAATTTTTATTTTAAAATTTTTGAGCCAAGTGGTTGCTTTCTGTGCCCTGGCTCACATACAAAAGCGATATAAAAATCTACAACTCAGTGTGTGAGAGGCTTACACACACACGCATGCACGCATGACCACACAGACTCACAAAATCCCAATGTGATTGTAATGCAAGTTCATCCCCATGCAGACGTGCATTCTACTTTGCCTGCTGTGCTTCTACAAAGCAAAAGTAAGGACAAATGAAAGTCCATGTTCCAGTACAGTGGCTCCATAAGATGAGTTCTCCAACATTTCCCCGTTTCTCTCCGGGAGGGAGAGTAACTGCATATGCAGTCCCGGGTTGCGAAAAAATTCACTTTTCCTGGGATTTATTAAGTAAAATTTGGTGTGAAAAAAATGTAACAATTTTTAGTTATCATAAGAAATACAGGAGCAAACCTAAAAACAACTTTTTGAATTCTCCGTTAATTATGTTGCAACTTGTGGAGAATTCCATTCAGGGTGTTTAAAAGAATTTAGCTCTGTTTTTTCACTTTGGCTGGGGCCAGCAATCGATTAAGTACCTTTCTTGTTCACCGTTGGTGTTATGTTATCAGGCGTAAAGTTTAAACACGACCTGTTCTTTGAATTTTGATCATGTCTGAGGCCTTTATGGTCTTGCTACTTGACAGTCAAGAGAGACAACATAAATCAATAGAAACAAGATCATTTTGAATTATCCATCTGAAAAACGATGACATTTAAGAAGTGTCTGCTTGTCTGGGTAATTAGGAAGCAGGCGATGTAAATATTGCATGGAGAACTGTGGACAAACAAGAGTGAGTGCTCATCTTAACATGTGGCCCATGGGAGGGGATTAAGATCATTACATAGACACCTTAAATGCTCTAAGAGCCTCTTTGGTGAGCGGATTTACAGTTTAATGGCAGTGTGGAGTCACAACATGTATATTGGGATGACCGTGATGATATTGAGGTATTAAAAACAAAAAAACAGTGGGCATTCTAAGAGGGACACTAGCCGGAGGTGTTATAGAAAAAATAAATAAATAAAAAAATCCCCGATGAAAAATTGCTTACCTAAAATGCACAAATGTTGCAGATTCTAATTCAACCTAATATTCACCATAATTACATCCCCATCTTACTTTGTTCAAACTTCAGACATTACCTGACATCAACACCAGTGAACTGAATAATGTGAAAATAAACATTTTAACCACTAGAAAACAGGGAATAAAATCTACTCAACCATGTAGAGCAAGGGCAATGAGCACGGAAATGTGAACCAAAGAAAACACGTGTTGTTATCGATTTGGCTGTCTAGATTGTAAGATCCCTCCATCTTAAAATGGCTGAAGCAAAAAAGATTTCAATAGGGATTAATGACATCATGAGAAACATTTTTTTGTGCTTTTTACCACTTAACCACAAGAATGCTGATATTGCATAATATAGCCGAGGAATGAATGAATAAATAAATGAATAAATAAAATGGCAAGTGATTAATGATATAATTCATAATTTTTAGGTTGTGGCTTAGGGACATTAAAATTATGGGACATTACAATTATGAAAAGTGTTGTACAAAATACTGTCAACAGATTGAAAGAGAGCTACAGATGCCCCACAAGTAAATATTGCGAAGAAAAATACACATCTTTGGCAACTCCAGTACAGATAAGACTGACTAGTTGATTTGAATGAGACATGACAGTTTCTTAGAAATCTTGCCACTTCATTTACCACCCTGAACACCTGCCAATCACTTTCAAACCGGCGAATAAAGACATTTGCAAGATAATCCAAGTGACAGCATTCTTGGAAAAGACCTCCATCTATCAGACTGTTCACCTTGTGCACGCTGTGCTGTCTGACTATCTCCTTCTCTGATTTGCCCAAAAAGTCTATAATCTCAGCTAGAGTGACCCGCCCAGACCTGTCAAAGCTGCTTGAATTTAAAAAGAAATATGAAATGCCTGGCTTCACAATGACCTCCAAGTGTCGCTTATGTATTCTGGTTTCTTGCACAGTGACAATAACCTATCATAGGCCTATTGTTAGATTCAATAGAAATCCTTTTCATGCCAATTAATCAGCACATCTACTGAAGTCAAAATGGGGTTTGTAATTTCATTTTAAGATCTATTTCCTATCCTATCATAACGTCAGGAATCACACCCCTATTATGTAGTATGGAGAACTTGCTTACTTGAAAGATAAGAACGAACACAAGGCAACAATGAGATACAGCACAGGTGTCAAACTGATTCCAGAAAGGGCCAAGAGGGTGAAGGTTTTCCTCCCTACTGAAACAGTGCAGACAGTTAGACCAATGAGGAAGTCTGCTGGAAGAAGCAGCACCTGACTGCAATCAACTGATTACAGTTGTTAGAGAACAGATTGGTGAAAAGGTGCCATCTTGGTGGGTTGGAACGAAAACCTGCACCCACTCTTTCTGGAATGAGTTTGGCACCAATGAGATAAAGCAATGTGGGAACTGTTGAATAAAAACTGTAGTGCAAAATGCAGTGATAGTTTTCAATTTTTTCCTCCATGTTATTTACTTTATTTTTCAAGAATAGAAACCATCTTTCAAGCCATATTTTCCTCCAACTTATCAAACAACAGCCAGTATAAAAAAGTATAAAACGGCAGAATGTCTTTTGGGAATTCTCAGCACGACTCCAAATAGCCTTGAAACCAGCTACTTTCTTCTCATACAGAAAAGAACGTGAAAATGACTCTCCTGTTTCTTAGGGGAAATGAACGTTGCCAGTAGCTTTTGAAAAAAAAAATCAATATAGCAAAATTGCTCTTTTGGCAACGTTGAATTAAATTGTTAATTTGCACCTCTAGGCTCGCTACCATTTTTTTGTGTAAATACATCAGTGGTGGGGATTTGGATGAAAAAACAAAACAAAATCCCCTTGACAAATTATTCAAATCTCTTTTGAACTTTTTAAGATATTCAGTCTAATTCTGCAAGATGACTATCATTATGGCAGCATGGCGGATGAGTCGGCCTCCCAGTTCTGGGGTTGAGGGTTTGATCCCAGGTCTGTCCTTACTGTGTGGAGTTTGCATGTTCTCTTTGGGCTTGAGTGGGTTTTCTACGGATAGTCCGATTTCCTCCCACATTGCAAAAACATATAGGGTAGGCTGGTTGAACACTATAAATTGCCCTTAGTTTTGAATGTGAGCATGAATGGTTTTCCGTCTCCTCGTGCCCTGCGACTGACTGGCCACCGATTCAGGGTGTTCCCCGACTGATGCCGGTAGTTACCTGAGATAGGCTCCATCATCCCCCGCAACCCTTGTGAGGATAAGCGGTACAGAAAATGATGGAATGAATGTCTATCATCATCATTGTCATATTTAGGAATGCTGTGCTTATTATGTTGTTTTCACAGTGACCACATGCTGTCGTTGCCTGCAGTAATTGTGCTGCTTCTGCTACACCTGTGGTGAGCCACAAATCTGTCTCCCAAGTCCGTTTGTTTTTAGTGGTCATTGAATTTTTAGTCCGCTCTTTCATCTTCATCTACAGTAATGATTAAAAGTGTAAGAATTCAAGTTTTTCATCATGCTCTACACCAGGGGTGTCAAACCGGTCCTCAAAGGGCCGCAGTGGGTGCAGGTTTTCATTCCAACTCAACAAGAGGATACCTTTTGCAAGTGTAACCAGTTAATTAAAGTCAGGTGCTACTTATTTTAGTAGACACCTGATTGGTTAAAATGTCGGCACTGAATCGGTTGGAACAAAGACCAGGACCCACTGCGGCCCTCGGCGGAATCAGTTTGACACGTGCTCTACACTCTTGAAAATATAGTATCTATGATAATAAAATGGCTTACAATGTAGTTAAGAGCCTTAAGAAATTGAGCTCTGTTTTCTTAAAATATATGTGAAACGCTATATTGGACATGCAGAAGTTTTTTTGAAATATTAAATTATATGCGATTGTTTTATGTAAATGTTCATATGTTGACACAGTGAAATAAAAAGAAACATTTCATGAATGCACGGTAACACTATTCTCTTTTTACAAAGTTTTTGGCTAGTTGTGTGTTGAAATAATGACATCGTAAGTAGCTAAGCTGTCGATCTGATATTTGTTTAGACATCTTTCATACGAAAACAACTGATTTTTTTTCAAATTGTTGCTGAAAGCGATATGTCCTTGCTTTAGCATAAACAGGTAACCTCTGCTAAATGTACCAAAAAGAACTTATCTGTGTCTCACACTAAATAGAGTGTTATTTGAATTGTAAAGAACAACAGCAAGGTAGCTGCTGCCCTTAAAACAATTGAAATGAATATATTTCAGTTTCTGTGAAAAGTCTGGTAGATGAAACAAAATAGGAGCTTTTTGGGTAAGACGTAGAAATAACAATAGCAGTTCTATTGTTGCCACTGAATCGTTGTGCCAGCTAATCAAAAATTCTGTTGAACCTCTTGTGTTGTTTAAGAGTACACAAATACTACTGTAGACACAACAAAATGACTTTTGTTAAATGGCCACTTGGTCAATCGTTAAATGGATGTGGCTACTTACAGCACGGGCCTTTACGTAGCACCTTGATGCGCCGCTGACTACGGCACTGGGCTTTCTCCAGCTCGCACTCGTTTGTATAGGTGGATGAATCGGACCCACATACAGGCGCGACCAAAGATGGGCAGTTATCCATTCTCTTGCACAAGCACTCTGCGTTGGCTGGATCCTTTGGATCTCGCTCACACACGGCGCCAAACCCGCACAATTTTCCTCGGCAGCCTGCGTGGGAGACAGATAAGATGGTTTTGGGGATTATTTGAAATTTATACAGTACAAATAATGAGTCTAGGAAGTCTAATGACAATCTAGCCCCTAACCACTGGACTGGACATTCGGGATTCCTGGCAATTCCAAGGCAATAGTCTTTCATTTTCATGTTGTCTGTTTTTGAGCTACCGTATTTTCCACACATTGAATGAATGACCCATGTTAAAATTTGTTTTATATACGTATAAGGCATCCTGAATTATAAAACAACAGTGGTGGTGGGAATGGTAGTAGGGGATTGTGCTGTGAAAAAAAGTAAAATAAATTGGATATTCACCAAAATTCAATAACATTTTTCAACATAGTTATATACAAAATGAGCTCAGTAAGAATTGAGTACAAATCTAATAATACACTAAGCAAATCAGCAGTGCCAAAGACAATGTCCTTGGGAGGTGTAATAAAGCAATTCAAACATGAAACAATGACAACTGTGAAGACAAAATGGGACACTTCCCCCTGCACCGTTTCCTTAGTTGCTTAAACAGAGGTAAAAGTGACATGCTGCTCTGAGTGTACAATAAACATGAGAGGCAACTTAAAACATAAGCATAGATTTGTGTTCCTATCTTGTGTAAAAAATAAAACACCAAGTTAAAAACTAATTGAGTAAGTCACTAAGTGTTACGGCCTGCTCTGCCCTCGCTTTGTGTGCAGGCTCCTTATGAGCCAGCAGATGATGGGTCCTAGCAGAATATATTAAATAAATAAATAAAATACTCGAAGCTACCCAACCTGATCAGAACTCAGTGGATAAATTCACGCTCACAGGAGTCTACAGAGCCTCGTGCTGATGAAAAATATGTCACATTAACACACACTTGCACACAGATAGCCACTTCTTATCACTGGCTCCCAGGCTGGGACTTTAAGCAGTCCAGCATGTCCACTTGGACCCACTGCTGGGTTTTTGCTCAAATAGATCGACAGCTGGATACAGACTCACAATCCCGCAAACAGAGAAAGTGTGTGTCCAACCTGTCCAATCTCTCCCTGCGGCATCTCATTCTATCCTTAGAGTGAGAGTTTGAGATGGTGTGTGTACACGTGTGTTGAGACATGTTCACCATTCCCAGTGGGAGAATGCCTGACAGCTACCTGAGCTCACACTCTTTAGTATCTAGGGAAAAGACGTCCGAGTATGAGTTCTGTGTGTGTTTGTGTGGGTGTCATGTTCGTGGGGGGTTGATATGTGTGTATGTTTGTGTTTCATTCTCAGGCTCACACAGGATAATGGTGTTAGAATGAACAAACAACTCTGTGGCAGACTTTACTTTACACCACACACTGTAAATATTGTATGTTCATGCATTCGGATGTGTGTATGGTACATGGCAACACAATGTTAACTCCGCTGATGACATGTTCGAATGAGAGAGTAAGAAAAAAGAGGCTAACGGTCAGAAGATGACTGAATGTGTATGTAGCGATGCAGGTGAAGCACCAAAGCCATCATGTATGCATGGCTTCTCGCAATTGCTCACGGTCTCCAATGACAAGCTCCCTGCAAATGTTCATGTTTGGACAGAATGAGATTCTCAGTGTATACAATGGAACATTGTCCAAAAACCACAAAGGAAAAAGACAATGACGAAAAACAATGGACAGTTAAAACCGAATGCCGGCAATCATTTAAAGTCGTTATGCAGTTTACGTCAATATTTTTAAACATTAAACATAGAGCACTTAGGATAATGACCTTGAAATGATGCTTTTGCTAAGTCTTTCTATTAACACAGATAAGAAAAAAACAGAATAGTGACTGACATTGTCATTGAAAATGCATTGTCATCAAAACTAGAGAAAAGGATACAATTTGCAGCAAACATGGGCATGTTAAGAACACAATGCGATGTGAGCATAAGCTTTCTACTGTGTTCGGACTTAGGTGTATACAAAGTGTGAAATAACAATTCTCATATTACATGATGAATGCCTGAGAAAGAGTTCTTTCCTGACAGTTAACACGCCACCTGGAGAGGAAAGAAGAGCAAGAAAGATGGTTTGTAACCAAATCTCTTGTACTCTGTTTTCTACTGAATCCTGACTGTAGCCTCAAGCTGAGCTGAGTGAAGAAAGATTCACATTGAAGATGCAGGCACGGTTAAAGGAAAGGCACCGTATCAAGTGTATGCCGTAGACTGAGTGTACAAACTGCATACTTATGTACTTCTTTCCTGAAGGAGACTATGTATTTGATGATTGTGCTTCCTTTAGAAGCACAAACACGTAATTTACTTGCCAGCAACATCACAGAAAAAAAAACCCAAAATGTCAAGAAAAATAAGAAATGTACTAGCTCTGACCCGGTCAGACAGGTGATCATTGGGATTGTTGAATGAATGCAAGCGCAATAGATGTCTTACACAGTAAATATTTGGTTGGACTTTTAATCTTTAAAAAATACAATAGAAGCATAACATCTTTTGCATAAATTTGTCTTTTTTTATTGTGTAGGACCATATAGATAATAATACCCCCCAAAAGTAAAGAAATAAGTCCGCTTTTTCCCAATTCCACATTTGAGTTTAATATTAACTTTTTGCACTGTATTAATATGAGTGGATGCGCCCACAAACTGTGCTTGCGAAAAGGCTTAACAAGAATGGGTACTCTCACTCAATACATAATTTATAAAAGAAACTGTACAGCATTTTCTACTTCTGTATCAAATCTTCCAGATTGATGGTTAAGAGTCCCAAAGGTCTAGAGTCCTTGTCTATTCAACCAACAAAGATCATCTGGTTTGAATTTAAAGTTTCAAGTTTAAGTTCCTTGTATGCATTCCTTTCAGCAGATAATGACCAAAAGCAATTCTGAAAGACCAGGCTTTAAATAGAATTCCTCTGCAGTGTCAAGAGCTAAAGCACAACAAGGTAAATTAATTTAGAGGGACTACTTCTAACTGTGGCTTATGTACAGTACCCTGTACCTGGTAGTAGTACGGTATATGAAAACACACAAAAATGTACATGGAAATATATGCAAAGTTGACATCATGAGCTGGGCTTGGATTTTATGCCTTCGTGACGATGGAGACTGCGGTCTAAAATGTTTACTGGTTGGCGGCACCTTCCTGGGTTTAGACTTTGCTCTCTATTGATTAATAATACAAACTCGTACCATTTCCAGTGTGAATACAAGCTTTGCAATTCTTTGTCCATAGGTCTTACAGAGAGAAAATGAGTGTGCGTATTCATGTTTGCTCTACCATGCACTTAGAAAGGGTAAGGTAATCTCCCCTGAGCCCCGCAGCGTTACAAGCTTCACTTCCAGGCTGCATTTTTTTTTCTTCTCTATTGGTGTCTGAGCAGAAAAATCCCATTCCATAGAAAAGACAGCATGTCCAGTTTGCACTTGTTAGAGCAAACATCTTTTGCAGGTAGCGTTTCATCCTTGTCAAGGCTCATCCATTAAACATGAAAGTGTGACTACACCTTAAGTACCGACAAAATGAGTCATGAAAGAAAAGTCGTATAAAAGGAAAGGTAGTAGTGTTGTATGTTTAGGATTATTGTAATTAAAGAAAAGCATACAAGTGGGTAGTATGTGGTATAGTAATTTAGTATGTCTTTAACATACATTTGTCCCTCAAATGCAGACATTGATGATTCTTCTATAGCCAACTATAGGCAACAGGTGGAGAACACCCTGAATTGGTAGCAAGCCAATCGGAGACTATAATTCCTTTTTTTTTAATTATTTTGATTTTAATTGATTTTATTTTACTTACAGTGTCATATTTAGATGTTATATATTCCTTAGTTTACTGATAATGCTGTGCCTGTCCTGAAATGATTTTATTTTAGCTTTTGACTGGCTAAATTGGCCTCAGGCTTCATTATTACATCTCTACCTTTGTTTAGCAAACATGTTGGAAACTGTAATACGATAATACTGTGTATGCAATAAATCTCATTTGGCAAAGAGACATGTCTAATGTCACTTCATTTCCACTCGACCAATTATCCACAAAACAGGCAAGAGCAAAGAAATTGTAACTCATTTTGAATTTTACTTTTCTTTGTACCTTTTTTTTGAACATGCAAATATCGCTAACCCTCCATTAACTAGATCCAGACTGGCTGTTTTTTCAGCACATATTTTTTTCTTCAATCCACATTCCATTCAGAGCTAAAATGTTAAATCCTATGACGAAAAAAATCATGTCATTTATGTATGATCCAATTTAGTCGATCACTCACACAAAAATCACTGATTAGTCTATTATGAAAATAATAATTCACTAGAGCCCAAGTTCAGAAACAAGTTATTTCATTTTCTGTACCGCAAATCCTCACAAGGGTCGAGGTAGTTCTGGAGCCGATCCCAGCCAATTTTGTGCATTAGGCGGGGGAGACCCTGAAATTGTTGCCAGCCAATCGCAGGGCACAAGAAGACGGACAACCACTCACAGAGGGACAATTAAGACGGTTCAACCAGCCTAGTAGGCATGTTTATGGCATGTGGGAGGAAGCTGGACTACCTGGAGAAAACCCACATAGACACGGGGAGAACATACACCACCAGTTGAGATGGATCAAACTATTCATGCCTTGTAACAGAAATACCCAGTGGCCTTTTATCTGCCATACAAATTTCAACGTTCAAAAGTTTTATAAGGTGATGGGGGGGGGGGGGGGGGGGGGGTGTCAATCATAATGAGAAGAATGGTGTAACCCTTGCCACATACACTACTTAAAGCGTGAAAGGTTGGCCCTTAAATGTACTCCAAGTGGGGCTTACCAGGCATTTGAAAGATCCCATAGTTGTCTGTTAGACTTCAAAGGGAATCCGAAAACAACTTTGGAAGACAGAAAGGAAGCAAGGGACGATGGACATTAATAATTAAACGTCATGAAGTGAGACATGACTAGAGCAGAATATCGAAAGAAATGCAGGGCTAACCAATGAAAACTGGTCAATGTGCTGCAGTCCATTGAGGTGAAGAAATAGATTTGCTGAGCGACACAAACACAGACTTAACAACCTGCCATCAGCCAGATCAGAAAATCAAAGTGGATGGTGTTTCACGAGGAGTCACTGCTCAGTGCCATCGAAGTGACGTCGCATCAATGTTGAATGAGAGTAAATTCATTACACTCCAGCACTCCAGAGGGACATCGTCACTTGCTGTCCAATAAATTGAGCCTTTTTTCCAGCAGATACTGAGTACTACAGAGGGATGCTTTTAATGGTTCCTTGTCTTGGTCCATCTATTTATAAGTAGTGCTCCTATTTGTGGAGGTGCCTGAAAAGTTAAGCAAGGGAAACGTTGTCATGACAACCGCCGCTGATCCAATTAGAGCCAGTTGCTTCCACACATAAGGGGAGTCGAAACTTTTCGCCGTGGCCACAGGTGTTTTAGATCACAGCCAACAGCCGAGTTCTTCTACCTCGACATCTTTATTGAGACTTAAGGGTTGAATTGCAGAAATAATCAACTCTCTTCATTAAAATGTGTCTTGGATACAATTGTGAATCTTTAAAAACAACCCCAGATCAGTTATTTTCCAATGTTAACGTTGCTACTCTTCTGGGATAAATATTGCTATTTGCGGACTCCCTTGGCTAATGCTACTTCTTTTCTTTTAATTATGTCCCACTGGCCCGTAGTGCAGCTAAACAATACAAAGAAACAAGGAGCATATACAAACATTTTGTGCCTAATTATATTCAAAACTAACTATGCACTTTACCTTTATTATTCAGGTAATTCTGATTGTCTTCCTGTTTTTCCATTTCACTAATAACTGTGATAAACTTATTTTCACATTAGTTTGACTATTAATACAGTTCAAATGCTTCTTTGCTTAGTTTCACCTTTGCACTTAGTTTCATCATTTCCGACAGTGAATCCAAACATCAATGAACTTTTTGCTGGTATTGTTTGGAGTCATACTTATAGTCCAGTCTAGTTTACAGTCTAACTCCTAGCAGAAAATGAGATATAAAATAGTTAACTAAGCCAATGTCCGGAAGCAGCATCAATGTCTTCCCTCATTTACTGTTCTTTTAGTTTTGGAAGCTAGCTGATGCCGTGTCTCTAGAAATCAGATATGAAATGGGAGTTGTTGACAGCAAAGAACATCTGCCTAATCATGCTTGTTATGGAGAGAAAAAAAATGTAGTTGAAGGACAAGACACACAGCTATATATCTTGACGGAGCAGCAGGGAATGACAATTTCTTGAAATCATAGTCCCTGCTATGAATAACTGAGTAGTGATCCACAAGAAAACATTTTCTATCCTCTGCTTATGTGATCCGAATCTAACACAAGTTAATGAGAATAAAATCCATCCCAGTGTAGGATCAGGATGAAAATGAAATATTGTATCTCTCTACCTGATCAGTCTACAATCACAAATAGTACATTTTCACTAAATTCAATCATCTCTGATTCACATTAAATAGTCCACATCCAAATATTTTACTTCAATCTATTTATTTACAGACAAAAATAACCAGTGAACATGAAGCAACAATACCCATTTTAGAGTTAATATTGTCGCAAAAATGTTTGCATGTATAGTTAGTTGACGACAAAAAATTCTCTCAACTCTTTTATCTTCCCGCTTGACCGTGTCTTTTTTCTCAACGTTATCAATGATGCAGGGATAGATGACAGAACCCGATTCTGTCACCTCCTATCTCCTGCTCCAACTCAGCAGCAGTTAGCCACAGAACAGATTTCTGCAGGTCTGCAATATACATGAAGGAAGCCAGCAGTGCTGCAGGCACACTCTGGGATTCAATTATTCAACTAAGCCGGTATTATGAGGAGAAACAGTGCCGCTTTGTTCACGTCATGGAATGTGACATCACTTCACAAAGAAGTCTGATGGACTTTCTGGAGAAAATATTTTCTTGTTCCTCGCCTTGGGTTTTCTATTTTTACCCTTTCCAATTACAAGCAGGCGTTATAGGGGAAGGCGAGGAGCAATTTATAATGAGGAACCACATATTGAAGATGTATGGATGTAAAGTAGCAAAGCTAATGATGCAGCCGCGACGTCACACAACAACTCAGATCCAGTTTCAACTGTAATTTGGAGGAAGTTGCTGCTGATGTGAACTACTTTATAAATGTTTAAACAATTTTGAATCGTGCAGAGTTAGAGCTCACACTGCTGACTCCTGTCCAGTCAATAGTTGACAGATGGGAGGCAATCCATCAGAAGTCCCCTTGAATAAATAAGTTGGAGTGGAATCATGACTTTCAGGCCGGCTCCTACATTGGGTATAAGAGGGCTCATTCTTTTATATGTATTTTTTTGTTATTTTCCAGGAATCTTGGAGGAAGACCAAATAAATAGCAGATGGCAGCAGGATACACCGAACAGGCAACCCTGCGAGGGCTTGAATGGCGAGCCAGGAAGCATCCGCTCTCCTAGATGAGAGAGGCAAGCCTCCTCCATATGGTCCTCATCGCCATGCCTCAGCACAACAAAGTGCACACAAACTCATTGCTACTCCTGAAAGCTGGTAGAGGAAATCTTTCTATCTAGTGCATTAGTGCCACCATATGGGAAAGAAGGAATTGGGATACGAGTGTTCTTCTGATGGGTCCATTAAGAGGAGAATTTGAGATCCTTCATGTAGTGGACAACATCTTCTCCAAGTGTTACTATTCAGAAAAGTGGGCATGTTAAGCCAGAGAGACTTAGCCACTGCTAAATCAGCATGCTATTAAAGTGTGAACACTGCATTTGCCCAAATTTATTTGTTTGATCAGATATTTCATTGCTGGAAATCATCTATTTTTGTTCATGGGAGCAGTTGAGACTGGGGGATACTTAACTCCTTACTCATTTCCTGGTATCCCCTTTTACAACTGACAGAACAATGTATTCCATTTTTCAAGCAGGCATGAACTACATAAGAACAGTGAGTGCAAACCACGAAAGAAGATGATAATAATATCAGCAAAACAAGCCAGTACAAATAAAACAAAAACACAAACAGAAAAACATACATTCGTCCTAACTAACCATGTCACCATAAGAGAAAACTGTTACATATTTATTACAAATTCATAGATAACGTTTGGGCTAATATGGAGTGACCCGATCATAATTGGTCATTCTGATGATTAGTAGTTACCTGATTAATTCAGTAATTGGTTAGGTCTAACAGTTCTGAAGTCCGGGTCACTGCGTGTGCAGCGGTTCTCAATTATTTTCTGACGTGCCATCTAGAAAAACAAAAATATTCCTCATTCAACTCATTTTCCACCTGAGTTTAGACTACATATTTTGTCCCTGACATGGTTCCCCAACCATTATTAAGCCAAGGAACTAACCTTTGGAAATGCGTACTTTATTAAAAAGTACCTACAGAAACTATAGGACTTTGTAGTACTAGTAACACAACATAACAGATACGGGAAGTTCTGTCAGTTTGCATGGACTAACCGTACTCCGTCAAGGTGGATGTGATAAAAACGGTGGAAATCCAGGCCTGACCTGTGGCTGGAAAAGTAGTGGTGGCAACTTCAATGAGCCCCATTAGTCACCTCCATTCTGTGCGCCTCCTCATTCAATAGCTTTAGGTCTCTGATCAATAGCGCAACCAATGTGGCTGCAAATCACTTCATTTTGCTTCCTTCTCTCTGTCTGTCTGTCTCTCGCTCTCTCTCTCTCTCGGAGGAATTAAAAAGGAGGAACTAGAAGGACAGTGATGTGAAAAATGTTGCTCTTTTTGAAATAGGTTCAAATTGAATAGCCCAAAGAGGCCAATAGGGACTATTAGAAGCGACATTCATAGCAGGCCAGCCTCATTGTAGATCCTGTCAATGTGTGCAAACTTTTTATCTCTGACGATCTTTCTTTTTAATAACCCTGAAAGGTGAATGTAGCATATAATTGTGTTCACCCAAAAATGAAAATGCAATTCTGTCTACATACGGCATCCATCAAACTGAACTTATTCCCCGGGGTAGCTTCGGGGCCTTCAGCACACATCATTTACAAACACACACACACACACACACTTGTAGAAGACGGGTAACCTAAAGGGTTTGAGAAACGCTTGATTGAAATTTATTAGTAGTATATAGCACCCACACTGCTGACTTTAAACGGAGAACAGGAGCCATGCGAATAGCTGCTGCAGAATCAATTGAGGGTGACACAAAAACATCTCCAAAAAGGGCCATGCTTTTGTGCTTTTCATTTGCATGTGGGGAGTGCTTGTTGTAATATTTTTGCATTGTGATGGAAATGGGGAAAAAGGAAATACAGTTAGCTGTGCAAGTGTGTCATTTTTAATGTGCCACCGAATGGAAGCGCATTTCCCACCCTTCAGATCGTTTGTCTTCATTTTCTCCCTTATAAGCACTTAGCTCATCCTGACCCGCAACATTATACCACCTCTATTTTAACAGCTGTGTGCGGCCAGCTGCACTTAAACTCAAACACTTAATAACTTCCAGTATGAACAATCGGATTCAACATGTGCAGTAAGAAAACAATTGCATTCTGAGCCAGACGTGATATTCTAGTCGCTTTATGAGAGTGCATAACCAGTGCAGTAAACACAAATGACAACATTGTTAAGTATAGTTGTAGTCTAATAAGATTATGTAGGAGGATACTTGTTTGTTTGCTATATAAACAGAAAGAAAAATGTTAACTAAGTAAGAAGACATCACACCGTGGACAATCAAGAACTGACTGTAAAACAATCAGACAAAAATGTTACCCTGATATCCAAACCTAAACAAAATTAATTAATGGATTATTTGATGAAAATACATTTTTGGAGAGATTCAGTAAACTTCCGCTTTTAAAAAGAATCTTTCTACAGATTACATCTAAGTTATGAAGATATGTGTTTTATATTGAAATGACAACTAAGAAGTTTCCTTCAAATCCATTGAAAACTAAAAAGAGGCTTTAATTTAGTTTCTCGGTGCTTAAACTGCCCTTAGATCTGTTCCTTTCACTAGGTTCTTTTGCTCTCCAGATAATAGATTTTTAAAAATGATAGACAAAGCACATTTTACGTTCATAGAAAAATACATTTGCAACAAAAAGATTGGCTTTTAGAAGTACAGTTCGGTTAGGGCAGCTTGACTTTTCTTTGTTGTTATTGTTAACACATAGATACAGCACAGTATGTTTGCCATTAAGCACTACCATTTGTCTTTGAGCGCGATTCTTTCTGTGGTTGTGTCTCTTAATTACCCACTTCCAATATGTCCCACAGAACAAGAAATGCTTGAACACATGGTTCTTCGGCTGTTTAAAATGAATCACCAAACATATTTTGCCTCATTTCTTCGGGGGACCAATCTATCACTGTATGAAGCAAACTGAGGTCCAGTTTTCTTGGCTACTCTTACTATTGAGTTGAGAGAAAAGTGAAAAAAAATCAGATTGTATTTTTTGCACGCTTGAAAATGTTTCATTTGGCTAAAAACTGCCAGACATGAATATTTTTTGCCTGTCTGCCTGAGAAATGTATTTTTATTATTAATAATGACAGTTTCTCTCAAACAATTCATTTGAAAATCGGTTGGTTTGGTCTTTGTTGAAATCCCTGTGATACTATGCAGTCCGTTAGCATTTACAAACAAACAGAGCAGAGTGAAATATAGTACAAGAATACTCATTTACAGTTGAGATTGTCTACCCTTCCCATAATGCAAATTTTTGCTTTGGAGCTTATCTTTCATACATTACGTGGAGCAATTTATATGGAAAACACTTTTTAATGTGGAGCCAAAAAGCCAGTGTCTGCGCACGAGACATCCGTTTAAAATACGTGTCAGCAATGTTTCCTCTATTACAGATCTTTTTGGCTGAGCGATTCTGCACTTCCCAATGTTCAACATATGGTGATGCAGATAAATGTTGCTCATTGTCTTTACAGCACCACGCTCATTCTCTATGGTCTCTGAAGAAAAGGAATACGGTAATAAAGGAAGGTAGTCATTTCTCGATTATAAAGGACTATGTGACTCTGGTCTGCGCACCATCCTTAGCATCGATGAAATATCCTCGAGGCTGACGGAATCAAGACGGATCATGTCGGTAAGAATTTGTTCACCTGGAATCAGGTTGTTTGAACATACATAGAGGCCTTTCGGGGCAATTTGGACTCTCCCTGAACTTTACCGTGCATTATCCAATTCCAAAGCCCACCATTCGGTTAGAATTCATAAAATATAGCGTCCTTTATGTGAACCGTTGTTTACTTCAAACATTCACAGTTTCTCTGACACGATTAGGACTGCCAGTGCCTCATAAGCGTCACCTTCCGAGTTTAAACTGTGAACATCGCCTATTCAGTTTGCTTTGAATGGGAAAGCAAAATGGATGTGGTAAACAACTAAAGGCAGTTGTTAAAGTGGGCAAGCTACTCAGAGCCTTAGCAACACAACTGAGACAAAGTGTATGCAGTACTCATCCAAATTGGTTCCAGCTTCTGAAAAAAAAAAATAGAAAATGCCCTGCAAGCAAACAAAGAGGCTCTACCTTTCAAATAGGTTTTGATTCAGATCTGTTCTTCCATGCTTAGTAGTCATTTGCATTTCCCTGAGGAATTTGGCAAAATGAATAAAGGATTCTATCTCATCTTTATCTAATTAAACTATAACCCAAGAAAGACACGCCTCTGTCTGCACAGGTTAGTTCAAATCGCCATTATGCTTGCCTTTAGGATATAACTTAATTTAGGGTGACCTCGATGAGCATTGACGGATTAGGCTGGTTGTTATTTTGCTTTTTATAAGGTTAAAAGAAGTCTCAAATATGCTTCCTCTACTTTTGCATATGCATCACTTTCATTCTTTCACAATTGCATGATGGCTGCAATGCACTTGTTGGTGAGTGTACATAATGTACACATTTACACAAAGAAAACACCAGGCATAGGTGCACTCCTAATAGCTAATATGTTCAGGGAGCCGTGCTTTACTCAGTCACACGTGTGTGTATATGTGTGTGTGTGTGTGTGTGTGTTCTGGGGATAATAGTGGCAGGGCCAATGGAAAGGGCAGCATGAATAGTGCATCAGGATGTGTGGGGTCAGACTCCTCTATGTCCGTAACCTCTCAGCGGATGATCTCCAGCTGGTTTGGGTGGGGGTCTGTGAAAGGCCAGATATTGCTAGATGTGTATGCGTTTGTGTGTATTTCTACTCATTTTCTGGATGGAAGTGTTTCATATTCATGTTTCACCCATAACCGCTGTATTGAGTGTAACGTGATGCCATTTAAATCCTGGAAATTGGACTAGAAATTACAGGAGGTGACATCGGAGGAGGTGGTCCGACCTTTGAACTTTTCATTGTGTGCGAGAATTAGTTGGAGGTTTTGTTCAATCTAACTGTGTAAATTGAGACTGCTCAATAATACCAAACGCAGAAGAAGATTGCTTTTATTAAGACCTCCAGGATCACATTTCAACCTTCAGTAATAAAAGAATGTAGGCCTTTCACATTCTTTCTCAAGCTGATCTATTCCTTTTATCTATTATTATTGTCCACCACAATGAATAATAATTAATAACAAGCCAGAAAGGCAGGTAAACAGCTTGGTTGAATCTGCTCCATCTTACAAATGAGAGCAATTTGACGCGGACCAGGGCTAACATCTTAGCCAGTGATGGAAAATATACTGGCAAGGAAATTACACCAATGGATGAAATACAAGCAAATCATTTCAAAATTGCTACTCTCAAATTCAGCCTGGGCGAGTTCTATTGTGTGATTGGCAGAGACGCAAGCAATCACATTAATGACAGTTTTTTCATTACTGCCATTCACACTAAGAAATTGGAACAGATTAAATGTGTGGCTTGTTATGAGTGAAGTATAGAAATATTGCGTGAACCTGTCTTATAGTCCTGAATTGTTAATATTTTTACCAGTATGTGTTGATAAAATGAAAGCTTCATTGTCGCTTCATTAAGGTAGATGGAGTACTCCAAAATTTCGCGCAAACATAAGAACATACAAACTTCCCACAACAAGGATTTAAATCACCAACCTCAGAACAGAGAAAGCGGATGCCCCTTTTTAGCGGCTCAAACTTTAACTAAGATCTAAAATGCTATCAAATCTCTCACTAAGTACAGACAAACAGCCAATGGAAATGTATTTTGGTGAGATCTGTATCCTGATATTTGTTTCCATATGCTAAAAGTGAAATGTATCATGATTTTTTCTCAGAATTGTATGTAATACTTTCTCATGCATAAACACACCAAAGACTTCATTCTTCACTTTTCTTTGACACTTCATTGTTCTATTATGAATCTGTACCTAGATTCAATCTCTCTCTGCACTCAGAACTCCACCAGCTGGCAAAACACCCGCGTGTACACACACAGACAAACACACACAAAAGCGCACGCATACGTCGGCTTCAATAATTGATACACTTCAACTCTCTAACTAAAAATAGTCTAATCATCCTTGCTTTATTCAGGAAGTTTTTCTCTGTACAAAATACCAAATTCAGACTGCACAGACTAAAAAAACAACAACACCAACAACACACTCACAAAGACACACCTACAACGCAATATAATTCCTACCATGGTGGTGTGAGAAAGTCCTAAGGACGAAAATAGTAATAACACAATGTTTCCCAAGCACACTGAGCTCCTGTTGAGCCCTCAGGCAGAAATACAAAGACCCACTAACCCACCCAGACACTCAGATGCAGCCAATCAGACACAATATTGGCTTACGCAACGCACGGGCAATCCTTCATAATCCATCACTATCCTTGAGTCTCTATCCACAGAGGTTTAATAATTACTAACAAAAAGGGTGGACGGTGAAAAACATCTAGGCGCATCCAGAATTTGAATTCCTCCCGTTGAGCTCAGCGCAATGCTGAAACACACATTGGAATATTTTAGAGCAGTGCCCCCCAAAAAACAAATTCTGTGCCACGTGTTGAACATCCCACCCTATTTTCATGATCCAGCTTTTAAGGTGAGGTGGATACATTTTACAATTTAAAATATAAAATGATAAGACCAACACAAGCGTGGGCTTTTTGTAAATGTAATAAAAAGAAAATGAAGACACCTTTTATTAGGAAAAGATGAAAGGAAGAAGTAGCATAATTTAAAAAAAATTTAAAGCATCTTATTGATGGATTTTTGGAACACGAGGGAGATGTATCTGAAGTACTACTGTAGTAGTAAAAGTAGTAGTGGTATTAAGACGAAGATAATAGTGTAGTGGCAGCGACAGGAACAATATGTAGTTAAGTTCCTTAAAAAATGAGTTAAAAAAGGTGTGATGACTGCCATAATCCAAAATTATACTGTGTTAAGTAAATGAAAAGATGCAATGTAGAGCACGTTTAAGCAAATGGGAGATTCAACTAGCAGGAGAAATCAATTCAAACCGCAGGGCAAATGCATTAGGACAATTCGTTGAATCTTTCAAAAAAATCATGCTTATCTTCCCCAGTCTGCATTTGCTCTTTTCTTATCTCCAATGTGTCTCTGCTGTATTGCAGCGACCCATATTCCTGCAATCTGATAAAAACAGTTATCAATATGATTCACTTTCCCCAACAAATCTATCAGGTACGTAACATGCACACCATATCCAAGTATATCTTTGTAAAAGCCCCTTTGTTTTTATATGAACTATTCACAAAATAAGATGCAGAAAGGCTAAAACAGAAACGTCAAAATAAGAAACTTGTTACCGTACTTACTGCAATGTGGTGACAGGAAGCAGCTGTGGAAGAATTGGAGTCTCCCGACACCAGCGGCTAATGTCACAGACAATAAATCACAAGTGTAACCACTTAAACTGTTATTCTGCACAATTTTATCTATTATGTGTGAGGGTGTGTGTGTTTGTGTATCAGCTGTCCAGGAAGTTAAAGTATCAGTAATCTTCCAGATCATAAATGTACGTAGAGCCGACCACCATATGTGGCATTGCAATCGCCGACTGCAATCATTTTTGAAAAGATATTTCAGAATGCAAAACACTCCAAAAAATTCGGACAAAAGAAAAAAAACTGCTGCTGCTTATTGTGTTTGGAGTGAGTATGGCTGAGCTTCCAACCAGGGCCTGGAAAATATAAATTTTGTCAGAAATATATTTGTCTCGCAAAATAATTATATTATAATTTAGGCCGCAGAAAATAAATATATTTAGATTTTCGCCGTCGAAAACAATGATTGAAAATTATTGCAATATATTTCTAAATCCAGCTTTTAATATTTTGAAAATTTACAAAAGATAATCGGTGTGTAACTCGCTAAGTTTCAAGGAAATGTATCACCCTCCGAACAAGCATTGGATGATATGATACGAGAGAAGAACTTGCGATCCCGAAAACATTGGTTAGTGTGCAAAACTGTTGCATTTCCAAAAACGTGAGGGATATGCTGTGTCTGTGGTCGTCAAAAACAATTGAAGCCATACTGAAAAATCGACCTGCGTAAAATGGAGTCTCACCAGCGCTTCTCGGACATGTGGAGTCAATGTTGAGCACGGAAAAACGTTCGCAATTAGTGGTGCGCGGCTCAAAGCGTGCAACGTGGGGAAATGCATGAGCCAATCAACTAGCTCTAATCGTCCCGAAATTTGTTTCATCTTAATTTTTGCAACATCGGCAACCACTTCAAATATCATTGCCAAATCACGTACATCTCCACAAATCTTCCACGCTTTCAGCAATTTATTTCATTTTTTTAAGCATTTACTTGTCCAAACCCCATTACATGACACTGACGACATGAATGGAAAAGTATCCGGTATACTATTTTACTTTCAACTTCACTCAGATTTGCGCTCAGATAGCGCTCAGATTTGTAATTAATGCTTGATAAATTACAACCATGTAAACAGGCTCCAGGCATGTTTATTAAAGACATTTTAGGAAAACACAACCTGGTAAACAACGTAATTTTTTGTGAAAGTCCATTTTCCACTGGCTGGTTGTCACATAGCAGCAAACAATATGTTGTCTCAGAGCACAAATAGCTAAATTCTTTAGTTTGTTTGTTTATTGATGGCTTTCTGTACACTAGAGTGTAATAAAAAAACTATAGCTGAAACCTTCTATAACAGAGATTTAGCCGCCTTCTTTCTCTTTATTCAACTTACCTTTGCTTTTACCTGTCCTAAGTCTTTTGAGAAAGAGTAACACGCAGAATAAATTTGTTGTTTGTGCGTGTGTGTGTGTGTGTGTGTGTGTGTGTGTGTGTGTGTGTCAGTGTGTGTGTGTGTGTGTGTGTGTGTGTGTGTGTTGAGTTCTGGTGGAACATTAATGGTGTCAGTGACATGCTGTGCAGCAATGTGTGGCTGTTATATTAGTGTGCAGCAGAACACAGTGACTGTCATGCCAACACGTTTGTTGCATCAATGCAAGGTCCCGTTCAAATTCCAAATTCAAAATGATGATGTCAAATAACCAAATCAGTTCAGAGCTATAAAGGCAATTAATTTTTCAACCAAACTAATTTAGGAAAAGTATACATCTAAAGTCAACCAATAAATGATATGATTTTAGAATACCACATAGGAAACCATTTATTTAGTGAGAATTAAAGATATGTTTTCTTTGACTAGCAAGATCAAAAGTTACCAGATTCATACTCAAAACGGTAAAACTCCATGGCTTTAAAGGAATTCGCTACTTACATTTTTGAAATGCCTTCACAATTAAAAGCAGCAAAAAAGGTTTATGATAGAACAACACAGCTGGGCGGTGGGTATTCCTCATTCTACGAAAAAAATACTCTTGAACAAATGAAAAGTCAAAAAGCAACCTTGGATCGAGGGTGTCAAAGCTAAATTGTTGTAAATATCAACAAAGTGTATTGCACTGCAAAGCCATGTTCAATACAACCCAAGCTTGCAAGGCCCAAACATATGGCACTACTATTTGAATGTCTGTGTGCATGTGTTATTTATTTATTTTTTCACTGCTCTAAATGCTCAAGTAACCTCACACTGCCTCATTATGTTAAACACTGACTTTGATTGAGGACTCAGTTAATAGGCGGAAATCAGAGAAGGATATTGTTCAGCAACATGTTGACATGGCAAGACATTTTGTTCAATGTAATTATCATATCTTTCCCTAATTAACATATTAACATTTGTCATGCTGGTTAACGTTTGGTCTCTGTATGTGTGCCCCCCCATCGCATTTCTTTCAACACCATCTAGCAGTTTAATTAACGCCATCACTGTCCAAACATGTCTCATTTTATTAAAATGTAGTAATTAAAATTATTATTGTTAAGGATAAATGGATCAGAAAGTGTTAACATCATTACACTATCACATGCAAATTCCCTCCATATTAAGTAATTCAAGGTGAAAAGTGTATTTTCACAAGGTAAAAAAATATTTTCAGTTGGCCCCACCATTGGCTACATCTACATGCAATATGATTTGGATAAAAGCCAACATTATTATTGTTTTAGTTTAAGGACGTTTGGAATTCTCTGTTTACATGCGGAATCATACATTTATCTCATCTAATTTTCTGAACCGCTTTATCCTCATTAGGGTCGCGGGGGGTGCTGTCGAAAGACGTTTGGTCCCCGGACGATTGGTAGACCGGACGTTTGGTCGACCGGACGTTTGGTAGAACGGACGTTTGTTAGAACAGACGTTTGGTAGAACGGACGGTTTGGTCGCCGGGTTCGCTCGCTGTCAAATTATGACAGAGTTTGCTGTTGATATTTTGATATTAGATATTAAACTCTCTCTCTCTTTCATTCTAATTTTGAGAGCTGGTTTCAACAGTAACAACCCGGCGACCAAACGTCCGTTCTACCAAACGTCCGTTCTACCAAACGTCCGTTCTACCAAACGTCCGTTCTACCAAACGTCCGTTCTACCCAATTTCCGGGGACCAAACGTCCGGGTACCAAACGTCCGGGGACCAAACGTCTTTCGACGAAACGTCCGAGTACCCTCACACCCATACTTAGGGGCAATTTAGAGTGTCCAGTCAGCCTACCATGCATGTTTTTGGAATGTGGGAGGAAACCAGAGTACTTGGAGGTAACCCACGCAGGCCCGGGAGGAACATGCAAATTCCACACAAGTGAACCGACCTGGATTTGAACCCAGGACCCCAGAGCTGTGAGGCCGAAGCGCTAACCACTCGCTTCACCGGGCCACCATCATACATTCATTTTTTGTACAGCTTATCCTCACAAGGATCACAGGGGGTGCTGGAGCCTATCCTAACCAACTACACCAGGCTGGGGACAAACGCTTCAAACAAGACTCTATGTCATATAACAATAGCAGCAAACTTAAAAAAAGAGCAACTGAGCCTTCTGTGGCAGCCATTTCATCAGATAGACAGGGAAAAAAGGCAAAAGCATACACAAAAAACTCCCTAGAGTATAAAACAGATTCGCCTGCACTTCCCTTCATGACGCTTCACAAAGACACAGCTTTCATGCTGTGATTCGATATTTACCTGGTCGATATTGGACAAGACTGCAAGTCCAATTGAAACCACCGCGCACCAGAAAGAAAGGGAAAGTCAGACTGGCTTACCAGGCTACTTTCTACTACCGCTTCATTTTCAAGTCGTTGACGACATGAATTAATAATTTATTCATTAATTGAATATTGTCATTGTCATTTTTAAATTCAAGGATTTGAAGTGTCTTTTTTCTAAACCTTTTTCGGTAAAAAATAAATTCGAAACAAATATGTGAAGAATGTGGTTATAAAATATGTGGAGAATGTGGTTATATACAATGTTAATGAAGTTGCAACTGATTATTCGAGTGAAAAAACCTTTACCACAAGGCATAGTGTGGGGTCATGAAACAAAACAGAACACCCTGACCAAGAGTTCTCTGTACATTTCAAGGGCATTCAACTTTGTTTTGAAAGGAATCAAGCCCTCTACAGTGGTCAGACATGGAAACGCATCTGTGGATTCTCATTTCTGGGCAGGGAACTTTAACAGCATAAATTTGCTATCTTAATGTAAGACCTTTTCAGCCAGGAAAGCCACCCCGCTTCTGAGATGCACAAGATATTTTGTCTCTGTTGTGAGAAATCTATGATGTGAAGAGATTTAATTAAGATAGGCTGAGGAGTCATAATTAATTCTGCTACTCTGTGATTCAGAAGTATTGCCAGGAACACAGTAAAGACTCAAGTAGAATAAATTGTGAATCTGTGTTCGTGTTTGAATATGTGCCCTGACATCTTTTCGTCTAGTGTTCGTTATGAAGTATTTGCTTCTATATGATCCCAAAGCTGACAAATTTACATTCGTTTGGACAAAATGCTGTGCTCAAAGTGCAAGTAAACATGTAGCCTTTTTTGTTCCCTAATGTCCCACGGAATCAGATCAAATAATATGAGTCTTAGTGTATACTTTTGTGTGTCTGGCAAGAACTACCTCAGGAGAACTCTGTTAGACACCAAAATCAACCTGCTGACAGAAAACTCATTTGAAAAAGGTTACACTTACCAAAGCAAACTATTAAACCACAGAGAGATCAACATGATGTTGGAGCAGAATGAAAGATTGCAGACCGAGACATATCAGAACTATATATCATCTGAGAAATGAAAAGTGAGTTACCGATTCAAGCAAGGTATCACAGAATTCCGCATCCAAAGGATAAGTTTCAATATGTTCCCACATAAATACACCAAATTCTATTATTCAATTTACATGTGTTTACGTCTTAAAGTTGGTTTCTGTAAAAAAGCTGTTTTCTGTGATTACTTAATGCACTGTATTTGGTCAAGTGGGGACACTATCATCCAAAAACCAGATCATAGCAAGCGAGCGCACTGATGGTTATGGAACAGGCTTGAGTGATCAAATTGTCACCACACACAAATCTGACCCAACAGACAGAATTAAACTGCCCATTAGCAAAGCTTTCTAGTTCTAGCCAAACATTTAACAACCGTCTTATCATTAAAAAGCAAACAAGCACTAAATAGCATGGGTGAGTCGTGTTGTGCATAGCTAATTAAATGCTGTTTTGTGACTTTTCTCATTGTTTGGACTGGTGATTATAGGTCATTCATCTTGTGGGGAGGGGTTCTTCACATTAATATGTGTGGTTGACAGCATAAATATCTAAAAGCAAGGATAATTTGTCCCCCAACACTCTGGATATACTCGTTCCGATTTGTAAAATAACTTTAAAATCTCTAGGCTAAAAAGGACGTCTCATCAACAAACTAAGCTGCTCAAAAATGCATGCTCCATGGCATCCTTGTCTGTGATTGCATGTAATTAAGAACCGGGCAGTGGAGTGTCCTTGGCGTGGAGGACAGATTCTGCAGAAGTCCTGCTGGTGCACTTTGGACCGGATTTGACTAATGGCATGGTTATATTAGCGCTTGGAAGCTGGGGAGCAACAATTAATTCACCCTCCACCAGTACCAAACCTCCAAATAGTGTCCAACTCCTCAATTGAGGCAGACTGTAATTGTCTCACTAATCTCCATGGCGTTAAATGACCCGGGGAAACTGTGTCCCAATAGACAGGCTTAATCCACTGATTGGAGGCTTTTTATTTTTCTTGGGATATTTAAAATAAAAAAAGGCATGATGATGGAAAGCCAACAGAAATATTGGAGAGGTAATTAAGAGCCAGCAGCACTTTTTAAATGCTTGACTTGTGCAGAGAAAAAACTGCACCCCCAAACACTGAAAATACATGATGAATGCTGGGCTCGGTCCATCAGCAGAATTTTATAGAGAAAATAATATCAGTGCACAGCAGACTTCACACTAGAGAATTCTGTTCAGGGACAATATTACTGTTTGCTATTTTTCCATTCACTTTAAATCATTAAAATTAAAATGTATTCGAGTGGTAAATTAAATGCATTTTGGCACACAACATCTTCATATGAAGATTTTGAGGGAAAGGCAGAGTAAATCATTCATTCATTCAGCATCCGTACCACTTATCATCCCAAGGGTCCCAAACCACTCTCCACTGTGCCGCCAGAGTAAATCAATGATCAATTAATTCACTACCACAATCTCTCAAGAAAGTTAGTGGCCTATGAAAGACAACATTCTTGTAATAAGACACAACTATATTACTTCTCCACCTCCCGCCACAAAAATATGACCAGGTTAGGCCATGACAGAGTACATACTACCTTAAAAGTAGCACTCAAGCATCACCATTGTTTTCCCTTTAGGCACACTGCGTTGATGCAGACCAAAAAGGAGGAAGATCCATTATCTTTAGAACTTGTAAAAGCCCAACCCAGGCCATTGCAAAACTACACAACCAAAATCTATCAAGCACCATCGCATGCTACCACTGATAAATATTCATGCTCAGGCTCGAAACAGATCTGTTGGCTTAAAGTAAAGGTTGCAAACACGCGGAACACAAGTAAAAACGCAAAGAGGGATAGGATGAAATTTGCGGATTATCTTGTCCTAAAACTGGTCAGATGGTGTAAAACACGGAAAGACCTCATCATAAGGATGGACAAGATTACCGTATTTTCACGACTATAAGGCGCACCCTCAATGAATGACACTTTTTTTTTCTCCATATGTAAAGCACACTGGATTGTAGGTGCCCTGTCTATTTTGGAAAAAAAAAAAGACTCTTAAGTGTGCCTTATAGTCGTGAAAATACGGTAGTTTAGTTCAGTAAGATAAAAAAACAAATACCCTCTACACACAAACACTAACATTTGCAGTTAATATTCTTAACTGTCCATCTAATGACAAAACTAAGAAAAAGACCATTTATACAAAGGGTAATAATAGGATTGATTCTAATAATTTTCTTCTATATGGAGTATGATATCTCCACACTATAAGAAAGAACACAAGACTTACCATCAGGAGGCTGAGCAGGCGTAAAGTGGGGAGGTTTGTCTGAAAAAGATAAGAGGGTAAAAAAGGTTAGTTCCTAGAACACAGCAGTATTGGTGCCATACGATATGCAGGTACATATAGTATCATATATGGGAATATTAGTAAGTCTGAAAAAACACCTGACACCAATTATTTTCAGTATTGAGTGTTCAATGTATCAACATTTCACATAACAAAAAAACTCAATGCCAGGCTTCTCATTGAGCCCCAGATCCCACTCGGGGCAGCAATTAAATGGAGTGCAGCTAACATCTCTCTGCACTCAGATGCCTGTCCCACCAAATTGAGCCCCCTGGTGGTCAAGGCTACCAGTGCATTATATTTTACACCCTGCCTCACCCTGCACGACTCCGGACTAAAGAGCATAATGAGGACGATAAAACAGATCAATTAACATAAGAGACTTATGCCATTCCCCACAAGCCTTACCCGGACATCCCAAGATTGGGATGGAACTGACTTTTAAATGGAAACTGGCAGAGAATTGCTTGTCAACAGCTAGGGGCTTCAGAGGGAGGAAGCGAGAGGGGACAGCATGACGTGGAAGGACTAGGCTAGGCTTGAAGTGAATAATGAAGTGTCTGCTGAAGCTGTGTCCCAGTCAGTCATGACGAATGCTTATTTCCATTGGGTAGGACGTTACTACACAGTGGCAGCGCTGCGAGATAAATATAGAGCACATATGTAAAATGTCTGGGGACAAACCTCTTCGATAATTAAACACAAAGTTGGGCGAGACGACTCAGCACACCCCTGGACAGACACGCAAAATATTTCCACATGACTAAGGAGGGCCATTTTTATTCCATCATGAGTTTCCTCCAAGGTTTTAAGTTGTTTGTCATGTCAACTGATATTCAGAAGGCACATGGCAACAGAGAGAGAACACATACAAACACATAGAAGCGTTCAAAGAGAAAGGTGAGGGCGGGGGAAGAAAAAACACCTCTTGCCATTTTCAAAGACATGATAAGGTCTTTTCATAAACATATTAGTCTCTCACTATCTTACGTTCTTGACACAGTAGCTGGTTGTGTGAATGTCACCGTGTGAACATCATTCAGGCAATATCTTTAGCAGATCAATAAGTGTCTGAGGTTGACATTTAGCCATGTGCAGGAAGATGTATGGTATTTTGGAGCGTCATTTTTGCCTTTTGTGGGTTTGTGTATAATACAGATGAGAAAAAAACAAGGTAAATATTGGATTTACAGTACTTCATCCATCTTTCAGTACACTTTTTTCTTCCCAAATTTCATTTAGGAGGTTGGTGCGAAATTCTGAAATGAGGTTAGAAATGATCCATGCCACAAAAGAACAGCAACACGAAGAGCACAGGATAGAAAAGATTAAACAGCATGGAAGCAAAATTGGAGTGACAGAGCCAACTGGATTTTGGACTCTGATACAACCTTATCTGCACTTGAAATAATATGTAAACAGTGATCTTGATTTCAGTAGAGTGTAAGTACACACTTAAAAACGAAGTATTGAAACCACTAAATACAGTACACCGTTATTATACAGACCACGCACTGTGTATCTGAGTCTAATTGAACAGTTTTGCATGCAGGTTTTAAGTGATAAAAACATAGTAAAGTCAAGTATGTTTAGTTTGTTTATGTTAAAAAAATGAAATTAGCTATGTATGCTAGATTTAAAAGGCATCAACCTACAGTTATTGAGGAAGAGGAGCACGGCAAATCCCAACGTTGATGTGGCCAGCAGGATCAAGCAGATGTTGCAAGGAATCATGAAGTAGCGGACCACCAGAGACACTTTATGCTGGTACCGCCGGTCTCTTTCAGGTGGTGTTGGCGAAGGGTAATGGCACCCCGCCATGGTCCACTCCATTGACCCCCTTCCCTCCAGAGCGCCCGAGGAGACAACGGGGCGTGGTGGGCGTCGAGAGGCGCCCAAAGACCCGTTGGAGAAAATGATGGCGGTCAAGTTGACAACAAGGAATGAAGAAAAGACGCCCAAAACACAAATGTAATGGTCCGGTTTTCAGGTGCGTTTCCAGCCGTGGACTGTTACTGGAAGGCGATGCTCGTTTCCGGCAGAGATTGGCAGCTGCAAACTTTCAGCCGTGTCCAGGCAGTGCATTTTTAAACAAAATAAAATCCACGTGGGGGAAAGGTTAGACAGAGGGGGACTTGTTGGACGAAGCCCACCACCTGTCCATACTACCCCCTACTATCTACATCCTGTTGCTACCCCTCAGGGAAACATTAATGGTCTTTCAGTGTGAAATATGAATGAATTGCAGAAGTGTGTTAATTCTTACAGCGAAAATATAAATGTATGATAGAAGCAGGTTGTGAGAAAGCGGTTGTAAAAATGTGTATTGGACTGCTATCTCTCCAATTTACGTGACAAAGAAAGTATGGTTTAAAATGTAATATATCCACATGGAAAATGTCAACTCCGACAGGACTCCTCTTCTGTCTTTTGTGGTGACCCTGATTGCCGATTAGACGTTGCTTGATAAGTAGGTTCCCTCCTCTTAAAAGCCTTCGGATCTTTGTCAATATCCCTTAGAAAGCATGCCAAGGTCTGATGCTCACCAACAGCACGTGTCAAGTGTTTCCTTAAGAGCCAAGCATCTTATTCCATCTTCAAGAAACCTCAGTGCTTGCTGCTCTCGTGAACAGCAATTTGCTCCTCTAACTTAACCCAGCTGTTTCTTTGTATCCAACGGGCAAGCTGGTCACAGTGAAGAGATATACTACAAGCACACCACATGAGAACCTGACACCAGCAGTGGAGCGTATCTGCTGCAGCTGATTAGCAGCTGGATGCCTTGAAAAAAAGAGAGCATATGCTCCTGGGCTTGTTATTTTTTCTACACTTCTCAATGTCTGAAGAAGTTTCTAAATACAGGAGAAGTTGAGGATTGAAATCCTGTCAGCTGTCTGAGTGATTTCATGAGGATGTGAAGATTGACACAATGAAACAACTCAATGAGGGTGGAAAGTGTAACGCAACCAGAGGTGGAGATTTTTGATGCCTTCTTAGAATATATCACCACCAGGAGTCAAAATTCCAATTGCAAAAATGAGGAGGAAAAAGCATTGCAGCCCGAGGCTATTCATCATGTTCTGTTACAAGTCCTTGAAGGGAAAAAAAAACTTCTTTACTTTCTTCACGCTCAGCTGTCAGCTGTTTTTTTACGCTTCCCTGAGTATCCATTCCTTGGGATCGTCTCTGTCCATGCCCACTGTTTTGGCCACGTGGATTTATGTGTCTCTTGTCTGAGGTAGACCCTCACAGCGAACAGCAGCCAAAACGGCAAAGCAGACTCCGGGAATTCAAAGCACAGTAATCCCCCAGCAGCAGGTAGCGGTCCCAGTGTCAACACCGTCAGCCGACGGAGGCGAGTGAGCCGGTGAGCCAAGTCAGATCACAGATGTAGTAAGGGAGAGAGAGCGGGTGAGAGATGGGGGTGGGAAGTAAATGAGAGGGGCGGAGGAGTGTTGGCAAAAAGCAAAACGAGCCTCTTTACACTTTGGTCCGCTGAATCAATTTTTTTCCCTAAGAGAAACAACAACAGCAGTGTTTCTGATTTCCCAAACACTCCTCTTGAGCGCTTTGCCGGCAAAATGGATGAGTGCATCATATGAGCGAGAGAGAGAAACAGAGAGAGAGAGAGAGAGAGAGAGAGAGAGAGAGAGGGAGGGAGGGAGAGAGAGAGAGAGAGAGAGAGAGAGAGAGAGAGAGAGAGAGAGAGAGAGAGAGAGAGAGAGAGAGATGGGGGGCGTTGGACAAGAGGCTGTCTTAACAAAAGGGAAAAGGGAGGAGGGGTTGGAAATTGTACGAGCAAGGAAAAAAGCCTTCGCCGAATAGCTCCTTCGCTCTAACAGTGAGGGGAGGGCAACGATAGTGTAGCGGCCAAACAAAAGAACTCCGAGGTCTTGAGAAATGTCAGCCAACTCCATTGGTTTAGGAATCTAACCAAAAGAATTGCTACTACAAAAGTGTGTTTACAAACCATTAGCCAACAGGTTTTGATTAGCTCACCAGTGGGCCAAAGACTTCATTTAAAACCCTCTTTTGTTATGTACATTAAAGAACCTTGTTTGTTGATAAAATTGGGTGAAAATCGCATCCTATGTCAGAGCGATATTTACGTGAACATTAATGCTGTCGGATTAGATTTTTCAATTTCAGCAAAGTTTTCCCTTTTGAAACAGAAATGAGGAATTTCAAAATAAAGTGCATTCTCTAGAACGGCATTCGACTGGGCTTCCTTGAGGTGAGTAAGAAAATAATCATCACAATTCCCCTGTTGATCAATGTACCGGTAGTTAAATGACAATTTGACATCCTAATCAAGAAGTAATAATGTAATAGGTATTTTCTTAAATTACAACTTAACACAAGATGGCTTTCATCCATGTGTAGTACACTAAGCACCATTTAAAGAAATGTAATGAGCATTTGTTGCTCAGAATGATGAGATAAAAAAATTCAACTTTGCAAGAAGTGAAGCACCTTGGAACCAATAACAACAAAAACGAAATACTAGATGATAATCACTTTGTTAAGACTGCCATGTTACATTAATTACAATAACGATGCTCAGAGAAATCATAACAGGTGTGTGCGTGAATCAATTTGCCTTGCCTTATATCACGTATGTCTTGACTGTAACGGAGTTAAAACTGAATGAAGAGCACCTCTCCTGTTTGCCTTCAAGTATTGCTTTCCATTTTGCCCCAATACAATTCAACATTTGACAATCATGCCCTTGCTTATACCAATACTAGAAAACCCTCAAGCTTTGCTATTTGCACCTCTGGCTAAATGCAAGCGGTGTGGAGGCATTTGTATCCATATCATAGCATTAATTTTTGAAAAGGTATTTTTAAAAAGCCATTCATCATCACTTTCCTAATGGGATAATGAGGTCATGCTACGTTTCAGCTTGGAATAAACTCAACGACAGCAGGCGGCAGATGCGAGGCGGGATCGGGCATCAATTATTAATGTTTCTTCACTCTCTCATGTTCTCTGTCTCCCCGAGCTCAGTCTCTGCCTCCATCTTCATCACTGCCATTCGCTCTTTGCCACACTTGTCGCACATTCACAGACACAGCCCGCCGAAAACCAAGAGTTCAGCACTCGTTGATGCTGTAATCATTTTCATTATCAACTAAACAGAGATGCCTCAACAACCTTTAAGGCGCAGCAGATCAAACAATTGTGAGCCAGATTTACAGGCTGACTGGTATATATTGTTATTGTGGTCTGTTTATGGAGTTCATCAGTTCCGTAACTGTGTGCGCGATTGAAGATGAGTATAGCAACCGCATCCGGACAATGAAATGCTGCATCCTCCCACCAGAGGGGGACATGGATCTGGCAGGAGCTCTCATCCACATCAAAGCAGAGCGGCTTTGATCCATTTTTTATGCCACCAGTACCACACAAGGTTAACATCTCTCTCACGAAGCCTTTGAAATTACAAATACCATTAATGGAGTCAAAGGAGCTGCTCTCTCCTCTTTAATGAAGATGACGGGAAGAGGGGGCAAAAAATAAGTTTTGCACTTCTTACTGTTTGTGTGCCAAGAGAGACGTTTGTCGAGTTTAATCAGTGATTGGCTGCGACGGGTTAAAAAAAAGTCTTTGGTTGGTGTGGTTTGTGGGTTGACGCTTTAAAACGCATACAACAGCTGGCTGTGCTGCATAATAATTGGTTCCCCTAAAAGCCGCAGGGTTTATCAGAAATCTAGGGAAGGAAAGGCTTGCCTTTAAAGAGCACAACGAGACATGAGAGACTCCTTGCGTCATTTTTTATGTACCACAGAAGTTGAACGCCCGCCAGCACCACTCGTACAATTGGGAGCTTCATCGAAGTTTTCGGAGCATTATTGGATTCATTCGGAATGTATATGTATGGACAATGTTCCCTCTAAGCTGCGCGCGTGCGCAATTGCGCACTACTCTCGTCTTCTCTGCGCACAGCAAATCATATGGAGCGCACAAAATAAAATCCCAATTATTATTTTTTTAATAATTTTTTAAAAAAAAAATTAGCTGTGAGGCCGACGTGCGAACCACTCATCCGCCGGGCCGCCCATTCATAGATATTAATAATTACATTTTATTATTACTAAATCATTTATGTGTAGTAGACATACACCTGCTTATGGCAGGTGTGATACTGGTGTGTGCCCATAGCGAACAATGATGATGTTGCTCATACCGGTACTCAGTGTGCTCAGGGAGGTTGTCTTTCTGCCCAGACAAACAAAAAATTAGACTGAACATTGTGTATGGGCAGGATTTTTGAAAAGAAATGTAATGCTGCTATTGGTAAATCGAAAGCAACACGAGTAAATGTTTAAACTCCCTGGGTTTTAAGTTGCACTTATGAATGCAATACCGGACTGCTTTTACTGACATTCATTTTTCGAAGTGTTCCTGAGCTCATGTTGTGAGATTCTTCACACCTTGATATTGTTTATTGATGCAGTAGCCTGAGGGATTGAAGGGAAATAAATGTTAGTTTTTGGCCTTATTTATATTATGGACCTTAGTTGATAAAATCCCTAGCTCGTTAATTAATTTGAACATTAAATATCTTTGTAGTGTATTCAATAAAATTTAGCTTGGATATGAGAATCAACTAGGTGGCCCGGCAAATGAATGGTTAGCGCGTCAGCCTCACAGCTTTGGGGTCCTGGGTTCAAATTCAGGTCGGTCCACCTGTGTGGAGTTTGCATGATCTCCCCGGGTCTGTGTGGGTTTCTTCCGGTTTCCTCCCACATTCCAAAAACATGTATGGTAGGCTGATTGGACACTGTAAATTGCCCCCAGGTGCGGGTGTGAGTGTGCATGGTTGTCCTTCTCCTTGTGCCCTGCGATCGGCTAGCCACCGATTCAGGGTGTCCCCCCGCCCATGGACTTGGCCAGACCGCATTTCAAATGATTCTGGGAATAACCATTATACACACGAAAGTTATTTTTAATACTTAATACAGGACGTTAAAAAAAAAAGGAAAAAAACTCCACCACACATGCATATATGCCGTAGGTGTACCAAACGTGCATGAGTGTACTGTTTTGCATTTTAAAATTTTAAACTGTTGTAGACCAGTATAAAGTATCAAAAAAAGAACACTTTTGGAATTAAGAATTTTGCGGCTTATTTCATAAATATATATACAACATTATGGAAAAGCAGTACTTTTCTCTTTTGGTCCTGCGTCCTGGAAAGACTGTGAACTGCTTCTTCCAATAAGCAAGTAGTAGTAGTTTCCAAGGGAATATACAAGTCTTAAATTAAAACCAAGGTGTAAAGAAAAGTACCTTATCAATTGAACAATTAAGAATCGTCTAACTACGAATATCATACATGTTATTTAAAATAGATTCTATAAACATTACTTTTTTCTGTATAGTAAGTACTTATGACCATATACCCTGTAGTACATTACAAAACAGGTGGAATGGACCCTTTTCATCTGGGATAGGCTCCAGCACCCCGTGACCCTAATGAGGATAAACCGGTTCAGAAAATGAATGAATGGATGAATGAGATTCAATTAATTGTTTCAGTTTTTGTTCATGTTTTATAATTGGCCCAAATTCATTGGAATTGGATTAGCGAGGAAAAAAAAAACAATATCAACAAGACTTTTTAAAAGGCTGAAATTCTTAAAAACTGAACAAATTATTTTTTTATGGAAATTGAATTAAACACACCATAACAAACTATGACATCAACCCACCCATCAGCTATCCATTAGAAATTCCAAATCATTCATATGCATTCAAGGCCACACATTGTGCTTTAGGGTCATTAGTTTGACATGTGTTGAATCCTTTATGTGCAGCGAGGCATACAGCTGAGTTTGCAGGGGGAAGGCCCTCTGCAGGTGGGCCAATTGTCCTAAGGAGGTATTAATTCTCATAATTAATCAGCCCTGGCGACACAGCTTTAACCTCTGTTGAGATGTGCATTGTGTTTGCCTTTTTATTGGCCCTTTAGAGCATACTAACACACAATACTGGACAGGATGCTGAGCCAACCCTATTCTATTGAAACAGATTGTCTAAAGAGCGAGTAGTTTGTTGAAATATTGGCCACTCCTGCTTGTAACGTAGCCTCAATGGTCTTTTTAAGCAGCAGCAAAAAAAAACTTGTGATTTTAAAAAGTAGATATTTCAATGGAGTGCAAATAGGATAAGAATCCATGCCCTTTAGCACGTGTGGACAGGTACACGTATCTATTTCAACTTTAAAATAACATTCATCTCCAGGCATACCTGAGGTAAAGGAGTCTTCTTCTTTACTCTTTTTCATAACTATGCAGGGAAAAGTTTCAGAGCAAACACTGCTATGCCCCAATCAAAAAAAAAATACAGCTATTCACAGTTAGCTATCAATGCTGATGCCCAAAAATGAACACTTCTTTCATGAAAACCATTAGTTTTATTTTAATAAGCATCAGGCCTGGCAAAATATTCAGTTTGCCATTCCAATTCTATCAAAAGCCCTTATGTGCCTTTTTTAACTACAAATCCCACCCACAACCACCAACCCCCACACCCCCTCAACAGTGTTTGTGATTTTTCGTTGCCTGCATTCGGATATTTCTCTAAACAGAGCAGAGCAACACACAGATGTAACACAAGCATGTGAAGCCATTCCATAGCTCTTCCCGTTCATTTGCATTTAAAGAACAGAGCTCGTTCCAGTTTTTCTCTGCCTGTCTCGGTCACTGGTTGCTGGCAGCCTGTCGACTTGGATCTTCTCTAAAAGAGGAATCGGGCCATATTAATTGACCGAGTACGTTGAGATTCGGTCCATACAGTAAATGAGATTACCACCAATTTAATATGCTCATCACGTTGACCTATTAAAGTAGTCTGTCTGTGGAGTTTCTGCTTTTATACGGGCACACTAATACCTTCGCAATCAATAGCATTCCTGTTACTTTCAATAGTCTGCAGAGTGGAATCATGCCAAATTGGGAAAATGTCATTTGTTGCAAATGCAATCACAAAATTACAAAATTAATTGCCTGGTTACCAACATATTTCATTATATATTGCTATATTAATATTTGAAAAATTTTCAGCAGATGACTTAAATAGCTCTGTTTGGGAAGACCTTGTTTGACTCACCATGACCACATTGTATTCATATAATACTATTTCATCTAGGCTAAGGGGGTTCATTTAGGAATGGTTAAGATTGTTGTATATAAAATGGATCAAACCAAAAGTTAGTAGAAAAAAATTATAATTGTCCTGCGATGCGTGCTCAAACAATATTTTGATCAGGTTTAGTATTTTAAACTATATAACCCATATCCTATATTTATTTTTATGCAAATATGACTTTTTTTGCAATATTTTTTTTTCTCCGTTTTCTCTCATCCACTTTTTGTGCAGTTAAAAATGGTCTAAACAAAGCCCATCCTGATTTTTTTTGTATGTGGTCTTTCATCTAAAATAAACAAATCTTATCTGAGTCCAAAGGGAAATCCAGCCTATATAAAAAGAGTAGATTTAATGTTTATGTACATGTGGCTGAGTCACAAATTGGGAGTGCTTTTTTTTGCTGCAGAAGTGTACAAAAGCATTTGTATTGAATCAATGAATGCTGCAATCAAAACCAGCAGCCTGATTGGTCACACTTTTACCATTCATAATCACTTACCACTTTTTACACCCTGCTACCATGGCCAAGAGTTATTTTAATGTTTTAATTTAATTTTAGTGTTAGTTGTTTAATATCTTTGTGTGGTGCTTCAAAAAACCTTTTCCCAACAATAATTATTATAAAAAAAATTGTCGCTACTTGGTTGGTGATGGCCGTCAACTTCCATCCTAAACTACTTTGTGGTTTCCCAGTTAGTATGTGTAGATGAGCTCCATTACTCAGTGTGCAATTGTGCAGAACCATTTTGGAAAATAATATAATTGAGACCCACTGTTATCTTTCTGCTTCTAACTCAAACTCACACGGCCTTTCTGATCATGTATAATCACCACACGCACAAATGCATTTCTTCTTCTACCCTTTTTAAATGACCAATCAAACTGCAGCCTTTGTCATGTGCGAATTGTGTTTCATCACCATTGCAATATTATTGCAGAGGATTAATTGTTCAATTCTTGTGGGTGGCTGGCTTCCAGAACTAAAGGAGAAAAGAAACCTAACAGCATTGAAAAAGGTTAGGTTGTACATCCCAAAATGATACAACTACAAGACACCCATTATTCATTAATGTATTTTCCGTATCGCTTCTCCTCACAAGAGTCATCGGGGGGTGCTGGAGCCTATCCCAGCCAACTATGGGCTCCAGGCAGGGGACACCCTGAATTGGTGGCCAGTCAATGGCAGGGCACGAGGAGACGGACAACCATGCACACTCACAAGTAAGAGCAATTTAAAGTGGTTAGCGAGCCTACCATGCATGTTTTGGCGATGTGGGAGGAAACTGGAATACCAGGAGAAAACCTACGCACATGGGGAGAACATGCAAGCTCCCCACAGGAAGGTGTGGACTTGGAATTGAACCCTCAATCTCAGAACTGTGGGACCGACACGCTAACCACACAGCCACCAGGCCACTTTCTTTTTTGTGAAAATTAAAACTATGAAAAAAATGATATTACAACATATTACAAAGATCGGAAACACTGTCACAATTGCAGTGGCCTGCAGATTGAAGAAAATATTCATGGGAAAGAGAACTGCATGTGGTAAACAGCTCATACAAGCCAGATTATTAGCTTTTCAGGTACTTGATTGACAGCAGTTCACAAGGTCCGAAATAAGAAAAGGATTGTTGAGAAATGTGAGGAAAAGGTAGAAATTCAATTTAAGAAACTTTAATTTCATGGACTGTATCTTTGCACTTCAGCACTAAATATGATGCAAGTGTATTTTGGTGCTCCAAAGTACACGCTTCACATTTTGAAATTTGGTAACTGCTCTGTGCCATTATAGAGGTGCTGGTAAATGTGTGTTCCTGCAAGGCATTCCCAGTGCAAGTGGGAACTTTGTAGACAAAAGGTGGACTTTTACTAAGTTGCTGGAGAGAAGGGGTCTAAATTCTGGTCCACCCCTTCTACTAGTACAAATTTGCACTGGTCCAGATTTAGACGAAGAGCAAAAATACTTGTTTTTTGATAAGTTTTCCCTTTTTTCCCCCAAATATTTAAAAGTAGGGTGAAACACCTTGCATATTATGGCTTAGTTCATGTTTATAAGGTATACAGTATGAGACCAGTCCAATGTCCTTCTAAAAAGGCTGTCCATATATTTTTATTTCCATCTGATTGTAACTAAATAGGAAAACAGGTAGAAATGACAACAATGAACAAGCTAACATTGCATTGCTCAGCTTGACTCTCAATGATGCCTAATTAGATCCTTGGGCTGCAATATTTTTTCTATGCTTTTTTTCCTATGGCTCTCCTCATAATTAATTTTTCGCATCATTTCATGGTCGACTTTTGTATTCTAAGAATCTAGTACGAGGGAGACTTATTCCTATTTTTGCTTGTTTTTGTTAAGCATGTTTTGTTAGTGTGTCACAAATCGTCCCATTTATATTTTGTAGGAGAAGTCCCAATACTGTAAAATGGAAAGGCAGATAATCAACCCAGATTCCTCTGACCTTGAACAGAATGTGTGGCCCTGCGCTTTATCTGATATATTGGTCCATATTAAATACTTATATTTTTCGACATGTCATGCTCTTAGAAAGACTAATTATCATCCATGTTGAAATATGTCAACAACAAATATGCTTTGTTTTGTTTGTAATACAAGCATATTCATCTGGACCTATTGTAAAATAAATAGGATGGTTTGCCATGCATGAAGACTTTGATGCGTGTATGGCCAGATGGCGATCTGTGGAATGTATGTTGGAGAAAAAAAGTGGCTGTCTTTCAGTGCTGAGCACAGTATCTAGAGGAAACGTGTAGTGTATGTCCTTTTTTCACAGCCTGAATAAGCTTGTGTAGTGTATGTCTTTTTTCACAGCCTGAATAAGCTTTATATGCATGATGGATGTATAAACTGATGCCTATATGACCTTCCCTCTTAATCCTGATCATACGGCCGATCTACGTTCCTATCATCATCTATGATCACGAGCTGTGGGTCGTGATCGAAAGAACATGATCCTGGATACAAGCCGGAGTAGAGCCGACGCATCGAGAGGAGCCCGACGAGTTGGCTCGGCTTCTGATTAGCATGCCTCCTGGACCCCTCCCCGGTGATGTGTTCTCGGAGAAAACCTACACACATGCAACATGCAAGCTCCCCACAGGAAGGTCTGGACGTGGGATCGAACCCTCGACCCCATAACTGCAACTGTGAGGCTGCCGTGCTAACCACTTGCCCAGATCGCCAAATGTATTATTTATTTTATGTTATTTTTTTCAAGCTAACGCACTACAGTGATGTGCTTCCCGCGTTGCCGAGGCCACGAGCCACTTTATCCATTATTCATCTGACAAACAAACTGCTAAATGAGCTGAATGAAGAAGAACAACCACACTGAAAAGCAACACCATGAACTAGAAAAGACATGTAGACCAGTGACTGCTCACACATTTGCAGACTAAACGTAGGGTGCGTTCACTGTTTTGTGGTTTGTTTGTTTTGTTCCGATTCAGGAGTTGAATGGATGCACTTGTTTCATTTGTGTTTTCAAGGCAACATTTTTTAATCAGGTTAACATTTAAACAAAGGCCATGCACGAGCATGGATACTACAGATATAAGGCTGTAAGCAAATAAGGACTCATCCCCCACTAGGCGTTGGGGGCTTTCGATGAATATAACATTACAGTCAATGATGGATGCCGTTTGAAAGAGCTATGGAGCTCTCCATTTTCAATTGATTTCCAAAGAGTTACAAGAAATGTAGTATTTTCTTGCATATTAAATAGGTATTCAAAAGAGAAACATCTAAAATGTCTGTCTTCACACATCCGCAACAATTAAACGAGTTACAACTGTTACCCTTCACAGAATACCATCTCGTACTTCTGAATTTTGTAATTTCATGTGAAATTAAGGGAGGAAGGAGAGATGGAAGAAAGAGGGGGGTCTTTAATTGTATTCAAATATGCGCCAAAATGGAATGGGTTGACTCTTGGCCCATGCCCCCTTCCTCATCAAATTTGCATGGAATTCTGATAAGTCAAGCTTTTGGGGGGGCATAATCTTGCAATGTCCTAAACAATCCGCAAAATCATAAACTCCTTAGCAGAAGTAAAAAGGTTAAGTTGTCCAGAAACCAGGCAAGTTCCGCTTCAGTCAGACTATTCAGAGAATGCCTTTTACACAACTCTATTACCATCCACTTGCATGTGGCAACCATATCTGACTCAGGGGCCACCACCTTGACCCCATTCAGCCCCCCTCCTAAAATATAAAATGAATCACTTTCGCCCAGGCAGGACAACAGATTCATTCTACTGAAAGGAAGAACAACATTTCTCCTCTCACAAGTCAAGCCAAATCCATGCATCCACGGTTGTCGCAAGACAGCGGGGGGATGAATTATTGCCCGGTTGCCACGGCAACACCTCGTATGGAGAAAACACCACGCTGCGGCTCGGGGAGAAAAAAAAATGGTGATTTGTGTGATTTCATTTTGAACACCATCCTGAAGACGAGGAGGAGAAAGAAAGTGTCATCAAAATGGGAGTAGAGAGAGAAAAGGAGAGGCGAGTGCGAGGCGATGGTCTGCCCGTAGCAATTTGTGGAAGTATCTTCCACAATTTGACTCACTGTGTTTTTCGACAAGGCGAGCTGGAACACCTCTTCTGACATTTACTTCATTTTCTTTCCAACACCTGCAAACCATTCCCCCACAAGCTGAATGATAACTATGCCATGTGGAACATTACATGCCTTGCATCCAAAGCAGGAGGAACATGTTGGACCTTATCTCACGTACTTCAATTGTCCTTCCCGTGCTCCTCTGAGGTTTCCACTTAGACCGACCATATACCTATCAACTCTTGATCCAAACCAGATCTTTAGCATTTGACCCTTACAAGCCCCCACAGTGCGCAGTGGCTCCCTGGGGACCGAAAGCCAGATCGTATGTCTTAACTCACCAAGGCAACAAATGGAGCAGGCACTCAATAGCTCGCTTGATTGGCCCGTCATGAGCGCGCACTGCCGTTTGGAATACCACCATGCTTTGTTTTTCTAGCAAGGGTGCAGCTACTTAGGGCAGCTCTAAATCACGTTTTCTTTCGACATAGAATGCTTTCACGGCCCATTTTACATGACAATGAAAGTGAATTTTAATACAAGGGAGGTGGTAATCACAGGAAAGAGCTGCACAAGTAGGTTGGGTAAAAAAAGCATTTTGCAACAGCAATTTTAGTCAAACCAGCCTCAAATCAGTAGATAAAGGATGCTTTGTTCCTGCTAGTTTCTGTTTATGTTCCTACAAAATTTCCAAACACATGGCGACAAAGGTAAAATTCAATGGCCAATGATAGAAAATGGGAAGGAAAAAAAGAGCGGCGTTCAGCACCATGGATAGCACCACTATTTTTTCATCCATTTATCTATCATCATTTGTCATCATGATGGTTGGGGAATGGGGAGCCAACCACAGGCAAATTTAGCCAAACAACTATGAACCATTTAGTCTTTAACCTACCGCGAATGTTCTTGGGAGAATAAACCACAGATGTTTGGACTAAAGTAAAGCAGTAGCCGAGATACAAATGATCAGGCTCAGAACTGTAGATGTGTGAATTGAGGTTGGAAATCTTTAACATGAGGTCGACTCAATAGTTGTGCAAAAAGTTGTTGTTTTTTCAAATTTACAGCAACACTTTTCTTAATAATGTGAAAAAGGTACTAGAATTTTAATTCATTTGGGTATATGTGGTAGATCATTATTTATTTTTAGTAGTGTTACTTCTTAAGTGTTGTTATTAGTTATCAAGTTCATAAAATTATATGGCACAATGCAGCATTTAAGATGTCGCTCCAGTGTTTATTTGGCAGCACAATTCCTTATGCAAGGGGGATGGTTACGTTTTACTGGGCAGCTGCATATGGAAATAAAATGGGGAATAGTGACAATTGTACCTGACTAAGAAGGCTAGGAGGAATAAACTGCTTATTCACCTACAATATTCCAGATCACTTGTACATTTTTTTGTAAATGTATTTTTTCCCTCAACTTTTTTCTGAATTCAGATATTAATATACAAGTGACTTAATTTTTCTGCAGCCCCCAAATCACCATCCATTTCTTCCTGCCACCACCCGTACCTGAATTGTGCCGCTTGAGAGCAGAAAAATGGTAATTGAGTCAATGTGGTGTAAATCCAGCCCATGCTTTGGAAAGCAATCGGTCTGACCATGGCTTGGAGCAAAATGTGGCCCCTTAAAGCCAAAATAGCTACAGCAAAGTTTATGTTTGCTCCGTCGCATACCGTTTCCCAAGTCAATAGTGTTGACTCATTGACCGTTTCCTCTTCTGCTATCGATAAAACACAACATAGCCTTTTAGCTACCACTCTTCCACTAAGAACAAGCAAAACAAATGACCTCCAAGTCTAAAACACAAAGAGAAGGCTAAAAGTCACCAGTGAAATGCAAAGACAATATCAATGTATTTGTAGGTGGTGAGTGTCACGTGTTGCCTTTTAAACATATTATCTAGCGTTGGTTGCATTATACTTTCAACACGGCGTGCTCAGCACAAGTTGCAAGGTTTAAAACTACTGTGGATGAAAAATAGCCAGGCGAGTGTTTGAAAAAACACTGTGTAATCATAATAAAATGGACAATTAAAGCACTTCAGATTGAGGACATGGGTGCCTGTAAGAGGATAAACATTTTCTTTCCAAACCAAGGTGAACAAAAAATTACACGCTCGGAAATCAATTTTCATCACGTCCATTACAGTCCAACGAAGAATGCAGGCGCGAATAAACATGTCTCCTTTTCATTTGTCCTTGTTTGGATTTCCTAGATTCATCAACCTCTGAAGCTTTTTCACATAGAACACTTTGGCCAATTAAAGGAATTATAAGTAGAATTGTCCAATCTGAATATAGTTTATCCCATAATTATGAGATGACCGCTATCAGGATATATTCAAAATAGTACTATTTTCCCAGCATTTTGCATTCTATAACCCTACACCATCCATTTACAGTGGGTGATAAGAGAGAAATAACAGTATGAGATATCAACCACAATGAGAAGGCTTGGTTTCAAGTGAAGAGAGATTGTGAGCATTTGTAGGTCAGTGTAAAAGTTTAATGCTTTATGCAAATGAGATGATGCTCTATCCGCCTCTAAATGGATACGCTCTGTCATTCCACACAAACACTTTGCAAGCCTCTTTCCCTTACTGTATATTTTTTGCAAGCTCCCTACTCATCAATTGAGTGAGCAAAAGTGCCAATTAAACTAATGGATCCCTGTACCTCATGCTTGCATTAGTCATTTTCCTTGTAAGATGTCGCATTTCTCTTAAGCAGACGTCCGCCAATCTTCCGATTCTTCATTCAGTCTGGTGACGTCAGACTACGCGTGTCTAAATAATCTAATTTTAAACTGTGAGATGCTCACATTCAATTCTCGCTCTCGACACTGCATATTTATTTTGTCCCGGTGTACACAAAATGAGTGTTTTGAAAAGGGCTTGTTACGTGCATGCCATCAGGGAAGCCAGAGATGGATTAGTGTAATGTGACAAGGAAGAAAAACTGGAGCTGTACACTGAAGGTGGGGCAAATAAATCCCATAATGGCCCTCTTATCAATTAAGCAACAATATGTGTTTTGTCTTTCTTGTTTACGTTTTTAATGAGAAATGGCCGGGGTTTGCCACCGGGCATCCATCATAAATTAATTTAATTTGATTAGGGAATTCTCAAAGGACGCTACAAGGATTTCAAATGCTAGGTGATGTATAGTAATGTGGAGACGATTTACATTTTATGGTTGTTACCTGAAAAAGGTTTGTAATTAATTAATCAATGTTTCTTGTGCTTTTTATTTCTTTCATCAAGCCTAACTGGGTAGAACCTAATCAAAAATAATTTATTTAAATTCTGCTGACTTGCTGTGTACTGTACTGTAAATTCGATAAGTAGTCAATATGAATGCAGTATCGACACTGATGTCATATTTATCTTACCTACATGCCACCAAACGACAGAAATGTCACAATTGTTTAAAAAAAATCCATGCAGACAGCTACACAAAGCAGTGTTAGAAATAGTCCAGAATAGCCAGAGATGAAAATAAATATATAAATAATGAATATGGATATGGATATGGATGAAAAGGTCATGGCTAAATTCTGTACTAGCCAGACGCAAGTTGAAATTGCAACAAGTCTGGGCATAAGAGCACTGGCGGAACACAAGTGAACGTGGCCTGGGTGCACTGAGTATCAACAGGCCCCTTAAGTCGAGCAGCCGGGGGTGGGGGTTTGCTATGCAATCACAACTCACAGGTAAAGCTTCACTCCAGCACACCTCTAACCTCCGTTCCTGCATACTGCCACGACTTAGTGTTACTTTGTTATTAAATTTCAATGCATTAGAAACTGTGCGTAGGCTCTTTTGATGAGGCTGAATGTTTATTCATTCCTCTCATCTCATTTTGTGAACCGCTTTATCCTCACTAGGGTCCTTGGGGGGGTGCTGGAGCCTAACCCAGCTGACTTCAGGCCAGAGGCGGGGGACACCATAAGTCGGTAGGCAGCCGATCGCAGGGCACGAGGAGACGGACAACAATTCACACCCACACCTAGGGGCAATTTAGAGTGTCCAATCAGCCTACCATGCATTTTTTTGGAACTCCACACAGGTGGACCGATCTGAATTTGAATTTGAACCCAGGACCCCAGAGCTGTGAGGCCGACGTGCTAACCAGTCAAGCCGCTGCGCCGCCTACTAAATGTTTAATAAACAGTTAATTTTGTTCAAGTGGCTCCGTTATTATGGACCCTTTCACTGACTAAACAAATGAAGTAGTGGCGCATACCCAGTCTGATTTATTCCAGCTACCGGTAACATTTTGCAGATATATTTTTGTGGCAAAAACATTTCGGGATTTGTAGGCATAAGAAATATGTGTGGTAACAAAATGACACTCGAGAGTTGTTTGGCCATCGTTTACGTGCATTGAGCCGACACGCCCTTTTTATCTCGAAAGTCTTGTGATTTGTGCATCATTAAGTGCTAAAGCAGAAATATGGACTGATTGCTAAAGGGCACTACTTGAATAGTGTGTCTTGTTTTTCTATTGTCATTGTTTAACACCCAGTGGAATCCAGGTGATTAATGACTTTTAGACGCTGCCTCCCACGTGCGTACTTTTCATCGCAGCGTGAATATGCTGGGTGCTCACAGTGGATTCGTCAGAGTCCCATATGTTGCGTGGTTATTCGCCCACCTGTGTCACAAACAAGACTTCTTGTCACTGCTCAAAAGGCAACGTGTCAAAATACAAACTTCTTCCTGCCGACTACAGTAATTGGTAGAGAAAAAAAATGAAGAATGTGCGCTGCTCAACTAGGTTCATTTTAATTCAGCAAATACCAGCCATTTTCAAAAAAAGACAACCCTGAGAATAGGGCTGTACTCCACATTGTGAATACGATGGAAACTGGAGAAAGCCAAAAGTACAAAACTGTAATACTATTTGGATTTTTAAACTACATTTTTAGAAATTAGCTTCATGTCTTTAATGTTCTAGTTTATTGTGATATTCATTCCAGAAAAAGAGCTGTAATCGTCGAACTGCTTGTTATTCGTGACTTATGTTGCTGATGTTAAATAAAAATGACAAATAATTTAAGTTGTACTGCATCAAGTACTTTTTGCTCACGTAACCAAAAGTACACATCATTTTACGTGTCTGAAAGAAATGTAGCCCTCATTGTTGAGATAGAAATATTTGAGATTGATAATGACGGCAGTTATTTTCTATTGCAAAACCCAAACAAACTAAGGGTTGACATTGCGTTGTAAAACATTAATAAGCAGTATTACAAAGTGAGCTCAGACTATATATACCATGTTGTGTGTGGGTTGTGAATGGAACCTTAACAAGGCCTCGAGTTCTCGAACCCACCATCAGACAAACAACTCAAAAATTGTTCCTCTGCACTGGGTGTGGCCTGGATTCTAACAAAGCCAACCCCCAGCGGGTCAGCGTCTTGTGCGTGGACTGTATAGACGAACGAATTAGGGCCAGTCGAGACGAACCAGGGCAAGTCTAGTCCATAGAAGGGGAGAGGGAGAGGGAGAGGGCTAAATGTTGTGGGGTATATGGGGGGTGGGAGTTACTTGGTTGCCACAGAGGATCTGGATTATCGTTCAATTAAATACAAATCTCTGGGCAGGAATAGGAGCAGTCATCAACTGATGCTTATCAGCTTATTTTAAGGTTGTTATCAGGATCAGCATACTGATTTTTTTAATGTTACCCTTTAAACCATCATATTTCTCTTCAAAGTCCTCCAACTTAGATTAGTTTTCAATTTTTTTCAATGAAGGGGATAGATTTTGATTGGTGACCAAATCAATATGGATTTTATCGTTGCTTTATTCTTAAGTGCCGGCACCCGAAAACGCTTTATTTTCATTCCCTCGGACAAAATCCGCCGCTAGCTGCTTTTAAGTCGCCTTTATTTGTAGTCGGGGGTTGGGGGGCGGGGGTTAGGCTTTTAATGGAGACCTCACCCCAAGCATGTCCCCTGAGCTTGTCCGTCCATAGCACAAAATGAGGATGACAGTTGGGGGCATTGAGTGTAGGAGTAAGTGGGGGAGGGATGGTTCTGGGTCAGGGACAGACCTCTTAATCTAGGCATGGTCAACACGTCCATGCACACCAACACACCAGACGGGACAGGACAATTCTTACTTACCTTACATTTGCACACGCCATTTCAGTCATCAATACAGTAGATGCAATCATATTACCATAGCCTAGATACTGTAACCCTCCACGCTCCACTGGTTTACAATGGCAGACAATGCCTTTGTCTATACAATAACCCCAAAGGTGCACCCAGACAGTGAAGATTCCACACAACTCGGCTCGGATGACATATTAAATATGAATGGCCTGAACCGCGACTCTCCATTTTTAGAGTTCTATCTCCCCAATTGCTCTGTTTTAATGATCCAGAGTGTGCATAATGTTCTAATAAAGAACAAAGTCAATTTTCAAAGCCCCATTCTACGCATTCCGCATTCTTGTCACTCGCTATCGAATGACCAGTTGAACAATAAAAAGACTTCAATTATGAGGAAAAGAAAACTCTTAAAATAGAAATCACTTTAGAGGATGTTGTTTGTTTGTCATCTCCCAAGTATGTGAGTAAAAGTGGCAGTTTTGTACTAAGGTGCAGCCACACAATGTGACATTACAGAGGAAGCGACAATGCCTCAAAAGGTCCAAGTAGGCAGAACACACATAACTATATACTACTGCAGTGAACCAACAAACCAATCTTATAACAATAAACAAATAGTTTGAACTTCTCAACACAAGCAGCAAAAAAACAGGGCAATTTGGAAACAACAAACTCACTGGCTGGCATTGATGGATTGGATAATTTGCTCATACGCTGTCTGACTCATAAATACCAGAATTTGGTGCTCTATGCTGCGAAACAAAGTCGATATATATGGCAAAAGATTTCTTGTAGAAGGCATCATTCAAGCCAGGATCCCCGCTGAGGGCGAGCATTTCCATCAAGGTAAGTCAAAAAATTTGGAACAGCACATTGATGGATTCGTGGTGGAGCAACAGACTCCTCTAGTGGTCTTGCTTGTCATTGCAGATGGAAAACAATGTGAATTAGAGGGTTGTTTGCCTTGTGTCACTTAAATGGCCCCTGGATTAAAGTGGCATAAACACAGGTGACAACAAATTTCTGAGGAAATATTTGGCAAAAGGCAATCTACATATCAATGAAAATGTTATTTTTCCATCTTTAAAATCTTTTATATTCCCAATTTAATTGGACAATTTTCACACTATTCTGAAGCATTAACCAGCATAATCTAATAGAGTTGAATATAGAATTACCAGTTCCATATAGGAATACACAGATTACCATAATATTGTCGTTTCCTAATAAAAAAGAGATAAACCCCTAAACCATTTACACATGTACGTGCAATAACAAAATCAAGATCTTAAAAACTATCGATGAATCAGTTACACACAGTGCATCATTGCAGAATTAAAACTCCAGCCCTTCACTTTTAAGAAGTAGCTTGACATTCAATCACAAATAAAATCAAAACAATTTTCAGTAAAATCCAGATTAGTAGTAATCCTCTGATACTGAAGTGCACAAATGTGTACATTCAGCCATGAGATGGCAGCAGTAGCAAAGAGAAGAATATTTGCTGAGCCAGGAAAGGAGTTTTGGGAAAAGAACGCCAACCCTCCAATTAAGGGAAGAGCTTTTAATCCCTTAGGAGACCTTCAATTTTGAAGGCTGAATCAGCACAATTTACAGAGTAAGAAAATAAAAGTGAAGTATACATCACTTGAAGGGACGTGATAGATTAAGTGCAGTGCATTTCCAGGCCTTAACAGTATAGTACAGAGACCAAGGGCAGGTAGTATTTATTATACATAAGGTACTTTTTTAAATGAAATATTTAAAATTAAGTATCCAACTAAGTTGAAGCCAAATTGTTGGACAGTGGCGGGTCAAGGCTAGTCAGAGGCATGAGCAGACACCGCAGGGATATTTTAGTAAATGTGATGAGACCTTGGAGATAAGAATTTACATGTGGGTTGGAATGAACAGCGCTGATGTCTCATTGTATGGACGCCATCTATTTCGGAGGAAAAGTGGAAAGTGGATTCATTTTTTGCAGTGTGTCAAGGTGAGAGAAACGAAAGCGCTAATAAAATGATACATTACACAAAGACACAACTGCAGCATCAAAATAATCATACCCAAAGGCAACAAATGTCTAGAACAAGTGAATCAATGAGCTGTTTAGAACAACAAATGCCAACCGGCAATAAAATGCGAGGAATAAAATACCTCTTTAGAATGGTTTTGAAATGCGGTCATTATTCAAGGCCTTATTTTACATAACAATGAATTGCTGGAATGTATGTCGCCTACTTTGTCTACTAAAAAGAGATTTATGCTGATTTAAATAAAATCTAAATTTGTACAGTACTTCATTTCAATATAAATACAAATTGCCAAAGGCATTTGCTCTCGACACAGTTCATTTGCTTAAAGACACTTGAAATAAACGCTCAAGCTCAGACGCACGCAGTGGGAAATAAACAGTCCTGCATGCACTCGTCCATGGAAATAAACACTCATAAGTCTGGTTGCACATACCAGCTGCAAGAACTAACACGTTTATATTCCAAGCCCCTGACACCTTGAAGTGGACACACACACATAAGGCCGCCAAATCTCTTGATAACAACTGACACAGGATTCGTCACGGAGCACTTGAAATAACAACCAAAGAAAAACAATGACTAAGAGCTATGACGCTAAAAGATGTTGAAATCAGCCATGTGTCAAAAATGGCATTCTTTTACGAACACTGACAGTGAAGCTCCCCTGGGGTCAGGTGATGTGATAGAAATCTTAGTATAGTAACGTATTCCATGAAATGTAAATAGACTTCCTGTATTCTTTTTTGAAATTGGCATGATAGAGTTGCAGTCCCATTGGCTATCTCCCAACACCTCACTGGCCTTCCATTGGTTAGAAGGGAGCTGCATCTGCATGATGTTTTTTGTGTGGGTTAGGGTTGTGGGTGTGCTTGATATATTCATATTTTAACACTTTGATCATATGTAATTCATACCCCGATGATGGTTGATGAGGCGCTGGAGCCTATCCAAGGTAAGTAACTATGGGGAGGGTTGCCAGGATAATTCAGGGCACAACATCCTTGTGCTCACACCTACGGACAATTTGGAGTGTTTAATTAACCTGGCAGGTATTTTGGGGGAGGTGGGAGGAAACCAGAGTATACGGAGAAAACCCAAGCAGGCAGAGGCAGAAATGCTCCACGCACGAATGACGGACTACAAAATGTATCCCTAATCGGAAAGGTTGGAGGCTTCCCACTAACTAGCCATCCACATATTAGATAATCACCACATTAAATTGGGAGATTTCTCAGTGTGGATAATCATCTGTTGCAAAATGGGTTAAAAGGCACAGGCGTTATGTATAATCCAAATAGCATCTAAATTATATCTCACTAAGGTCAGACAAATAAAGCCCTTCTTGTTCAAATGTGGCAGCGAGGATGGTCGCAATGCCAAGTTTTACTGATATGCCATTCATGGGATGGTCTTTACTTTGGTGAGTGTCACTTCATTAGCCTGTTATCGGAACAGAGGCAGGAACACAGGGTCGGGGTGGCCCTGACTACTGGGAGGTTGTCCAGATAGATGACGTGTCCCATCTCATCCAAGGTTGAACCGGAGGAGGACGGGATGCCAGAAACAAGGGGAGATACAGTAACTCAAGCATGAGAAGGCGAAGCTTGCTTGGCCTAAATTGCACTAAAGAGCAGAGTGCGTAAGTGTTCCACAATAAATGGAAAAAGGGATGTTAATGCTGGGATTTGAGAAATTTGACAGTCATTCAGGGACTACTACAGGTATGCTGAAAGAGGGGATCATTGTAGGAGACAAAGGAAACAAAAAGATATACCCTTACCAAGTAAATGGACAGAAAATGTTATGGTGTGCATTGTTAAATACAGTGTGACTTCTGAATGAGTCAAACTACCGGTTCTTTGTTTCATAATGCTCGAGGCGAATCCACAAAATGCAGGTAATAATGTCTTTCAGCAAAACACCTGCTGTTTCAATGGGGTCTTTTCAAAGAGCATGGTGAGCCTCAAACAAATAACGTAACACTTAGTGTAATGTTTACAACTTTTCAGCCACACGTGATCTTAATTATGTTTCACACAAACAGAGGGAAAAAGATGGATGGCTAGAAAAATGAAAGTTCTTACCTGCAATGACATACTTGTGAGCTTCCGTAGGCAAATAGAGGGAAATAAATTAGAGTTATTGGAAGTTGGATTGATGAAAAAAAAAGTGTCAATAAAATCAAGATAAGTGTTGGTTAGGTTTTTGGTAGCTACTTGGGCTGAGGATAATCCAGCACATACTTCCATAGTGCTGCTCAGCTAGTATGTGAACACCTTAAATATGGGAAACACAAATGAAAGCCCAAAGAGTTGGAAGATTTTAGTTCATTATCTTCAATCAAGTTGGAAACACACAACACACAGAACAAATACTACAACAGATAAGGTGGGCCATATGGGATCAAACACAACTGAGACACTAGCTTAATGTGCAAGATCATTTCCTGGAAAGACAAAAAAAAAAGTCTAAAGTTGCAGAAAATCTCATATCTCATTTTCTGAACCGCTTTATCCTCACTAGAGTCGCGAGGGGTGCTGGAGCCTATCCCAGCTGACTTCGGGCCAGAGGCAGGGGACACCCTGAACTGGTGGCCAACCAATCGCAAGGCAGAAGGAGACAAACAACCATTCACACTCACTGGGGGCAATTTAGAGTGTCCAATCAGCCTACCATACATGTCTTTGGAATGTGGGAGGAAACCGGAGTACCCGGAGAAAACCCACACAAGCCCATGGAGAACATGCAAACTCCACACAGGTGGACCAACCTGGATTTGAACCCAGGACCCCAGAGCTGTGAGGCCGACGCGCTAACCACTCTGCCGCCGTTGCAGAAAATGTTGGAGAAAAAAAACTGAAAAAAAAAATACTACAATTCCAGCCCCAGCAGATGCAACATTTGGAAGTTCAGAAACACGTCCTGTATGTATTAATAGGTTTTCAATTCTAGTCTACTATTGCCAGTGGTTAACATTTTATGCATAGTTGCATGCCTATAAATAATGTTGAAAAGATGGTGCAAAATAGAGTTTTTATTCTGGTGCTGTTTAGCGACTTTATCGAATTGTTACTCTTTTATAACTGTTTTCATCTCAGACAAACTGGATTTCATAATTTGACTTCCTTTTGATCAGTTAAAGTTCAAATATTACAAATTGTGATTTAAATATGTTAACGTTCTTCATGTTGCCCCATAATAGCAAGCACCCGCCTGCCCAAATAAGAGTAGTTTTGATGTCCTTGGGTATTAGCACTACGTCTTCTCTCCTTCTCTGTTCGCCTTCTTTACTTTCTCTCATTCTGCTTTCTCTGCTCTCTTCTTGATCCTCATTATTCCAAACTGGGGTCTCATAGGGAGCAAACAGTCTATTATCCAAAGATGGAGCTTAAGACAACTTAAATCTCCAGAGGAGTGGCTATTTAGTCAAGTTGAAAGAGCGGAATAGAAGGAGGGAGTGTGTGTCTGGCCTGGCGTTCCCATATCACTTAGGCTAATGTGATTAAGGGGGAGTGCGGGGTGGTGGGGTGGGGGAGTTAAGGGGTTCCATTTAGCTCAGTGTGTTGGTTCTATGTAAGTGATTCATGTCAGTGAGAGTTGTGGCTATAGATCGAGAGAAGTGGCTGATCTCAGGACTTTAGCTCAATCAGACAAAATAAACTCACAGTAACAGTCAAGCTAATAAAATAAAAGTCCCGCTGCCCTTCAGCAAACTATATTTTTTATTTGTCAAACTTGTAGGCCTGGATTTCACCCAAAGCCATTCAAGACACAACGGACTAAAATGTTTCATTTTATTACGATCCATACTTAAGGACATCACATGCAGAAGATGTACGCATTACTTCATTATACGTAATTTAGTTTCTTATACTATAATGTTATTCTTCCCACTTTTTCCCAGAGAAAGCAATGGAATACATAGAAAACCATGTGATCACAAGACTGGGTACTGGATACTAATTTAATAGCCCAAATATGGACAGATACAGAATTTAAAAATCAAAAATCAATCAATTTCCTTCACAGAATTAATAGGAGGTAGAGAATGTATCCACGTAATCACAAACTACTGTGGAAGGTTGTAAGATACTTTTAATTTCACAACATGGCTGCACGCAGGAAGAAAGGGTAAACCTTTTCACAATACGTACATTCAGAATTCTAGGAGATTCAGGTCAATGAGCCTCAGTAAAAGATGTCTGTTTTAAAGGAAGGAATTCTTTGTTTCTCACTTGTGATTCAGCTTCACCACATGAAACAAGCCTACTGAATACTGTCCCTTTCGAGGCATCTCCACTCACAGACTTTAAAGGCAGAAAGAAAGATTTGTCAATAGTTCAATTCTTCCACTTTCCATTGTAAAAAAAAAATCTAAAACTCTCTCATCTCACACCGTTCAAGAGAAAATGGCAGTTGCATATTTTTGCAAAAACCTACCAGCCAATGAGACAATTTTAATACACTACAATCTTTCACAGGTTTGCAAACTAACAAATACCATCAGATCTTTATCACCCTAAATTATTACCACTGATCAAATTGTGGAAATCATCAAAATGGACTAAGGGAGTCCTCACAGAGTTTGCAAAGGAGTCTCAGGTTTGGGGCCAAGTCTTAAACAAGACCAATAACTCAGTAGAGGGTGATAAGTCTAAAGGGACGAGGACCACCACTGCAGTTTCTCACACTGTGACTTGAAAAAGTCCTATCACTTTCCAGCTGTGAAGCATATACAAGCCTTTCACTATACCCTCCCCCCTTTTCCTCAAGAATAAATAGAAGCTGAGAAATAGGCCGGGGGGCACAAGTAGAAAAAGGGGAAGGATGGGATTCTTTTGGTCCTTGTTTACCTCATGCAGCACATCATTCATGTGGTACAAATCTGCAGAGTGGCCTTATCCAAAACAAGAGTTGTTGGAGTGGGGGATGTTTGTAGGGCGCTTTATCTCAGCTGATGGAGAATGAAATGTTAACCACAGATGTACTATCATGGCACCAATTGTGTTATTCATTTCTTAGAATTTTTTTCCAACTGGAAAAAAAGAAGAAACTAAATAATGTCAGAGCACCCTGGCCTAGTGATATTGTGATGATGTATAAATGGAAGTTTATGTTCAACTCATCTAAAGCATGCTACTAAGGTTTATGAGTTCTCACAAATCTGCCTCTATAAATTCAGCTTCTTGTTAGGGAGTGAAAGTTTCCCTTGATGTGGCAAAAGGTCAAGAAACCTTCCTCCTACTCCCACGGTTTGATGATGATGAGCACGCAACGCCTACTGCAATCTGCTTCCACTGTGTTGACGAGTCAAAAGGTGGGAGCTGCCGTGATTACGACCAGTGTGACCAACTAGGCTGGTGGGACTGAGATGACGATAAGTGCAAGTATGACTGCTGCCACCCTATTTTTCCCACCTTATGCTGCAACCTTGAGCCAAGGGATCCTAAAATGGAGAAATTCTGAGTGCCTTTGTCAACTGCAAACAGGGAATAGGATAGATTTGGAAATGGCAGACAAATTAAGATTTCACACTAGACAACATGAGTAAGCCAATATTAATATGGAAAGAGATTTAGGAACCTAGAAAGTGGAATTTCCTTGAGGTTGTACGAATGCCAAGGATTAACCAAATTGCACCACAGATGTCACTCAGTCAAAGCAAGTAATACCAAGACTAGACCATACAGAGTTTTAACTTTTGTACTTAATAATATATTGTATTTTCAAAACATTCACAATTTTCTAATAACAGTATATAATAGGGGATCTGCTCAGGTTATTTAGTATACCAAGTTGAGCGAGTCATAATGCAAAATGCATAATGTGGTCACAAATGTATTTCTTTTGGAAAAGGAGGTTTGTTTCTATGGTGACCCTCGATCAGTCAATTCAGAAAGGTTTGTTAGCGGCTGCTTCCAAATATCGCATACTCCAATAAAGGCCTGGCAGTGACACTACAGAAGCAAGGATTTCACATTAACCTTGTCAAGTTTTTTTTTTTTTTTTATGAGGCAGCAGAAGCAATGGAGGCACTATACCCAGATCCATTTATCTAACACAGTTAGATGCAAATGCCAATTTCAGTCCCTCGAAATAGGTCTAATCATTCAGTTCTGGGTTGGTAAAATTCAATAAATGACAGAAAATGATTTTTCATAATTGCTAAAATGACAAAAGAAACAACACAGGTGCTGCTTTGACTTGAAATCACTGAAAAGCACCTTAGACTGGTGCCATTAATATCCATAAATGTCACTGTGCTAATACACATTTCCCTGAAGTAGAGAAAGAGTGACGTTTGTAAAGAGCTGCTGTTTTTTTGTCGTTTCTTTTTTTATTTGTTTGGCGTGTGGAGAGAAAGATAAAGGGCCTTGTGTAAAGGTTGCCATCCATCTTCATCCGCCTGGCATGTGTTTAAGTTTCTTCTGCCCTCAATGTGTCTTTTTGTCTTCTCCTTGTGTGTGCGTGTGAATGTGTGTGTCCCACTACACGCATGTGTACGTGTAACAAGTAACATTGAGGTTAATGAAGTGCATCCAACTCTTCCTGTTGGAATGAGCAAGGCTTCATGAAGCAGTCCATTGACTACACTGCCTTCCTGATGAGGTAATACTTATGTCGCTGCATGCATGAACCCACACACGTTGTCCTTGAGGAAGGCATTTGTTTGCTCATGTTAAAGAGGGCTCTAACAATGTGTTATTTTAAAAAGTGAGACCGGCTGGACGCTGATGTTCTCTTGACTAAATCCTATACCATAATGTGCAGGCTATAAATCGCTCCGTGGTAGTACGTTGAACTTTCAGGGTACTGTAAATGGATATTATCCAAATGTATTGTTCTTTACTCTTTTAATCATGATTGGAAGGGTTGTGTCTCGATTTTTTAGAATCTAATGAAAGAGTCAAATCTGATTTTTTCCTCATCAATCAATCATTTCTAAAAAAAAAAAAAGTATGGTTATTTTTTAGGAATGATGCTATACTTAATGATGCCATTGTTACAATTTGACTTTAACTCTTAATGAACAACTAAAGGCATCTGATATAGAAATCAAATAGCATTAGATACTTTTACCTACAATATCTGTCGGCTTAATCCTTTGACAATACTAGTGCCACTCCTTCGCTTCGACAGAATTCAGGTTAGAGGAAGACAATTGTCTTAAGTGTTCTAGAGGTTAAAACTGAAGAGAACATGTCAACCTGGACTCGTCTTGCCTTTGGAAAGATGCTGGCTGCAAATTATGCGTAGTAATGCTGCACATTACATAATTTTGCCATTTTGTAGACGCAATATTGGAAATCAATTACACTGTCCATGATAGTTGTCAGCTAATATTTTACAACCACATTACCCTTTTTGAGCAAAGAGCTCATTATGGAACAGTCAAATTGCCTGCTGAGAAGTTGATGATAGAGTCGACCTGAAGGAAGCAATTTTCTCTCTGTTCTCACTAAAAGAGCAGGCTCATCATTTGACAATGAAGAGGGTAATAAATAAATAAAATCTGAAATGCAAATATTAATTACTGAGTCCATAAAAGGCTATTTTAAAAGAAACCACACCTCATCACAATCAATAAATGTTAATTCTGGAAGTTCTAAATAAAATCAGAAACCAAAATACACCAAATATATTGTTTTCACCCATATTGGACACTGAAGTTGTTTTGATTGTGATTAAAAGAGATATATTCCACTGCCACATGCACATTTTATCCACCATATCAGTTCAAGTCAAAGCAGATTTTGATACTACAAAAGAAGAAAGATGTTCCTGCCTCAAAGTTGAATGATTTATTTTATTTTGGTTTGGGATGTCTCATTCATCCCTCTAATCAACTGACACATTTCCAAACAGTAGGTTTCTCTACCCAAAGCATGACTTATGTTATGGACAAGCCTCAGCAAAGCCCAGATGAAGAACTTTGAAGAACCATGGCTGAGTCATGCCTAAATAATGCCACTGACAGATGATGTGACAACACCATCCTCTCCCTCTCAATTCAATGGCAGCGAAGTTGAAAAACGTGTAGTTGAACATAAACCTTCTAAAAAAGTATGCCTCTCAATTGGTACCACTAGCCTTGCGGAATGATTATTCATGTGTATTTAACCCCATGGCTGCCATTGACACCACTAGAAGCAGCAGTTAATGATCTATTTTCAGTGCCAATGACAGTAACCATTCATTGCCAGCCTTTCCCAGTCAAATTGTAAGTAATACAGACTTTTGTCTTCAAGTACTATTAACAGTCTATAACATTTGAAAAGCACCATCAAGGAAAAAAACCTGACAAGTAAAACTCAGGCGTTAGTTGATGGAGTACATATTTGCAGAGAGACTACAAGAGTGCTTAGTTTCCTACAACACGGGCCAGACCTCACACTAGCAAATTACCCTTTTGTTCTCATTTCTGAACAGTGAGAACATCTGTATATCCGAGACATTTGGTTACAAAAGCCTTTGCACATTCCTCAATTACTCCCCTGCAAGGTAGGAAATTTGAAATATGATTGTAATTGACTGAAGAATCCTGACTAATATAACGTGACATCTGTGCAAAGTGTAGCAATGACATAACGACTGAAAGATCTCTTAATATTCTTAAAACAGCTATTAAAACACTAGAGCCTAGCACGGCAGCTCCCGGGGCTCTAATTCCTTATCCCCAACTTAAATTCAGTCAGAGGTCCAAGTCAGTTTATTGTGGCATAGCAATGGGAGCTCATCTGCATTTGTCGTATGCAGATAATTGGACCAAAGCTGTAATGAAGGATGATGGGTTTGGCACACAGGATGGTGCACTTGCTTCCCCCAAGATTTTTGGGCTACCCTCCATATTTACGTCAGCAACTCCTATCCCACTAACGCCTCCCGCCTGCTGGCTGCTGTGTAGCAAACATTGGCCACTTATGTTCCCACAGTGGAAGTACGACAGCGCAAGGGCCCCATTCCTTGCACATGCACACAGACACACACACTACACATTACTAAAACAGTCAAAAGCACATATACACACAAAGAAAGAGATGATCCACCCATCCTTTGAGGACAATTTTGGGCCTGTCAGTGACGAACATTTTTGTTCCACCATTTGACTTATTTTGAAGCAGCAAACATTTTTAATAAAATTGACCTCTCAGGACAATGTAGTGAGATAAGAAAGGGGAAAGGTGGACCTGCCACCATAAGGATGGGGATTTCAAGAGATGAGAAGTTGGGTTGATGGCAAATAATTTACAAGTAGTACGTGATTACCCATAAATGACAGGAGGTTTTTTTTCAATCTGCGTGCTCCTTCATACTTATGTTTGTGGTTGAGAAAAATATCACAAGCGCCAGACCAAGAAGTGTACCAAGTGTTCTCGTTGGTCCATTTCATGATGGAAATATCAGCGTAAACTTAAATGTTTTTGTTATTTCCAAAATATTAATAAAGAGAAAGTATTGTGGCACCGTCCTCCTGTTCTTCCGTCTTTAGCGGTCATATTTCTGATGTTTTACAATGGAAATGTCTGTCTTTGATGTTAGTTTGAACAAGTACTGTCAACACAGAATGGGGAAATAGGACTTTTTTGTAAATCGAAAAGGCCAGGCAGCTTTTGGATGGTGAAGGCCTTTTCGTGCAAAAAGCCCATAATGGATCGGAACTTTGCTCAATGCAGCGTGACGACACGTTCTCAAGCCGTAATTTTTGCTGTAATTTTATACTCTTTTTTTAAGGACAGTCCTATGGAAAAATATGAGAAAAAATACTCCCCAGTAAAAGCTCAGAAAGAACCTGCCTTTAACTGATGAATTACTGTTGATGCTATTACAAAATTAAAATATAGCAATGAGCGTGATGTAATTAAGTGACGCAAGCATTTTCAAGCAGCAACTAATTATCATGTGCTTAGAAAGTTCTTATCATTGTCCCATGATTGAGTCAGTTTAGTGAACTCTTCCACTAAGTAGACTCAATAAGAGAACAGATGGAGCGATAGTTAGAGATAGAGATGGACAGAGTGAGTGAGCACATACAAGAATGTCAGTGCAGGCTGTCACAGGACCAGCCAAAGACATGCATGAACTTGTCTTTTCTTGAGCCGCACCATTCCTTCCTTCCTGACATCACTCGTCTTTGCTTAGGTGTGCCATCCACTCTCCTTCTCCCATGCCTTTGAAGTCGCACAGTGCATCATCTTCTTGTTTCACAGTAAAGAAAAAAAGGAGGCCTGGGAAATATCTAGGACCGGGAGTTTGCTCATGCTAAAAAGGGGAAACTTTTTTTTAATGTGTGTCTTGTATGCTCTTAAGGCTGAATGGGCAGAGAAGCACTGGAGCTTTTGTCACATGGAGGAGCTTAAATTACTCTCACAGAGGTCCCACACACCACCAAGTGGTGGGTGTTCCCGGTGCTTGCCACCGTGTGATATCATCATGGCTTGGCATTACACTGATGCTCAGGCATGCATTTGGCACACATGGATGCACAAGCACACGGCCAAGCATATAATGTTCCAGCGCTCATGTCACCGCAACATTTATATTCACCGTGAAGAGTTCTGACTTGTAATACTGGGCCCAATTCCATTGGTGGTTTACAACAACAGTCTAAAATATGTATCTATCTGGATGTTGGTTTACAGTTTTATACCTTATTTTCAGACATGTCAAAAACTCTAAAAATATATATATTTGTCGACTTGGAGGAGGATGTGCCCAAAAATTCTGAATAAGGAGAGGTTTTTGAACATTGTGATGCCTCCATTCATGTTTTTATATATGCATAGCCCCTGAGGCAACACGAATTAGGATATTTCTTTGTGTATCTGTAATTGCAACAGGTAACTGGCACAAATAAGGCAAAAACAACCATTTCTCCATCGTACGTATCAGAAAAAATTACTTTCATTTCCTACACACTGAAGACTGTGACAAAATGGATGGGGAAATTATATGCTGTTTGGAAAATTATGGCATTTTAAATCAATGTTAGACTACAACACTTTTAGGAATTGGGTCCCTTAGGCTCTAGTGTACATATCAAGTTATCCTAATCAATAAATAAACAAACAACAAAGATCAAAGCTCCACCTGCACTGCAATAGCAGTTCTCCATGCTCAGAAGAACAGAGGGCTACAAAATGGAATAACTCAAATTCCTTCCCAAGATGGTATGGACCTAATCTTATTATCAGGTAGGATATGAAAACTGCATTCCAGCCTTCTCTCTCTCACTGTCTTTGTATTGTGCTCTCTTTCCTTCCTTCACTCACTCTTCCCCAGACATTACACTCTTCAAAATATGGATGGCAAAGAGCACATTTACATTTTAGAAATGCACCATCGTGCATGACATCATGTGAAAGCAACCAAACCAGACACAGTGTCAGCATGCGAGAAGTGTCATTAGTTGTAAACAGTGTTTGTGTAGTGTTTTGTTTAACTGATAGTTAGCTTCTCTTTATACTTCGTAAAGTGACACCCATCAAGTTTGACTTATTTTCAGATATTCCATAACATTTGAAAGAGATTGTACCTCTGTAATACTCCATTGTACTAAAGCATAATGATTTATATTTTTATATTGAGTCACTGATGGTGTAGTGGTTTATGCACCTGACTTATAGGAAAGTGAGATCATTCAAATTTGACTTATTATTAGATATTAGATAAAATTTTCTTTTTCATTATATGTAATATAAAATTGAGATTGTAAGTCAGTGATACTATATTATACCAATATATAGTGTTTAATTGTTTATTATTTTAAGTTAAGTTATTAAATTAAGTCAACTATGGTGTAATTGTTTATGCTCTTGACAGAGTAAAGATTAACATGAGTTCAGTCAAGTTTGACTGATTAAATATTTCATAAAAATTTTCATTATAGAAAGCCATACGAGATTGTAACTCTGTGATGTTCTGTTATACCAAGATAGAATATTTAATTGGTTTTATATTTTAATATTAAGTCAACGATGGTGTAATGGTTTTGCAACTGATTACAGGAATTAACACTCAATGATGGTGTGGAAAATGGAAAGATGTCTAGTCTATGATTTGCAATAGTTACCATGATGTTTGCTAGGAATCGACTGTTAAAAACATTCTAAATTATGTTTCATATGTTATTTTAAAAATGTCTCTTTTAAAGGGTTATAATTGAGGATAAGTGATTCCAATATTTGGCAAGGATGAAAATACAGCTGACACTGGTGCACTGGTTGTATTTAAAAAAAAAAACAGCTTCCTTTTGCAAGGAAACGCTAGGTTGCAAGAGATGGGGGCACTGTGCAAAGTGACAAAAGGACCTCCCACTTTAAAGAGGACCCGAGACGAGGCGTGACCACTCTTCTGACAGGTGTTTTGTCTCCTTCAGTGCAATGTTCTGTGGCCATCTCCACGCAAATGCCACGCGGGAAAAACATGGGGAAAGGATTAAGCTATGTCGCAAAGCAAATAAAAATGAGCATCAATCCATAATCCAGCGTGACAATGGATAAGAGAACAAGCCAATAAATCAAACGCAGCATATCATAGCTTTGAAGGTTTAACACTTTCTGTATTTCTTGGAGTTCAGATAGTTAGCTCATGGGTAAATTATTAAACAGTCGTCGCCAATTCTGAAGATCCGACTGGAATTTAATCAACAGAAATCTGCTGTAAGCCACAAAGAGAAGGCATTGAAATCCTATTACAACGTACAAAGCCCCCACTGTTGTTTGGGATTGCACTGTAAGGTAGAACTTCATTTTTAAGAATTAACCGCTTTTCCTCTCCCATCAAAGATTGGAAATTCGTCAACAGAAACCTTGCAGAATCGAAATTAACTGGTCCTTTCAATACAACAACACAACCCATGTTACGGTCAGTGTTTGATTATTTTTAATCAATGATCTACTTTTCTGCTGAAGAGCCACTAGGTTACACTGCATTAACAGGAACAGAAAGTCAAGGGAGGGAAACACATAAATAGAAATTTCTGTCATCTGAAAACTTAATGACAGAGTGCAAAGCTTTGTTTGACTGAAGGGCTCTTTTGATATACATAACAAAAGACATCCTTTGCGGATCGTCCCTGGCAACAGTACTCAAGCCCCAGACCATCAAGGCTTGTTGTGGTCTGCTGCTATGTTTCATCGTGTCATCATCTGCGACGGTTGAAGGCGGCATCAAAGTGCATTCGCCTTTAGCCCGTGCAAAGCCAGCTGCTCTTGATGGCCCATTCAAAGTTGGAAATCAGTGAGCTTCATGCACAATGAGTTTCAAACAAAAGGGGAACATAGTTCAACTGCTAGGCCCACCGAATGGGAAATCAACCAACTTGGCACACTAGTGACTTTTACATAGAATACAGCAAAGGTGGTGCATTGCTCGAGCTTTAGACAGTGGAAACGTGCTATCCTGAAATTTGAAAATGAAGTGAGCATGATTTCTGTTTCATTCAACACAACACCGTTTGTAAAGTGTGGGTTGCTTAAGATAAATATGCAATTACAACTAACCAAAATGAGGGGGGTTCAGTATTGAGGGAAAACTGTATGTCAATGCAGGTTTAAGATCATGTGGGTTTTAGAAGTCATTGTTGACAAGTTTAATGCAAACAAAAAGTTACTCAAATTTAACAAAAAAATGCTCCATTAGAAGATAACCTAAGTCAGGTGTAAGGATGATGATGTGTTTTCAGTTGCTATGTCAGTTTTGCCATATATTTTACTAATAATTATATGCACAGTTGGCCTAAGCCTAGGATTAGGAATTTGCGGAATTTCACATTTTTTTCCTCTTCACAATGCCATGACCCAAATCTAACTGGGCAACAATACATGAGTGGAAAAACTAGAGATTGTGTCACAAGTGTTGCAAACCCCAACTAGCCTTTGAAAGCATTTTTTGTAGTGACATGGTTAATTACTCAAATTAGAAAGTTGAAACTAAAAATACAGTACTGTACAATGAATCAATTGTTATTTGTGTCCACAATTGATGGCAGATGCATTTCAGGCTGTGGGTGTCTCCTTTTTACAGTCAGACTTTCAAAAGATAAAATCTTTTAATAATGGTACTGTTTTTAGAATTTTCCCAATTCAATGAAAGCAACTGTTTATTTTTTAGATGGTATTAGGACATAAAGTCAAAATACATAAAGGAATGGGGTTGCAAATATGTTTCAGAGAATAGAGTCATCATGATGAAGGGTTTGGGCTTACCTGGAGGGTGTTGACCAGACAAAAGTCAAACAGCACATGAAAGAAAGAGAAGAAAACATTAGGATAGGAAATAGACATCAAGACTTAAGATATCCATCAAAATTGGTATTAGAGTACAAATCTACACTCACAAGGCCAGCACTTTACAGTCTGGTAAAGTACGCACAGGTTCATGGGCTCAACATCAAATAATAGTAGTGATGGGAAAGTTATACAGCAGTACTGAATCAGGAAATTGCACTGAATAAAATCTTATCCAGGACGATATAGCAAAATGCAGCCGCAACTGTTGTTCAAAGGAGAGCGCTACTCTTAGAGTAAAAACGTTTCTGCTGCAATTATGTTTTATTGCACTTTTCTCGTCCATTGATGCTTTATTAGCCTTTTCTACTATTAAAAACAAACACTCAAATACAGATTGTGTATAAAAAAAAAAGCCCTGCAGCGCGTATTACCAATAACAATGATCGGAAAGATTATTGCCCAACATTATGCAACAATTTTGCCTTATATTATATGGAAAAACACCAAATAACTTTGTAATTTAAAAGAAAAATACAGATAAGAAAGATTTTCAATGAACTACAATGGCCAAATACGAATTTTGATTTGATGAACAAATTAATCATATGGTGGTACAGCTAAATTCTCTTAATTACATGCTGCCCCAGTATACTGTGTATACAGTATAGCACAAAAATACACAAATAGGCTTAAGACTGTCCAATGATAATGTATGTTGACTGCTCTGTAGGAAACATTTACAGCAGTTGAATCATCTTTTGGACTTCTTTCGTTTTTGTAAAGATAATTCCAAGATGATGAGTGTAGAAGAAAGATGGTAAGCATGGATTGTAAGAGAAGCTCTTAGTTTATCACTAGGTATGGTGCCTTGATGGAGCGATACAGTGTGGTGGGATAACAGCTATAGACAAAACAGGAGCACTATCGACCCCTCTCCATCTCGCCAGAGTCACAAGACCAGTAGGTGAACCCAGCAACAACCAAAAGAAGTAACAGAGATGACGTGGACTAAGAGGCAATGAACATAGACAGTGGGAACACCTTTTTTCTTGAAGGAACATAATAAGGGTTCTGTCCCAATTAGAAAAAAGGTATGAGCAACTTTAATGTACTAGTTGAAGCTGTTGTGGGCAATGCCCGCTCTTGACCTCAAGTATCCTTTTCCGTAAAATCACATGTTATATGAATTGTAAAATTCCCTCAAACAGATAATTCAAGAGTATCATCTTGACACATAATCATTAGCTCTTTTTATGCCACCTTTTTTTCAGATCTAACAGAAATTGGATTCTTTGGATTACTGTACTCAATGTTCTCTATACTTTTTACGTCCATAATGCTGATTTCCTTCAAGGGCCAATACTATATAGACAGAGATGGACAGCGCATGAGAAATAGCATCTATACAGAAGCACCACCAAGTCTGCCGGCACTAAAGGTAATCAAGTTCATGAGCAATCTTCATTACTCTAAAAGCACTCAGCTTTATTGAGATTTGGAGCCAAGGGGAGGTTGCAAGAGCACAAAAAGGATTTATTGATTGCACTTAATGCAATAAGCATGAAGGCTCCACAGCAACCATTTCATTATGGTCCTCGTCCGGGTGAGGAAAAGTGACGCCTGCTTTTTGAGGAGAATCACTGGGCAAGGACGGGGAAAGCTGGTACACCAAAAGCCAATAACTCAGTGGCCCTTGAGTGAGCCACTTAGAAATCTGGCATTTACACCATACTCATGTAACTAGCAATGTGCACGACTAAGTTTCTGATTTTCAATCATTTATTATGTAAAATTTAACCCACCTATACTTCAGTAAATGATCTTATGCTGTAGTTGCTACGTCTTAAAGGAGTGGCGGTTTTGCAATCCACTGATTGCACTTCAGAGGTACCAAACTGGTGAAAAGTTGTCCTCTTGATGGATTGGAAATAAAACTTGAAAATGAGACTACACCCTAAACTGGTCGTCAGTATAGCCGAATTTTTTTTATATTTAATTATTCTAAAACAATCATCACAAATATCCTAACAAATACCAATTACTAAACAACACCCACGAGATAGTCATTCACTAAATGCAAATTCCGAAGCCACAGCAAATATTAAATTTAATTTAAATATGAATAATGCATCTCAGAACAAAAAAAAATTGGTCCAGGAACAAAAAGCTCCAGCCTGAATGATTATACACAAGTTTGCTTGGCACATGTTATTTTGGAACCAATATAATAAACTGCTGTGGAGGAGAGAGGGTCACAAGGAATGGTGGAAGACAGTCAACCATGTGTTCCAGCTGTTTGTGCACCCCCGATGTAAAACTCTAGCCAGACAGCCCCCAGCTGACACTGCTGTCAACTCTTCATTTAACTTTCCCATCCCCATCCGCCCGCCCTGCTCCCTGCTGACCCTGGACTGATCGGGTCAGGGTAATAAACAGTGGGTGTTGCTCTATGGAGGCGTGTTGTCAATTCAGCCTTTGACACCTGTACAAAGACTGAGGAAACTTGAGCAAATGAAGACTGCCATCTTGACACAAACATTGTAAGTATTTTTGTTTCTCTGAGGATTTCTGCGGGTTTCATGTTTTACAGCCATTTCATGTTTCTGCTTCTAACTGTTCGCTTACTAGGCTTGAAAGAGTAGAATAGTTTTCAGCATAACATTTTTAAGGATGCCATTATTCAAAGAGGTTGAAGTTTCTGAAGACAAGAAAAGAGGAGGATGCTCATGGGAATTAACTGTCGATTTGAAGAGTTCAAGAGGCTCAAATTGAGGCCCAAAAGGGATACAGCAGTCTTTTTTGGGCAATCTAGCAACTTCCCATTGCATTTTGGCCACTCATCCCCCTTGGGAAGTTGTTACTCTCTGTTTTCTGCTGGCCAACTAGTTCGGACTTTTAAGCAGTCACGCTCCAGCTTAGTTGAGTTGTTGTTTGCTGAGTTAATAAGCACATTTCTCCAACTCCCCCGGTGGTTGTAAAAACAACATCAAAGTTCATAGCACCAAGCAAAATTCTGAACAATTACTGTGAGTCAGTATAATAAAAAGCATTGCACAAGCAGCATTTCTTACCAATTTCCCTTCCTCCTATCTTTTCCTATCTTTTATTATTTGTCACAACCTTTGACACATTTTTGTGATGAAACATGCAAAAAGTAAAAGACTCTTTTGAGATATTGACTACAGTGAAGTCCTACAAGAGGTACGCAGAATTGCTTTGCAGTTAATTCTTTTCTAAAAATGTGTTTAGTTTAAACAATTCTAAAAGGGCTAAGGTTAGTAGTTTTTACTGGAAATTCAGAGTAAAGCAAAACAACCTAATTAGATAATCAAGTAAATTATTTCAATAATGCATTTTTTCACGTGGGTAACTAAACTTTACAGGTCTATGCTACATAACTCCCAATGGCTGATTTCATGATACCAAGGGAGCATAAATAAACTACATTTACTTTACATTTTCATGCTTTGCAGTACAGTGGTGAGTGGACGCTGGTAATTAATTCCGGATAGGGATTGGGGTCCAAATACACATTTTTCAACTAAAGCCCTCACACATTTCCAACTGCAGCCCTCATCTTGGGTGTTCTGTGGTTTAATGGTTGAGGCCTTAGTGCATATAACTCCGTCCCTATTCATCAGCCTTGATTAGGCTGCCAGCAGAGTATTGACCTTCCCTTGACACGCACAAGACATATATGCAAGTGAAACGAATGGACCGAGGGTGGGCTACTTTCCCTGAGATGGATGAACATGTCATAGATGCCTACCGAGTTTTGTTTCCCTTTTAAAGAATGGTTTCGTTTCTCGAAGCCGACATGTATTAGTGACTGCTCACTTCAGAACGGGCCAGTTTCACCACTCAAATGATAATGAGAATTAAGAACTTTTTTAGGTTCAGTCTTCTGATGAAATCTCCAACAAATAAGATACAGGAGGATATACTGTCACACTTTTTTTTTTTTTTTACAAAAGTCACTCCACAAGTGATCATAAAACACAACCAAATGAATACTGCAACAATAAAATCACCGAGTATCATGTCTCGAGAGATCTGTGTTAGATTACAATTTTATACACTTCTTTTTTTAGTTGGGTTACAGATGTGGTAGAGTTTATCGCAGCTGGTTTCAGGTTGAGAGGGGAGTCAAGTTAGTCGCAGGGCACATGTTCAGTTGTTAAAGAAAGACAAACTGGCACTATAACTCAAATCTGCATCTAAGGATATTATAGTGTCTTCAATGAACCTACTATACATGTTTTTTGGAATAAACCAGATTCAGGACCTTAATAGTAATCCTCCCTGGCCTATCTGCCACTTCAAGGTTTTAACCTTTCACCTCCAGTGGTAAGAACATGCATGTGTCTGTGGTGTTTCTCCCACCTCACTGTTTCTGACCTTGCCCCCCTTTAGCACAGCCCTCCATCCCACACACTTACAAACCCGCCATGCTACTTTGGTGCACAACTGTGTGTGAAAGGGTGTCCCCTGAAGATTAAAGTGTCTGATTTTTTGAGTTAGACAACTTGTAATTGGATGTTGGGAAGCCTTGTTGAAACACTAACTGTTATATTTTGTATATCTATTTTTTTATTCATGAAGTAGTTATTTCACCCTGCTTCATTGAAATAGATGATTCAGAAGAAACACAAAAGCCCAAATTGGGTCAAATCAGGGATACCAGTATAGTATAGATTTAAACATACACACAGACTAATACAAATTATTCACACTTCAACTCTCTCCCGGGTTAAAGCCGAGCTTGTGCAAAATCCAACGACATGAGGATTTAGCAAACAAAGACTTTTCTGATCATGTCTTGGAGGCTTCTCTTACTCTCATTCTTTGCTGATCATATCCCCCAAAACAGGTTTATACTATAACTAAAACCTGCATAATGACCCATTACAAAAAATATATTGAGTTTGCTGGGGTCTTTCAGGCATTAAAATTATGTTTCGCCCTATTTCAGTAAAAACCATAAGTTTTGTACCTGAATAGAATTTCAAAATTTTAAGTGTGAAGCAATATGTTCAATAATTTTCAATACTAGCCCCTCCTCAGTTTTTTTTACCGCTAGCTTGATGAGTGAATGGTCGATTAATGTTAAATTTGTAGGCTGGTGTAGATTGGTCTATCAAATTCCAAAACATACTGGCACAAAAATACATTTGGATTGCATTTTGTGCTGAGTGCATGGGTGCAGCCTACAAAGTAAGGCCCATTGTCAGGAATAAGTTTTAAAAACCATATGTGGTATGATGGTCGGCCGTTGGTCACTCTCAGTGTGCTTAACCACTTCACACTGGTATTTTAGCTATTTCACTAAATCCTTCCTCAGTTCTGTCTTGGGCAGCATTTGCCCTCATAAGAGACATGTTTGACCTCAGAGCACAGCCCCGTGAAGGAGAAGTCTGTAATCTAATATCTAATTAAGGGAAACAAGCTCAGACTGAAAAACGTTTATACAGAAACAAAAGCGCACCCCAGGAAATGTGCGATAACTCACAAGCAATTCTAGAACAAGCAAATAAGAATCATGGAGGAATCAGATTGTGTATTAGTGTAAATATTCCCTGCGATATGTTGGAAACTTCAGTGTGTTGTCAGAGCTGGCTTTGAATTTCAGTAGTGTTTAATGACAATCTCATCTCAATCTTAATAACAGGTTTCGTTATGCCATCATTTGCTTGTTTGCAATCAAGGAGCAGAGGAAGGAGAAAAAAGCTCATTGTGATATTTAGAAGTTATAGTGACACAGGAATTTTACTCAATGAGGCATTTGTAATCTCCATATGGTTGAATGATATATGAATTTCATGGTAGGATTATTGAATATTGTAGGTAATTGAACCACTGAAATATAACATCAATTCAATCAGGATTAGCATTCAAGTTAGGGCATAGGTCTGGCGCTGAATCCTGATTACTTTTATTCAAAATATGTGCTATAGTATTATAATTAGTTTGAGATCTCAAAATCGGGTCACCTTTATAATGGTTAAACTGAGCACTTCATTGAAATCAATTCAACTCAGCACTAAGATTTTACTGAAAACAGCAGTACAAGTCTGCAATTGTTATAGCAGAACCACACTATGCAATCTACATATTATGCATTAAAATCTTTGGTGACTGTTTTATTAAAAATGTTAAATTGTTTTACTCTTTACCTACAATATCAAAACAACATTTTTTTTAAAGGTATCTGGTACACACAGATGCTGGATTGAGTCTGAAGTTCCACAGACCAATTACTTCTTTTCCAATTAAATAAACAAAATCTTTGCATATTTTACGGCAGCCAAAGGCACGGAAAAATCTTTTAAAAGAGCTGTAAAGAATCAGTCTCCGTGCTGCCACAAAACAGGTCGTCATAGTAGCAATTCCATTAGAACATTCCATGCTTGTCTCTGACCCCTCGTAGCGAGCAAAGGCAGATATAGTGCCACTGATTCTTCCATTGTGGCTCTGTGCAGTCAGAAGCCAATGTGCTTTTCTCTGGCTCCTCACCGAGCAGTGGCGGTGATCTGATTAGCAGTGGTGAAATTAAGTTGTCTCCCCGCGTCGAGCTGAAGGGACCATTCTTCTTGTTATTAGAAAAAAAGGATGATGCTCACATCAAGTCTTATTACCGTAAAGAAACTAATGCCTCAGTGTATTAGTAAAGTCTGTGGTCTGTTGATTAAAACTCAGTTTCAACAAACGGATAGATTTTGCATCAGTTCATTATGCAATGTTTTTCACGACTTCTTACAGAAAGTGAATTGGTATTGAACTGGCATGGCTTTGGGTTCAAAACAAAATCATAGAGACAAAATTCAGGCAGGTTTTAAACCTGTATCAATGCGTTTGCCCTGCTTAGCTGGTAGAAGTTGCAAAAAACAACAACATATATTCATACAGTGATGCAAGACACCAACAATAAAATTTTGAAGTGTATTTCTATCCCGTGTGCACATTTAATGTATATTTGTGATTATTGGATCGAAATCCACAGTACTATTGTGTATTTTGAGTTTGTGCTAGTGATTTTACAGTAGAGAAGCACCGTCTTTAAATACAAGTTACCTCCAGATACAATAGTTCAAGGAGAACAAGTCTTATTAAAACTTCTTCCATCTAATTATGTTACAAATTGATTTTTACCTGAGAAATCCACCTTGTTGAATTTTCACACGATACTATTTGCATTATTCCTACTCTGGAGGAGGTCACCTTCCAGGTTTGCAACTGCCTAGGGTTCAAACGCATGTCAATAAGATGATAACAAAGCTTCCCATACACAAGCCCCGTCACACTGCTTTACACTGCTGTTATGGATGCATTCCTCCAGCTTGTCCCTCAACAAGAAAGTGCGCTCACCTCAGGAAAAGAGCTTAACCAACATACACACTCACCAAATGCTTTGTTATGCAATTTTCTTTACAACTGAGACAGAACACAAACAATGTCTAAGACCAGTGCTGGTATTGTTTCCCATGGTTGCTAAGGTGCCTATAAGGTATGAAAGGCAGAGGATGGCAAAAGCTGTTTCGGCCTAATGAAAGGTTGCTGTTTATCCTACCATCACTGCGACAATAAATGCACTGGCCACATGTTTACAGGGTACTTAGATGTTTATGTAGCTGAAAGATCTAGGGTAGCCAGTGCTTTGTTTTCTGATAAGCAAATATTGCTTCATATTATGCAAAGCCCAAAACGGAGCTCAAGCAATCCAACTCCACTTTTAAAGCGCTTTTCACACTGAGGGGATACAAAGCGTTTTACGTGTCCACAACCATGCACACATTTATACACACATGGTGCTGCTGCCATGCAAGGCACTACCAATCTTCTGAAACACATAGCCATGATACAGATTTCAAGGAGGAGGAAGGAGTATATATCTTTTAATTGAGAATACATGCTTTATGCTGTACTTTGGACACTGTTGTAATTCATCAGACCTTTGACCTTTAGAATTGACGGAAGATTTGTTGGTTACGCCTCGCCAAACAAGACATGCCAACATGAAATAACTGAGGCACTAAAGACCCAGCTAGAATTGAACCAAAACCCTTTCAAGCAATGGTTAACTTTACTTCAATCCCAAATTCACCACAGAATTTGTTTTCAATTTGGCATTTTATGGTTCTCTTTAACTGAGTAAATTCTTTATGTCAAATATATATTCCTAAAGTGCTGTTAAACCACACAGTAAAAAAGCAGTTGTTACTAAATAAAAAATTACCACAAATTACAGACACTCACATTCACAACCAGAAAGTAATGGGAAATTAATCCAAGAGTGAGTAAGGGCACAGAATTTTTACATCAAAGTCTCTTTAATTACCAAGCTACGATGGCAACCCAGAAACACAGAAAGAAAACATTAAGGCAGGAGAAAGCATAGACAAAGTCAGTCATAAATCAATGTTAAACAAAAATAATGTACAAGTTTTCTCTCTAGGAGTGAACAGGCTATGACAATGTTAACATTGCATACCCCAATTGAAGGTTCTACCAGGCTAATTGCAATTTGCCAGGTGTAACTTGCTCAAAATTAGATTCATGAGCTGGAAAATACAATCTTTCCTCTCATTGGTGCACGGGTGCTTATGTCAATAGGGCCATATGTTTAGGAAATCTGCGTCTTGTTAGGTATATTAGCTACAGGCCTAAATTTGGTTTTACTGTGTAGTGTTTAAAACCACCACATGGGTTGGTTTGAACAGGAAGCAGATGCTTAAGGCACGTTAAGTTCAATTAAAAGACTTCAAGCTCTTGCAATAGGTTAGGTTTTGGAAACTTCCATTTTAAGCCCTTACCATTTCTTTCCAAAACATGTGGATTACGCTTGGGGGTTAGGTGAGGTTAAGATTTGTTCTTGTTCTTGCATGCACTGACTTCTAAAAAGTCTCCTGTGAATATCCGCCCCAGTTGATCAAGAAAAAAAATGACATCATGTAGCAGACAGGATACTCCCTGCTTTGTTTTTACATTAATCGAGACTCACCTTAAGGGGCATTGAGGCATTTTGAGGTTCTCTCTTGCTAGGTAAGTAAGTCATATGACTGAACAGTTTGTGTTTACAGCTGCAAGGCTGGCTGGACAGCTGTCCACTTGAGTGTCTGGGCTTCAATCCAAGATAGTGTGGTGGGGGACACATTGGCTTTGGGAAGTAATTTATTTTGATTAAACCTGTGCTGTAAATGCAGTTGCACATTTCTGTGCTTTGGGATTGTTGTACTAAGTCTGAAGAAGCGAAGAAGCTGACCTATTCCTTTTGGTAAAAAAAATCCAGTTCAATCGACAACATGTATATTTGGATACAATGGAATCCATATATTTTAAATCAGCATGTACTTTTAATGATCTGGTTCAGGGGTCAGAAACTCCAGTCCTCAAGGACACTTATCCAGTCTGTTTCCATTTCTCCCTCCTCCAACAGACCTGAATTAAATATATTCAGGATCTTTATCAGGCTTCTGGACAGATGAGTTGATCATTTGATTCAGGTCTGGTAGAGGGGGGAGATATGGAAAACAAACTTGATAGGAGACCTCAAGTACCGGAGTTGGTAAGTACTGATCTGATCTGAACTAGTTATTCATTTGCACATATATAATACATGACTAAAGCTAGTTCTAAAGTTTGTGGTTCGGGGATTTTACACCAGCGCGACAGACGTGACACAAAAGTGCTCCTGAAATAAACTTGGGTAAAACCAAAACTAGTGTCAAGGGGTAGCAACAACAAAATGGTCACAAACCCTGAAGAGATATCCAACTGTATTATGTAAGGAATGGTGGGTTAAAGAGTTGTAAGGTATGCTGTTCAGGTTATAATGAAAATAATCATTGAAAACATTATTGGAATATTTCCCTTTGGCATTTGTTAGTATTGTGCGACATTAGGCGCAGTACATAAACCAAATAATCCAAATTTTCCTTCCGTGATTTTTTTTAAACTTCGAAGTATGTATATATTAGGTTTTACTAGTTTTAACATGAGAATGTTCTTATGTTTGGGGCAAAGTCACAACTTGGTTGTGCAAAGAACTAGACTCCCCAAGACAAGGCCCCAGCCTCAATCCCATTCAAAACTTTCATATTGAAACAAACAGGAATTTGGTTGCAAGTCAGTTCTTATCGCCTTCCTCTTTGCACTGGATTTTTAAAAGGACAAGCCCCTCCGCCTACAAAAAATTTGCAGTCATTCCCAAATCCAATATATCTTACTAAATCCTTTTGAGGCAGCACAAAAAAAGCATTTACCCTATCCAAGTGAAAGAGACAATGCAGAATTGTAAGCTACACCAGGACAAGACCAGTGGGGCACTGGCACGTGACGACAAATGAACAAAAGCCATCAATGAAGGAAGGAATTTGAGAAATGTTGAAAAGTCAACAGAGGTGGGCACTCAGAACTAAATTGTATGCTCAGGTTTCAATGTTAACCTCGTCTGTCACTTGTTGCATTGTTGCAAGATTCAGCATATTCAAAACTTTTCCTGATCCAAGAACTGACCTGTCTGGAAAGGATGCAAGACTCTGAGGTCGGAAGAGGGTGAGGAACAATCTAAGGACATGGCTCGTAAAGCAAGCACAAAGGTCATAGGCTTTAAGATAATGAAGTTGAGGTGTGAAGGAGCGTCCGGAGCTGAAGTTAACGAGCTCTACATGCACACATAACTGGTTATATACAGTATAATTATATAGGCCTGTGGGTAATTGTAGAGTGCACATACGTACATGTCACCTTGAATAAAAAAATCTGCTTATCTCACAAGGAATGCATGTGCTGTAAATATCCGTGCTGATATTCTCTGAATGTTGTTCTTTTCATGTCAAGGGTCAACTGTTTTTCAGTTTTTTCAATAAAAGTAGGAAAACCAACTGAGACCACATTTCTATGATCAAATAAATGATGCAGATAATTTTAAGATATTACAGAAGCATCATATTCAATTTTCCTCCTACTTTAATTTCCAATTTAGTGAGATATGTTCTAGTTCCATTATTTCTAATGGGATAATGCATCAACGACAAAACTGGACCAAAAACAATGTGTGCAGACCAATATATTACAGGACATGTTCCACAAAGAGTAGTGTTTCAATCAGCAAAAAGAAGGATAATTTTCTTCCTTCCATTATAATGACCACGTAAAAACCGTTTGACTTTATCAATCAGATTATTCTGTCTTTTTTCCCGCAAATCTGTAAAAAAAAATGTCTTTTGAAGCATTTTCCTTGAAAGGAACATGCTCAGGTGGTGGATATATGCCAGCTCTCCCTCCCCCTGAACACTCGCCTTTATTTCGCTGCAATCTACGCTTTGTGCTTCGTTCTCACTTTGGCCAATTCCCAGCTCTTGCTACTTTGCTCCAGTTCCCATTCCCCTCTCACTTGGCCCCACTCTCTCAGTCTCAGCACAATCAAGCACTCCCGTCAGCCATAGGCATTTCATTAGCTAAGTGCCAATTCCTTAGCAACCAAGCAGGTATAGCACTTGACCGCAAGTCGGACGTTGAGTTTTTAGTAAGGGCTTGAGCTAGTGCCTAACCTATACAAACAATGTCTATTCAAAGTCTGTAAACAAACAAGCAAGTTAAGGTCATTGAACATTTAAATAATTGGACTTAGATGAAACTGCACCATCTGTGGAATGTCAATTTCAAGATGTCGGTGCGTCCAAGCAAAAAAATGTCCAAAAGATTAGACCTATTGCCTATGAATGCAGGGAATAAAAATGTATTGATTCCTTCAACTGTGGAATATTTCCTTCCCATGCAGCATTTGCTTTGAAGTGACAAACTCCAAATTAAAAAAAATGTTAAGTGAAATAAAACATTTAATAAAGCTGTAAGTCTTTCTTTCACACACGATTAAAATCCTTTTTTTTTAAACTCACTTACATAACATAGTTCAAATTGATTGTAACCAAAGTTTGGTTTGACATCTGTGCAGCTTTTTAATTTATTTGCAATAGCCCTAGAAAGGCAAAGTAAACACAGAGATCCACATTTGCCATTATCCTGATGAAGAAAATCAGATGAAAAAAGTCATGTTTTATTTATGATTTATTTATGTATTTATTATTTTTAGAAGAGGAGTTGAGTACTTTAGTTTGATTGTGCTGCGAAAAATCCATTTATTCATCCTTTCATAAAATAATGTGTTGTTATTTAGATCTTTGAAGTTTTTCAATGTTAAAATAAAATATTCAAACAATTGGTTTACATTCTAATTTTGTTCTGATCTGCAAAAACAATACAATAATGATACAAAGAATAAATAAAGTTATTGTTACAAAATACTTTTATAGACGTTCGAGATTGAATATTTTATTCATTTAAAGAAAAAACAGAAACAAAAAACATTTAGTTGTGTTTTTCCCCCTCATTATATTTCCTTGGTATCAGATGGGATTTAAAAACTCCCAACTCCCCAACAGTTTTGACTCGACTATAAACATCACTTCCATCTAAACACTTTTTTTCAGTTAGTTGTTTGTGTTTTATAACAAAAATTGAAAGATAGCTCTAAAAAGCTTTCTATTCCAATTTGTGTGAAACCGTCCAATTCTCACCCTTCCCCCAGGGTGATGAACAGGAGTTAAAACAGAAACCGTCAGGTAAAATGACCCATACTGTTCCCTAAATGGAGCGGCAAACGTTACGCGCGGGTCATTAGGGAGACAAAAGGGGGCAAACTAGAGAGCAAGACCACCTTGTCCCCCTTTCGTCAGTCTGAGACTTACTGCCAAAAAACATTCCTCGTGATTCCCCTTACACTTCCTTCTTATTTAGGCAACAGAGCAGAACCCTCCCAAATGGGAAGAAAACAAGTGGACATAACACTGGAATGGAAAAGATTAACTGGGATGTTTGCATTTGGCTGGTTTTCAGGTTAAGTAATCCGGATGACTGAAAATGCGCTAAAACTACGAAGAGTCCTTTTGGGGGAGAGGCTGACAGCCACTGCATTGACTATACTAACGATGTTTGCAGATGGCTAAAAGGCCAGCAGGGAACAGCGAAGATAACCTTGTATTTTGTGTGCATTTCCTGTTGGTACACTGAAAGCGCGCAAATACCACTCACACAACAGAGATTATTCGGGTATCACTTAACTGTCTTCAAACAGTGAAGTCTTTCTCAGACATCAAGGTCGCATGATGACTTTCAAAAATGTCGTGTCTGAGTGTAGACAGCAGCAGCAGTCAATTTATCCTCTGGGAAAGAATGTGGGAAGTCAGTGCTAAGTCGTGCTATCTGCGAGAAGTCTGTTCTGGGTTTCTTCCGTCCAAATGGAGACAATCCCTTACTAGCCTGGGTCTTATCTTGCTTTCTAATTGGTCTTTTAAGGAGACAGCAGTGGAACTCAATATGTAATAATAGTCAGTTTTCAATGGTAACACTCTATGTATGTGGCATCTTAAAATAGGGGACTGGGTTCCAGATCAAGACCAACTCAATGTCGCTATACCACGGCCATTTTTTTTCTTAATTTGCTGGTTATCGAAAGTTGTTCTGTTTTATAGTGAAAAAGAATGTGGAGATGACAGTCTTCAAGTGTTGAGTATTCTATAGTCGCATGATGTCTTTGTCAACCTCGTTATAGTATCTACAGAGAACTTGAATCAGCTTACTATGCAGGTTATTGGGATATGGGAGGATTTTGGAGTACCCAGAGAAAACCCAGAAAGTAATAAAAAGTACATTGTTTTCCTCACATCTTTTTTTTGCACCTGATACCTCCCGTGTCCAGTTACGATACATAAGCCTACAAGACGAAACTGGAACCAAAAAAGGAAACTTGGCGTCACCTACGAAACGCTCTGTTGACTGATGGAAATCATTTTACCTCATTTAGAATGAAATACCTGTCAATAATCTGCAAGCTTGAGGTTAACTCAGAATGATAAGGATAAGGATAAAGTATGCTTGGGTGAGTGTGACTTTTGTAAACGTCCCAGGGGTAGTTAAATCCTATCTGGGTCTGAATCCACCTGGCTATCCTAAAACTGTCTGGATTTCCCATTTTACAAATGTAGCACACAGAAGAGGAAGATGTCCAATGTCACAAAAAGCTACAGCCTCTGTTGAGCATGCCAAAATGAAATTTAGTAATACAAGCCGCACCAAGCAGTGGAATTCAGTTTTGTCTGCTCCCTAGTTCAGTTAGAAATAGAAAACCTCAATCAGAGCAAATTACAGTATTCTCTCTATCATTTTAAAAATTTGTGGAAAAAAGGCAACCAGCAAACTAATCACAATCTATTTTGGATTTGCATATTATGTGTTCTTCTCATTGCATTACCAAAATTGGCAAGTGAGTGCCCAAGTCACGTATTCAGTTTTCCCTCTTTCATTTCAGACCGATTAATCTGCAAATAACTCTGAACACCTGGCATTTTTTATAGGGTAGAGTAGAATGAGCTAATTTTAATTGGTCTCAACAGTGTCAAAACATTGTGACAAACAACATTTCATTCAGCCCATCAAGTTTATTTTATCCCTCCCACCTACGAACCGTTATTAAGGTTTTATTTATTTTTTCCCAAGATTTTAGTTTTTCCCATGTTAAATCTGGGCGACCAGGGGGTATTATTCATAACTGCATAAATAGCATTACATCATATTTTTTAAATATATATTTGTTTACTGACTTGACAATAGAGGCTGTCATGAAAAAAAAGAAATGTGCAGAATTGTAGAAATTATTGTTCAAAATTAGCCAACAATGAAAAATGGTGTTCACAGCACACGTTCCATCTCGCAGCAAGTGCATCCATGCATTGGGTGTTACAAAACTAGAATGGTGGTGCACCTCCATACCACCGGAAACTCATTTACTGCATTCATGAGTGGGCCTCAACAATACACCACTTCTTCAGTGCTGTCACTATCCCTATGCTTAATCCCCTCCCCACAGTTCCTTGAACTTGGTTGCATGCACTGGCTGCCATAGACTTTTTGTAACCATCAACCAGTGAGAACCTCTTCGAGTATGAATGATTCCTAAATCTGTGACGTGATGCTTCAATAACTTTGATAATCAGCCATGATGGGAGACAGGTAGTTGGCAGGAAACTCTAACGGAAACACAAGGAGTCAACAACAAAGGCCAGTATCCCTCCAGCCCATTTGCTTCAACTCCCACAAACCACCAGAAAAAAAGCCCCTCAACTTTTGCCTATATACTGTTTTGAAGATGGAAAAGCCATGTCAAGGTAAAAAAAATTACCATCCAACTGTAGGTGCTTGTTATAAAAAGTAAAAAAAATATAATAATACAGAGGAAATTTCACAGCAAAAACAACCCCCAAACATAAAAATTATACAATCCAATCTTCCTTAATGCAAACGTTTGAAACAATACAGCGGCATAATTTTTATCAAGAATTATTTTAATCAAGCTCAGCGACAAATAAAAATTGTGCATTCCCTCATTTTTCAAGAACATACATTAGGATGGTCATGGTATGATTGTTTAACGGAAGGCTCGTTTATTTACTTGTGGGAGAAACAATGATCATTTCTGTGGAAAAGGAGGCTGGAAGACAAATTGTATCTCCCCAAAACACAGCATGGACTACCATCGTTTACAACTCCAAACATTTGCGTGGCAAATTAGACTCAACAGTATGCCTGGGTGGAAATGTAGGCCGGGTTATATGTCTGTCATTGACAAGAGACTGTCCTGTTATTACTTGTCTAAGGAAAAGTAAATAAACAGTGTTAAAGTTTTAAACAGAAGCATGTTACCCCTGTACTTTCGTGCAAATCATGTGCCATTGAAACTGACACTAATTGCATAATTTAAAAAAGAACAAGTGCTTCTTGACAAGTTGTTGACATTCACAATTTGTTAAAACACGATGGGAACATTTTAGCTCCATCCTAATCTGAGATCCATTAGAGGATGACAGGGGGCCATTCTGTCACACGACATCATTGCCTTTGCCGCAAAGCCTAAATACAACATTACAGAAAGAGTACGATGAATCTTCATGTTCACGCAAATATCTTGTTGACGTTTTAAATGTTGGAATAATGTAAAGGCATGCGCTTGTGCCCTTGTGATTACAGATGAAGTTCAGACATATTTAGTGTACTGCATCTACCTTTTGTATCATTTCTTTTAAATCCAAAAGCACAATGACAGACAAGGGTTTTGCACAGACAAACCAACAGAAAGAGGACAAGGAAGAAGGATGAAAGGTTCAAGGAGGGGAAAAGAAATCGTGCAATGAGAATGAGCGCCTCTCCAGTCGAGCAATTGTCTTCATGTAAATTGAACCTGATCAATATTCTGCAAGTGTTACCACTGGCAAGTTCAATCTTAACCAGCCTCATGGTTTAAGGATAGAGACGCCATGCTTAAAAGACAGGGAGTTATTGAAAGATGTGTATATATAAATCCCTAGCCTGAGAAAATAGATTTGAATTTCAGCGACAGCAATGAAATCGGCACTGCAAAGTCTGATCCTCTGAACTGTCATCTTTACAGAAGATTGACACACACTGAAACTGTTGGAATTCAACCTGCTGTCAAGCAAGAGGTTAACGTAGTTCACCTGATTTTAGTGAGGCAGAACTAGTGGTTTGTGTTCATGTTGGCTTTGGGGGGCTTCCTTGTAAAATCTATTCCAGAACCACAAAACAATAAATCATGCCAATGCCAAAAATTGACTGAGCTGCACCGTACTAAAATACATGGAATCCAAAGGATTATCATCATTTTTGGAGTATAAGGCACACATGACTACAAACCGCACCCACTAAATTTTTCACGAAAACTGCACTTGTTCATACTCGGTATAAAAGCCACCCTGGAATATAAACCACAGGTTTATTGTTTTAAGGGTCATTTACAGTCAGAGACATGAAACTGGACATGCTGAAGTAGTTCATTTACATACAATTTTGGAGGTTGAGTGGTGGAGATTGGCTTTTATATAAATGTCGACTGGGTGTGGAGTCATAAAAACCACTGTGATTAGCAATCCATAACTGGCATCGGCCTCTTAAAATTATATTGCAATTACCACATGTATATACCACTGTATATGTAATGAATGACTCAGCTGATTGTGCTAGGTTAACCATGAGCGTGTGTATACAGAGGCTCATAATCAAGATGGTTAGACATCCTACACAACTTATCTCTATTTGACTCAGAAAGTCATCATGCCATTGCTATTACTGGTGAAAATAATAAAATGTTCATGTAAATGACAAGTTCCTGCCATGACCCTGAATGGGGAATTGATTTGAGTACCTGAAATATTTAAATTAGAAAATATTGCCAGCAAAATGATTTGTTAGAAGACCAACAGATATAGTAGATAAATTCAGTAGTTCTAAGACTAATAATATGTACTTATTACAGACAGGCTGTAATCAATACAGTCAACACCAACTTCCTTAGTCTGATAGTCTCTAATATTAAGACACCAAAAGTGTAACTTAATTTGTGTAGATCATCTAAATTCGGTAAGAATGTGACTGAAGATAACTGAAAGTTGGACTTCAAGCAAAGTGATAAGAAAAGAAAACATGGCATGCAAAGTGGGTTCACCATGACAACTCATTGAAGGAGGGAGGGATGAGAGGGTGGAAAGGAAGCCACAGAGACTGAAGTGTTATCCAAAGAGCTAAAAACAAGCCAGCCATCTCATGTCTGTTGATAAAAAATGGGACTCCCCACTATGAAGTCTGCCGTGCTTCCTGTTTGTATAGCAACTCACCCCGGGATTTCACCTGGTACGGATGGCTTGAGTGTGCCGGTATTGGCTCTTGATGCATCAACAATGCATACAACACCCACAATTTCCATATGTGATCCGCCACATCGGCGCTGCTAGAGAAGTTATCAAGATTTCATGTGAGATCAATGCGAAAAAAAATCATCCCAGATTACAAAATACATGCATGGTAGGCTGATTGGACACTCTAAATTGCCCCTAGGTATGGGTGTGAGTGTGCATTGTTTTCCGTCTCCTTGTGCCCTGCGATCGGCTGGCCACCGATTCAGGGTGTCCCCCGCCTCTGGCCCGAAGACAGCTGGGATTGACTATAGCACCCCCCGTAACCCTAATGAGGACAAAGCGGTTCAGAAAATGAGATGAGATATATTAACAGACGTGTTTAAAAGACCTAAAACTGCTTTGGAATATTGACTGGCCCCATTATCACATGAAGAACAGTGCAATAAAAAACTATTTCTTTCTCTCTCAATCAGATATTGCATTCTGTAGCTAGATGTAGAACTTGTAGAACTCATTTTATATCCTAGTTTTAGAAGAAATGCCTAAAAAGAGTTTAGCTTTAGTTGGGTTTGTCTTTGGAGAACCCATGTATTTAGGTTAAATAGGCTGGAAAAGTTTAATATGAGAGCTTAAAGCCCAAATTCCATTAGAGCTTCTGCAATCTCTTGGGTATCCCACCAAAATGTTTTAGCCCTAAATCCGATGGTTTTGGCGTGATGAGCTAAGAGCCGCTCTTGTGACAGCAGCTGCCCTTCTTTAGTAATGTAACCCTGGAACAGGAATTCAAGTTGCCCAGAGGGAGTCCAAATCTCATGCAGACTACAGCTCCGATTTCTTTATGTCTCAGGCACAAGAGGGACTTTTCCGGGTCACTGTACATCCAAGTAAGTGCTTAGAAACACATTAGGCATTCGAAATTGCCTGTTCTTCCTCTTTAAAAGGATTTAGAAGGGACATTGACATCAACTAACTTTGCACCTTACATTTTGGTAATCTTCAAAAAAGTAAATGAACTGTTTGATAAACCTTGCTCTGACCGAGGCTAGACTTTTTTTCAGTTATCCTATGAGCAAGTTACTCTAGTACATTTATTTTCAAATTATCATAAAACGTATGCTTCTATGAAATAGTAACATGGTTTCTTTAGATTTAGCCTGAATATTTTCTGCAGAATTGTGTAGCTGCATCAGGCTCAACTCAGAAAATTAGCATAAATAAATCCCTATTTTGGCCAATAATCAAGGACCCTAGATCTGACATGCGCAGAAATGTGGGCAGTGCAGTTAAACTGCTTGGTTTACTTTGTGTGTAAAGAACTCAAAAACGCAAAGATTTTGGTTTAGGTGAAATGCCTAAAATAGTAATGTATACATTCATTCATTATCATCACCACTTATCTTTGTCATAGTCATGGGGTGCTGGATCTTATTCCAGGTGACTTCGGACAAAAGATGAATGACACCCTAAGCAGGTTGCCAGTCAGACGCACGGCACACAGAGACAGGCAACCATCCATTCACACTCACAATCATCGCACATGAGGCGAGTGAACCACTTGAGCATCAGGTGGTATAGTAATTCGGATCTCATTAAAAATGTAATCCCTTCACAGTAATGGTAATAATTCATACACGTAAATGGAAACATTATATATGTTCATCTGGTGAGGCCCAATCGATTTACAAGCTTTAAAAAAGGTCGGAATAAAAATGTAGCACTTTCTCAGCAAACAGACAAATCAAATTCATTATATTAGATTAACATACTAAAACTGTTCCCCTCCTTCCCATCAGCTGACTTAACATACCTCATGAATAAAAAAGTGTATTGGAAATTATACCTGAAACAGACCAATTGCTACAATCCCTCTCACATATAAAGAAAAGACAGAGAGGTGGCTTGATCTAGTTAGCCATTCCAGAAAATTCCGTCCCTCCACCTTGCATAAACAGTAGGAAAAGGCCTAGACTCATTCACAAAAGGAGCAGTGCACTCGAATGGGGTTAACTCACAACGCTCTACATCCCACCCACCCCGAGAAGAATTCCACAGACCTGTCGTCTAGCACATCATTAAGCAGGACCACCTGCTGGGAAATCAGGACCCCCATCATGATAGCAGCAAGTCTGGCTAACCAGATCGCTGCGAAGTCCGATCATGAAGATCGACTGACTGAGCAGAAAAATGGCGCTTACACATAGAGTATACCAAGGGTGTACTGAGGAGTATGAAGCATAGACACATAGACCATATACAAATACTGGTCTGTATCTACCACCAACTTTAACAAGATTCAAAGAGGGTAACAGAACAGAAAGACAACATTTTGTTTTACTATTAAATGAAAGAAAGTTAAGGCAAAAGGAATAATTCCTCCCACCAGAACGAACATCGATGGTAATGATGACATTATCACCAATACCATAAACACTCTTTAGGAGAGCCTCAATGGACACCTGTCAACAAAAAGTTGGATGCATGATACACATTTTTGTCGAGCAATAAAGTTTTATTTGATAAGCTAGGACAGTTTTTGAAACAAAAAATAAAACACATTGTGTTCTCACCAAGTAGTGCTATGGCAATATGACGATTCTGTTTAAAATTATAGAAGTTTCTATTGCAACATATCAAGAGATCAATCGTAGGTATTATACTCATTTACAGTACTCTTTTGTCTGAGGTACTGGTTGTTGGCTGTGCCTCTCCTCTTAGTCCTCATGAATTCTCAAATTCCCAGTGTCGAGTAGCTCACACAAAGCCCTTTTCTTGAGAGCATGTCTCCCAATCTAGCTCCCTGCAAGGCATTCCGGAGTCTATCCAACTTGTCAAGAATGAGGAGAAATCATGGGAGGGCACAATGAGTTCGGTGGCAGGTAGAGTCTTGTCCCATTGCTAACCTCCAAATCTCTAAAAGAGATGTTTCCACGCAATCTGATCTGGCTTGACTATTTTAATTAAAATGTAACACAATCCTAAAACAACCCTAACAGGTCATTCACTTAGAAAGATTTGAAGTGTATGCCTGACGGGCAAAACCTTTCAGTAACAAAGTTAATAAATTTCTTGTCTTGTTTAGAAAATGATTTACGCTCGTAAACCCATCAACTCGTTTTGAGGTGAGAGAAAAAGAGAACTTTGGGAATAAAAGCACCTTTAATGTTAAACAATGTTTAACAATGTCTTCTTGGAGTATTTTGTTTCATTATAGAATTTAAAATTAGCATGAGGAAATGTGGTTGTGAATTAAACTGTCTTCAAATGTACAGGAAAGTTTTCAAGGTAAAAAATAAAAATAAAAAAATAAAAATGAAAAACAAAAAACTACTCACCCCCAAATAGCAATGAGAAGAAAAATTGAGGAGATGGGCACAACAACACAGCAGGAGGTTAATGCCAGGTTAGGCCACTTTATGCCTAAAGGGCATCCCAAATTCATAAATACATATAATGCAAGGGTGTCAGACTCGGGTTGGTTCGCGGGCCGCTTTAACGTCAACTCGATTTCATGTGGGCCGGACCATTTTAGATATAATATTTCGATTTTTTTTTTATAAATGGATTAAATGAACTGGATTAAAGGGCCTGAATATTCAGTTTTTATAGATCTAAAACAATGTTTATTTTTGCTTTTTAAAAATATTTTTTGATTTTACAAAATGATTTTTGAACTAAAAACAGAATAAATTGATTAAAAAATTACAATTATTGATTTAAAAGGGGAAAAACAGGAAATTTAATATAAATCTATACTCTTCATTTTAATTTGATCCTAAAACAGAAAGTCGGCACTGATGATTTACATTCTTGGGCCGCACAAAATGATGCGGCGGGCCAGATTTGGCCCCCGGGCCGCCACTTTGACACCTCTGATATGATGTGAAAAAATATTTAAGGGATAAAAGGATGAGTATTTTGGGGGAAAGAATCTCATGTGTTGGGTCTCACAGGTGTTTTGAACTAACTTTGGGGTCCAGAATCCCAACCTGGCCTGTTTTTCTTTATCATATAAAGTTTGTTCTCAACAGCTTAAAAATTTAAAAATCTTAAAATAGGGCAATATGACCTTAAATTCTGTACAATTGATGAAAAAACAGTCGTAAAAAGTGGGAACATGCAAATTAAAGAGATACAAGGCTGTAAATGATAAACTGTTGAACACCAAAATAAAAATAGTCAAGCAATGGAGTGCAAAGGTTAGGATTTACTCTGACAACCAAGGTTTTTATTCTTCAGGTATTAGCTAGGCGCACCCACCTCCGGGCAATGCAAGGATACAGGTTTAGCATAGCAACAAAGGTAATAAATTGACTCAGTTGTCCCTTATCTATAGAGTTCTGGTATACAGTCACAAAGCCTTAGGCTACATAAGTTAAGCAGTTCACAGTATATGAAATCTTTGCAGCTTTAGTAATAAACAATTGGTTGAAAAAAATGTATTCTTACCTTCCACACAGTGTTCCACATCTTCAAGGTTCCGCAGTGTAATCCTCATCAGGCTTGAGTTGAGCATCAGTTCATTCTTGTGTTCAGGCCCCATGGCCTCAGGGGCAGGGTTAAGAAAGAATATGCGGGTGTCACCTGTGGCAACCTGATTGTCGCAGATTCCTGTGTTGCCGAAGCCACCGATCATCACCTTGTTGCCACCATCCAAGAGAATTTCACGGTTTATGCTTGCCTTTCCTTTCAAGTAACGCCACACCCTGACCTATTCATCAAAGGACAACAGAAAAACAATACAATTCAATTACATTACTAATAAAATAATTTTCACTAAAACATCCCATTGAACAAAGAAAATAACATTAAACTGTAAACATAGGGTCCAGAGAAATCTTTTGTTATCCAACATCTGAAATCAGACATTGCTTAACACTACAAGAAGCGGATGAAGGTCTGATGTACTGCGCTTTATCACAGGGTGAACATTTTCTTACCAGTGGAAGACTAAGTTCAGCAAAATGTATTCAGCCATTTTCAAGAGCTGCATGATTCTACTCAACCTATTCAGTTAGAGGCAGGAAGCAAGAAGACCATACATGGCTGTTTATTTTAACAGATTATAGAGTGGTCTACCACAAGTCTACTGCGGTGGACAAGTTTCACAATGAATGACCATGAAATGTGGAGAGAAAATTACTTCCTAGAGTGAAGGACCAGTAACGTTGGATGTTTTTTTCCCCCCGTCCTATTTTAAGGAGCAAACTCATAATTTGCTTGACAAAAATCATAACGATCTAATTTTACTATACAAACATGATTTTACAAAAGGACTTCCTCTTCTTTACATCACAGGTGAGTTGGAGCCGCACCAATGAATATGTGGGACAAACAACATTTAAATCATGTTCCCACTCATTCCAGTCAGTCATTTAGATTGAATGAACAAATCACTAATTAATGTTGAATAAGGTCCACAAGTTTCGAACCTCAAACTTAAGAACAGTGAGGCCATCATACTAACTACAAGGTCTGCTTACCAAAAGGTCACCACACTTAATATTATCTCATCTCATTTTCTGAACCGCTTTATCCTCAATAGGGTCGTGGGGGGTGCTGGAGCCTATCCCAGCTGACTCCGGGCCAGAGGCGGCGGAAATCCTGAATTGGTGGCCAGCAAATCGCAGGGCACAAGGAGACATTCACGCTCGCACTCATGCCTAGGGGCAATTTAGAGTGCCCAATCAGCCTACCATGCATGTCTTTAGAATGTGGGAGGAAACCGGAGGACTCGGAGAAAACCCACACAGGCCCAGGAGAACATGCAAACTCCACACAGTTGGACCGACCTGGATTTGAACTCAGGACTCCCACTGTGAGGCCGACGCCACTCATCCGCCAGACCGCCCACTTAATATTATTTTCCAAATATTAAATTTTCATACTCTTGCAGTCAAAATCATCTTTCCAAATTATCTAACCTGAAAAATAAGGAGTACAGACGCTCCCCTACTTACGAACATTCGAGTTACGAACAACGGTACATACGAACATGTCTGCAAATTGCGTTTATGTCGAAAAATGTTCGTAAGTTCGATTTTGTATTGCGCGCCTTTTTCCGAGTAGTGCTTCTTTCCGCCGCTAATACCAACGCCTGGCGCTGTGAGAGCTCAGCTCACCCAGCATCTACCTTCTTCTGCCCACTTCGTTGCAGTGCGGAAGTGCGTGAACGTATCTCCAGTACGCAAAGAACCTTTTTCATTTGTATCACTAAATATCTCGTGCATCCATTATTCAATATGGTTGGTGAAAAGCGAAAGGCTTCTATTGAGGGAGGTGCAAGGAAGAGGCAAGCCATTTCATTTGAAATGAGTGGCAATAATAACGAAGCTTGATGCGCATTGCACGGGAATACAACTTGAATCGTTCGACCGTCAGTACCATTTATAAACATAAAGATCGAGCAGCAGGACCCAAATATTGAACGTTGCACAAAGTTTGCAAATCAATTGAATGATGCCATACAGTGCTACCGCATCATTTATGATGAAAAAAAGAAAACTGCAATCGTCATTAGATAGCTTCTTTCGGCCAGTTTCTAGTAAATCTCTCTCTCTCTCTCTCTCTCTCTCTCTCTCTCTAATGTATGTATACAGTACTGTATGTATTCTCTCCATTTTATTAAATGTTTTTTTTCAGTACAAACCAATGTGTGTTACTTATACAAGCTTTAAACATACAAATGCACTTATATAAACCTTCAATATACTTATATAGGCCTTAAACATAAATTATAATACAAAATATAGCACTGAGCAACTTACGAACAAATTCAACTTATGAACAATCGCTCGGAACCTAACTCGTTCGTAAGTAGGGGAGCGTCTGTAATAGTTTTTGTTCATTTCCAAATAGTATTTTTACAGTAGTTTTCTCTCTCGAACCCATACTAAGAGATATCATGAATGTTTATTTCAATAACATATACAGTAGAGTGCTCCGGATTGAAAACATTTGTAGCAGTTTATGTGATTGGTAACCAAATGATGTTCTTTTGTATGTTTTCAAATAATAGTTTTGGTGATTTAAATGAAGAAAATCTAAGTTTAAAAAAACATACTTCTGTTGCACGGATTTAAATCCATTAAGAAAATGTCATTTTACTCTCTGACGAATACGACTATCGCACGGAGAACGACATGTCACATGTCAATCATCCAACAATGTACTTTGATATCTCTCAGGCTGCTCATGAGGTTTGTGGGGGATCCTATTACCCATCAACTTATCCATACACTTCCACGACTTCTCCATAAGGTTCTTTCCGGACAAGTAAAGTGCAGCGGGTTGTTTCACGCGCTCCATTTTAGCAAGTTTTCCTGCATGCAGCAGGTGTATTTAGGTCGTGTTAGTTTGAAAAATGACAAACCGCGTGGAGGGAGCCTCACTCACCTTGCAAGAATACGTGTTATGTACCGGGTCCATGTTTATGATTTCGTCCACGGTTCCCGTCAGAACAACGTTGGCCTCCTCTTCGCGGTCTTCCAGGTTTTTCTCCGGGCAAGTGGCCACACCAGACCGTAACAGAGCCGCCAGCAGCCCGGCAAGGAGGAGTGCTGCCTGACCACTTCTCAGTGTCCATTGGGAATTCATGACCGCCACGCGAATATGAAGAGGTTATCTTTACTTTTTTTTTTAAATGTAATCTGATTTCCAACGTTTACCACTCAGAGAGCGCGATCACTCCAAATGGTTTAAAATTTCGGAGCGACTTTCTCCGCAACTTCTTGACCGGCGACCGGTGTCTCTCCCGCTCCGCAGCCCAGCCTCGCGCAGCTGCAGCCGGGATTCAAAGTCCTCTTTTTGCCGCCGCCGGTTGGATGGAAGTGAGGGAGGAGGAAGAGGAAGGTGGTCTCTCGCACGCTGTCTCTGTGCAGGAATGCAACAGCACTTTTCTCTCCCCCCTCTCTCTCTCTTTCTCTCTCTCTCTCTCTCTCTCTCTCACACACACGCACACGCACACGCACGCACGCACGCACGCGCGCTCGCACGCACTGGGATTTGCATGCAATCTGAATAGTTGATCCCACAAGTGTGTCTGTGTGATTCAGTGGGGGGTGCAGGGATGTCTTCTCTTTTAATGGCTGATCTAGGGCGCCCCCAGTCGCACAGACGATGCCCTCGCCGTTTTTGACATGAGATTCCATCACAGGGATGGCCAAGTCCGGTCCTCGAGAGCCCCGATCCAGTCTGTTTTCCATATTTTCCTCCTCTACCACACCTGAATCAAATGATCAACTCATCAGCAAGCTGTCCAGAAGCTTGATACCGATCCAGATTATTTGATTCAGGTGTGTTGGTGGAGGGAGATATGGAAAACTGAGCGGATAGGGGCTCTCATGGACCGGACAGGGGCTCTCATGGACCGGACTTGGCCACCTCTGATCTATCAGGTGGGCTGCGTCAGTCACTATTTCATTCTAAAACTGTAAATGATAACAACAATAAAAATCATCCATTGCGCCTATCCCAGGGATGGGCAAACCGGTCCTCGAGGGCCGCTGTGGGTGCAGGTTTTTGTTCCAACCGATCCAGCACAGACAGTATAACCAATGAGATTTCTGCAGAGCTGTGAGGCCAACGTGCTAACCATTCCATTGCCTGAAATGAAAGTGCTCCTGAAAACAAAATAAAAACTCACTTATTACTTAAATAATTTACTTTTCTTGAACAGCCATTCCATCCATTTTGAGCCTTTTCCAGCTGACATTGAGCAAAAGGCAGATAATACCCTAAACTGGTAGCCAGTCAGAGACAAACAACCATTCGCACTCACAAATAAATCCTCACTAAATGGAATCGATCGCATGTGGATGTACTGCTACACCCTCAATGTAGTGACCATTTAGGGATCTGATGTTTTTTAAACCATCAACAGGTTTCTAAATGCAGATAATTCACAATTATACAAGTAACGTTTGAGGGTTGTAGGCACGTTTGACCTCCTTTACTAGGGTTGATGAGTGCAAAAAATTCTAATGCTGCACAAGTATATATGCTAAAAACACGCTGTCGTGTGTCATTAAAGCTCCAGGCTTATATCGTAAACCTTGTATAAATGTATAATGATACCACATGGTTAAATCGTCAGGCATCCCTTTGAGAATAGACACTGCATCAATTTCTAGTTCTTAGAAGCTGTAATTTTAACTAGACGTCTATTCCTGGGGAAAATGACAGGCTTGCTCTTACATGGTTGCCGGACAAGATATTTGAAGAAATTTGTTCCTTAACCTCACTTTTGACAACTAAGTTGGTACAACAAAAAGACAAATTCTAAGGTGAAAGACACAAAATGGGAGGAGCATGTGAAATTTGGCAAAAGTAAACTGCGATGGAAACGCACATATAACATTACATCATTGCTAATTGTTTATTATTCAGTCAAGCACCCTAATCATAAATAATCAACACAAAATGGGAGGAGCATGTGAAATTTGGCAAAAGTGAACTGCTATGGAAACTCACTTAGAACATTTTATCATTGTGAATTGTTTATTATTCAGACAAGCACCCTAATCATAAATAATCTGCCATCAATCATCATAGATTTTCTTTTAAATACCATCATTCTGTGTGGTCTGGATTTTACTTATGGATCCAATCTTGGTCAAAAATCAGATTTGTTTGAATTCTAAATGTGCGTCTTTTCAGTGCATTAAGAAAAAAATGTGGTACAAGTCCCTTATAGTGGCATCAATATAGTAAACAAATCAGAAATACATACATGTTGACACGATAACAAATACAGGGATATTGTAGTCTTCATCCAGGAGGAAAAGGATGAATATGTATTGCAGATAGAGGTAGAGGTAACATTTCTTTGTGTGCATGACTGTATTGTATTGAAACCTGAGCCAAGTAACACATAGCAAATGTAATACAATTAAACTAAAGTAACAGCAAAGACCATTTCACTGTGGTGTGTCAACATTAAATAAGTAAACTAAGTTCTGGCGGATCGGTTTGAGACATTTGCAGAAACATTTTACGATGGCAAACAGTGGCATTACAGGTGTGGAAGCAAACTCACTGTTGTTTAGCTTTCTACAAGCATGCCAGATGGCACTCTGTGTTTGTTGTGTCAAGTCTAAACACGAGAGTTGGATTCACACCTGGTTTTATCCCAGTGCATTTAACTGGAATGTCAAATGCTGTGGTACCTCGTGAAACCTATCCAATTTCTATTTCCTTACTAGTCTCTCTTTTATTCACAGTGTGGCGTTTACAGGGTATAGGAAGAACTGAAAAATGCCGTATGGGAATCAAATGCGTGACTAGTAATAGGAGTGGGACTGCATTTTGTAAGCATCACAATGTATGGCATTATTTTTATAAGGCTACAGTAAAAGTATAATTGTAATAATAGCAAACAGTAGGTTGCCAAACTATGGCAAATATACCTTTACCCTTTTAGTGTATACTCAGGGCTTAAGTAAGTAATGTTTTCGTTTAGTTTGCACACTTCATAATGATTTTGACCTTTGAAAACAATACCTAAAAATAATATGAAACATTAAATGTTTTTTTTTTATTTCTTGAAAAGACTTAAGCGATCAATTTCAAAAGGCATTGATTTGTAGATAAAGTTTTGCTATAATTTTCTCTTTTTATACACGGCATGAGATGTATAATTATGGACAACATATAGGGATGATATCAAAATATTTGCCTCTTCATTATTTTTAAATTGTTATGGTTTAAGGTAAACTAATATTTGTTTGGCTATATTGATTTAATGTAGCTTGAGGTTCCTTTACGCTATAAGGTAGTGTTCAAAATAATAGCAGTCTAATGGGACGATCAAAATTAATCATTTTGTCCAGTATAGTTTCTATTGCTACATGTCAATTATGTATATACCAGTAGGCGCTGTAGATTCTCAGAAAACCGACCCCAGCATTCGTGATATGCAGACTTTGAAAGTTGTGCAATTGGGCAATTTGTTGAAAGGGTGTGTTCAAAAATTTGTAGTGCAGAGCATTCAATAAGTAAGGTCATCAATTTTGTAAAAAAAAAAAAAAAACAGGTGTGAATCAGGTGACCCCTATTTAAGCATTTCCCCTTGAAAACCTGAGAAAAATTAGTTGTTCAACCCATTGTTGCACAGAAGAAGTGTACTTTTATCTAAAGGTTGGTTGGAGTGGTGATGCCTTACAAAGAGATGCAAAAAAATTAGGCTGTTCAGCTAAAGTTATTTCTAAAAACCAAAGACATGTGGCAAAATATAGGACAACCATCAAAATGAATTTTAGAATTTTAGAATTAGTTCTGGGGCCCAACATTTTCTGTAAAAAGTTGTCTGTCGTCTGTTTAGATATTTGGACCATCTAGTATTCAATAAGTAAATAAAAACCGTTTGCACCATCAAATTCTTATAACAGAAAAAAAACATCAACTAAGGGGTTGATGTAGCTACAAAATGCAAAAATGCAAAAAACAATCAATTGTTTACTGGCACTAACCTACACAGTTCTCAGCTCACCCTCCTTAGTAACCCAAGTCCAGTGGTAAATAATATTGTTCTTGACCAATTAAGGCAGAACAGCTACACGCTGTAGTCTTTTAAAAACCACATCCACATCTGCCCTATCCATTTATAATTTGTCACGACCACAATTTATGCTGGCTTTCTGTCTAATTGAAACCTTTTATACATTACCCCCTTGATCCTTGGCATGTGGTCGCAAAAGTCCATTATCTGTAAAAGCCTGCGACAACTGTGCTGGATGCAGGTATCGCGAAAATTGAAGTCTTGTATAATGCGTCACAGTTGCACATCTAAAAATAAAATGAATATCATGAAAATAATTTCAGATCATTAAAAACTGAAATTCAGTCTATTTTTTTAATGTAGAAATGAAGCGGGTATGATTGTCCACGTTTGTAACTGTCCTTCAAGTCAAGGTGATTGATTTGAGTTTTTGCCAGAGATGAGGTAAGCTTCCATCCTGTCGCAGCCCTGAAAAATCTCCAATATCGTGATTGACTTCTTTAACTTATTTGGTTTGGCCCTCAGTTTCTGTCTTTGTGCATTAGCTAAGTGCTCACTGCAGTGTTATTGTACCACTTTATGCTCTGTCATTACAGTAGAGAAGTTGCGCTGACTCAGAATCAGAGAGGCCTGGCTTGATTAAATAGTAGGTTTCAAGTTTCATTAAAAAGAGAGGGAAATCTGTTTATTTCAAGCTGGAGACATCCTTTAAAATCAGATTTATATTGAGAAATACAGAGCATCCATGCTCTGTATTTCTCAATATAAATCTGAGAATAGTGTTTGCCATTTTGAAGGTCAGTTGAAGATTTAAACTTGACTTCGGGCGAAAGGCAGACAACCCCATACACTGGTCGCTAGTCAAATGTATGACACACAGAATGACAGATTCGCACTCACAACTATACCGCCACCAACGGGAATTGAGCCCTCATCCGAAATCAGGCGAGTGACCCACTACAGAATCAGGCGAATTTTCCCTTAAGCTTAAATTTGTATTTTCGTCATCAAAATAACTGATGACAGTCTGTCAGCACACTTATGGGATGTGTCCAAGAAGGTGATGAGAGCTGCCCCCTCCCAGACCTGAAAAGCAGATGTTGCCATGAGAACCTTTACTCAGGAATGCATGACCGCCTCATCCCCTCCCACACACGCACGCACTGCTTTAGAAAACAATAAAACAGATTAGTAAATGAATGCAACAGTTGGGGATCAGGGATCAGGCATCAGGGGTTGAGGTACAAGATAATGGGAGGGAAGTGTGAAGCTGTGAGTGATTAGTAGATGGATGCAACAACTCCTCAATGGTTGGTTCCACTACTGGCTAAATATTTTTAAAAACCCACTTGAGAGAGCCTCAGAGGAGGCAACAACACAAATAAATATACTCATGAGTCATGACATCAAAGGCTTGCCCTGATTAAATTTTGTCCAACATCCTGTCCAAGGGTTCCTGTTGGGACAAAAGCACAATTTTTGTAGTTTGTAGGTGGTTGAACACTCTAAATTGCCACCAGTTATGGGTGTGAGCGTGAATAGTTGTTCGTCTCCTTGAGCCCTGCGATTGGCTGACCATGGATTCAGGGTGTTCCCTGCCTGGTGCCGGTAGAGAGCTGGGATAAGGTCCATCACCCCCGGCAACCCTTGTGAGGATAAGCGGCTCAGAAAATGAACGAATAAAGAATCGTTTTTCATGTTCAAATATTTCGATTTTTGTTTAAATTCGTTTAGAAAAATCTGAAAAACTAAATAAAATAACTAACTAAATAACTTCACTAGGATCACGTATCTTTTATATTTTCATGATGTTAATAAATTTATTCATCTTCCAACTTTTACAACAAAAAAGAGCAGTCTGCGTATTTTTGCGCAGCGCGTACTCTTGTTAAACACCAGCCAGAAAACCGCAGATATAATACATATAAGCCTAGATAACTTACAAGCGCTGTAAGCCAACGGGACTTGATGTTATCGTTTGACGGCCATCACAAGGACTGACCCAATCCCGCCACTTATTATTAAAATCAAAGAAGCAAGTATTTTGAAATAACGGTAGATTTCTGAATTTTGACAAATTTTCAATTAATATTATTTAAACTGAAGGAAAGCAATTATTTTGCTCCATATTTGAAAATATAAAAATATATAATGCACATATATGCTTGAATCATGACAGGGAATTGTATTTGTTATAAATCAAAGTATAAAGAAAATGGTTGAAAAGCAGATTTTAGTGGTGTATGTTACTCACTGCAATTTTTTTGGTCGCAAGATGGCCATTAATCAGTTACGCCGCGGACTCCACCTCAAGCCAGTTAGTCTGATATCTATTCTTCACTCATTCTAAATATTAGCTAGCAAACCCGGTCCCCACGATCGGGCTTAAAGTCCTACAATGATGGCTCTTTTACAAGCGTGGAGTAGTAAATAAATGGTGGTCCTATTTCTGTAAATACGTAAGTAAACGCCCCACGTGTCAGAGTTACATTGGCCATGATAGTTTCACGTTAGCGCCAGTAGATCTATCTCCCGAAGAATTCGCTAACCATTTGATGTTTTTTTTGTAAATATAGTACGATCGCGTCATTCCTGGTTAATAGAAGTCAGGAATTAAATGATCTATGGTCAACTAACAATGCACACGTGAAGCACCTACTTTAAATGAAATCAGAATGGAATAGCCTCTTCTCAAAGTCACTTATAGCAGCTCACGGACCATTAATCTTTTGTTTTTGACAGTTTGTGTAAATACAGGTCAGGCCATCGAAATGGTTATCATGTCAGGCACCGCGACTGTCCTGCAGCAGTTTGTCGGTGGGCTTAAGAGTCGAAATGAAGACACCAGAGCGAAGTCTGCAAAGGATCTACAGCATTATGTGACTACAGAGTTAAGAGAGGTGAATGCAACATGATTAGATTTTTGTCACTACTTTTATTTTTGTGCTCGATCATTTATAGTAACAATGGTTTGCGTCTGCAATAGTTAAGTCAAGATGAAGCCACAACATTCTATGATGAATTAAATCACCACATCTTTGAGCTGGTCTCCAGCTCTGATGTGAATGAGAAGAAAGGAGGGATTCTTGCAATAGGTAAAGTTTACACTGTCTTTCTGTTGTGAATATCAGAAAGTGAAGTCATTTCTTTGTTTGTTTGTTTTAAAAAAAAACAATTTTCCAAACCGGTTATCCTCACAAGGGTTGTAGGGGGTGCTGGAGCCTGTCCCAGCTATTTATGGGCACCAGGCAGGGGTCACCCTTAATCAGTGGCCAGCCAATCGGAGGGAAAAAGAAGACAGACAACCATAGGCATACCTTGGGGAAATTTAGAGTGTTCAACCAGCATACCATGCATGTTTTTGGGATGTGGGCGGAAACCGGAGTACCTGGAGAAAACCCACGCAAGCCCAGGGTGAACATGCAAATTCCACACAGTGAGGACTGGCCTGGGATCGAACCCAGGAGCCCAGGACTTTGAGGCTGACGCGCTAACCACTCATCTGCTGGGCCGCCTCTTTATACATACAGTATTTACTCAAATACTAGCATGCTTCGCCTTGAGTTGAACTTTTCAAATTGAAATGTTTTTATTTAATTTTTAAATATATTTCATTTTGAAATATAACCTTTGTATAAACTTAATAAACTTTTTGACTAAAATAAAATGCACTGAAATCATTCTCTTCACCCCACAGTCAGTCTGATTGGAGTAGAGGGAGGAAATGCCACCAGGATCAGCCGCTTTGCTAACTACCTGCGTAACCTGCTACCCTCCAGCGACCCAGTGGTGATGGAGATGGCTTCCAAAGCTATGGGTCATCTTTCTATGGCTGGGGACACATTTACAGCTGAATATGTCGAGTTTGAGGTTAAGAGGGCTCTGGAATGGCTGGGAGCAGACAGGAATGAAGGCAGACGCCATGCCTCAGTAAGTGACAAGACTGAAAAAAAATATTTATTCTGACTAAAATAAATCTTCATTTGTTTTTGCCTGGTTTTTTTTCATTATGATACGATATTCAACTAAAATCTCAGTTTCTTTTTCTTTTTTTGTATAGGACTCAAAAAGTATAAACATCTTGTGTTTTAAATTTCAGGTATTGGTGTTGAGGGAACTGGCTGTGAGTGCGCCAACCTTCTTCTTTCAGCAAGTGCAGCCCTTCTTTGACAACATCTTCTATGCCGTGTGGGACCCCAAACAGGCCATCCGCGAAGGTGCCGTATCGGCACTGCGGGCTTGCCTTATTCTCACCACACAGCGGGAGACCAAAGAAATGCAGAAACCACAGTGGTACAAAGTATGGCCCTCCACCTTAACAGCCTAAAGCACCTTTTAACACTTGCATGTAAACACATTGATTTCTCATGACAGCAAACCTTTGATGAAGCAGAGAAGGGCTTCGACGAAACTTTGGCTAAGGAGAAAGGCATGAATCGGGACGACAGGTTCCACGGTGCGCTTCTCATCCTGAATGAGCTGGTTCGCATCAGCAGCATGGAAGGAGAGGTGAGCTACTCAAAGTGTCCTCCTACAGGTTTTGCCGAAAATTGATTTGTGAATGTATAAAGTAAAGAACCTCCCGCAAAGGTTCTATTGTAATTACTGACTTAAACTCCAATGTCACTTATATATCGTTTTTCCTCTTCATTGTGTATTATTTGGCTGGTGTGACTTATACTCGGGTAGACTGAAAAATATGGTAGATTTTCTTGAATGCCACATAATGACTCTATAACTGTCCATCAGCGCATGCGTGAGGAAATGGAGGAGATCACACAGCAGCAGCTTGTGCACGATAAGTACTGCAAGGAACTCATGGGCTTTGGAACAAAACCCCGCCACATCACTCCTTTCACCAGCTTCCAATCGGTGCAGCCACAGCAGTCCAACGCTCTCCTGGGTTTGCTGGGATACAGCACGCCGCAGGGCTTTCTCAGCTTCGGCGCTACACCTGTGCCCGCTAAGACTTCCCTGGTGGAGAGCAGATACTGCCGTGAGCTCATGGAAGAACGTTTTGACCAGGTATGTTGGAGCACAGACTAGATCTGTGCAAAACACTTGTTTTTTTGTTTTTAATGTTTTTTTTCCAACAAATACTAAGTGATAACCATATAGAGCAAAAATTATGAATTAGTAGAGTTAGTTTTTTTTTGGGGGCAGTTAAGTTTATTTTGAGCTATTTTTAATGACTGGCTCGTGATTGTTTGTTTAGTTTATCAACTTTTATTTAATCTAATTTATATATTCAGTAATATATACAATTACAATGGTACCTCTACATACAAGCACCTCTACATACGAGCAGCTCCAGATACAAGGAAAATTTCGAGCAAATAATTATCTCTAGATACGAGAAAAATTTCGAGATGCGAGAAAGCCAGGTGGCCAAGACGTGAGAGGCTGTTTATCATTGTAGCGCACTGTCTTTTTTACCGCATCTCTTTCGTGTATAACAGATATCTACGAGCACTGGGCGGAGCTTGCATTTTCCCGTGTTTTCCCCCGTTAGTCAATGCATAATACAAAGTGAACAACAATGGATCCAAAGCAAACAGGTGGAATGAAGAGTTGTGCAAAGAAAAGGCGAACGTTGACAATCAATATTAAACGCGAAATAATTGAAAAATATGAGAGTGGAGTACGTGTCACAGAGGTTGCTCGTTGTCATGGATGATATCGTGTCACTTGGAAATTCCTTGGGCCTGGAGGTTAACGAGGCAGATGTGAATGACCTAATCGCCGAGCACCACGAAGAACTGATGACACAGGATTTAATCGAGGTACAGGAGAGTGAACATTTGGAGGTGTTGCGGGAACTCGTAGCGAGGAGTAGGTGGACGAGGGGGACCCCCTGGCTACAAAGGATATCAAAGACATGCAAGCGAAGTGGCAACAGTTTTCTGATTTTGTAGAAAAGAGGCACCCTGACAAGCTGGCAAGTGGTCACGCATTTTCGTATTGTGAGGACATTTGTGTGCGTGATTTTTGAAATATTTTGAAGGGAAGGCAAAAACAAACAACCCTTGATGCGTTCCTTTTAAAAACTCCCGCTGAACGTCCGGGTGGAGTCAACCCGGAGAACAAAGGTAAAAAAAAAATTAAAAAAATTATAATTCAGTTTTGTGTAAAGTTACATTAAACGTATGTTTGATTGTGTCTGTATATCTTAATCCAAGTTAATTTAAATTTGTTTGTTCTGTTACGAGTGCGTTGCCGTGGAAAGTCCCACCTGCCTCTATGTCCCTCTCTGTACCCTCCGTGAAATCCGTCTAATTGTAGTTCTATTAAACACATGTTATAACTATTAAACCACTAGTTATGTGTTACTTTGTTAATAGATGGTGAATTAGATGAAATAAAACATTTTTTTCCAATCCAATATCCTGTTTTTGGTGTTTTTTCAGAGGGTTGGAATGAATTAATTTGTTTTTAGTTCATTTCAATGGGAAACGTTCGTTCGAGTTACGAGAAGATCAACATACAGTTCGGAGCGAATTAAGCTCATATGTAGAGGTACCACTGTAGTACGGTAGATGCCAAGTCAAATACAGAGTGGTCACTGATTCAGACTTGTATTCTCTGATTACACTTGTTTGATACGAATGGTGTCTTCTGGTTTTGATGAAAACAAACTTCACAACATAATCTTGATTGTGTTTCCCTAGGTATGTCGATGGGTCCTAAAATATAGAACAACCAAGAATCCTCTTATCCAGATGGCAATACTCAATCTGCTGCCGCGGCTTGGTGCCTTCCAGCCACATACCTTTACTGGTGAGTCAAATTCAAGTTAAAATTGAGAGATAACGCTACTTAAATTGACCATGTGTTTACTTTTTACAATCTTCCTATTGAAACTTTAAAGGAGGAATAGCTGTAACATGATAAAATTGTTATTTTATGACCTGAGTTCACTTTTTTCTTATCAAACATGAATTGTCAGACGTTGGGAAGATTGTGTATGCATAGATTTTTCCTGGTTCTGTCATTTTCTCACACATTCCTATTCATATTATTCACATCTCCAGTACTGTGCCAAAAGAGATTACTGTGGAAAATTGTCCAATTTCACAGAATTGATCAACCATTTTTTATTTTAAATATGTTTCATATATCCAACTCTTGTGTGTCTATGCAACCAATGTGTAATGAGTCTCAAAACAATTACATTTTCTTGCACTAGATGGCAGAAAGTACACACAGTAACTGACCTTCCTCCTCTTCCTGTTGAATTTCAGCTTTGTCGTGTGATGGGAGTTTTTTTGCGCCTATAAAATATTCGTATACAATATAAATTTACATAGTGAGAAACCCTGTTAGATTCATGGAAATTCTAACATATTAGTCACTTTGCATTACAGATCAATACCTGTCAGACACAATGGGCTACCTGCTAGGCAGCCTCAAGAAGGAGAAGGAGCGAACAGCAGCCTTCCAAGCTTTGGGTTTACTGGTAGTTGCAGTCCGAGCCGAAATACAGCCATATCTTTCCAAGATCCTGGAGATTATAAAGGCGGCTCTACCACCCAAGGACTTTGCTCACAAGTTAGTGCAATGAGACTTTGGTTTACTCTTGTGACATTTGAAATATGAGTGCTGTTACAGGAATGTATGGCATTATTTAAGCACTGGATTGGGTGAGCCCGGGATGAGAAGTCACTGGGAGCTGAGTGGTGTGAATATCTTGATGGGAGTCAAGAATATAGTTGACTTTCAAGTACATCACTTCAAAGATGGATAACCACACAATTGACTTGACATTGGGATGAAAGTGGAATAATATAGAATGTGTCTCAGAATTTGTTGAGAATAGGATCAACAGTAACAACTTTCTGATGTCAATACAATCTAGAAAAGTACCAGTACCTTACATTTTCCCACAATGAATGAATTGGCTTATGTTTAATCCTTATGCAAAGTCTGTTGTTCAGGGGGCCTTTTGATCAGTGTCTGCTGACACACTTAACAAAAGTGCTGTTGACAGCAAGTGGGGCTTCTTTGCCATGCACATGGTCCATTAGTTGTTAGATGGATTAAAGAATATTTTTTTTCCTTTTCCTCTCTTATGTGCAGAAGGCAGAAGTCCATTCAGGTAGATGCCACGGTTTTCACCTGTATCAGCATGCTTTCCAGGGCTATGGGTCCCAGCATCCAACCAGACATCAAGGAGCTATTAGAGCCCATGCTAGCTGTGGGCCTCAGGTATGCTAAAAATGATTTAAAAAACATTTTCAAGTACATCATACCGTAGAAACTCAAATAGTGATTAGACCAATAATTTCATATAACCTCTTGTCTTAACAAAAATGTGGGAGCATACATTTACTAGTATTGGGTTTGTGTACATTGCTCCAAAATTTAGCAACATAGAGAAAACCCCAACTCCAGATGTATGACTGACAAATTGTTTTTATTCTTTTAGTATCTAAATAAAAACATATGCTATGTGTGCCAGAAAAATGCACAAATCAAATGTTATTTTTGTAAATACTCTTTCCGCCCTTTACCCCTTTTTAATATGTCCTCTTTTTTTCCAGTCCTGCACTGACAGCGGTGCTTTATGATCTGAGCCGTCAAATCCCACAGCTGAAAAAGGACATTCAGGATGGGCTGCTAAAGATGCTGTCACTGGTTTTGATGCATAAGCCATTACGGCATCCGGGCATGCCCAAGGGATTGGCTCATCAGCTTGCTTCGCCAAGCCTTACCAACATCCCAGAGGCCAGTGATGTTGGCAGCATCACACTGGCCTTGCGCACTCTGGGAAGTTTTGAGTTTGAAGGTAATAGCTTTGACATTGAGACAGTTCAAGTTAAAGTTTGTGTGATTTAATAATGATTCAATCAAGTTCAGTGCTCGCATTATCACCAATTTTTACTCCAATTTTTACAATCTTACTGCAAATGAATATCGCCTCTAAATTTCTATTATGGCCCGCCTCTAACTACTAATAATCGATATCGGTCTGAAAAATCCATATTGGTCGACCTCTAGTCCACTTTACCTACTTGAATTGCTTTGTCCAGAAACAAGTTCTACCCTTTTGCATTATTTAATTAGGGAAGTAAAATTTGCCTTGTGATCTTTCATTAGGACACTCCCTCACCCAGTTTGTGCGACACTGCGCTGACCACTTCTTGAACAGCGAGTATAAGGAAATCCGGATGGAGGCAGCTCGCACCTGCTCCCGTCTCCTCACCCCCTCCATACACCCAATCAGTGGCCATGTTGTGAGTCAGACAGCAGTGCAGGTTGTTGCAGATGTGCTAAGTAAACTTCTAGTGGTTGGCATCACAGATCCAGGTAACCTCTGACAGACTTTTACTGCAGGTAGGCGTCATCATAACGTTCATTCTTACATTTGTTCCTTTGCTCCTTCAGATCCAGACATCCGCTATTGTGTGCTAGCCTCGCTGGACGAGCGCTTTGATGCGCACCTTGCCCAGGCAGAAAACTTGCAGGCACTCTTTGTGGCCTTGAATGATGAGGTGTTTGAGATCAGAGAGCTGGCTATTTGCACAATTGGACGCCTGAGCAGTATGAACCCAGCCTTCGTCATGCCCTTCTTGCGCAAGATGCTCATTCAGGTTTGAGTATGCTTTAAATAGATGTAGTTATTTGAATGCTGAATGTGCAAATGGGAAACTCACAATTGAAAGTTAAGCTGCTCATATGGTGGTAGGAGATTCTTTCCATATTGCACAGCACTAGTAACACAGTCTCTAAGGTGCCTGAGGAGCATCCACTAAACACCAAAGCCTCTGTGTTGTCACTCCACTCCAGTTTGTTGTTTATACGGACTCCCAGGTACTTATAGCTTTAGAGTCTTTAAATCTCCAGTCCTTGAAAGTTCAGCATGACTGCAAATGGGAAGTAATGGCCCCTGCTAAACTCCATCACTGTCTTTGTAATGTCTTATGGAGTAGAATTTTGTATTACGACTTTTCATTACTGTGTAATTATTGGATTGGATTGGATTGGATTGGATAACTTTATTCATCCCGTATTCGGGAAATTTCATTGTGACAGTAGCAAGAGGGTGAGAATGTAGATAAAAGCTTTGGAGAAATCCAAGAATATTATCCTCATTTTGATCCCCCATTGCTACGTGGTGTTTAAGTTTGATGAATGTATCCTTCATAATGGCAGGCTAATAGGCAAAAAAAGTGAACTCACAGTCAGTTTTAATTTTACAATGTTTGAGATCAGTTGGGTGTTTTGCTCCTTTTGCTTGCCTATTGAAGGGAGGTAATACCTAATCCATCAAATATTACATGGCTTTGGTCCAGTGATGGGGACTTTAGGCAAAACACGTCATCACATAGAAATGCAGAATGCAGTCTTAAACCAACCCAGTTAGCTTTACCCTGTGTTAAATGATTCGAAATAAATACACATTTTTGTGGCATGTATTGCAGATCTTGACGGAATTGGAGCACAGTGGCGTTGGTAGAAACAAAGAGCAGAGTGCCCGTATGCTTGGTCATCTAGTGTCCAATGCTCCCCGCCTCATAAGGCCATACATGGAGCCCATCCTCAAGGTACAACTGTGCTTATTTACCATTGTTAATGTCTATATATTTAGCCAGATCTAAAAAAGAAATTGTGAGAATATATTCTCTCCTCACTAAAAATCCACTCTTGCTTCTTCAGGCACTAATCCTCAAATTGAAAGACCCAGACCCAAATCCTGGTGTGGTTATCAGTGTCTTAGCCACCATTGGGGAGTTGGCTCAGGTAAGGCTTGGTATGAGGAACTCGCATGAGAAACTCATAGGTTACTATAGTTACTACAAGTCGGGTCCTCGAGAGCCCCTATCCAGTCTGTTTTCCATATCATCCTCCTCTACCACACTTGAATCAAATGATCATCTCATCAGCAAGCTGTCCAGAAGCTTCATACTGATCCCGATTATTTGATTCATGTGTGTTGGTGGAGAGAGACATGGAAAACAGACTGATGATAATTTCCTCGTGGTGCATTGCAAATATTTTATTTTAGCCATTCTATCTACTGCAAACAATCAGAGCACATTGTAGAATTGAATTGACACAAGAATATGTCAAATGAGGAAAATATGCACAGCCCTGTTGCAGAGAACTAGTCTGTAAAATTAATTTGAGAGGATACTATTGTGAAAGAAATATGATGTATCCTCACTTGATCTCATGTGTAGGTGAGTGGTCTGGAGATGAGAAAGTGGATGGATGAGCTTTTTCCAATCATCATGGATATGTTGCAAGACTCATCCTCTTTAGCCAAGCGACAGGTATGCAAAACTACTCAGTTTACTTTGCACCATTTCACCAGTTGTTATAGTGCACTTAATATTTCTGTTTCTGAACTTCCACTAGGTGGCGCTGTGGACTTTAGGCCAACAGGTGGCCAGCACAGGCTATGTGGTGGAGCCCTACAGAAAGTACCCTTCCCTTCTCGAAGTGCTGCTCAACTTCCTCAAGACAGAACAAAATCAGGGCATCAGAAGAGAAGTATGCACACGAGTGCCTCCGTCCTTTTTTTTTTTTCCCCCTCACGCCTTCCTGAAAGGCGACATGAGCATTTTCCCGGTGCTCAGTGACTTGTAATGAGGCTTAGCAGTTCACATATGCTGAACAAATTAAGGCTTGTCTGTCTGTCTGTTTTGACTTTACCCGTGAATTGTCATCGCACGAATACAAATACTCTGGGATACTTCCTCACTTTTCCGTAGAGACTTAAACATTTGTGCTGTGATGTAATTGGTAATTGTTTGTTTCTCTGCCTGTTACATAAGGCTTGGGGAAGGTAGGTCATTATATTGGCAGTGTATACAAGCCACACAAACCAGAATTTGACCAAAATGTCAGATTTTTTGGAAAAGAAAATAATAAAATGGAAAGGCATACAGAAATAGAAAAATAACTTGAGAATCAGATGAAAAACAGACTACCACCACATGATACTCTTCTTTGATTTTACCTTGTTGTCTCTCTAAATTATAATAAAATAAGATATAAAAAAGCCAAATACAGTACCTAGGCCTACGTCAGTTGAGCTATGAGCTTTTTACTTGACAGTGAGTCCTAATATTCCTCATCTTACATTACTTTTGTACTTCGAAAACCTTAACAATTATTTTTTTAGGTATCTGACCAAAATGATGTACTTGTACCTGTAAGTGTTTTCCTTGTGTGTTTCAGTAGGTTCTTAATAGCTAAAGAGAGGTACGGTTTCATTTAAATCCCACATTTGTAGTTATAAGGGAATACATGACGCAAACATTTCAGTTGCCAATTTGCCTTAATAGACTATTGAGAGTTCTTTATTTCTCTGTTTTAAGAAAGTATTCATTAACATTGGCCCATTTCCACTACTTGGAAGATAACTTACAGTCCTGCTTTGTTTCCCCCCCAGGCGATCCGTGTTCTAGGTCTCCTTGGAGCTCTGGACCCGTACAAGCACAAAGTGAACATTGGCATGATCGACCAGTCACGAGACGCCTCTGCAGTCAGTCTTTCTGAGTCTAAATCAAGTCAAGATTCAGGTATCCCTACAATATTATCCCCGTAACCAATCTCTGCGTAGGTAGCACTTTATTGTGCTCTGGATATTGATTAGTTGAACATTATTTTTTTTGGTTCTTTTCTCTAGTGATATTAAATTCTAAGCAGCTGGAAAATGTGTTCTTCACACCCACACCCTAAGTCTCGTAATGGACCTTATAGACTTTTTCTGGTCATTATTTTTAGACACGTACACAGTGAGGTTATTTTTTGTTGCAAAATTTTATTTTTTCTGGTGTGAGTGCTGTGTGTTTATGTAAGTTTGATGGATAAAGTCATGGCTCATAGATGAGTAGGTGTAATTGCTGCATTATTACTTTAACCGTAATGGAATTTTGCAACGCCTGCAAGGTTTTTTTTTTTACACACGTGCTGACTATAGGACAGTTGTAGCCATAACAGATTGTGTTTGGCTATACATTTTAAAACATGTATTGCAATGAGGCATACAGGACACAGTGCATTTGTAATTGTAAACCACCTGTGGATGGTGAAATACTTAAGGTTTTTAAAATAGGACGGGCCAGTTAACATTTAGAAAATGTGTATAAGACAGTTTTAAAAAAAGTACTTGTCCAATAACAGGCCATTTTTATATGGCATGGTCAGTTCTTTTTGCTGTTTGGGTTGGCAGATATGCCATTTAATAGATGGTTTGGTGTAGTTGTCCCAAACCAAGCATGTAATCATGAATTGGGATAGATGTCTTAGTTTTTTATGGGCTTCTTATATAGGTTTAAAGAGTTGTCTGTTTGGAGCTGGAGTCATTTTTCTATCATTCATCAGGCTCCTTTGAATAGATAATGTGATTACCGACACAGTTTAGAGAATCAACATTCATAGGAATGTCGATTTTCAAAGCTGTCACTTTATGTTTCATCTTTATTCCTGCAGCTGCATTGTCGATTTGTCAATACAAAGATATCGATAGTACTGAATCTCTTCTGCCTGGATCCTCGCTTGCGTCTTGACTTACAATACGGTAATAGAATGAGCAGATTGTTCATAACTGAATGAAGTCCAGCCAGACCTGAAGGATCAGGTTATATGTGTTGGCAGATTTATTAGGGCCGTTGTGTGGTGTATGTGTTTTAGGGGACCAACTTTGCTTGTTACATTTTTCATTAGTTTTGCGCATTTCAAAAACTGGCTATTTCACTAAGACTGTCTTTAAAAAATGTTTAAATATTTTACACCACTTTTTTTGCTTCCTTGAGGACTTATCTACCCCTAAACAGATCACTGTTTTCTGCAGACAACTTGGTTGATTCTATTTAAAAGTGCAAGAGCAAAGCTTCTCTCTTAGGCCTGCAGGCCTATATACATATAATATGTCTACATCACTGAGTCTTCAAGGAGACATGCTCTTTTCCAGAAGGTCAGGGAAACACTAAATACCAGTCCTTTGTATGGTCATGTTGCCCGTAAAACACACCAGACCCACTAACCCTGGAAACAGACACTTGACAAAAACTGATTAGAAGGTAACAATGATGGTTGGTCAACCAACAGCTGTCTTTTAAACTTCCAGGTTATCAAAGGTAATGACATGGTACAGAGGTAACTGTTACTTGGCAAAATACTACTACTATGTACTCAAACCACATGTCCTTCAATCTATTGTGTATCATGCAACAAAGGAAAAGCTGAATTTCTAGTCATTTCAGCCTTCAGAATCGAAGTGCTCCCTTTGTGTAGGTAGATATCCTGGGATATATTACCTAACAATTTGTGGTCTTTGTTCTGGTCATTGGTGTTTCCATCATATCCTGGGGATGACTATAGTTCTTTCTTCATTCCAGCTGATTACAGCACCAGTGAGATGTTGGTCAATATGGGCAACTTGCCTCTGGATGAATTTTACCCAGCTGTGGCCATTGTTACTCTGATGCGCATCCTGAGAGATCCCTCACTGTCAAACCACCATACCATGGTGGTCCAGGCTGTCACATTCATCTTCAAGTCTCTGGGCCTCAAGTGTGTCCAGTTCCTACCTCAGGTCATGCCCACATTTCTCAATGTGATTCGCGTTTGTGATGCCAGTATCCGAGAGGTAGGCAAAGCTAGATGTTACTTTTAATGAGTATACCGGTATTCACAAAGTCAACCTGGTCTCCCTTCTTTTCCTGCTTCTGCAGTTCCTCTTTCAGCAGATGGGAATGGTCGTATGCTTTGTAAAGATCCACATCCGCCCCTACATGGATGACATATTCACCCTCATCAGAGTGAGTAATTATGTTTACTTTCCATCCTTCTAATTATGGTCCCTTCCTTCTCATCACTGGGGATGTTCCAATGATTTAATATGTCACGGATGAGATAAGCAATGGAGAGGAGAGAAGACCTCAAGAGAAGCTCAGAGTAACGAAGCACGGTTACAGATGTTTTTGGAAATGGTCTCATTTGGAACCAGTTTATTGATTAGTCATCTGGTATGACTAACTTTGTTTGAGTCTACTATCTTAGAGCAAAATACCTTTTGGTGTGTGTTTCATTATTTTCATTTTAACATCTTTTAACCTAAAGGTAGCAAAATCTGCTAGTTATTGAAGAAAACTTGCTTTGCCTCATAGCCGTTTAGTCTCTTTTTGCTAATTTTGTATTTTATGAACTAGAAGGTGCAACATTTACGTTTTGTTGCTATTCCATGAAGTTGCTTGAAATCTGTCAAACACTAATCTCCCACAAAAACCTTCAAAAGTAAGATGGTCTCTCTCTTGATATATTTGTGGCTCTATGAATGACAGCTGCCCGCCCCCAATGTCGTAGTAATTTATTTCACAGGATAACACTCAATCAGGACGAACAGAATCGCATCAAATATATCATATACAATCCTTTTAACTTAAGTCTCAAGGCTTTTCCAGCCTCTCACTTATTGGGGAAAAAGGTAACACATCTCACACTGAATTACACACTACATTGGTAACCGCAGTAAACATCTCTGAGGCATGTTTTCCACTCAAAATGTCCAATTCTTTTTTCCTTCTTCAAATGGACAATGACTAATGACAGTCATCTTCATCACAATGTGCCAAATGGCTGCTAAAGGCATATGCTACCCTGCTCTTGCACAAACACACCTGTCGCATACATAATTAAATCGCAAGGCAAAAAATATCAAATGACATTCTTTTTTTTCTCCAAAAGTAGCTCACAACGTCCAGGAATTTTTTATGGTAATATTTTTTAAAGAGAAAAACGCTAGCGAACCGTGCCGCTGTGTCTCAAGTCCCACTGAGGTAATAAAAAGCAGAGTGAAACAATGGATCTATTCAATTTTTTTCTTCAACCTGACTGCTCAATTCATATGAGCGGTCTGGACCAGCCATTTCAGAAGATACACTAATTTGTTCTGTATTCAGCACACATACAAGGCAGGAAGTCTGTATATCCCCCACTGTGAGGCCGATGCGCTAACCACTCAGGCGCTGAATGAATGAATGGACAAATGAATTTTCTCTTCAATATAATTGTTTTTTTTTCTTTTTGGTTTACATTATAATGTTGATGTGGGTATAATATTGAGCTGGGTGCCAAAGATTTTTTTAATGCTATTACAGTTGATATAGGCCTGCAAAATGTACATAAGTGTCATGCTAGCGTCTTTACAATGTATCAAATACATATTCTGCTGATATTGCATAGTTTTTCTTTCCTGGAGACATGAAAATGTACTGTTTTACAGGAGTACTGGACACCTAATAATCCCATGCAGAACACCATCATCCTTCTGATCGAACAGATTGTTGTGGCGCTCGGTGGAGAGTTTAAACTTTATCTGCCTCAGCTCATCCCACACATGTTGCGTGTCTTCATGCATGACAACAGCACTGGGCGCAGTGTTACCATTAAGGTAAGTGCAGGGTGGTGCTCCAAACAAGAATAACAATCTTAGTTTCCAAGTGACAACTTGCAACAATGAATGCTTCCCGCAGAAAACTTGCAAAGCACAAAACAAGCAATAGCAGGATGTTATTTGTCGGGAAATACGGTAAAAAAGGTGAGAACATGCAGCGATTTCCAAATCTCGCACATATTATTTAAAAAAAGGTGAATCGTGGCTGCCTCGCGTGTTATGATTTTGGATGAATTTGAGCTGGAGTGGAAATCCAACTCTTACCACAGAATACCAGACAGACATTGCCATGTATCTCAAAAGTCAAGCTAGAGTTCCAGGCTAATTTTTGTCAATCCTACAAAATGTTCAAGACAAAGACCACAATGACATTGCCATAAACTGAATTTTTGGTGCAGTGTGTTTTGCCCTGTTATTTCTTAGTCTCCTTTATTAAAAGATAACAGCAGCTTATGGACTGGGTCATATGTGAGTCAGCTCTGAATCTGAATTTGACTCATAAGAGTGAATGATGCACAAAATTGAAGTAAATGAAACAGGTTAACCACTACTAAACCAACGGCTCGGAAAAGAAAAACATGCATCAATCATTCAAATGAGATGTTCATTCTCCATGTAGAACCATCTCTGAGCAGGAACATGCACACTTGCACCCCTTCACCTTGGATTCTTGCTGTCAATTCAAATGCTGGGTGATGAGGTCACGCGTTTTAGTGCCTGGAGTGAGGTTCTTCCCTTTGTCCATCTGCTGCTTGCATACAACATTACATATATTGCTCACTCCACCACTTTTAAGGAACACTGCCAAAAATGCCTGTTTGTTGCTCTTTTAAAAATGCGCAATCCATTTTTTTGTTGGTCAACAATTTGTGAAAAGAACAAAAAACAAAGTTGCCACTTTGGTGACTTAAAGTATCAATTCATGAAAAATGATTTCATGACAACATTTGGACCAATGCCAGTGTATACCAGTACATCAGTCAGTAAACGGCAACATACTGTATTTTAAAATTGGCTCACTTATTATGTCTGCTGACAGCTCGTGCAAATTATAAATGGGGATCCCTTAAAAGACCTATTAAGATGTTTGCACTGAGTTGTTTGCTTTCATCTACAGCTTCTAAATGCCATCCAGCTGTTTGGTGCCAACCTCGATGACTACCTCCACCTGTTGCTGCCTCCCATTGTGAAGCTGTTTGATGCATCTGATGTTCCCCTGCAGGCCCGCAAGTTCGTACTGCACAAATATGGATGCACTGTTGTATTAACCAGATATTGTTATGACATTTATAATATTTACAGGACAACTCATATGCTATTAAGTAATTCATCCTCTGGTTTCCTCCCACATACCAAGAAAAGCTACCACATAAAACTGTTGTTGATCATTATATGGAATGTTGGCAGTAAACCTTTTAAACATTTGATCTCAAAAACAATTATTATAAAACTATTTTTATCATCAATATCATTCTCAAAAACTCAAAAATGAAAAGTGGTCATTTCCCTTTTGAATAAACTGGTAAACTTGTACTTATTTGATATTTGCTTAGGGTTGCCTTGGAGACTTTGGACAGACTTACAGAATCCCTGGACTTCACCGATTACGCTTCCCGCATCATTCACCCCATTGTCCGGGCGCTTGACAGTACGCCTGAATTGCGATCCACCGCCATGGACACACTGTCCTCGCTTGTGTTTCAGTTGGGCAAGAAGGTAGGCGTTTGCTCTCCACAGGGTTTCGTTAGATAGACCCATTATTCAGTAGAACACTTCCAGCCGCCCCACTGCTGGCTGCGTATGAACAGTATTTCGGTTATCCTGTCATTACTTCCCGTTAGAATGCTGCTGTCTTTTTGTCAGTGGGGGGTCCTTTTCATGAGAGTGGATAATGTCTACTCCTTGCCTTACCCATTAACATTCATCAACACTCATTAGCATTCCTAATGTAGCCACGTCTGGCAACATGGAAAAAGGAAGTGTTTGATGTAAACCTTATAAGCAGTTTGATCTTTTTTTATTTGGTGAAATGAGGGAAAAGGATTTTCGGGTAAACAAAATTAAGTATATAATTAAGCCGACAGACCTTTTTATTGACTCTTTTGCCTTCCTCCCATTTGCAGTACCAGATATTCATTCCCATGGTAAATAAAGTGATGCTGAAGCACCGGATCAACCACCAACGCTATGACGTACTAATATGCCGTATTGTTAAGGTGAGAGAAAATTAAATCAAATTTTCAACTGCATAGCTAATGATTAATTATACTTCAGATGAGATATGCTTTTTTTCAATTTATAAAAATGTATTTTCCTTTCAACCGCCTGTGTGTGTGGCCTCGTTTTTCATGTGTGGTCTTACATGTGTCAAAAATAGGGCTACACTCTGGCAGAAGAGGAAGAAAACCCTTTAATCTTTCAGCACCGCCATCTACGTGGTAACCAAGGTGATGCACTGGTTAGTGGACCAGTGGAACCTGGACCAATGAAGAAACTTCATGTCAGCACAACAGCACTTCAGAAGGTCAGAAATAATTTGCAGTGGGTGAATCTATTGAGCACACTAACTTGCTGATGGGTAAAACAACTGCAAAAACTCAGTTGAGTAAAATGCTCTACTGAGAAATAATTTAAAATAGTTAATGATATTTTTGACGTAGCTTTGCGAAAATGATGATATTGGATTCAAGGGAGGACTTTTCTGTTGATACTCATATCACTAATGCATGACAAAATAATTGACAATTAGGGGAAAAAAGTCATACCTTCACACAGATCTGAAGATTCAGAAGGTTAAAAAACTTGATTTACTTGCTTGTAATTTGTTAGTCTGTGCATTTGTTAGTTGGCTCGTTTTTTATTCATGTGGGGTGATGTAAGATGTTAGGAATGGTCTGGAGAATCAGTTTGCTTTGTGTAAAATTATGGCCAGTTCCAGTGATTCAAACCCTGGAATTATAATTTTTTTACAAAGACCTTCAGTTCTTTCACAAATTTTGTGGAAAATATTTAGTATTTGCATATTTTTTCTGACAATCTTAACAGTTCAGTGACTCTCAATACAAGTCTTCATACCACAGCTGTTTTTGTGGAAGTTGTTTAAGTAACTTCAAAATAACACTTTTGATACCATACAAGTCGCAACAAGTCCTAGTCGATGACTAAGTTGCACTCAAGACCCTAATTACAGTTTGTCTGAAAACTACATTTATGTCATAAATGTAAAGACTCAGAAAAATACCAGGGTTCTTTTGCACCCTTGAAAAATCTTCAAATAAAAATAAATTCAAATAAGGCCTTAGTTCGAATTAAAATGTCTTAAATCCAAATTTCAATCCTGATAAATACATATAATTCCTTTTCAAACTTGTTCCGTCCATAATTTCTGAGCACAATATGGCACCAATGTCTTGGGCTCTTATGAGATTTCATGCAAGCGTAGCAGACTGATCCCACGCGGTTCTCACAGCTTTAAGAAAACATTTTTTTCCCTCACAGGCCTGGGGTGCTGCTAGAAAGGTTTCCAAGGACGACTGGCTGGAGTGGTTGAGACGCTTAAGTGTCGTGCTCCTGAAGGAGTCTTCCTCCCCAGCGCTGCGATCGTGTTGGTCGCTGGCTCAAACCTACATCCCACTGGCCAGGTACAGCACCACATTAGTCATACACTAAAGTATTAAGACACCTGGCCATTATACTTACAGGAACTAATGATGCAAGAAAATATGGAATTGATCGTCTGTTTTCCTCAAACATTTTGACTTTTTCTTTTAACCATTTAATCTGGGAAAAAAAGACTTCTATGAAGTGTTCTCATAAAGTTGGAAACTTAGACTTTTGGAAATGGCTTTGAAAACTTTGATTAATATAACAGCTGATTAAGGGTTTTGATTTCTATCTCTTAAATGTATCCATACCTACAAAATTCGACCGGTTCCCTTTGTTAACAATATTGTATATTACATATCCCCCCATTGAGTTAGATTTTTCTAGAAGTGTGATAAACGGTATTATTGTTGTTTATTTTTTTCCACCCACGCTGGAATTATATTAAAATATAAATCACTCATTACAGATACCCTTACATGGGCATGAAAAATAATGTTTACATGGGAGAGAACAGAAGTCAGTCTAAATGGATGTTGAAATGAAAACTATCTTTGTGCATTTTATTGCGTGATAAGTTTATTATTAATAGTAACTATCGCGACTGGCTCAAAACCAATGTAAATTAAGTACAACTTTTTTTTAGGAAAATTGGGATGATGTAGTTAAACAAAAACCTGAAATCTGTTTGCCGCACTCAAAAATCTAAAACAGCTGTCAGATCTAACTCAAGAATAATTTGGGGCCCAGAGTAACAGACTAGAACTCAGTGAATACCATTACTGGTGATTGATTTCCAAAACCATAGTTTGAATGGATTAGACATCTACCTAGTGTCAAACTTACTTAAATTCACAGCAGAAGTAGGTATTAAAAAAACCGTGGCTCTATTGCCACAGCATGCAGACCACTGATAACACACCTGTTATTGGCACTGGAGTTAACCCCATCTCAGAGATTAGGGAAGATCCTTTTTTAGCACTTGCATTCTAGATAGCTACCTTTTAGTACATCGCAAGAAAAAAGCTGTTGTTGTAGACCATTGTTTATGTCAAAAACACGAGCAGTTTCCAGATGTGGCTAGTTGACTAAATTAGAAGCAGATTGTAGTATTTGGTTAATCAGTGATCTGTGTTTTTTCCTCAGCAACTCCAAGTCTGTCTAGTAAACATTTATGTATCTTTGTTCACAGGGACCTTTTCAATGCAGCTTTCTTATCCTGCTGGTCTGAGCTAAGTGAAGACCAGCAGGATGAGCTGATCCGCAGCATTGAGTTAGCACTGACTTCGCAAGACATCGCTGAGGTCACCCAGACGCTACTTAACCTCGCAGAGTTCATGGAGCATAGTGACAAGGTAGGCCTCTAGTTTAATCAAACACGGAAGATAATGCAGTATATTTATTTTTCACTGCTTGAGTTCCTTGATTGAAAGAAATTGAAGAATCCACCGGAAGTAATTAACATCTATCATTCTGAAAACGGTTGTAACACTATTATGAGAACTCTGGCTAACCACGGCGACTGCCATTATCCACATATGGAGAAAACATGGAACACTGGTGCACCTTCCCAGGAGTGGGCGGCCTGGAAATAATATCCCAAGAGCTCAGCAACCTCGAAGTCACAAAGGAACCCATGAAAAATATCTCCAAAAACCCCTCAGGCCTACCTTTCCTCGGTTAAGGTCACTGTTTATGACTAAAAAAAAAGATTTCCAGGGCAAAAATCTTTGCTGATCAAGCAGAATAAAATCTCTTCTTACCTTTGCTAAAAAAATGAATGATTCTCAAGGCCTTTCAGGCAATATTCAATGGACAGACAACAGTTGAGGTAAAACCTTTTGGAAGCTGTGTCTCTTATCTGGAATAAATGTAACACAGCTTTTTGGAAAATGCTTTTTCCACACATAGTCCAACACGTTTGAATAGCTTTACGAAATAAACAGTTTATAGAAATCAATCACGTGTTTCTAGCTGTTAGAGGTCAACAAAAATACTTTATAACACAGATATTGCCTCTTTTTTTAGGGTCCTCTCCCATTAAGAGATGACAATGGCATTGTGCTGCTTGGTGAGAGAGCTGCCAAATGCCGTGCCTACGCCAAGGCTTTGCATTATAAAGAGTTGGAGTTTCAAAAAGGTCCTTCGCCCCTCATCCTGGAGTCACTTATCAGGTAAGACAAGCAAAACTCAGACAACTTTATAAATGGCTTGTATTTACTTAGATTGTAATCGCTAAGCATTTCAACACCAGAGTTTACCGCGTTTGGACTCTTATCCTGAACATTGAAAGTTCACAATGTGCGCATTGTTTATTTCTGAATCAATGGGCTTTCAAGCCATGGCCAAGCCATTCATATGCAATGGCTGTAATGATACACTAACTCATGATTAAATTACACTTACTTCATTAAATTTCTTTTTTTTTAAATATACATTTAGATTGACATTTAATTTAATGTAACAAATCACCTGAACATATCTAAACATGAATACGAGCAAAACTGATGAACTGATTAATGAATAATAAAATCCTGGGTAATTAATGCCTGACAAAATCTATGCAATTTTGTCTGGTTGTTCCTGACAATCACAGGGGCATATTACATGACATATTGTCATGATGTCACTGTGTCCTAGAATGTACAAGTTGTGACACTTTATGAGTAGAGCCTTCCTGATCATTGGAAACTGACACGAAGGCTGCTGTCTGACAGCTGATGTTGTCAAGAGACGGGACAATCAGTAATGGGGATGGAGTCACTTTTCATCATAATAGTAACGGTGGTCTGCTCCACCCGGTTCAATACATTGGCTATAAACAAGACCGGAAAATGGAATTCACTATCTATTTTGTCAGCTTGTGGTGAAGGGAGACTTGTAAGTGACAGACGCTACTGGCATCCGCACACGCAGGAAACAAAAAACAAAATCCGAAAGCAAGAGAATGCACTCACCAGTCACAAATTTACACGATTGTTCAGTATACATTAACAAATAGTAGTTACACGTAGGACATTTCACACTATTTGGCACAACAAGGGAAATTTATGACATGCTGGATTCCTTGTGGCATGGTCATTAAGAGTCCAAATCGGCAGTCAGTGGACATCTCACACTAGACGAGTCATTGGTGGCGATAGACGTCCAAACCATTTTAACTGGGAAAGGCCCCCTGTTAATGCAGTGGATGTGGTAAATTTAAATAAAAAAAATTACATACACAATAAGTGAATAATAATAATAATAATAATAATAATAATAATAATAATAATAATAATAATAATCGGACATAGGCTTTGTCATCATCATTGACTCGACAAAAGCCTAATTGTCATCATACTCAGCTGCATATGACGAAATTGGTAGTGCTTCTCCATAAGGTGCGCTTTCCCGGCAAAAGGCCCAAATAAGTGATAATTTCAGACTTGAAGTAGACTGAAATAGACTCGAATAAAAGATTCATGTTTCATTAACGACAGATATATATAAGATCTGGTAGTGACCCTATCAAGTTTTTGGGGGGGTCAAAAAAGGGCATTTAAAAATCTACTTAAACCCACCAACAAAACTAAAATCAGTCTTATTTGGAGATTTTTTTTTCCTCAGACATATTTTTTTAATCTTGCCAGGATTGGAAAATAAGTGCAAATATTTGTTGCATTAGAGAGGCCCGTTAAAAAATACAACTATTTTTTAGGGCCAATTTCACATCTCGTTCCTATTAGTTCCTGGTACCAGTAGTTAGGCACAGTCTTTGTCACAAAAATTAAGTTTGACAGGTAATATAATCCAACTGCTAATTTCTGATTTGAAAATAAATAAATAAAAGGAATTTACAATCCACATGCCATGTTTTCCATGCCCGTTGCTTTTGCATCATTGCTCTTTTTTCAGAATGGAATGCAAAAGCATTTTGGACATTTGCCCCTTTTTCATCTATGAGTGCCTGGACCTGTGTTTTTTAGAAGCCTGTTTTCAATTTCTCAGGAGCATTGATTAGGATGAATGATGGAAGCAGGCACTCCTGTGTTTTGAATATCCCATCTGTTTCTCACCTTTACGCAATTTCCCATTAAAAAAATATCTTAAGGCTGGTTTGTTAGAGCACTACAAAAACCTCGCTCTAATGAATCTTGACTATTTCAAAAAATGTCTTATGTATTATCTGATCTTAATTCAGATAATATTAATGGCAGCAGTGATTACTAGTCATGGTCTGTGTTAATGATCTTTAAATGATTTTATATTTTATTTTGTCAGGAGTCCTTATTATAGGCTTTGATCATTTTTGTTTATCCTTTCTGATGGATGAGAAGTTAAGTAGTAAGTATGAGAGGGTCTCCTTACCTTGCTAACAGTTTTGGCAGTATCTCCTCCGTTTGTCAGAGTTGTCACCACTTCTGACAAAGGGAGGAAATTCTTTCAAACCTGCAAAGTCAGAGATAACAAATCCTCAAAATTCAGTTCAAATATGTGACTATTTATGCGAAGTAATTCTTAGCTTCATCCTGTTACATTCCATAGCTGACAGAATAGAGCTATAGTGACCACCAGTGCCACCATTACAGAACAGATTGTGCCCAACCTTAGAGCTTGGACATTACATGGTCATCATTAATTCTCCATTAAGATGATTGTGGTCCTAGGAAGTATGCATGCTAATTAAGGATGCAAATCTTCTTGGCGCATCATTCTTTACACGTGCAAGTACTGACAGAAACACAAAAGTACAAATTACTGTGTACCACAAGCCAAACACACTGACAGATAACCACAACCCTGTTTCCACTTTGTCGAGCAGCTGCAGTCCATTGCCAACATTTTTGACCCTGTCTGGTCTCTTGTACAGACATGTCTTTCATTGCGCATGCTTTTGGAGTGTGGACGTTATCTTGTTGGCTCCATTTGTGATGTGACTGCAGTGTTTTGGCAGGCTGGTCAATAAAATGAGGGCCTTGCAGTTCATACAATGGGAGCCCATTTTATTTATAAAACTTCATGGGACTTTGCTCAACAAATGCTCACATTATTAATATTTTCCACAAAGTTTTTCGGTCGATTCCACCAGTTTGATTACGTTTGTGGACTTGGATTAGCGAGCCTTTCCCTACATTCCATAGGTCTTTATGTGGACTTTATTCCACTGTCAATTTCTTCCAAAAAGGAAGGGATAGCATTCCAGCCATAATTAGATGTTTATTTTTACTTCATCTGGCACCTTGTTTAATGAAAATTTCCAAATAATACTACCACAGAACTCGTATAGAATAAGTATTCTTTTGTTGATACTTTTTAAAGAATGCCTGTGCTTTTACGAACTCGTTGATCAAATCATAACACAATTGAGACTATGAAGCACGCATTTTTTCTAATGCCAGAGAAGAGTATGTTTTGGGTTTGTGTGTGGTCTTCAATGCTGGGATAGCAGCCTTAGAACTTTGTGTATGGAGGTAGCCAGAGGTCGGAAACTCAAAGCAAATAAGTTTGAGATGAATGTTAAGAAATACTGTGGTGTGCATTACATTGGTCACATTTTATTGCTATGCAGGCACAGAAGTAGGGAAGTTATGGTAATTGACAAATATGTTAGCCATGTCATTTCCCTTTAAAATAAAATAGTGTTTATTTTCTTTCATAAAAAATGTGCATACATACACTCTTAGATTTTACGAATGAGAAACTTCATACTTGAACAGCCCCCCCAAATATGCAGCCTAATTCCAATATAATTGGTCCCACTCCAACAATTAAAATGTTCAAAATAGGTTTACTCATCTCGAACATTGTATTTATTTAGATAAATCTTTGGTACTCTCCATTATGATACTGATTGGGTGGTGTTGTGGGGCATTTTATTTTATAAGCACTATAAATGAGTCATAATCCAGCCACTCATGTGGTACAGTGATAAAAGAACACATATACAATTTTAGAAAATACAATATTTTATTGATAAATACACTACACACAACTACAACTTACAATCGCACGGTATATAAAAAAAACATTCAACTGACGCAAACCTAATCAGGCCACTTACAAACAATTTGCCTTTCTTTGGCAGCTGAGGACAATCCATCATTTGGTTGATCTTGAATAAGGGAAAGCTTGTGTGATGTTGATCCAGGATGTACAGCTGTAAAACTTATAGCTGGAAACCTACAGGCCGGACCTTCATCTCCACCTTTTTGAGCGAATAGTTGGGACCGTGCCATCCGTACCAAGTGATCCCATCTGTGCTCTTCATGTGCTCACCATAGCGGTAAAAAACTCCATTCAAGTTTGAGTCAGTGCAGCAATTGTACCAGTAACCACCTAGAAAGAAATTAGATTGAGATGAGACAATTAAATGAAGAGGTGATATTAGGTTTTTGACATTTCTCCTTTAAAGAGTCATTGTTCCATTGTTACTTTTAGTTGCTTGAATTACCTTTGCGTAATGAAGCACAGTCATCTACACATTTGTCATTGTCTTTGTTGAGGGTGCTGAAGTTGGTGTTGTTATGGTAGCGCAGGGAATCTCCAGCATTTCCACGGTATTGGGCAAGGAAGAGCCTGAAGCTGTTGAGCTCATTGGCCACAGTGAAAAAGCCATACTCAGCATAACGTGTCTCTCCTTCCCAGTCCTGCATTTCAAATATTTAATGGCACTGTGTTACCTTTTGTGTGTGCATTGTGTGCTGTTGGGCATTAAAAAAAGTTTTATGTATTTTGTCTTCTGGAAAGTACCCTGTACTTTCTTGAGCAGAACCTACCTCCATCTCAATCCTTAGCACACTGGGCTGCCTTGTTAGACGGAATATGTGGTCATTGCCGAGCCAGAAGTCTCCACGAATGGATCCAAATCCACTTTTGTACTGCTTCCAGTCACGGTTAAATGACGTCAGGCCAATTTTACGCCTTTGGATTAGAGTCCAGCCACCCCCATTTGTTTTCATATCACAGAACACCTAAAGGCATATTCATAATGTAATGTAAAAATGATCGTCATTCTTTCTCAAAATTAGACAATACAAAGATGCCTTTGCTATTACTTACACTAAGCTCAGGTGTTCCTAAAAACTCATCTTTTGGAATTTTGTACTCGCCAGAGATCCTGTAGTTTTTGCTGTAGAGTGATGCACAGTCATACATGGCATCTGGATGGGGGGAGAATGTTGTCATTTATTTTAAAATTGTAAATCATTTGATCAAATCTGTTTTTTTCTTTAGCTTCATCAATGTGTGGCAAAATTCTTACATTCTTACGTGTTTTGAACAGAATGTTTTTTTTTTGCTTTAAAATTTTCAGACCGACACCTCTGATTAGTGTTGTCTTTTTACCGAAATCATTTAGCTTTAAATTAATGTCTGAGACAGTCCACCAGATTGTATTTCCAGTTCCAGATGAGGGATTTTATTTTCAATACAGATTAAAGTGATTACTGATTTACCAAAATCATACAAATTACAACCGCTATTATTGATGCTTACCTGATGTTGTCTGAGGTGCAGATTGTAGGGTCTGAAGCTGCATGATCTCCACGCGGTTGTTAATTTCAGAGTACTTGCTCTCGGCCTCAGTTACCCTGGCTTCCTGCTGCCGGTTCTGCTTGTCCAGGTCCATCATTTGCCTTACTACATTCATCAAGTCTACTTCCTGCTTGCGACTCAGCTCCCCCAGGAGACTGGTCAGATTTGCCACTTGAACCTTTAGAGAACGTACCTCATCGCAGCACTGAGCTTTAGGTGGCTTAGGTGGTTTCAGTATCTTCCTGGGTTTCTGAGCCATTGCCCCAGCCACCATAAGAATGGTGACTGCCAGAATGCTGAGATTGACTTTTGACATTTTTTGACAGTTTGCGTTCAGAACCTAAATGCAGTCTGTCAAGTTTTGGTGGTTCAGTAGTTCTTCTTTGAACAGCTCTCCCTGGTTTCCTCAATGAAGATCTCCTTTCCCAGAGCATCTTAAGTATTTGCAATTGAACCCACCCCTTTTTTCCAGTGCTCAACCCTCTGGCTTTAAGTCTTTCTCATCCCTGCCCCTTTACCTTTTCTTACAATTTACTTTCACTAAGTCCACAGAAGCTATACTCGTGTGCTGCTCGTTGCTTGGCCCCTTGGAATGTAACTTTTTTAATGTCTCCAGTAAAAAATAATATAAAAAAGAGCAAAAAAGAACGTCAAAGTTGATGCTTGAAATTCCAAATTCATTTAGAAAATTAAGTCAACTTCATAATTCTCCAAATTACTTTTAATGATTAGGATACACGAAAACCTTGCTCCTTTGCAGACCTTTGCATTTTCTTTGCGTTCTCAGCTACCTCTGCAGATTTTATTTGCAGTATATTCTTTGAGAGAAATGTTGGTTATGTAAATGTAGCATTTATGATGTTTTCATAAATTAGGATGGGAAAAGAATCTGGTTAGTAAAATAGCCACCCTGCAGTCCAGAGCTTTCGCCTACAGAGAAAATTTGGCACATCATGAAGAGCCTAATGCAACAAAGCAGGGCTAAGACAGTCGAACTGTTAGAGGCCTGTATTAGAAATGCATTGGAAAGCATTCCCATTTTTTAAACATGAGAAACTTGTTTCCTTGGTCCCCATATATTTGCAGACTGGTGAAAGAAGAGAGGCGATGCCTCAGTAGTGAAAAGGGCCTTGTCACAACTTTTTTGAAATGGGTTGAAACCATGGAATTTAACATTTTGCCCTTAAAATTATACATTTTCTCAAACATCTTTTCTATCATATTCTATTCTGAGGAACATATTGAAACATGGCAGTTTTTATTATTTGTATCGTGTCGTAACATTTTTGGAATTCAGTTTGTACATTTTTGTTAATTGGATAGGAATATATATATATATATATATATATATATATATTATACATATATATACACATATATAGTATACATATATATATACTATATATATGTATACTATATATATAATGTAATATTTCCTGTGGCATTTTAATTGTAATTATTGCCAATTATCAGATTGTATAATCAGGGCACACAATATCACAATCAGAGAAGATAATACAGGGGAAAAAATTGTTTGACATGTCATATGAGGCTTATGTTGCCTAAATAGATATTTTTATCATTTAGTATTGTGGCTGTCCTTGAATTCCGTATTAAAGGGGCGTTTTGTGAAGTGATAATAGTTGGTCATTAAACTCGTGAATTCTATAACCAAAGTCTCTAATGTGCGTCAGAGTCTTGGCGGAAAAATCTCATAAATCTCACTTGCTTCTAATGTATCCTAATGGCATTGCTTTCCTATTTACTTGCCCTGAACTCTTTCATTCAGAGCTAACACACCCAGCTGGATGTTGTTTGTGTATGTTTACAAGCTCACTGTTTTTCCTTGGAAACAGCACACTTAAATACACACCCTCTAATTCAGTTCATTAGATGTTACACAATATACTCACCGAAAGCACCCTACAACCAATCTCTTTACCAGATTTCTTTTGCCCTCAGTAGGGACACTTTCGACCACCTGTCAAGCTAATTGCATTTATCCTAAAATGGTGGCTGACATAACGCTGTAGTAACAAAATGCTCACTGGAGGCTTTTCTGCCACTATACATGACCGAAAGATGTTTTGCTATTAAGCAGTGACCACTGGTGCTAAACTGTCAGCAGAATACTCTTTGGTTCAATTACTTGGGGTGAAAAAGAACCAGAGGATTCTTTTTCAAAATGTTGAGTTATAACATAATGTTTATTCTCCATTCTTCATAACCTCTTTTTCTACATGTATATATCGTTTATAGGCATTTAGCCTATTACTCCCACTTGCTCATACATGAATCATTATTATGATGCACTATTTCAAGCCTTTGTTTACTGACATACACTGTGGTCTACAATTAGCTCTTGTTTAATATAAATTAGACTTGATTCCAAATCACTAAGACCTATTACGGATTAAATTATATCAGTATTGCATGGATATCAAAGCTAAACATAACATTTTAGCAATATAGTTTTAATTAAACCTGATTTTGGATGGAATTTGAGGTAGGCCTCTTTCCTTAGAATTGCCAGTAGATATGACAATTGAAACACCAATCCTCTATTGTATTTAATGCAGTCAGTGAATATAGAATAAACAGGTACAAGCAAAGAGAAGAAATTCACTTAAACCAAATTGACCAGTTGTCTGGAACCTTTCTACTGGGAGATTGTAATTTAAGTTTAGAGGTATGAACAAATAAATGAACAATAACCAAAAAATACCTACTACTGTTTTATCGGAATTGGGGTTTGCATTTTCATTTTGTATTAGAAACAAATCAGTTTTTACAGGGTCTTTAACGAAAATGTAACACACTATTATTCTATTTTCCATGACTACACTGGGGGCATTGTGCAGCTCACTGGCTGACTTCATGTCTTGGCAGACCTTCAGATGTCCTGGTGGCTTAGGTTTGTGATGGCTGCCAGGTGGTATCTGTTATACAGCAAATGCAAGCCACTCCATCAGCTAATCGTTTGCCACTCTCCAAACAAGTAGCTAAGACATGCATCCTGTGGGGAAAGAGTGTAAATTGGCCCCAATTCTCATATCTTACCGAAGGTCTGAATAAGAACATTTTTGTGCAATTAGAAATGGTTTTAAGAGAAATGTTGTCACAGGATATATATAAGGGCCCACAATATTTAGTGTCTGTTGTGTTCTCTGGATGAGGGTCAATTCTCAGTTGTTTTTATTTTAATTTAATTCAGTTATTTAGTTTTAGCTATAGGCAGCCCAGTGGGCCAAGTGGTTAGCGCGTCGGCCTAACAGCTCTGGGGTCCTGGGTTCAAGTCCAGATCGGTCCACCTGTGTGGAGTTTGCATGTTCTCCCCGGGCGTGCGTGGGTTTCCTCTGGGTACTCCGGTTTCCTCCCACATTCAAAAAACATGCATTGTAGGCTGATTGGACACTCTAAATTGCACCTAGGTATGGGTGTGTGTGCATGGTTGTCCATCTCCTTGTGCCCTGCGATCGGCTGGCCACCGAATCAGGATGTCCCCCGCCTCTGGCCCGGAGACAGCTGGGATTGGCCCCAGCACCCCCGTGACCCTAATGAGGATAAAGCGGTTCAGAAAATTAGTGAGTGAGTTTTAGCTATGCTTTCTGTACCACTTAATTTTACATGTTTCAACATAAATTAGGGAATATTTCCACTGTAATCCTATTAAGAAAATTGTAAGTATGCAGAGGCAAGTCCAGACTTTTTCGTTCACACAGCAGCAGCATTCCAATGAGGTCACTTCCAGGTTTTTAGGGATGGGGGCACCAGAGCCACTTTGTTCTGTAGGCCTCTAAACCTGAAGGTGACAAGCGCAGGAAACATGGTCTGCTCTGGCCTCCCACTTGGTGATAGTGTTGGAATAGTTTCTCCAGCTGGAAGCCCAACATGCCTGGGGTAACAAAAAAAAGACCAACAGAAACTTTTGCCTGTTTTCTGTTTCCTGTGTTAAACAGAACAAAATCTATTCTACATATTTAGTAGAATCTATTTGGTTAAGGGAAAAAACAGTTTAATGGTGTCAAAGGTCTATGCCCCCCATAGCAACTATTGTTGTGGAATTATATAGACTGCTGGACACTGTCATTCCACCAGTTGCTCTCCAGCACTGTTGCTAGGTTGTATGCTTAATTGCATGTTCACTCCGTGTAACAGATTGCCTGGACTTTTAGCAGGATGTGTCCTTATTTACCGATTTTACAGCTGTCCTGTTCAGCTGCTTTGGAGAATGATAACTCTGAGTTTCTTTTAAAGCTAAAAAAATTTGTGTGCCACGTGGGAGTTTAGTGTACTCCCCTTGCAGTAATATGTTGTTTATTCAGGAAATGTATCAGGACAGATGAGCCTCACAGAACATGGATATTAATAATGAATTATAATTTGCTACGTAGTTGTAAGTAGCGTTAAGATTTTTATGATTATTATTATTCTTTTTACCAGTGAAGCACCATATGGGGAGTTGATATATATACCTAATAAACAGGGGGTTAAGAAGAGAAGATTCTTACAATGAAAATTACAAGGAGTAGCTGTAAAGAAGGAAGCAGACTTCAAGTACTTGGGGTCAACAGTGCAGGCTGATGGAGAATGTGGAAAGGAAGGGAGGAACCATGTGGAACAGCTGGAGGAAAGTATCAGGTGTGTTATGTGATAGGAGAGTGTCAACGACGATGAAAGGAAAGGTCTACAGGACAGTGGTGAGGCCATGATATATGGCTTAGAGACAGCAGTTCTTGTAAAAAGACAGCAGGCAAAGCTAGAAGTAGTGGAGATGAAGGTGCTGAGGTCCTTCTTATGATTGACCAGGTTGGATAGTATCAATTGATTTTATTATTTATTTTTTAATGTTTTTTATTTTATTTTTAGAAATGGGTCAATAAGAGAGAGTATGAAGGTTAGGCATGGTCAGGGAAAGTAGACTGATGGGTTGAATATGTCTAGAGGAGAGATATCGGTAGAAGGATGTTGAAGGTGGAACTGCCAGGGAACAAGTATAGAAGTGGTCCAAGGAGAAGATACATGGATGTAGTGAGAGAGGACATGTAAGGGGCTGGTGTAGGGGAGGATGACTCCGTGTTGAAGGAATGCATTTGGTTTCTATTCAAGTCACTCACTTGTGTGTTTATTAAGTTTACCTGTCACACACTCATGTCTCACAAGCAGCTTTATAATGTTTGGAATGGTCACTTGATGAGCCATTTCATCATATTCTGACCTCAACAGTGTTTCAAAGCGCAAATATACTCAGGTATCCCTCATAAAATACCCCGAGGAACTCCACTGCATACCAGCATTTATCAAAGGCCTAATTTCTCCAGATATATTGGCTGTGGTCACTCATGTGTTTTGCCATTAAGGAAATACATTAGAGTTGCCTTTCAAAGTAGTGTTTCCAGATGTTGAGTTCAGTGTGTTCATGTTGGATTTATTGGTAACACATTTGTGACCTAGCATAGCAAAATGTGTCTGAAATTGCACAGAGCGATTCTGAGATGATATGCGAGGGTTTTTCACCCGGTGAAAATTTTCCTTATTGAACGTTCAATAAACAGTAATTTTATCATTTCCAAGTTCATTATCATTAAATAAAAAGTGTTCATCTTGTTAAAACTCGGCCAAAAAAGTGACACCCTGAATTGGTGGCTAGCCAATCGCAGGGCGTAAAGAGATGGACAACCATTCACGCTCACACGCATACCTAGGGGCAATTTATAGTGTTATATCCTAATATTAGGAAGTTATTTAACCTGTGAATACTATTGTCAAAAAAGCCAAAAGTGATTTTATCTTAACTCAGATATCCTTCCTGCAAAATTCGTATGAGTTCAACTGAAAACCTTTTCATTTAAAACTTATTTATTTCATTTTAATTTTTTTCCCTCAGTATCAACAATAAACTGCAGCAACCAGAAGCTGCATCAGGTGTGTTGGAGTATGCCATGAAACATTTTGGTGAACTGGTAAGTATCTTGAATAAAATTTAAAAATAAATAAATAAAAAGTAAAATCTTTAATAGAGAGAGGTCTAATTGATTTTAAAGATGTGCAAAATCAGCAAAATAGTATATATTTATGTATACATGCATAGAGAGAAAATTTGGTTTGTAGTTTGTCCTCCCCCTCCCTTATCAAAAAAGCCTTATAAAAGGGTTGTCACCCCCAAAAAGAAAAACCTACTACATAATTTTTACATAGATTTTTTTTCTTGTGGGATATGGAATTTCAGAAACTTGGCTCTGGATTTGGTAATTCCTATTGACACCTTTACCTTATTACACCATCATATATGCTCATGATAAAATATAACCTTCATGAACTCGGTAATGTTTGGTCTTTTGTCTGCATACTCTTTAGGGGGTGTCCTTGATCATTCCAGCTGCATACCTGCAGAACACCATGTTCTAAAAAACTAACATGTGGCAAACCCATTTACTTTGCTGATTTGTCATTTACAGGGAGAATTCTTCCCCCTGTGTTTTAAGAAATATAAATATTAAAGTGATTGACAAAACTTTTATGTGCAACCCTTTGCAAATAAACCAGTTTAACGAATTGAAAAAACAACCAAAGAATTTCATTTTTCTTATTTGTAATGGTGGAGAAAAAACACAAGTCAGTAGATCCAGGAAAAAGCCGCTGGCATGGGAACAGCCGATCAAATGCAAATATCCTAGAATGTCTGCCCTTCCTCGTGTTATCAGTGATATCCATAGTTCTTGCAGTTGAGTCTATCAATTTTGGTGTGTGGAGCTATAACTGACTTCACAGTCATCACAAAAAAAGTTGTAACAATAAGAAGATATGTTTTTGTGTTTAAACATGTTCTCCATAATTTAGAGGTCTAAGAAATATTCATATAAAACTCAGTTAGATACCCATTTAGAATGGATAGCAACACAAGATTGCAACATTGGTACAGAAGCCTATTCTCTTCAATTTAGTAAAATCACAGTCTTTTTTTGGAATGACCAACTACCCACTACCATCTATTTTTATTGATCTTTTATGTTCCAAAGAATGTGTACTACAACTATTTAAATCTTTCTTTTTTTCCCCACAGGAAATTCAAGCCACCTGGTACGAGAAACTCCATGAGTGGGAAGACGCCCTGGTGGCATATGACAAGAAGATTGACATGAACAAAGAGGATCCAGAGCTCATCCTGGGCAGAATGCGCTGCTTAGAGGCCCTGGGAGAATGGTGTGTGATCATTTAGAGCTTGTCTGACACCAGCAATACCTCGTACAAACTGAACATTTTAGTTTTATTAGCTTAATGCATAAACACTTGATCAGCTATGTTTTTAAAATCTGAATTTTTTTTTCGTAACTGCGTTTATGACATCGAGTTTGTCAATATGGTTTGAAATATCAATATCCCTGTACTCTCTGCTTATGCAGCTTTTTCCTAATATGCCCTAACAAAATTCTTTTGGATGGGGTGAAAGGATAAAAAGAAGTTCCTTTGAGATGACGGAAGTAATAAACTCCGGAAAGAATGAAGAGAGAGACAATTTTGGTTATAGGTGTAGCCATTCTACCATTCTACAGAAAACTGCATAGCGACAGCTCCTCCTCAAATTGCATTCTTGGTACAAAAGACAGCAATGTCAACGAAATCCAAACACTGAATGTGAATACTCACCGAAATTTAGATTTTAAGCAGATGGCCATCTGCTTGTCTGACTGTTGTCAATGGTGCCATTTTGGTAAATGTGATTTTCAAGGAGTATTTTATCTCCAGTTGGCTTTATGCGTGTGTGTGGGCAAACCTGTTAAGAGTGAAGATTAAATAATACCTGTCAGACTCATGAGTCAAAGAAGATCTGATTTTTTAAGAACACATAGTTCTCTGTGGGGTCAAGTATATACCACTATCATTTACTGTACATGCACAATCGCAGCCCCTGCTGATGATGTTGTTGCTGTTTTTTAGGGGCCAGTTACACCAGCAGTGCTGTGAGGAGTGGGCTCTTGTCAGTGAAGAAACCCAGGCTAAGATGGCTCGCATGGCTGCTGCGGCCGCTTGGGGACTAGGTAACTTGGATACTTTAATCATATCCACATACACTATTGCAAATATTACCTCATGGTGAGCAGTTCTTTTACATTATTTTTTGCATTTAAAACTGCTGCGATCTAGTAAAATGGGTTACTGAATGCAATTTAAACAATCCTTTCTCACATAACGTGGTAGTGGGCACTCATAAAACAATTCATTATAGGGGAGGATAGACATATGCATGGTCAAAGAGCATCCTTTGAGACTTGTGGTCTGTGGCTTTGCCTTCAACCAGCAGAGCTGTGTATATAAGGACTATCTTTGCCATCTGTCATTTAAAAGTCAGGCTGTAGTCTGTTTGATCTGCATGTGTTATTCAATTCATAAATTATATATACAATGGTAAGCTAGGGTGAATAGATCATCACGGCCTTGAACATTTCTTTTTATACTTGATTGTTTTGCCATCAGGACACTGGGACAGCATGGAGGAATACACATGCATGATACCAAGAGACACACATGATGGTGCATTTTACAGAGCAGTTCTAGCCCTCCATCAGGACCTGTTCTCATTGGCTCAACAGGTATGTTACATCATATTTAAAATACACCCACTTGAGTGAACTTTCAGCCCCCATTGAGTGTACAGTACATTAAAGGCTATATTTTTAGAGAAAATAAAGAAAGGGCATGGGAACACTTTATAGCCTCCCATTTTCTGGAATCTTCATTCGTCTTTTGAGCAGTCCATTAAAACTGAACCGCATTGTACAAACTGTAGTGAGGATACAAAAAATGTTCACGTGTATTCCATGTTTGTTTAAATTCCCACATCGGCTCACATGTTCACAAAGGTTTTTTTAATAGGTTTTTTTATTTTACTGTTATAATGTGATACCTACATGGTGTTAATTTTATGTAAGTTACCTTCAAAACATATTCCTTCCTCTACAAGGAGTAGTTTTTTAGTACTAGTTTTCTGATGGTTAAAATAAGTCTTCTGTTTGCCATGCAATATAATGAAAATATTTGACCAAAACTACTAAGTAAGCACAAGAACTTTACACCGTCCAAGCAATGCGCTCTCTTAAGAGCAGTCGTTTCCAAATGCAAGATCCACAAAGGCATTTGCTACTGAGGGCCAACGATGTAACTCATGATGTGGCTGGCTCCACCACAGCCTCTGAGGGCACGTGCTTGGCAGGAGGAGGATGTAAAATTCTACTCGTCCGCAAGTGTGTGGTAATACTATTTTGCATGAAAAATATTGGACCGGTAGAGTAAAAAAATATTAAATGCCATATGAAATAGAAAGGCTGAACCTGAGAAATGCAGTTGGTGCAGTTTAAATCGCAAATACTTTTGTGGGAACATGGCTCCAAATCTTTCTTAGTTTCTCAATATCTACTTGACACTTGGTAAATGATTTGGATGTATTTCTATTTTTATTTGTAAAATCTTGAACGTGTAGCCCTTTGGCCTTCAAGTTCATTTCCTTGGAGCCAAATCCCCTATGCAAATTAGATGAGGTCATTGGATAATGTTGCCAAGACTTCCAATGAATGCAAGCCTTTAGCTTTCACATTAGTAAACACCTGTTCCTTCAATTTCCCGGGATTCGTCCAGCACGTTTTACGGCAACTAGTTATTCTCTATGCCCCCTGGCCATCTCCACCTAACCCCCTCAAAGACAGAAATTAGATCCAGGTGTGGCCTAAAGGACACAGAATCAAATGAATGGGGAATGCAATTTTACTTTTATTGACACCAGTCCACTCAAAATGAATAATGGTCAATGAAAAGCAGATGGATCTAGGGTGAGAGTTTAAACATCAACATGAACTCAGTCCATTCTTTCGGATCTTGTTATTAATCCTCACTGTTCGGTCCTTCTGATTTCATATGGACGTGTTCTTTTGCCACTCAAGCAGACCTGCTACAAAATCCCAGAATATATCTGTGCCTCATTTGAGGTGGCTTTCCAAATGTTTTGTTTCCGCCACAGAACATAACCACTGCAATTCAAGGGTAGAATCTTCTGAAACATTACTGATTATATGAGCTGCCCTCTTGGGTTGATTTAATTGTTACACATTTTAGACTTTACTCCAATGATGCCGACATAGCATGCTTTAATGGTATACTGGAGTAGTATTAGGGGAACTATTTAAGTGCATATAAGCACAATCATTAGGGAAGAGATTGGATTGGGTCACCATATTTTTGCTTTTGCTAAAGCCAGACACTGTATTTATCAGGAGCCGTCTGGGCTCAGCCTATGCCAATAAAAACCCATCACTGGAACTGTGAATAAACTGTCACATCCTTACTCTCCCCAATCCCTCCTCTTGTTCCGCATGCCAACACAGGTGTTTTGGCATGACGACCTTCTTCTTTCTCCCTGGGATAAATATTTGCTGGTTGTTGGATACAAACAGCTCTTTGCTTTGACCTGCAATAACTTCCTCAGTCAACCATTTTACCTTCGTTTGTGATAACAATATACTGAGACATTAAAATTGACATGCAACCAATTATTATTAATACAAAGAAAAGACATGCCTATTTTTGATTATCCTACTTTTCCATTAAACCATAAGCTAATTCATAGATAGACATCAGGTATCCTTGAACATTCACTTCCAGATTCAGTGTTACAAAACATGTTTTTCTATTTAGGAAAAAGGGTTTTTTCTGCATGAGAGCATTGTTGACAACATTCAATGTATAATTATATTTGTTTTGCAGTGCATTGATAAAGCAAGAGACCTCCTTGATGCTGAGCTGACAGCCATGGCTGGAGAGAGTTATAGTCGAGCCTATGGAGTATGTTATAAAACATGTTATGTTTATTGCAAATTATTACCAGCTTTTCAAAAACTATTGTATGAGTCTGATCTGTCTTGAAGAGGTTTCTGATTTTTTTTAAATTGCTATCATGAACGTCTAGACAAATGTCATCACATTTGAAGTGATTGTCTGAAGTCTAACAATCAGAAATCAGAACCAGATTTTTTTGGCCAACTATATTAGAAGTGCACATTTAGCCAAATCAGAACAAAAATCCACTTAAACAAAATTACATTAGAACATACCACATAATTGATGAATACATAAATTACTGATACTAAATTAGATTTAAATGTTAACTAGAAAAGTTAGGCAATTTACAATGCTTTGGAACACTACATTTTTTGGAATTAACTAATTCGAGTCAATAAATCGTATCACTCCCACTGGTACCATCTTGGTACAAAACATTTTTTGATTGCACACGAGTAGACTGCCATGACACACTACCTACTGGTTTCGAACAAACTAGCATGGATTAAAAACATTATAAGGTGTGACTTCATTTCTTAAAATGGGACACAATTTTACCCTGTCACAGTTGTTAATGCTTAAATTCTAGTTGAACTGATCGCTCAGATTATGAACTCTCTAAGTCTGTTTTAACAGCCATTTCCCCCACAAATTTTAGTTGAAAACCACATTATATGAGCACAGTTCAGACATCTTCCCAAGAAGTTCCACAATATCATGTACATTTCCAAAAACCTGAGGAACTGGTAATGACCATGTCCTTGCGACAGCCACGCTTGTTGTGGTGTCCGTTTTATTACACTGTTACAGAATTTTGTCCCCATAAATTTAAACGCTTAAATCATCTCAAATCTATTCATGTTCTTCCCAGGCAATGGTGTCGTGCCAGATGCTGTCTGAGTTGGAGGAGGTGATTCAGTACAAGCTTGTGCCTGAGAGGAGGGACATCATTAGGGAAACATGGTGGGAGAGACTTCAGGTAACCTCAGGCCTTCAACATGATGTATGGAAGCGCGCACACTCGAATGAACTCACGTGTGAAGGCTCAAATGCAGCAAAGAGCAGATGTTGAAAAGGCTACTGTTACTCAAGGGCGGCATTGTATGCCAAACATTAACAGTTTTCGTGGATAAAGCTTCATAGTCGCAAGTGTATGAAAGAAGCACTGAAAGCTCCTGTCTTCACATCTGATTTTTGTACAATAAGTTGTCTTGGTTTTCGACGATCTTTGTTTCTATGCAGCCTCCTCTATATGGCTTTGTTTGTTTTATAATGCAACACAAATAGTTAAAAGAATAATTTCTTTTCTATCGAGGACTTAATCGTTATTTAAGAATTATCTTTTTATTATTATGGTATCAAATTATAATGTTATTCACTTGAATTCTTTTATAAAATGAAATAAAAAAAAAATTGCATTTCTCACAAAATTTAACTGCAGTGCAACAAGAAGAAAAAGTAGACTCATAAAAAGACTTGTGAGCCTTGGGCCAATCTTAACTTTAACATTAAAGTGCAATGCACATAAAACAAAGCACCACATATAGATTACTGGCTCTTGTAGAGAAATACGATCATGTCAGTAAGAACAGTCTTGTGACAAAATACGATCATGTCAACATGAACAGTCTTGTGATAGTCCAAAATATTTATACGCACTGAGGTGTCAAAGTGTTTCGGTCTAAATATTACGAAGCTTGTTATGCCACTGTTGCTTTGAAAGGATTAATGTTGCTCGTAGTAGTTTTTTAACAGCCTAAGTACTGGTTGTAAATGGGTGATGCACCCATTTTTTCATCTTCTGCGTGATTGAATTGAATTGAATGCTTTTATTGTCATTATACAAGTATAATGAGATTTGAATCTTTCACCACGTAGTGCACAAATAACAATAACAAACAGGCAAATTAATAGGAAATAAATTAAAAAGTAATCCAAGGGAGGTCAGCAGAGCGAAGCGGGCTTGTTCCGTCTGAAGTCCAGGATGAGTTCCATTGTTTTGGAGACGTTCAGTGCCAAGTTGTTGAGAGCGCACCACTCGCTGAGTATAGACATGACAACAAATCAGTTTATAGTAATGATAGAAAAATAATCACTAAATAGTAATAGATAAACAAGTGGTCAACATAATAAATAAGTAGTATAAGTAATTAGTCTTGATTAGGTCCTAGGTGCAGAACTCGAGTTGAGTATGGTGAAAGCTCTTGGGAAGAAACCGTCCTTGAGTCTGTTGGTCTTGGCTGTTATGGCTCTGTAGCCCCTTCCAGTGGGCAGCAGGTTGAAGTGGTGGAAGCCAGGATACACATTGTCTTTAATAATGCTGTCTGCCCTTCTAAGGCACCGGGATTCATAGAAGCTGGACAGAGTAGGTAGGGGGCAGTTGATGATCTTTTGGTCTGTGTTGATCACCCTCTGCAGGTTGGTGTTCAGTTGCTCCTTCCTGAGCATTCTCAGGAAATGTAGCCTCTGCTGCACCTTCTTGATGAGTGCTGTGGTGTTTGCCGCCCAAGTGACAATCTGTTGGGGATGAAGTGATTAATTAGTACCCATATACTTTTTGTGCCCAGGAAACATCTTGCTGATGCAAAAACTAAGCTAGAAAAGAATCGATCACAATTTCTAACCTCCATCCATTCTCAAATCTGCCTCCACACTCAAAACCTATGACCTCGGATATATTACCTGTTGAGCTTGGGTAATTTGACTATTACAAAATACAGTAATCATAAGTATTTAATCTATTTCACGTACTTGGTGGCCCCACAATAGGTGGAAATATTGCATTTTAAATATCTGATGCCAATACATACGATGAAGAAAAAGGCCTTTTCAACCAAATCTTTTTGACAGATGATGTGATGAATATACTATGTCGTAACATTCCATTTCTGTTCTGCTTCTTTTGGCTGATGCACCATTTAAAGCTAAATATTTGCCGTTTTACACATCGATTTCCATACAGTCTGATTTGGGACTTGTGGGTTCCTTCCATAATTGAACCAGACTCTGGGAAGAAGTAATGACTTAGCAATGACAAATGTTTTAGGCATACTGAAGACAGGCCACCATGTCATACACCACGCAAGGAAGTTAGCTGGCCCCCTGTTACCCTGGCGGCCTTATATTTCTTTCACTTTCAATGATTCTCGTGCTATGGGAACTATGGGCCCTGTATTGGGCCATGACAACAAGGTTGCTTAGTCTGCGTTTAAGCTCCAAACCGTATGAAACAGGTGAATATCTTTATAATTATGGCAAAGGATGTTCATGGTGGGAACCAAGGTCAGACAGAACGTTTGGTGTTAAGCCAAAGAAGGGTTCTTCGAGCACAGGTCTATTATAATTTGCCCTTTTGTAAATCTCAGATGCCTGCCAATTAAAATTTGTACAGCAGCCCCCCTTATCCAGGAAAGATCTAGGACGATGGCGAATAAAGACAGAAGAGCGCAACAAAAGAAGAAACACAAAAATTGAGCAATTCCAATTTCAAACTGACATTTAGATTTGCAAGAAAGTTTGATTTCATCAGGATGGCTCTTATTTGGCTAATTAGTGTAGGCAAAAGTAGTCATTGGCGGTGCAATTTTTACCTTATTAAACTGCAGACATGGCACACACACAGGAACAAGATCTGTGAGATTTAGCATGATCTTTTTCTTATCTACTGAATTGTTAGACATTTTTGGGCTGAGATTTATGTTCTCGTTGTAAATTATTTATCAGAAATCGGTAATGTTCAGAATTGCTGAGCCATCATTGTAACTGATGGTGTGCCTGTTGGGTTTCTTTCATTTGGTCAGAAAATAGTATTTACATTTTGTGTGCAGGAGTTAATATTTGGCTTATGAGAAAGTCGTGCTCCTCACCAATATACCACAAATTGGAAAGCAGTGTGTTTTTATCCTGTCCTATTCATTTTCTTCTCACGGTTTGGAATGACACCTGGCAAATTCTTCTCTGTGATTTTTCAAAGGTTTCAGACTTGACAGTTGAAAAGAACGCATTTCCAGACATAGAAATCCTTATGCAGTAAAATAAAGCTTGATCAGACTGTCTTCTTTTTCCAATCATAAAAGATGTTCTCTGCGAATCCTGCGAGGGCTGCTTGGGGCAAAACTATAGATCTTCTAATGCCAAGGCAGGATCTGTAAAGACAGTGAACATTTTATTTCCCTATTTCTGATTCATTTGGGATTTATTTCTGTCCAAGAATTCCTGTGCCTACGCCTTCCCTTATTTTATTCAGTAGCACTATTCCATTGGTCTAGTTAAATTGTAAAAAAAAAAATGATTTCCTCGGAAACGTTCCTGCAACAAGGTTTTTGGTCATTTGGTCTATTGAAGGACATCAAGTTTTGAGTTACACCATTCTCTCATATGCTCTTTCTTGTTAAAATCAGTTATAATATTGCTTTTAGTGATGTAAATCATGTCAGGGATTGGTTCTTTAAGATACAGAAATGATGACCTGATTTTTTTGGTTCTGGCTCGTTGGACTAGAGTACTAGAGTCACGTGTGGGTGTTTTTGAAAATGGCAATAACGACATCTAGGGTTTTTGCTCTCTTGTGTAAAATATCGTGAATAATGAGTGGGTGGAGGATCTTTGAAGATGGTACCAAAAGAGCATTTCATCCATGCAATTTTGTTTTCCCCTCAGGGCTGTCAGCGCATCGTAGAAGACTGGCAAAGAATCCTGATGGTGAGGTCGCTCGTGATCAGCCCTCATGAGGATATGAGGACGTGGCTAAAATACGCTAGTCTTTGTGGCAAAAGTGGACGTCTGGTAAGTATATTTCCCAGAAGTATACACTTTGTAAAATGTAACACACTGAAAAAAGGTCAAAATATTAATGTAAATTTGCAGTTGCAATAATTGCATTCATGTTTTGCAAGATCTGTTTTCTGCCATCCTCCTTAAGAAGTAAGAGTACTGTATTTTCCGCACTATGAGGCGCAACTAAGGGACTTCAATTTTCTCAAAGAAACATTTTGCATTACCACTACTACTACTGCATCTTACAATCCAGTGCGCTTTATTTTTAAAACAAATTTTCACATAGGCCATTCACTGAAGGAGCGCCTTATAGTGCGGAAAATACAGTAACCATCTTGCAGCCAATGATTTAATAATGAATAAATAACAATTAGTGGATTAATAAATAGCTATTTTCAGAAAAACGTTGCATGTGCATTTCTGATTTTGTTTTTTTAATGTAAGGATTATTAAAAAAGAAAAAAAATGTTGGTCCTTTGCTTTGTACTTTTTTCCTTTCTTCACTAGCTCTGGCCTTTGAATTGTTTACTACCCCTCACCTCACCCTCTTCACCAACTGTAGTTGTAAGGAATCAGGGTCTATTAAATGGCTGTATTTTTAAGCCATTTTTAGATTCATACTTTTTCAGTATATTGCTCCCTGGTTTTGTTTTTTCATCTGTCAATAATTCAGTATGATTCGGTCACAGTTGCAGTATTTTATCAAACTTGCTTTCATCTGCCAATACAAGTCTGAAGTCTGTGAGCGACAACATCTTGAACATTTTTTTCAACCATTTTGGACCATGATCAAGTGGCAAGCAACCTTCAAAAAGAGTTTTTGCGACCAAATCATTTATAGTGATGTTCTGTCTTTGAACTCACTGTTATTCCTATTGATTGAAAATATAATTGCAGTCAATCAGCCACAGAAACACACGCACGCACACACGCAAAACACAGCATGTTTAAATGACTAAGTGTGATGTAACTGAAAATGAAAGCAGTGGCAAGCATAATGGGGAATGTGAGCACAGGGTGTTGGAAAAAATGACCTCTCTACAACTGTTCCTTTTCTCCTTTTTACCTTTTTTGCTTCCACAAAGCTTCCTAATAACTTAGTCATGCCTACTTCTCGAAAGATGTGTCATGGCAGTTATATAATGAAAGGCTGCAGGGATGTCAAGTCCTCTTATGTTTCCCAAAATGACACATTGTCATTGGGTGCCGTACTTTGTAGTCTATGAAATGTACATCCTGACATTGCTCTTCCTTTTGCTGCGATTGATTGACCCCTCAGTGACTTTATTATTCCTCACGTTCCAGGCTTTGGCCCATAAGACCCTTGTGCTCCTTTTGGGTGTTGACCCCTCCAAGCAACTTGATCACCCACTGCCCACAGCCCACCCACATGTTACATATGCATATATGAAGTACATGTGGAAGAGTGCCCGCAAGGTAAGTGCAAGTGATCTTTCTTTGTTCACCCTTCCTTGATGGAAATACAGTAACTACAAAGGGGTTGAAAGTTTCAAACTATCAGTCTTGTGATCACTTAATATTATTTTCACTTTTCCTGTATGGGCCCGGCCAGTTTGGCACTGCATGATGGTCTACGGCCACAGAAATTTATACTTCCATCACAATTGTATCCCGCTGTAGAGAGCTTGTAACGTTAGACGTGCATGAGTCAGTTATTAAAGAGTAGTGGTTTATGATTTATTAGGTTTAAAGATGGATAAAAAACATTGTGTTTCCACTAAATTCCTAGCAGTTAAAGAAAGTCCTACAGGGAAACTTGGAATAACTTGAGGGTTGAGAAAAAAAAGGAAAAACAAAGTATGATTTATTCAATCTTCTTTTCCTATTTGGTAATTGAAAAGAAACTCAAAAAGGCTGGCAAAAATCTAACAAACAGAAAAACAGCCACAGTTAATAATTGATTTAACAAGGAGGAAATTACTTTTTCCACATTAGATCACATTGCTTTAAATATTTCTTTTCTTTTATTAAATAAAATCAACAACAAAAAAATCATACTTTTTCTCTTCACTTATGTTATATTTGTCTGAGATTTAAATATGTTTATCTTAAAGTGATGTAGTAACCCTAAAAAAATCAGAATCTGGCAAATACCTTTTTAACAACACTATAAAAACATTACTAGGGCTTATTTTGTACTGCTCCAGCCAAGCTGTACTGCTCATTGTAACTCTAAATATACTTGCACACAAAATACACACATGCAAGCAGATGATGGATGTAATATTTAGTAGATGATATTTTGGAAATAGATGTTGTATTACGTTGTGATGATATGATGACTTTTTGATGATGATTTCTCATACAGGGTGAAAAATGTTAATTAGTATGTTTGCCATATAGAAAGTGTTTTTCCCCAAATTAATCATTTTGTACCTCTTCAGATTGATGCTTTCCAGCATATGCAGCATTTTGTACAAGGGATGCAGCAGCAAGCCCAGCATGCCATTGCAGCTGAAGACCAAAAACACAAACAGGAGCTTCACAAATTGATGGCCAGGTTTGTCCCCTTTGTACAGACATTTACAACATGTGGTGCTGGACTGTCCAAGTATGTACTACCAAATACTATAGAAATTTGTTAAGAATCCCGCTGGTATAAATTAGTGTTATGTATGGAAAGATGCTTAGGCGGTATATGAGAGATAAATATTCAAGCTGTTTCCATCACTTTTCCTTTTTCATTGGTAGTGTCTGTATATGTACCCTTTTTGATGTATACTTCCACATTAGCCAAAAACACAATCTAACATGCTTTTTCACGGAAAATGGATCAATTGTATTGGGTTTTTTTCCGTAAAAAAAAAAAATCAACTTCACATTTCTTCTTTTCAAAGTGAGACATTTTTTGAGTGACTAAATAGTAAATGTTCACACTGTGATATTAGACCTCTATCACACACAGTCACTCACAAGCAGCCTAAACATGGTGGCTTCATTCCATCAAATGTCAAAGATGTAATCCGCATCCTCTACTACATTGCCGGTTTTTCGTCTTCACGCCTCCCTCCGAATACTTGCCTGACAGCTCTGGCACAACGTTACAACGCACTGTGGGAAACCATGAACAGAATGAAATCTTTTTAACATGTTGTCAGCTACAACTGCTGCTTTTCAAGAAGCTGACATTGCGATTGGTCTCCTGTGTTCTCAGATCCTGATTAAAGATAGTTGATTATGAGAAATGGAAAATGATAAAGTAAAAACATTCTTTGAAAGATATCTCAGATAGCTACATGATTCCATTCTTAATTTTCCAATACAGTTATAGGAAAAATAATCCTGACAATACTATATTATAAAATGTTAAAACAATGATGACGTTTTTTTGGACATTTCCCTGGACTGTAATCACATTTTGGTTCATCCTCCGCTGCTAGTTTTCTTAAAATAAACACATTCCCTAGTATTACTTTGGAAACAAAAGATAAGTTCAAAATAATTTAATAGTTGTTAACCATTTTTTCGAACCATTTTCATGCTGAACTGTGTTGCACACAGCCATGTGTCACGCAGTACTATAGTACGGTTCCTTTAGCTTAGCAAACTAAAATGTTACAGCACATTAGCTAAAAAATGGCAATCTATTGTAGTATGCACAACCTTTTTAGCATGGTTTTGGAAAGTACTCCACTCATCTTGATTTTAACTGTAGCGGCGTCGCCATCTCCACATTAACTCCAGTCTTCGGTTACTCTGTTGCAGTGACCAAGTTGTTGTCCAGCTTGCCTCCAACACATTCACATATCGTCCCTTCTCTGTTAAGGGCTTATATCTTTCTTTATTTTCCTCCAGAGACAGCTATGTCTTCTGTATGAGCACTGAGTCTGGTATTAGGTTTTTATGTCGGTCTGTCTTGTCGGTCTGTTTAATATATCTGTCTATGCAACTTTGTATAGATTAAAGACAAACTTCTTCTGAAGGGTTGTGAAAAGCAAGTACGACAGATACAACTCCAGCCTCCTTTTATTTCTATTCAAAATAAACAACAGCATTCTCTAACCTATTTGCAAATAGTGTGTTTAGAGATAAACATAGTAGTGTACACAAAATACACTGTACAGTAGGACAGAGACTGTTGAGGCATCTTGAGGTCATTTTTATTCCTTGTTCACTGCCTGACTGTAAAATAACATTATTATTGTGAATGTAAAATTCAAGATTTTAATGTTATAAGTCTCACCTATTCGTATCAGGCCAGCCAAAATGGAAAAATTAAATACTGTAAGACACAATTAACATCTCTGCACTTTTGTAGTCTGTGTAATATATATTATACAATTCACTTTATGTTAGCTGATTAAAAAAATCTAATGATATCCACAGAAAAAATATGGAAGAGTAAGGATGAGGAGAAACAAAATAGATATTTCTGCTTTGATGTGTGCCGAGTTTATTCCAGCCTGGCTTCTTGCACAAACACACAGACATGGATCATTGCTTCTCATTAGTCACGCATAAAAAAAGCCAAATGTGACAAGTTGAAAAAAAGATGAGCCCTTTTGAAAAAAACTTGTTTTATCTTCCCAACATAGACTATAGCTATCTGGAGACAATTTCAGTGCTGTCCCTTCTCAGCTTATTCTATCTAGTGTGGCTAGGATCTGTAACATAATGCCTTCTGTCCGAATGACACATTATTTTGACATCCCTGGTGTTCACACACCCTGCTATTTTCCCAAAAGTCAACCTGTTTGACAATTTCTGCAGTTTAAGGAAACCATTTGACATCGACCCATGAAGCCGGCCGGACACATGGTAAAACATTCCAGAGATCTTACATAATCTCCATAAAAACTCTTTAGTTTAGGTATTCTGTCAATAGACTGTTGTACTCTTGATGGAGGAGATGATAACAGGATGTGTGCCAAGTGCTCAGTTTAAAGTGCGAGTGTTTTTTCAGCTTTTACCAGACTGTAGTTTTTCGATCATGATTGTCTTACCGTCCAGAGCTTGATGGATTAGACAGAATGCTACAGTGCTCTCGGTAACTGAGCAAAAAGTCATTTGGATAATTAAGGATATCTGGATGCACTCCCAGAACCTTTCAGAAGATATGTGAAGTTTTATTTGTGATAGGTTTAAAAAGACCCCCCCCCCCCTTGCTTCTCCCGAAGTCCAAACACAATTGGCTATTTTTCAAATCAATTTTCCTGAGTGCTTTGATTGTCACTTATCCTTGGTACTTAGAGGCTGCAAGATCATAATCATCATATTTCTCCTTTGACTTGACCCTACTGGCCATTTTGAAATTCATATGGTCCTGTCGTACAATAGATATAGAAACAATAAGTAGCACTTCTCTCTGATGTAAGGAAACAAAAGGACACTATGACAAATTGTTAGGGACTTTAGCTATCTGAGGTTTTATTTCTGAACTTCGTGCAACTCTGATGTTCTCTGACCTCTTGAATCAGCGGTTCTCTGCAATTTGTTGGTTTTGTTATCCTACAAAGGATGACTGAAATTTGTATGGTTTGTTTTCATATTTATATATAATGAAATGCATATATGACCCCTTTGTGTTCCTCTCCTACTAAGGTGCTTCCTGAAGTTGGGGGAGTGGCAACTTAGTCTGCAGGGTATCAATGAAAGCACCATCCCCAAAGTCCTGCAGTATTACAGCCATTCTACCGAACATGACCGCAACTGGTACAAGGTTAGCTTCAACTCCTACTCTTTACACCCTAACCCTTCTCTTTCGGTACTCGGACGTTTGGTCGCCCGGAAGGTTATTGATAATTACCATTTAAAATTGTTGCTCAAATTCCCTAAATACAAACTGTGAATTATTATTTAGTCATACTTAATGCCCTATTAATTATTAGGCTAAAGAAAAGCTCCAAATTTCCCGTACTTTTATTGTGTTTTGTTGGAGAACTTGTTAAGACCCTGACTGACGTCCCTTCCTAAGGGGACAACTCATGTACATACAAACTCTTATACACTCACACGTCCGCTCAGTGAAACTGCTCAGGGCCATTGTTGGCTTTAATTGATGCGTAGACCGTGTTGTTTTACCTTGTTTTGTCGCCGGACTTTTGGTCGCCGGACGTTTGGTCGCCCGTTGTTTGGGTCCGGGCGACCAAACGTCCACGACCAAACGTCCGGGGACCAAAAGTCCGGCGACCAAATGTCCGGTCACGTTCTCTTTCAACCTGTATGGCCACAGTAAACCCAACCAGTTATGCCTTCTAAAGGTTTTCCTCATCAGAGAAACACTATTCATTCTTTTTTGGTGCCTGGAATAAGAAATTTTTTTGAACCAGGACAGTGCTTAAGGCTACAAGGATGTTTGCTCTTTACTCACCTCCCCAGCTTCCTACCCATCTGTCCTCACCAATTTCCACAAGCTATTGACCTTCTAATAGGTGGTTGCATAACCCCGCAAAAATCACACATATTTACACAGGTTTGGATCATTCCTTAAGACTTCTTTGTCTCATCATAAAATGGAAAAAATTACGTCAATGGCTGTCATCTTGGTGGAAGACATTTCCATTCGTTGCTCGCTTCCATTCGCTCAAATTTTTACCATCTTTTGACAGGCCTGGCATGCTTGGGCAGTCATGAATTTTGAGGCGGTGCTGCATTACAAACATCAGAACCAGGCTCGTGATGAGAAGAAGAAATTACGACACACCAGCGGTGCCAGTGCGAATGGTGAGGCAAGCAACAGCGACAGTGAGGTTGACGGCAATGACCACAGTCCTGTTCCCTCACCGGGACAAAAAAAAGTGAATGAGGTGAGATTAGTGCAAAATGAATCTGTCATTTGTTACAACAAGATATAAATATTCTAATATAAAAAATAGATAATATTGTATTCTTCTGATCCAGCATTTGAAATGGGTGTAATAATCACCAAGATAGCTGCCCATTGTGTGGAATGTGCGTCAATTTTGTGTAAAATTATTCATGCATATTGCAGTGAACTACTCTTTGGCTAATGGCACCTCAAGCATTGATTAGCCTTTGACCAATTCCAATTGTCCTTCGGTGTAAGGGTGTGCATGATTGGTTGTCTGCCTACTTGTGCCCTACGATTGGCGGGCAACTAATTCAGGTTGTACCCTGCCTATTTCCCATAGTTAGCTGGAATAGCTTCCTGCACCCCCATGACCTTTGTAAGGATTATCCTAACAGAAGATGTATAAATGAGTGAAAAGAAAATAGATCAATGTTGCAATGGATCATTGTCAAAATCGCTACAGTACATTCTTGACTGTTCCTCTAAATAATAATAATAATACACATTTTTTCTTTTCTTAAAGACATTGCTCCTATACACTGTTCCCGCTGTTAAAGGGTTCTTCCGCTCCATTTCTCTGTCCAGAGGCAACAACCTGCAGGACACACTCAGGTCAGTCAGCTAGCTCTAATACTGCATGTGTGTTAAAGACAATAGTCACCACTTGACTAATGTGGGTTTGAAAGGACCTCTAGTGGTTGGTTGCTTCCCTACTCTTAATTTGGTCCGTTATTGAATATTCATCCACTTCCTGTAGCTTTTTTTTTTTACCACAAACTTGTTTATGTCGGTCTTTTTTTAGGGTTTTAACTTTGTGGTTTGATTATGGCCACTGGCCTGAAGTAAATGAGGGTCTTGTCGAGGGCATCAAGACCATCCAAATAGATACCTGGCTTCAGGTAATACATGTACACATTCTTTTCCTTTTCATCAAATATTAAAATTGAAATAGTTTAAGCCTGGGTGAATCCCTGCCATATAAATGCTCATCTGTGTGAGTGTGTGTGTGTGCGCTGTTTAGGTGATTCCACAGCTCATTGCTCGAATTGACACCCCTCGTCCTCTAGTGGGTCGCCTCATCCACCAGCTGCTTACAGACATTGGACGGTATCATCCACAAGTATGTGTGCAGGGCTACTGCTAAATGCTTTTTTTTGTAAATCTTACTCCCGTCGTTATAACAAAAAGCATGACTTAAAAATGAACTTCCTATCCATCTCCAGGCTTTGATATACCCACTAACTGTGGCCTCAAAGTCTACCACCACAGCTCGTCACAATGCTGCAAACAAAATCCTGAAGAATATGTGTGAACACTGTAACACTCTTGTACAGCAAGCCATCATGGTATGGATGTTATTGGCATTATCCCGTTACTTTACCTTACCTAAGTAACCTAAACTTCAAAGATATTTGTATATGGTTTTTCAATAGCCAGGTATTTTTGTGTATTGTCTTGTTCTTAAATGTTGTGTACTTCATCCAGGTTAGTGAGGAACTTATCAGAGTTGCCATTTTATGGCATGAGATGTGGCATGAGGGCCTCGAGGAAGCGTCACGTCTGTACTTTGGGGAGCGCAATGTCAAGGGCATGTTTGCTGTGCTGGAACCTCTACACGCAATGATGGAGAGGGGACCACAGACCTTAAAAGAGACCTCTTTTAATCAGGTGTGTGTTTGGGAGATTGGTTTTAAAACGGTGCTCTAATTGTGACACCAGGTTAGGTCATTAAAACTATACTTATTCAAAAATTGCGCTTATTTTAATATGATCATTGTAGTTATTAATTTGCACTTTTAAATAAATAATTTCTTCTTAAATGCCCCTACTTAATCCCCTAATTTTTATTTTCTAAGCATCATATCCACACCCGTGATGTATTAGACGTTCACGGTTCATTTTTTTTACTTCATAATGGAAAAACACAAACAAACAAACGCTAACATGAAAAATATAAATCGATCTAACCAGTTATACTTTTGCCTCTGTTGACCTCCCTAACTAGTCAGTCAGTGAAATGGAATAAGCTATCAACCATTCATTCTTGTTCCAGATATAGGTAGACCAATCACAAACTGTACTATTTGAATGTACTAGGCTTGGGAATCTTTGGGTGCCTCGCAATAACAATTATCCCATGATATGACAGTGCAACAATTACCATTACATGTGTGGGAAATCAATAACAATATTCTACAATACAACTATGAAGAGAAAAACTATGTACTTCTAATGGGAAAATAAACAAGTGTCAATGCTGCTTTATTGAGGCCCTTTATTGTAACATCTGTCTTTTATCATTCTTAAGGCTTATGGCAGGGACCTAATGGAGGCTCAGGATTGGTGCAGGAAGTACATGCGCTCTGGAAATGTGAAGGACTTGACCCAGGCCTGGGACCTTTACTATCATGTGTTTAGGCGCATCTCCAAACAATTGCCTCAGGTATGTAAAACACCACTTACACAAATCTGTAATGTTTATATATTTCAAATGATAAATTGCCCCTAGGTATGGGTGTGAGTGCACATGGTTGTCCGTCTCCTTGTGCCCTGCGATCGGCTGGCCACCGATTCAGGGTGTCCCCCGCCTCTGGCCTGAAGACAGCTGGGATAGGCTCCAGCACCCCCCGCGACCCTAGTGAGGATGAAGCAGTTCAGAAAATGAGATGAGATACTCATTGACTTAAATAAAACTACTATCCAATGCAATCACTCGACTGTGATTATAACTGTACAGTAAATCAGAGAAAACCTACCCAAGAACGGTTATCATGTGCAACCTACCTTGTCTTTGACGAATTAATCACCCCATGTCAGACTGCTAAAATATCACTCTTTTAAGGAAGTATTCTGAAAATTTGAAAACTTGATTTTCATCACATTGTAGTTTTGGGTGCTGGGATGTCATGGCTCAAGTTCTTCCTCGAGTTGTGAATAAAAAGACAGTTCTATTTCATTTCACAGTCACTGCGGTATTATGAAATACTCTGTGAGAATATGAGAGTGCTGCAGTTTAATGCCCACTGGGTATTACCAGAAATAAACCCTTTTTGGCGTTACCGTCAATCTGTATGCACAAATAGATAAAGAGATTATCTTAATTTACATCACCATCCAGATCTGAAGCCAGCCTTTGAAACATAACATAGTAATGGGATTTCATTTAACACCCTAATAAATGGACAAAGAGGGGCAAACTATTTAGTGTTGTGAAAGTTTAAATATATTTTGGGGTCAATACAGCGCACGTTCTGTATAATAGGTAACATACCGGAGCATTACTGACATTACACAGTTTATCAAATAAATATATTAATTGAACTTATTCATGTTGTTTTTTTATTTTTTTTAAAAACTCCTTTCAGCTGACGTCTCTGGAGCTGCAGTATGTTTCTCCAAAATTGCTGATGTGCCGTGACCTTGAACTGGCTGTCCCTGGCACCTACGACCCCAACCAGCCTATCATTCGCATCCAATCCATTGCAGCCTCCCTGCAGGTCATCACTTCTAAGCAGCGACCACGAAAACTCACCATTATGGGTAAGTTATTCAACCTGTGTTGCAGGATCTGCAAGGAATCTTCATGACACCAATTTTGACAATAATTTGAAGGAATAAAAAAATAACACTAGCACTTTCCCATTTGCTATGCCGTATGGTATGAAATATAATACTAAAGGGACTTTAAAAATGCCATGCCACTGTAAAGTCACCTTGTCTGGCAGCCAAATCATGCTGCTATTAATCACAAATGGTTCACTTTACCGCCCACTTTCCACTAGGCAGTGTCGTACCTTGTTCTCGTGTTTCACTATCAGTGATACACAACATGGGCTGTAAAAGATGAAAGGTAATAAATCAACTGACCTCTGGAGCAAGACATCAGATTAGGACCTGTCACACACTATGGGCCGCCTGGATTTACTGTCAGACCTCTTTGGCAATGGGAAAGACATTGCATTGCTTGGCTGGTCTTGAGGCGCAAACAAGAAATACAAATCTATGTCACCTAATGCAATTAAAGGCATACTGCAAGTTAGATGTACAATGAGTGAGACCGTAAGGGAGTCACAATTCTTAGTTCAAACCCCCAATTATCAAAGTGGTCCTTCATTTTCAAGATTTTTCAGGAGACTATAATCATGTACATACCATTGTTTCACTTTTTTTTTAAATGTAAATTTGGGTTTTGTGGCACCCTCTGCAGGCAGCAATGGCCATGAGTTCATGTTCCTGTTAAAAGGACACGAGGACCTCAGGCAGGATGAGAGAGTCATGCAGTTATTTGGCCTGGTCAACACGTTGCTGGCAAATGACCCTGCGTCATTACGCAAGAACCTCAGGTAATCTCACTGCTGTGTATGCATGCATCAGATTTGAATACTGACAGAGTGACTGAATTATTTATTGTTGTACTTCATGTATTCCACCTTTTAGCATCCAGCGCTATGCAGTCATCCCATTGTCTACAAACTCTGGGCTGATCGGCTGGGTTCCTCACTGTGACACCCTGCATGCCCTCATTAGAGACTACAGAGAAAAGAAAAAGATACTGCTCAACATTGAACATCGCATCATGCTGAGGGTATGTAAACCATACAAATTGCATTTCCTCAAAACTGGACACAAGCATGTCAGTCAAGATGTTAGAAGGGGTTAAAAATTAGCTGACGTTGGCATGATACTTTTTCAGACTCATGCCCCCATTGTTGATTTTCTTACCTTGTTATAATTAAATGTAGACAAATTTGACCTTCGCAACAAATGACCGATTGAATTGTCTTAATGTGCCCTTGTAGACTACGCTCGTAACAACCCAAGAGCCTATTGCCTATTGAAAAGATGATAGTGGCCACAGTAAAAAAAAAAAAAAAAAAATATATATATATAGTTATATAGTTATATAGTAATATAGTTATATAGTTATATAGTTATATAGTTATATAGTTATATAGTTATATAGATGTATAGATATAGAATCATAGGGATGGAGATAGAGATGGTTAAGATTTCTTTGTCTCAATTTCCTCCATCTCCTGAACACACACCCTGTTAAATCAAAGACCAACATTGAAGTGCAAGCACATCAACCTAATTTAATTCTTTAAATTAATTGAATGCAATTATATACTTAATTAAGCAAACATGGCTTTCACTCTTTCTACACCATCTGTAGTTGTAAAGTGACAGTTTCTAAATAACACGTTAACGGTTAGGCATCCCATTTCAAATAGATTTATCAAAACACCTGACGTTATATACATTCATTTGTTCTCTGATGAACACAGTTCTGTTGTAAATGAAGATGCATCTGGGCTCCGTAATTGCTTTATGCTAAATAATAGCACATGCACCAGACGTGCCCAATTAGACAATGTAAATCAAGCAAACCAAGGCTACAATATAAATTATGATTGTTTTAAGGTCATTTAGAAAATGAACAGAAGGGTCCCCTGCGATTGTACAACAAGCGCAATCGTTATCAAATAATACAGGGGTATCCAAACGATTCCTGGGAGGGCCACAGTGGCTACAGCTTTTCAATCCAACAGCACCACTGTCTTTCAAGTGTAATCAGTTGATTGCAATCAGGTCCCACTTGTGACAGCCAACATTGGAAAGATAAATCTGTACCCACAGCGGCAATCGAATACCATTTTGACACCCCGATATACTTACAGAGCACTAAATTAAATACATTTTTAGGTACAAAATGAGGACTTCCTGGTGGTTTTGAGGAGTGTACTCTCCAGACCCATTATCCTTATTTGACCCATTCAGACGTTCCTGTTACAGGTCGCCTAATGAACCATTCTAATCCATCGAAGTCTATAAATTCTGACCTGGAACATTAACTGCACTCATGTCTTCCCTCACTACATTTATTAAACTTCTAATATGTAGTTCTTCCTTGAGTCTTCCTCATCTTTTTATTTCTGCCAGTGTACTTACTTCCTGTCTTACAATGGCCAAACTATACCAAGCCTGCTTTCTGTAATGTTGTCCCCAAATCACCTAACCTTGGTTGTCTTTTCCTGTTGAGCTCCTTTTTAATCCTATCCAGCCTGGTCACCCCTCAAGAAAACACTGTCCCATTTATTTCCACAATGTCCTACTGTGCTTCTTGTTTTTAATTTGTGCTTTTGTTTAGTAGTATAGTAATAACAAAAATCTTTATAATTTATGTACGTGGCTAAGCATAATTTACAATGATATCATGTTTGTACTGCTGTGTTTCTGATCTATAGAGTACGTCTAATATGACATTTAAGTTCAAGATGTGGTTTGTGCTTCTTGGATGCATGTGCTTTATTAAGTACAATATTTGCTTTATTCTTCATGTTTTGTTCTTGAATGATGCTCAGATTAATTGTGTTGGGATTTTTTGATATGTTGCATTGTCTTCTATTCCCTTTAATGGTGCACCTGCTTTACAGGAATCCACACTAAATATTCATGCAATGGGATGCTTTTCTTCCAGATGGCGCCTGACTATGACCACCTGACACTGATGGAGAAAGTGGAGGTGTTTGAGCATGCTGTCAACAACACAGCCGGAGATGACCTGGCTAAGCTCTTGTGGCTAAAAAGCCCCAGTTCGGAGGTGAATGTTTTTTTAAATTTATTTTTTGATTTCTAGCTCAGGCATTCAACCTCATGATTCAGTGTTAAAATATCAAGAACATTTATCAAATAAAACCATCTTAAATTTTATACAAGTGTAAAAAAAAAAGAGAGAATGTATTTAGCACCCCCATTATACATACCACACTGCATTTGGAGAACATGCAATTGCCCACACAGTCTGTGTACCTTATTTTCAATGTGAATAAATGGAGATAAAGCAAATTATATATTATAAAATTGATATAGATTTATTGTCCTTATTTTAAGTAATCATTTTTCTTCTTCAGGTGTGGTTTGACAGGAGGACAAATTACACCCGATCTCTGGCTGTGATGTCGATGGTCGGCTACATCCTGGGGCTTGGCGACAGGTCACCTCATCAATAATTTTAAAACTAAGATTACATGATATTTGTTTCATCGTTATTGATGAGGGGATTATACTTGTGTTCTCCGCAGGCATCCTTCCAATTTGATGTTGGATCGATTAAGTGGAAAGATCCTCCACATTGACTTTGGGGATTGTTTTGAGGTAAGAGAAAATGATTATTTTCGACACGAATACATTTGGCCAAGGATTAACCAGGATCACATCATTGTCCAGGTTGCCATGACTAGAGAAAAATTTCCGGAAAAGATCCCATTCAGATTGACAAGAATGCTGACCAATGCCATGGAGGTATTTGGCACTACATGTAGCTCTGTTTGTGGTAACACCAATATTTAGCATATTTTCACCAATGCTGGATTCAACCAGAATTCATTTCAGACAAAAACTGTAGTTATGCACAAGGTGTGTTGCAGGCACCAGTTATACCTGTGCTTGTCTGTTTACAAGGTGACTGGCTTGGACGGTAACTATCGTATCACGTGCCACACGGTGATGGAAGTACTTAGGGAGCACAGGGACAGTGTAATGGCTGTGCTGGAAGCCTTTGTCTACGACCCACTGCTCAACTGGAGACTAATGGACAGTAAGGAAACATTCAGCACCAGTTAAAGTGCTCCTCTGTGTTTTAAGAAAACATTTTCAGCACATACTGACTGATACAGGCCAAAACTTTGTTAATATTTTTTTATACCTTGTCATTGTTTTCTTTGGCTGTTGCCCCTTTAGTCTGAAAAATACAGTAAATGTATTTAAGTATGGAAATCGCTAATTTCTTTTGATAAGGGAGAACATAAACATAAAAGGACTCCGTACGTGAAAACTGATATATACGTAAGAGAATAAGGGCCACGAACAATGTTCCCTCTAAGCTGCGCATGTGCGCAATTGCGTACTACTCTCGTCTTCTCCGCGCACAGCAAATCATATGGAGCGCACAAAATAAAATCCCATTTTTTTTATTTTTTATTTTATTTTTTAGCTGTGAGGTTGACGCGCAGACTACTCATCCGCCGGGCCGCCCATTCATAGATATTAATCATTACATTTTATTATTACTAAATCATTTATCTGTAGTAGACATGCACCTGCTTATGGCAGGTGTGATACTGGTGTGTGACCATAGCGAGCAATGATGATGTTGCTCACACCGGTACTCAATGTGCTCAGGGAGGTTGTCTTTCTGCCCAGACAAACAAAAAATTAGAGGGAACTTTGGCCACGAAGAATTATTTTCAGAATTATGACTTTTTTTTATCCATCAGTAAACCCCCCTCCCCACCCAATTCTTCTTCTGTAAATAGACTAAGAACAGGGGTATTACTGATGTCTCGAGGAAGTTATAGTTATGTTTTTCCACAATCCCAGCTCAGATTTAAGAAAAAAAACAGATGGTTAAGCAGTAGCAAACAAAAATAATCATTTGTCAGAGACAAAGTACTGTAGAACTAATTAGACATTCACATACACTTTGATCTTTTCAACATATGGTTGCGTTACTGTAAACAAGGTCCTTCATTAAAACTTTGACAATCTAAGTATTGTAGCACTGAAAAGGAGAAAAAACAAAAAGTTTTTAAAATTATCTTTTGAAAACTGACCTTTTTTTTCTTGTTCTTTCAATTAAAATGTTTCTGCTAGAACAGATGTGGAATTGCTATCTATGAAGATATGGTGGGAAAAGAGAATGTTCTCTTCTTTTGAAAAGAAAAAAAACTGAAGTGGAAATATCTTTGGATTTCACACACAGAAAACTTTACTGCATTTAAGAAAAATAGCACAGATATTGTTGTCATCTAAAAAAAACTTCACCTTTTTTGCCCCCGTCAATGCCAGCTAATATAAAAGGAAACAAGCGCTCGCGCACCAGAACGGACTCGTACACAGCGGGTCAGTCAGTGGGTGAGTAGTCGTTTTGTTTAATGTTTTGTTAGTGTGCCTCCCCATTGACAGTGTTCTGCCCCCTGACACAGAAGCCCTTGAGGGAATAGAAATGGGTGAGACTACACACAAGAAACCAGGGACCACAGTGCCTGAATCCATTCACTCTTTTAGTAAGTTGTCTTTTTACATTTTATTTGATATGTGTGCTCCAGTTTTCACTTTTGATGAAACACACTTCTGCCTACTGCTCAATTTAATACACTGTGATCGACTTCCTATTGTCTGGAATTTTCCGCTCAGCAGCCATTTGTTTGTGTGTTTCAGTTGGAGATGGCTTGGTGCAACCTGAAGCCCTCAACAAGAAAGCCATTCAAATTATCAACAGAGTACGAGATAAGCTTACAGGTAATTTCTGCAGCCTTCAAACAGTGATTCTCACATTCTACATGGTAAATATAACATTTGGACTTGTTTCTTCTGGTCACAATGGCACTTCATGTCATAGTTTCCACCGGTGAAAATTGATGTTGGTAGTGGTGGTAATATTAAGGCCATCCGACAAAATGCGGGATCCTCTTTCGTCATAATCATTTATCATTTATTTCTTCAAATTGTATCTGTCAATTAAAGAGGCTGTCATCTGTGCCTACGATGAATAATATGCTCCATAAGAGTATATTTATCTCTGAATTTTAAATCAATGTTTTTTTTTGCAACAAGCTGATGCTCTCTCTTCGTGTATTTATTAAAAATTTGAACGTATAGTTTAGTGTAGGGTGAAAGAGGAAATGAATTAGTGAAAGAGCAAATTAATAGTGAGCAGAATTTGATTGTAAATTTTCAAAAATAACATTTTCCATATCAACTAATGTCAGCATTTATTCAAAGAAGTTCTATAAACACCTTAAGAAAAAACAATAATTGAATAAATATTTATTAGTATTTAGTGTGCAGATGTTGAATTTGCAGCAGATTTCCATATTTGCAAATTTTTTCACTTAGCACGATTTTGCTGAGTTTCGATGTCCTCCCTTGCACTGAAAGATGAGCAATCACAGCCAGTATGCATTACGGGCCTGTGATGCTAAGATTTTTAAATGTGCAAATATAGTTACAATCCCTGTAAAAACTTGTAGTATGATTTTACATTATGTCACGAAGGCGCCTTCAATTATGCATAGTGTTTTACTAGACGTTAGAGCTCTTTTTGCACAATAATTTAATTTATGATTCCTGTTTATGAACTGGACTCCTTCCTAATTTATGTGTATGTCTAAGAATTTGCCTGTTTTTTCTAATGAGTTTTGCCTCCAAATGAATATGGATGCCCCAATTATAATAGTAGAGGTTGGTCAACATAAAATCATTATTTGCGGCAGACAATAGGAGCAGAAACAAATCAACCACAAAACTCCACAGATCTTAATGCCCTATTCAGATTTGTAGATAAGACCCTACAAGTGTGCCTTTTAGTACGTACCATCCGAAACCAATTGCGTTGTACTTGAGATTTAATGCATCAGATACATTTTGAATGAGTTTTGGTTTCCTCCAGGTCGAGACTTTTCTCATGACGAGACTCTGGATGTGCCAACACAAGTGGAACTACTAATAAAGCAGGCCACTTCGCATGAGAACTTGTGCCAATGCTACATTGGATGGTTAGTACAACTGTTTTATACGATGCCAGGTCTCTTTTTGTTGTTGTTTATCGATAAACACAATTAACAGCATTATTGTCATGACTCATCAACCATAATGATTAAATAAATCGGTTGACATACAGACCCTCTCTTCCATAAATTACATTAATTTTTACAAAATTGACTATCTAGTTATTTCTATTGGAAATGAACTACATTTTTGTAATATTGATCAGTAATGGGCGTCCCGGGTGGGGCGAGTGGTTAGCGCGTAGGCCTCACAGCTCTGGGTTCCTGAGTTCAAATCCAGGTCGGTTCACCTGTGTGGAGTTTGCGTGGTCTCTGCGTGGATTTCCTCCGGGTACTCTAGTTTCTTCCCACATTCCAAAGACATGCATGGTAGGCTGATTGGACACTCTAAATTGCCCTTAGGTCTGGGTGTGAGAGTGAATGGTTGTTGTCCATCTCCTTGTGGCCTGCAATCGGATGGCCACCGATTCAGGGTGTCCCCTGCCTCTGGCCCGGAGTCAGCTGGGATAGGCTCCAGCACCCCCCGCGACCCTAATAAGGATAAAGCGGTTCAGAAAATTTGATGAGATGATCAGTAATGTAACATTTTCAAATAATTTAACATGTTAGTTTAGCATGTTAGATTTTTCTATATAAATTGTATAACTCACTTTTGTATGACATTCTTATCATGTTATTTCTCTCATTTCTAGGTGTCCATTTTGGTGAAGAGTCACTTTTGGAAACCATTTTTTAACTTCCACTCTTAACGTCTTGTTTTTGGGACTATTCTGTTTCATGCCCCCTGCCACTTCCCATCCCACCACTAAAATTGCTGGGCTAAAATTTAGATTTACAACTTTCTTTAGACAGCAAGTGAGCCCGATGTCGCCGGCGCCTTTCTTTCCTAACCCATTGCATTATGACATGCAGCATTTTAATCTACAAGATAATGAAATATACTTGGTAATATTTGGTAGCACGTGAAACTGACACACAGCCCCTATTCCCGCGTATGCAATCAAATATTATAGCATTATTTTCCAATTATAATCCTGGTAACCCTTTTCACTAAGGCTAATCTGGGGTAAAAATGAATCTACTTTAATGTGTTATCGCTTCTTCTATAGTTTCACAACAGTTGTTTTGCCCTGAAACTAATTCTATCATTGCAGCCAAGTAATTGGCCAATTGAACTCTTTGTTGGGGTGGTCGCTTAATAATAGATCATTGATTGATTTTCAGGAACCAAGATCTTCTTGGTTTTATTTTGCAGGCACCCAAGCAGCATATTTTTAAAAAGCAAAAGATGATATTCCATGTCCCCTCTGTGGAACATTTTAACTGTAATTAAGGAATTGTCATGCTTGTGAAGTTAACCTATTACCAGAAAGACATTTTTACCATTCTTACCTTAAGCATATGGCAGCTAGCCAGTCAGTATGAGAAACTAACATCATAGTCTTTATCTTCACACAGTCCTTGTCCCAAAAGAGTAGGCCAATTTTGATTTTTGAGATTCTGTCAAATGATTTTTACACAACAAATTTTTCTGTCTTTCTTTTTTTTCTCCTCCATTGTGGAGGATTGTGATTTGTTTCCATGGCTTTGTTTTGGGGGAAAAGTGGCTAACAAGCAACGTTCTATCCTAATTTCTGTCGACTTAACGCGTGCCCCCCGGTAACAACATAACTCCTACCTAAGAGTTTTCTCCTGTGGCAATGTTAGCAGCCAGTATGCATGCTGGATGTTTCATAGGGACCAGGCTGCCAGGTTTTGTTGACAAGTACTGGTGTATTATGGTGACCTTTTACTAACTTAAACTCAACATGTAATCAATGACAAGGCATGAAGTAAGTCTGAAATCATGATGACACAATGTACAGGCTTTGTGTGCTATTAAATGTGTATAGACACACTTTGTCCGTGTTTTCATTTGGTGTATGTGTGCTTAGACGGAGCAACAAAAATAACATTTGCACATTTTAGCGCTCAGGCAGATTTACTGTCTACCCTTCCTCTTGTTTTCTTTTATTACCCACAGAGGGCACTCTGACTCCTAATAAGATCAACAGCCTTCTACCTTCTATGGCAATTGAGGATGTGGTTATCAGGCACATATAAAAGAAGAAATGTTCTTTGGGAAACTTAGCAGTCGTACTTCCAATTTGTTGTTGAACATTTGGCGCAGAAATGAGTTTAGATTACCTAACAGCAGCAGTGTGTTATATGTTCATTGTTATTCCCTCCCTAACCCCGACGTTCTCCTTTTGAAGGTTAATTACTTATAGATAGTTAGGGATTACAGATAAACAAAAAGCAGCCCATTGATCCCTTCCCTCACCTTTGCAATGTCACACTCTTTACACATTGGGACATAGTCCTGGTGATTATCTCTTCCCATCGATCCATTCCTCCTCTGTTTCCTCTCATTATTCCTTTCACTCCTATCTCACTCTTCTCCCCTACTTCTGCCAAACCTCATTAGTGAAAATTGGTATTTTCATATGCCGGGTGCCACCATTTCAGTTGCTCTTTTTCTGTTGTCTAATTCGTGTTTTGTTAGCACCCGCAACCGAGCCCGTCGAGGGGCAGTTGAGTCAATAGCTCATGTGAAATGGGTTCAATTGATTGGGGGAGGGATTAGGCTGTTTACCAACTGTGTGTATGGACTCTGGTCATAACAGCTCATTGCTGGTTTCTGTGGGAATTAAGCCAGTGGTGACTAAGAACACTCTCTGGACCCGCCGTTTGACTCGGGGACGTAAAGTGATGTCAGCATCTTGAAAGGAAATTTGGCCACCTATTACAAAACAGCAGGACCACGGAACTAACACTTTTCAAGTTAAATAATGGCAGCAAAAAGCTTTTGTACTTGCCACTTTGCCAATATGTGCAGAAAGTAGAGTGGTTTTAAAAATGTTTCCGCAACTGTGACAATTTCATTTCTAAATCATTGGGTTTTTGCTTCAGCAATTTCCTTTTGATGTATCCAAAATGACAAATGTACAAAATAAATTGGATAAAAGGAATATGCCATCAGGTAGAGATCGCACCATGGAGGTCCAACATTCACGTTCTCTGAAACGAATGTGTTGATTGGCCAAGAGAAGATCTTTATCTGCAATCGACTGCTTTTCCAAAACTATCAGGATGACTTTCACAGCAACTAATTGCAATTGAATTTAGCAAATTGCATTTTTGAATGGAGAAACCTGAATATGGAAAAAAACATTGGGCCGAAATTTTAGTGAGGATCGAAAATAATTTCTGAGAAACTGAAGGAAGTGTCATATTCTTACATTCTATCATTAATTGATATTTTGCAATTCAGTGTGAAGCTAATGCCTTCTATTTCAAAGAATGGTAATCAAATTAAACAAAGCAAGAGTAGTGCACACTCATAATGATCAATATGCAAATGCTATAAACAACACTAACTATTTTTTCTCTTTTATTTCTTCTCCTCTTTCTTTAATAAGGCTAACTCCAAAAAAATGGAATCTGCCATCCAACAGTTGGCTTTGATTCTTCTTTTCAATAACTTGGGTCATAATACAAACAAGTGAACTCAAAACTGGGGAATCCAACTCGTGAGTGGAAGACTCAATTCATTTTCACTTGAGGGATCAGAGAGAAAAAAAATAAGAGTGCAGATCTTTTTGCCTCAGCTTGAGGCCTGCACTTTGGATTTAATTAAGATGTCATGAAAATGTATTGCTCTTCTAAAGAGACATAAATCAGGTGTAGCGGTACAAGAGAAAATAGCATTTAAGTGCTACTTTCAAAGTTGTTCACAAAGAACCTGAGATGACAACAGCCCCAATCTTTCCACCTCACGTCTCTTTCTTCCGGCTACGTCTAAGCAGAAAGACAGTGGCCAAATTGACGGCTAGCTCCAGGAGTTTGTTAGCAGGCTCCAAGTTGTTTAAAAGCACCAGGCTGCAGCCAGTATGTAGTTGGGCTGTCTTTGTTCACTGTGCTGGAAAGACTGTATCGATGAAACTGACAGCGGTATAGCCCACCGGAGACCTGCTGTTCTTTCAGGATGCTTTGAACGTGCTTTGTTTCCATGCCTGTTAGGCTTGTCTGCAACATGAGCAGCAGTAAAGCTTTTTGTGCTGATCATGATTTTTTTTTCTGTTACAAGGCAGGGACAAAAAACAACACCTGTATTCTCGTGAATCTGGTTGTCGATGTCAATTTTCAGGTAGGTGAAATTGAAAAGTGCATTTTCACAGAAAAGCACTTGTACACCATGAATGTGTACATTTTGGTCAACCCTGTAAAAGGTTCGGCATCATTCTGGTTGTTTTCTGATTGACAGTGTATGCCCTTTTGTGCAACGCGAAGTCTATGCAAGAAACCAGTGGCGGTCCGTGCATTTTCTCGTAGCGCCTTCAACGAATCAATCCAACCCTCAAAAACTATTTGATGGCTATAAAACCTCGACTGCAGCTACAGCTGCGACACATAAGAAATAATCAATAAATCAATACACAAAAACGGGGTAAAATCCACTTCCTAGCAGCATTTAATGATTAAATACAAATACTGGAGCTTTTCAGACATTACAACCGGGCCAGGGGGGTGATTTTCCTGGGAAAAGACAGCGATGAACGTCAATGGTGTACCGGCAAAGATTGCCCGAAAATGGGGTAAAATCCAGGCGAAAACAGCATTTATTGATTAAATACAAATACTGGAGCTTTTTAGACATCAGAACCAGGCCCGGAGTATCATTTCCCCGGGAAAACGACAGCGATGAACGTCGATACGTCCATACGCGAAATGGCAAAGATTGCACTAAAATGGGGTAAAATCCACTTCCTAGCAGCATTTATTGATTAAATACAAATACTGGAGCTTTTCAGATATTACAACCGGGCCAGGGAGGTGATTTCCCCGGGAAAAGACAAGAATGGACGTCAATGGCGAAACGGCAAAAATTGCACTAAAATGGGGTAAAATCCACTTTCTAGCAGCATGTAGTGATTAAATACAAACACTGGAGCTTTTCAGATATCAGAACCGGGCCCACAATTGAAATATTATTTAGGAATATAGCCATATTTTACTCACCAAAAATCCTATTTAACTGTACACAATATCCATCCTCCTTTCTTTCTTCCTTCTTTTCTCTCGCCATCGAAGCTAATGCTGAAAGTCGAGCCTGTCCTGTCGTATTTCTGGCATAGTCCGTCTTGAAAATGGCTTTAAATCAACATTACAATATATTTACTTGTGCAGCCCGCTCCAAATACAGTTTGGTAGCTCTGGGTAATCACTAGCCTCATAGTTGGTGAAAGCGATGACGCATCCCTCCGCCTGCGACAAGGCAATGACGTATCCCTACGCCCGCGACAATACGTTGTGGTGTTGCCAACTCGAAATCTGATTGGTTAAAGTAACAGTCTTATCGACGCTTGTTTAATGCAGCAGAGCCCGCAGAACTGATTGTGAAGGCTTTGAGACAGATTTCTGACCCTGACAACAAATAATGGCTAAAATGTGATTGGTTAAATGCTTCAATATGAAAACACATCTGGAAGCAGTGAAACCAGTGGGAAAAGCAATGAAAGGAAGCTAACAGACAATTTGGAATTATTTAATAAGTATTGATGGACAAAATATAATATATGATTCAGATATTTCTTAGGCCAGCAGAGAAGGCCGTGAAGGCCCTGACGGCCCGCCACTGCAAGAAACAAACACAAGGTGATTTGAGTTTGTTTCTTTTTTCCTGTGTGCAGCCATGCTGATGCAATTCAACCTTTTCTTCCATCGTCATGTGTTACCCAGTGGACACCCTAAGTGGTTGCTAGCTGCGTCAGAGGGAGGTAAAGGTCTCTTTTAGCTGGGAGATCTTGAACCTTTTGTGTCTTCCACGCGTTCAATGGTGGGCTAACACTGTTTTAGCGAAATGACTTTCTAAAAGTTCCACCAAATGTGACCTAGTCATTTTGTCTGCCTCACCAAACCCACTATATTTGAATTGTGTGACTGTGACTAAAGCTTCTTAGCTTGTGCACTTTGACAAAGTGTTGTGATTAAAGTTAAAAGAATTTAAAATGCACTTCTCAGTACCTGACTCAATACGGAGACGTGCCGCATAATCATTTTAAACGCATCACATATTTATTGAAGAGATGCATTAAGCACCTCCACTCATTTTCCCCACACAGGCTAAGGAGCCAAAGAGTTGAAATTGGATCAAAGTGCTCCGTGGTAATAGTTCACAGTCTGAAGAGCTCTTACAGATGAATCTTTTCATGACCATGTAGGCAAACTACATACATTTTACCAACTGCCATTGGAGAAATATTCGACATTCACACCACAGTATTCTTCTTTCATTGTTTTTGTATGTGCCGTGTTCACAAAGCTACAGTTCTGTGATGAATATGCCTGTCTTGCAGGATCTGCACTCCAAGCCAATGGAGGCAATGCAACCAAAATGGCCAATAAACCAAATAAAACTACACACACACACGAGGAAGAAATGTCGATGTCAGGCTCCCTGTCAGGCAAATGGGAAAATGTTTCCTGTTAAACATAGTGTGCAGGTGGTGCCTTGGTGGACAGTATGTCTGCATCATTTGAAGGCTGGACATGGAACGGTATCAAGATGTACCCACCTGAGTGAGTATTGGTTATGTTTTAAACTGAAAAATGATGTGAATTTTTGGCCAAAAACATTCATATTATTTTGGGTGCAATCATGCCAGGACCGTATTAGTCGTAAGTTACATTGTTAATCAAGTACCGATCCAAATGACTGACAAAACTAAAAGAACATTCAATTCAGTCATTTTACAGGAGCCAGAAGGGACTTTAATATTCCACTGTTAGATTAAAATAGCTGCATATGATGGTTACACCCTTTCTCACTTGACAGCACCTGAAGGCCTATCTTCAGCAACCATTCCTAATTTCCCTGCAGCTGTTCTCGAACTCCCAGCGCTTCTGTCCCCGAGCCAAAAGCCTGCCAGAGTTGACCTAATGCCCAAAAGCTTGGCATGTTATAAGCATCAAGTGGCAGGCGTGGAGTCATAGGATTGTAGAAACAGGGACGCAGCACTAGATAAACCAGCCCATAAATATCTGGATGTAGTACACATTAATTGTACTTTAAAGTAAAAAAACACTTATATGAGTCACCATCAATCAAAAAATAATAATAATAATACTATATATATATATATATATATATATATATATATATATATATATATATATATATATATATATATATATAGTAATCATTGTAACTGTGCTTTATATTGCTATTCCCAAATTTAAGGCCACGCAACCCTAAACAACTACAAAGAGCACACGCCAGTCAACCCTCGTTTGTAGCCATAAAGCATTGCATTTATTTTTGCAAATATAATCAAAATACATGACAAATTCCAATACTAATCTGAAAATGCAATTGTGCCAGTTTATTTTCAGGCACCTGTTTTGCATAATTTTCCATGAAAATAGGGTTATACAAGTAAGGCCCATAATCAGCAATGCATTTACAAAAGAAATATGTGAACTCTTTCGAATTACCTGCATTTCTATGTAAAATGCTTGTTTTATATGATCTGACATCCAGCAACAATAGTCACTATAAAACTACTTAAAACAATTACCACACAAAATATGTTCCAGCGTTTTATTTATTTTGCTGAAAACACCTTGTAAATGTCAAGGTGAATAAGGCATTTATACGTTTTTAGATTGAATAACTCATTGGGCTTCCTTTGACGAAAATGACTTCAACCAAATGTTTTATGTTCCTATTCAAAAGATTGGGCCATGCCGCTTTATTAAGCTGTTTCAGTTCACTTTTCCTGGATCTTGTGATGGCAGTAGCTTGTTTGATGTGATGATACAACCTTTGAGTTAGGTTGAGGTCAAGAGTTTGACTGAGCCATTCCTGGTCGAATACCCGCTGTTGTAACCAATCTTTTTCCTTTTTTTATTTTCAACTTCACTTTGCTGACAGATTGCTGCAATTCCTCTTGCAAATTTCTCAGATTAATCTCTTTTTCCCTCCTCACAAAACACAACACATTCGTTCGAGAACCCACAAAATGTACATTCCATTGACTAATTTTTCCATAAAGGTATTGGCATATTCCAGATATCTCTGCTGAAATGTTTTTCTTTCCGAGACAAACGATCTGTCCATGGACACCAAGAATGGTATACTCTCAGAGCTCTTTCAAGCTTTTCATGGGTAACTATTAATTGTATCTACTTGAGCAGATGTCTCGAGTATTGCTTGGTTCATACCAGGCAATGTTTCTTGTGAAGGGAAACTAATTAGGTGTCGATTTTGTAGGGTAGAACAGCTTCAACAAATTCCTCCAGTGTTTTTGCCTTGACGTTAAAGCCTTGCAGTGACTCTTCCAGTCCTCACACAATCACAGTAAGTAATTTTAAATGGAGTAAAGTTTACAGAGAAAGACAATTAATTGCTTAAAAAATGCTAAGTAGTAGGTAGCATATTAGTCTCAAAATTCAATGGATGGATTGGCTATTTCTTACAAACGACGAACATTTTGAAATTGTTTTTCTCCGCATGCTATTTCTGGACAATTTAAAGTGTTTGTTATTCTCCCTGCCAATGCTATGCATTCTACAAATGAGCAAGAAGGCGATACAGCCCTTGATTTTATGCCATTGCCCTCTGGAAAGATTGCACACTAATGTTTTTGAAAATAGTCGAGCATACATTGATATAGAACTTGCAAGCCACCACTTCAGATTCTTAAGACTGTCCCGAGTTCTTGGGTACCTTAGACCAGATGCGTCGGACTAAGTAGCTTGATGACGTGGGCCCGTCATCCCTCCATATCGGGTCGTCCATCGACGTCCAGATTTACGCGGCAGGGTTGTATCGCTATTACATCTGCTGTTATTTGTCATTAAAAAAAAGCACTGATCGGTGACCAAATCTGAGGCTGCGATAAAAAGCGGTGAGCTGTGAGATGGCGCCCGTGCATCATCAATCAGACACAGTGGTGACACAGTGGGCCCCTCCACTGGGTGGTGGAAATTGATTTTTCTGTTAAGTCTCGCCGATTAGGGTGTGAAAGAGGTAGTGAGGGGGAATGGGCCGAGATTAGATTGGATGAAGAGGCTGCTGTGAGAAAAAAAAAACGCTGATGATTCCAAGTTGTATCTTACAGACTATTACTGACCCTTCCATACTTACAAATGGATGATGAATTTGTCATTAGGTTATATTTTGGATGAAATGGACTTAATTCCTGTAATTTACTGACGACCAATCCAAGGTGTACCTTATCTTTTGTCCAAACTCAGCTGGGCAGGCTCCAACTCATCTGTGAGCCGGAAATCAATGTGGGTTGGAAAATAAATTGATGAATGATACTCGTGAAAATCATATGAAATACTTGATTCCAAATGTATAAAGAGGGCAAATTTGGAGTCACATTAGATTCTTAAGTCGACAAGAAGTGTATAGTCCTGTTTAAAAAAATATTGAAATATGATTGGACCTGATTGCTGATGATTTTCTATACCTCACTAATGCTACAAAAATACACGGTCGATTGGTCGCCGGTCTTTTGGTCGCCTCGAAGGTTATTGATAATGACCAATTAAATCGTTGCTCAAATTCCCTTAATACAAACTGCGAATTACTATTTATTCATACTTAATGCCCTAGTAATTATTAGGCTAAAGAAAAGCTCCAAATTTCCCGGACTTTTATTGTTTTTTGTTGGAGAACTTGTTAAGACCCTGACTGACGTAACTTCTTAAAGGGACAACACATGTACATACAAACTCTTATACACTCACACGTCGGGTCAGTGAAACTGCTCATGGCCATTGTTGGCTTTTATTGATGCGTAGACCGTATTGTTTTACCTTGTTTGGTCGCCGGTCTTTTGGTCGCCGGTCTTTTGGTCGCCCATTGTTGCGGTCCGGGCGACCAAAAGACGGCGACCAAAAGACCGGCGACCAATCGACCGCACACGATGTTTATGCGTGTCAAAGGCTTTAGTTCACCCACCCCTAGTAAGCTTTATTGTAACCAATTGACATTGTGAATGTGCATTTGAACTGAGCCGTAAAACATCATTAAGAATATTAATAAAAACAAAAACTCCCCAAATAATATTCTAGCCTGACCGAATTGTTGCATTTTAAAATTCACCCTTTATACTTGGAGTTTTCTCTGCAATTTATAACCAGAGTGTGTCATTCTCGACGCAAGTAAACGCAAGAAGCACACATGATGTACCTTCTCGCATCAAGAAGATGTAGAGTGCAGCCCATTCACCACATATCATCCACATGCAGAAGTGCACGGTTAGAATATAAGGCAGTGCGCTATTTTTTTTGTAGCCCAAGCATGGAGATTTTCTGAGGCATGCTGGTGCAGTGACCCCCCTACACCCCATTGCCCATATATCCAATAAGCATAACCATATGTGACAAGGCCACAGTTACTGAAAGAAAAGGAGGGAGGCATTCTTGCCTCCTTGAAATGTAGCTGACCTCTTTTCCTTTTACTCTTTGCTAAAACCTTCCTTCATCACATTTCACAATGCATTTAGCATGTACATTCAATGCGCCCAAGATATGCCCGGGCTCATGTTGGAAAATACTGTCGTGTTAGCTGTGTATTCACCAAGAATATCATCGTGATTCAATAGGTGAAGGGTTGAAGATATGATTTGGAAAATTAATTTCAGATGAAACGCCAGCCGTGATTGAACTTCAGCAGGTATGTTGATTAAGAAATGTAGACCTGGAGCAAATTCGGAGAAAGTTAATACAATCCTTAAAGGACTTGGTAATTAATTGACCTTTTCTGTTGTGTGAAATGTTCTTTTATTGCTGAAATGCAGAGCAAACTGTAAGATGGCCTGTATGTTTTGCGTAATTTTATCAAAAACACTTATTAAAAATATCTTTGTCAAAGCAGATGATGTGATTTTGGTTCATTGTTCTCCCTTTAAGTCTCAGAAATGTATGAAAACACCCATTCCAGTTATGCTGAATTAATTTTAACTCTATTATTTTTATTAGTTAAAAACATAGTGGATTTCATTCATTTCAGTTCATTCAGTCAGAAATAGCGAGGGATTCATTGTTTTCAAAAAACAGGGATGTCTTTTACTTTACGACTTTTTAGAAGAAAATTTACCTGATGTGAAGTGTCATTGCAAATTCTTGCATTCTTTATCATTTTCTCTTTCCAGTCAATTCTTTTCATGGCTTGCAACCACATACATCTTCTCTTTTTCCCCAAAAAGTCGATGGAATGCAGTTAAATCTTATTTTTTGTCATAGCGGTTAATGCAGCCAACAGGACAGATCTTTCTGCAACCATCAAGCATGGATTTTGCTAAATTAGTATTATACATTTTTTTTAGTTAGTGCCAAAAGTTACGTGACCCTGCCAAAGGCCACCAGGAGAAGATCTCGTCAAAACCAGGAGTGCACTCTAGGGCTGATAATTGAATTGCTCACTGTTACTTGTCACGTGGGAGTTAGCAGTAATGTGATTGCACACTCTTTGTGACAGCCTTCAGCCTGTAGTAGCACATTAGTGCTTGTTGGAGAAATTCATTCCCTCTTTTGTCAGACAACTAGCCATGGAAGCAACCTATTTAACCTTGTTTCAGTCTTCAGGTACAAGTGTAGCCGCTTTTCCTTTCCCAGTGAGTTTTAAAAGGCCCAATTTGAAAAGCAACAGTGAAGAAGTCTTCCTGTTGTGAGTCTGCTCTCTTCATCTCCCACTGTCACTAGTAAGGATTTACTCTGCTTTGTTTCAGAGGGTTCCTAGATCCTTTAGCTTGTGCTCCAAGCAAGAGTGATGGCAGTCAAAAAGAAGGGAGACTGGTTCAAGTTTGTCATATTTGAACTTTCCACCACGTGTTATCATCAAACCTGTCATTTCTATTGTTGGGAATGAGTGAATGCCAAACATTTAAGACAAACACTTGCTTCTTTAGTTGTGTTCTGTACCTTGAAATATTCAGTTTTCTTCCTGTTTTTCAATTCTTTCCATAAACAACAAAAGTAAATACATTAAATCGTATATATGACCATGTTGAATATTTACTATTTTGGAAAGACAATTTTTAAGCAGATATGTAAGGAACGTTTTTAAGACCATACCACAGTACAATATAAGGATTTTTAAAGGGACGTCAGATGGCTTTAAAGAGGAATATTGTGGCAAAAAAGATGGTTCTTCCCTCTGTGACATTGAAGTGAAAATTGTGTCAACTAATCAACTAACTGCAGCATATATGGGTGAACCCTTCAGGCACCATATCCACTGTGGGAATCGAGTTGTCTATCTTAAAGCATGTTGAAACAACAAGGTTTTTGCTCCAGCTGTGACCGCATATAATGTGATGGATGCTCGTGACAATCTTTTTGATTCTTTTATATCCTATAACTATTACATTAAGAAAGATAGTACCACAAATGATTGCATTTTTTTCCTTACCCTCACACTTCTTGCTTCCAAGTCAATCTTGTGTCTAAAAAACAATGTGCATGCGGCCATTATCTCGAGCAGGGGTTGCCAGAGCGTGAGGGGCATCCATCGCCTGAGTGACTTTCATTTACAAAGTAGTCCTGTTACTTTTGTGTGGGGAAATGAGATAGCACCGCAACTACATTATCCCAAGCGCAGTTTGCATCCTGTTCTTTCTCAGCCACCCTTTTATCAGGAACAACCCCCGGCCTCCATCCACACCCCCATTGTTCCTCCGCCTTCTGTCCTCCAGGATCAATTAGTCACTTCCACGGAGTGACGGCGCACAAGAGACAAAAGGGTCGGCCATGATGGCGTTGCAGCCCGGTGAGGAAGTGACATGCTTTTGGTTCCAGGCTATTAACATGACAATCCATCCTTGTGGGAAAAGAAACCTGACAGTACCACCAGGACATCAACAGGAAGTCAAGAGGGCTCGTTTCACTGACATTTTTTATTCCATATCTGCAATACCCTCCTTTCTTCATATCAAACTACTTATTTATTTTATTGTACCAAACTCCACGCAGGCCTAGCGCATAGTGGGATATTATGACAGCACCGTTACAGGTGTGTCATTGCAATGCCAGGGGAATGTTTTGAATTATGATCAGAAGGACTAGTAAAAATAATCCGACTGTCATCTGTGTGTGTACGAAATGGCAGGAAAACCCAGTGAAAAAGCAAAATACTTTCTGTAGACATTCTGTCTGTCGCGTACTGAAGTTGTGAAGGTGTCATTGTATTGAAAAGTTGGGTCATTTCTAAAGTTGCCAACTTCTCGTTTCGGATCTACCAGCAACACTATTTTGAGGGTTAAATTGGAAATGAGCTTTTTTTAAATACCATTAGTATTGTTAAGGCCTACTTTGCATGAACATTTTTTGTACTTATTATTTTCCATACAAACATGTACTTGAGGCTATCCAAGGTGACACTGGCCATGCAAAACGGTGAGTCACAGCAAGACACAAAGTTGGACTATTTTTAGTATATTTGCTATGACTATTCCACCAATGTTAGGTCGCCAGAAGCAATGTATGGAGAGCTATGATTTTGGACTCTTTACCAATTGAATCACGCATAACCTCACATTTCATTAAAATACAGTGACCCTTGCATGTTTTAAGATACTATATTTAATATTTCTCTCTATTTGCAGCACTTCCTCTTGCAGCATGTTCTCAGGCATGATGTACACAGTGCAGTTCGGTCTAATGTTTTAAGATCCTTTTTCGTTCAATTGAATGGTAGAAACATCTCAAATTGGGTGGGCGCGAGGTTGCTTTGTTTTAAAAATGTTTTGGTTCAGCTCCCATTTAACTCATTAGGGTGGCATAATACAGAAAAAAATGGACAAAAAGAAACACAGGTCCTCTTTCCACTTCAAGTCAAGATCACATGACCAAAAATCTTTTATAAGGGAGAACATTGTACGCCGTGCACGCTAATCTTAACCTGTACCAATTGTGCAAGCAGCCCATAGCATAATGTGCTATATAATGCAATAAAATGTTGCACAGTCATGCTCTAATGGCTGTACAATAAAGTTTTCTTTCCCCTCTCCTCCTGCCCATCCTCCCATGGTAACATTCCATTGCAATTCAGCTCTTACTTTTTCATTCTCCTTCGTTTTTACTTTCTTTCCCCAAGGTTTCTTCCTTTAAATGGCTATGAAGATAGATAATCCATCACTCTTTTCTCATCACTACCTTCTGGACAGAGCCACCACTTTTCTTATGGGTCACAATCAATGGATTAAAGATCAGCATTCGAATATGTTTTAAACAGTCCTGCTGAATATTACCCGTGTATTGTATTAACATCAACCGTAAAATCATCGATCTGCATTTACGTTTGGATGACAAGAAAAATTGTTAGAACTATACAAACCCTTGCCGATGTCACTGATAGCATTTGTTCCCACTTTTCACTGTTCAGTTTTTCCCCTGTGTTGGTGAAGCCAATTTTTGGGGGAGTTTATCTAGATTGAGTTTGTTTGTTTTTGCGTAAATTTAAAACAAACATTCGAAATACGATAATAGATTACTTTGGCAGAGAAAGGCTCGGCCCATAAAGTCATACATTTCCACATGTTTTAAGAGAGATTCTGACCACAAACAAAATTACGCCAGACAAGAGGCTGCCCCTTCACTGTTACATTATTTCCTATATAACTAAAAGACACATCGGTGGTACATAAAGCTATAGTATAATACATGAAGAGAGGAAAAGAAAAACATGAATTCATTTCTTAAATCTAACAGAGATGATGGAAGTATAACCTTCTTAGTAAAAATAATGTAAGAGTTGACGCTCATCTTTCCTTGATTATTTGACATTGGCTGTGAACTTTGAGGTTCAACACGCTAGTAATAAAGTCATTCATTGTAAAACTTGTTTTTTTTTAGCTGTGAATGACAGCGTTGTTAAATGGGTATCGAACAGCTGCCTTCTCGCGTCAGAGCGCCATTGGCTCACAGGCATATTATCCTGCCTGGATTTATTTAAAATAATAATCATTCATTTTCCAAACTGTTATCCTCACAAGGGTCACAGGCGAAAAAAATGTTATTTTAAACGGGCTTACATTTAATTATTGTGATCTAATCAAACATATAACACAGTCTACTATGAGACAACCACTGTGAGCCTAACCTATTCAACAACAAGTAAATGTCATATATTGAGACATGGACACTTGAAGCTAGAAGTGTGTTGTTGTTGTTGTTGTTGTTGTTGTTGTTGTTGTTGTTTTTTAATTTAAACAATACTTCACAATATGTGTGTCTTTAAGGTTGACTGCTCGGGTAGTGTTGGAGCTGCACAAGCTCCCGTGGTAACACTGGTGTTTACTTTGTGCACGGTGCATGCAGGATGCTGCAGGCCTCCTTAGAAATGGGAGGAAAAACACAAACATCCACCAAGCATGGATTCGCTTGACTAAACAACAATCTGCCGTGCCTGCTTCTTCATCGAGATTCCACAGAAGTGGGATTCCGAAATACAACTGTAAATTTTGCACAGCTGCCTCATGCTTGATTACCTCTCATCTGAGTTTTCGGTCTCTCTTTCTCATCACTCCACTCGGCCTCTTTTTGGGGGATTTCTTTTAGCTGTCTCGCATGAGCGCGCTTTGGCGTCCTCTTTGAATTTTTATATTTTCTTCCCACTGTTGCCCCATTTTTCTTGTTTAGCCTACTTGTACTGAAGGATATCCCTCCTGTGTATACTTTTATGAGAGCTCTACCCCTAATCCTGTCATAGTGACATACTGGGGCCATGTGGTGAGCAAATTTGCCTTATTGTCAAAGGTTTTGGCTCCTAATTAGTACTTTTCCAATGTAATCCGACTTCCCCAAAAAGGCACGTGAGATTTATTTTTTGGAAGACTTGAACTGGCTGTATATGTTAGGCTGTTTGTCTACAGTTTGTCTATGATTTTTTACATCCAATGTTTCTTTTTTTTAGTCCAGTACCGGAACACAAACAGCCACAGGGTGTCGTGTCATTGCTACACATGATTTTTAGTTTTAAAAGCAACTGTCACTATGTAAGCCTAACCTTTTTGCCTCCATGACCATTTGAAAAAAAAAACAACCTTTTGGGATTCAGATGGAGACATAATAACAAATGTGTTTGGGTAATTAAGCTATACAACAAATTTAATTTAATCCATTCGTAATTGTTTGAGTCTATGCTCTATGGTACTGAAATACTCAGTGCCAAACCTGTGACTATCGCAGGAAGATTTAAATGTACATTTCAGACAAGGATTCAATGTTATGTCATTTTTCCCTTTATTTTGAAACCAAGACCACAGAGAGTTTCATACATAGGATTGGGGTTTGGGTAGGTTTCCAGATCAAAGCGAAGATTTTTTAAATATTATTTGTCTTTATTATTTGAACTGATTTGGAACAATTTCATCAATGAGTATTAAAAATGACATCAGAGTCTGTGCATAATGTATATGTTCCGTATAATTTGGCCATTAGTTACAAAATTTAACAACTGATAGACAAAAATTAATGTTAGAGAGCCAGACGGGGAACTCACAATCTGTCTTGACAGCAGAATCCCAAATAGCCATGGAGAGCTGGCAGACAAATGTCCTTGGGCAGAATCCATGCCCAGGACTGTAAGATAGGCCAATCAGCAACAACGGGGAAACCTGACATGGATCACTTTGTGGTGGGAAACGGAAAGAAGAGAGCACTTATAGCAAATGTTGTAGTGTCTTTAATGAATGGCTGGATGAGAAATTGACATTCACTGAATCAAGCTTTAAATAGGCAGGTGCAGCAGATTTGGCCTGACAGACTGTGATTAGCTTTCACACACTGCGACAGAACAGAAAAGGAATCAGGTGACTTCCTCATGGTCAACCTGGTTGAAATGTTGTCAGTGCAAGAGACAACCTAGCAGAGAACGTTCACCATCTTCTGTTTCTGTCTCTCAGTCGGACTGTTTAATTGGGGATGGAACCCCAAATACAGCCGGCTGATGTTTTTTGTGAAGATACAGAACTACTGCCAGTGCTGTGATCCCAGATCAAACCCCTCCATCATTAGGGAGACAATGGAAGCAAGAGAGAGGAACCAGGCCTAATCTCAGCTTTTGTGGGAGCCCCTGATCCAAGATACTGCCGTCGGACTATGTGTCATTCAATGTGGCACGCGGATGGGAACCATCTATGAGAAGAGGGTTTCTTTGAGTGATGAAAGGTGGCTTTGAGTTATAGCTCACCAGAATTTTTATTAGTGTCCAGTCGTTTGTTGTACAACTTTCTGCTCAAACTTTATTTGCTCAAAGTCTTCTTTTCAAGGAGCCAGCCTCCAGCTATCTTCCTTTTTTTTCCAGGCCATTGACAAAGCTCTGCAGTTGCGTATGTATGTACAGCGTGGGGTGCTCAGACTTTTTCAGCACGCAAGCTACTAACGAAATGGTCAAGTCAAAAAGATCTTCAGAACTGTTGACCAAGGCAGGGTAAAAAAAAGATGGCTTACCATTCAGGGCCAAGGCTTCCGTCACGGAACCTGGATGTGTTGATTCATTTTCCGTAGCCAACTCAAGCTTTGCAGGGCGCTCAACAGAGCAAGCAAACCAATTTTTCTTATATTTAGTTAGCCGGGCCATGAATAAAATTGTCGTAGCTGAATGACTAATTCAAAAAGCAGAGCCCTGAGTCTGTGTCACCGCCTTACCAATTTTGTAGGCAATTATCAAGTTTGTCTTGATTGAAACCCTTTTTATCTTTGACCCTCCTATCAAGAAATTATGGCTTCTTGTCTGGGAAGATTAGGTTCGTTCTGCTCAACCTCCCATCTTGGTCAATATTTTTCATCAGAATTTGCTCAGGAACACCTTTCTTTCTTCTTTAGCATTTTAAAATGCTGAAACCCTTCTGCAGGCAATGTGTATAGTGCTAAATAAGGTCTATTGCAATGGAGGTTTATAATTGTAGCCATTTAAAACAGCAAAAATCAGTTTGCTTATGAATAGTTAAAGTGTTACATGTTTGTTTGCCAGTACTCTGATCTACAGCCATTATTTCTGGAAGGAGAAAACGGACTGGTGGTTGGGGACCACTGCTTTAAGGAATTAATGCAAAAGCTACCACTCAGAATATGCGTTAACAGTGCTTTGTTTCCAGCAAGAATTAAGCATTAAACTCCATTCTGTGAGGAAAAAAAAGTGAGTTAGCTGCAAAGGTCTGTGCAGGAAATCTATCTGTTGCGAATTCCAATTCACTTTAAAGTTGCATTGCTCTTTTTCTTTGTTGAGTAAAATACAAAGTACAGTAAATGAATTATTTGTGTTTGTCGCTGGGAGCAAGATAAGAGTTTCCCTTTGGTCCCACCCCAAAGCAATCCATACATCATGCTGTGAATATGTCACAGTACTCTTTAAAGTTAAAGAAATATGACAACCTAATCTAATCTAATCCAAGTCAAAAGTCTGCCTATGCAGGGAAATGATTGCCTTTTTACTTAACCATAGAAACATGGTGCACTTAACATGGAAGAAACAGCTTATCACAAAACAGGAAACAGGAGACAATATATTGTGGATATTTTGAGAGGGTATTACTTTTCATCCCAGGGCCTGTTCACTGACTGCACCAGTGGATTTTGGCTTCAGAGACTGTATGTTTTGCTTTTAGTTGCAAGTGCATTGAATGAATTGTAGCAGAACTTCAGGGAGGACGTCAGCCACTTATAAAAACCTTAATAGCTCCTTATCAATGGCCTTCTATGAGTCCTAAAAACTTTCTTTATTTATCTGGGGTTATATCAAACTCCTCAAGGACATGGGATGTTTTTCTGCTCTGAAAAGTGATCAACTGTCACAGTGTCCGATAATTTAGGCCAACATACTAATGAAGTCTTCCTGTATGATCAATATTTCATCTGATTTTTATCAGCTCGGTTTATTGACAATTCAGTAGGTTATTTGGACAAATGATTTGAAATGAGAAAAAAAAGTGTTGGACAGTGGCGGAACAAGTGTGAACAGTGCACGGGTGCAATGAGAATTGGCGAGTTGGTGCCAGTGGAAAAAATTCCAAGCCCCTACCACACTTGTGCGGGGCCCTCGAACTCTTACACATTATATTAGAGTAGTTGTGCACAGTGGCGGGCCGTCAGGGCCTTCAAGGCCTTCTCTGCTGGCCTAAGAAATATCTGAATCATATATTATATTTTGTCCATCAATACTTATTAAATAATTCCAATTTGTCTGTTAGCTTCCTTTCATTGCTTTTCCCCTGCTTGCTTTGCTTCCAGATGTGTGTTTTCATATTGAAGCATTTAACCAACCACATTTCAGCCATTATTTGTTGCCAGGGTCAGAAATCTGCCTCAAGGCCTTCACAATCACTTCTGTGGGCTCTGCTGCATTAAACAAGCGTCGATAAGACTGTTGCTTTAAGTTTAACCAATCAGATTTCGAGTTGGCAACACCACAATGCATTGTCGCAGGCGTAGGGATACGTCATTGCCTTGTCGCAGGCGTAGGGATACGTCATCGCTTTCACCAACTATGATTGGCTAGTGATCGAGTGGATTAGCCATAGCTTCCAAACTGTACCTGGAGCTAGCTGCACAAGCAAATATATTGTTGTGTTGACTTAAAGCCATTTTCAAGACGGACTATGCCAGAAATACAACAGGACAGGCTCGACTTTCAGCATTAGCTTCGATGGCGATAGAAAAGAAGGAAGAAAGAAAGGAGGATGGATATTGTGTACAGTTAAAAAGGATTTTCGGTGAGTAAAATATGGCTATATTCCCAAATAATATTTCATTTGTGGGCCAAGTTCTGATATCTGAAAAGCTCCAGTGTTTGTATTTAAGCTCCAGTGATTGTATTTAAGCTGCAGTATTTGTATTTAATCACTAAATGCTGCTAGGAAGTGGATTTTACCCCATTTTAGTGCATTTTTTGCCATTTCGCCATTGACGTCCATCGCTGTCCCCGCTGTTCCTGGGGAAATCACCCCCCTGGCCCGGTTGTAATGTCTGAAAAGCTCCAGTATTTGTATTTAATCAATAAATGCTGCTAGGAAGTGGATTTTACCCCATTTTTTGTGCATTGATTTATTGATTATTTTTTATGTGTCGCAGCTGTAGCTGCAGTAGAGGTTTTATAGCCATAAAATAGTTTTTGAGGGTTGGATTGATTTGTTGAAGGCGCTACGAGAAAATGCACGGACCGCCACTGTTCTATCCACCTGTGCATATTGCACATTTGAAGTACCTGGTCACCAGCAGGTGGACTACTTTTTAAAATTCGTTCATAGTGCAAATGATTTTACCTTTGCTGACAGCCTGATACATTTTCGTGCAATTGAAGTTCATCGCTGTCTTTTCCCGGGAAAATCACTCCCTGGCCCGGTTGTAATGTCTGAAAAGCCCCAGTATTTGTATTTAATCATTAAATGCTGCTACGAAGTGGATTTTACCCGTTGAAGGCGCTACGAGAAAATGCACGGACCGCCACTGGTTGTACTCATACCCCAACATGATATTTTTTACAAACTACCCTCGTCCACCTGTGCCTCCTTTACACCCAAAAAACGGGGTGCAGCCGCACCACCAATCTGCCCCTGGTCCTGGATTAAATCACACTAACCCTGACATACCATACTTTCGTAATTGATGATGGTATTTATTTGAATTACGTCGAGTGAGAACCAATGCCTTTTAAGTGCCTTAAAAGTCACCCCACCCCCAATGTGGGTCAATTTTGCAATGGTTATCAGTGATTTTTTTAATTACTTGTATATTTTTCTTTCCTTGCATTTAAACAAAAATAAAAATATTCTGGAAAAAAATCCATGATATAAATTTGCAAAAATATTAATATGTGGGTGTCCTCTATGCTAAATTTCTCCCGAATCTACAAAGTAGCAGTAGATGTACGGTACCGTATGTTGTGGTAATGAGGTATACATTGACTCATTGGCGTCTTAAAGCTATCTATTGAGACCATGTTTTTAATCAAATGCACGCAAGGTTTGTGGTGGAAGTGCAAATCCCAGCAAAGTAAATTCAAGTGAATATTGATATTTGCAGTCTGGTCAACAAATTGAACAGTTGGTGAAACTAATTTGCCACTGATGAGATCGCACACGGATAGAATGATGTTTGAGTTTAAATTGGGTGTTTGTTTTTTTTCCACAGGATTGGATTTTATTGCTCAGCTTTTTGCAAAGAAATGAAAGGTGGCTCAGCCTTGGGCATTTAGGTGGATGAAAAAGGAACTTGCAGAATTATTCATGTTAATTAACGTCTGATTCGCTACTGCATTTGAAAATTCAACAATATAGCCATACTTCACAATGCGTTTCCAGTTAAATACTGTACATTTCACCTAAAGAGCCTTCAACTTCTTAATCCTGTCCTACAAAAGTTCTTTAATAACAATTGAAGGCCACAGAGCCTTTCTTTTCACTATGCACATTGTTTGCATTCAAAGGCCCACACAGCTGAAGGATAAGCCAAGTCTTCTGGCGGATAAAGTATTGCGCCTTTGGCTGATGCACCCGCTTTTCATTTCCGTCTGTCGGCTGGAGTGTTGGAGGCTCCTGGCCACAGCTGGAAGATGAATAGTACCGCACCACTCCACTTTGTCATGGTGTCCAAGAATGTTCTAAATGGCATTGAGAATCTCCAAGGCTCACACAAATGAGAGCTCTGCAGCTCTTTAAAGCCCTGATTTAAAAAGAAATTCTCCATACGTCTCTTGAAGTCAATGCTTGAGGCACTACAGGGTCATCATTTTACTTCAAAAATATAGCTTTGGGTATCATGTAATTGTGCACATGCTTTTGATACAATCAGTGAGACAAAACATAGGACAAAAGTGTAACAAACGTATATATTTCCGAACGGACTCCTATGAGTAGTTTTCAGATTATACAGATATGTAAAAAAAGGTTCATGCAATACATTCATAAAGAAGTAACAAATGTGTGCAAATGTATTGTAAAACATGGGGGGCGGGGGCATTGCGGCGGTTTAAATTATTAAGTGCGGGGAACAATAGTACAACATCGTATAGGTGAAATTAAGTTTCACTACATTGAAGGCTCAAAATACATGATGGTAGTGACAATCTTTGTGTGTGTCTCTCACAATTCTGTGAGATTGTTCAAACCACAGGAACAAAATGTTTAAAATTGGCTTAAACTGACTTCTTTAGTACTATTGTTAAGTACCAGCTGGTTACCAGTAGGTGTGATGACAAGCTGTTTGTAATTTTATTTTCCAGCGGAACTTGGCACCTGCCTACATTGTGAAAGGTATAAAAAGATGGGTTCATAACCATAATGCTGCTGTGCTTTGATTCCTCTCCAAAATCCCCTGACCTGAACCCCATAGAAAATCTTTGAACTGTTGGAGGATTAGAGAGAGCAGATCCAACAACGCAAGTAACCTGAAAGCAGCTACCACCCGAAGCTGGGTTTCCATTTCACCAACACACTGCCACAGGATGATCACCTCCCTGCCACCGCATATTATGAGGTAAATCTTGTGAAATTAAATCCAACTAAGAATTGACTGCATAGAAAAGACCATACTATTTAAAAGAAATGGTAGAAAATTAAGAAAAAATGCTGATTCCATTCAGTGTAATGATTTTGTTTGTTTTGCGTTCTAAAATATCTGACAAAAAATATTGAAATTATTGTAGATCCTGTCAAAACAGTCATTTTATGAGATAGCATTCAAATCAATGAATTATGACTGTTAGGATAAACAGTATACATTATGTTTTCACCGAATTGGACAACTTTTACTTGTTATCTTAAACAGTTTGGTTTACGGGATTATATTTCTGGGCATGTTTTTACTGCTTTCTGGTTGTTAGTGTGACAAGTGTCTCACTTTCCACACTTCTCTGATGTGCCAAACATAAAAGGCCTGCTGGTTATTCAGCTGAAAAGACAGAGATAACAAAAATAATTCCCCCAGCAATGTTTCGTCTGTGCTCCAGTTGAGTGTTTCGCTAACAACAGCTCCAACACCTACTTCTTCCTGAAAATGCTTCAAATTAGCTAAGGAGAAGACCTGCACTGAAACAAGAGGAAAACCGCTACTATTGCCCTTCATTATTTCTTCCCCTCCTATTGGTTATCTGGAAATTCCTTAGTCTTACTTCCTTTTCTGTTAATTGTATTCTTTGAAAACAGGTGTTTTAACACACAGGATGAAATATTAGACCTGACCTACAAGAGCTAGTGGCCAGAGGAGTTTTTAAAACTAAGAGTAAACCAAAGAAGGTCCTTCAGGCACTGATAACACTGCCTTCCAATTTGGGAAGCCTTGATGGCGATCCCAAGTGGCCAAGTCAACCCTTTGAAGGGAGAAATGAGCTATAAAACCAAGATCAGCATTAAATAATTGTAGGTTGCCTGTAACAGCACCCTATAATTTAGCAAGAATCCCAAGAATGATACCATGTATCTGTTTGTCCATCCATACAACCCAACTTCGACTGCAAAAGTCAGATGTGTTTTCTCGATGCTATGTCATTACTGCCCAGAAAAACTACCCGCTGACATTTGGAGATGTAATTGTGACATAAACTCACATTCCCCTGCGCATCTCGTGCTTGCAGTGTTTGGGGAGGAGTTAAGACCCAGAGGGCCAGCATGAGAATAAAAGGATGCTGGCAGTGTGCCTAATTCTGCCTTTGAGGACTTTGTAGCACAATGGCTCCTCTCAGCACTTGCTATATGGCACATGAAGAAGGAAAAGCTCACATTTAATCCTAGATACTGGAGCAAATGGTACGCACAGTAGTGTGCCATTTAAGCTCACTGTCCGCAGAATGTGTGAAATAAAAATAAAAATAAAAAAATAAACCGTTGAGAAGATAAAGATCTCTCTCCTCAAGTCAAGCTAGTTTGGTTAAGAACATGGAAAAGCAGCAGGTGGTGCTCCAATCACAAGGACTAATCAGAAGAATTTTTTTCATTTATTTATTTTCCCTACCACTTATCCTCAAAAGGCTCGCGGGGGCGCTGAAGCCTATCCCAGTCAAATGAGACATCCACCACTTCACGCTCACATTCATAGCTAGGATAACATTTTGAGTGCTTAACCAGCCTATCATGCATGTTTTTGGGAGGTGGGATAAAAGTACGTAGTACCCGGGGAAAACCGACGCAAGGAGAACGTGCAAACTTCGCACAAGAAGGTCGAAACCCACCAGGGATTGAACTCTCCATTTTAGAACTGTGAAGCGAATGTACTAATATTTTAGCCGCTATTTATATGCAAGTGCATATTTGTCTTTTTACCAATTCTTTTCATCCGATGAATACGCATTATTCCATACATTTTAAAAAGGAGAGCTGTGTTGAAGGTCTTATAGACAGAGACTTGAGGCAGAAATTTCCACTTCATGTGGAGTACCTTACCACTATGCCACGAACATAGCGACCTTCAAACAAAGCATCCGTTTACTTTATTTTGTACCCGCCACTTGCTCCCAACTCATGGAGTCTTGCAGACAACGTGACCTTATTTTTTTGCAAATGCCAGCGCCCCCATGTCACGTTGAGTGCTGCAGCATTTATTGCCTATCTCAGTCCTTGAGTTAATATGCTACTAATTTGCTTTCCATAAGAGCAGCCCATCTTGGGATTCACAAAGTCCTATGAAAATCTGACTTTACAAAACACAACTAAATAACCAAATAATAAACTAACTACCTATGCAGCCAGCAAGTGACCAACTGCGGTGAATTTCATATTAGTTTGAGGTCAGACTTCCCTAGTCCCTGAGATGATATTTCTTATTTTACCTTTATTTGACCAAAATCCTCTTTCTTATTGGGATTAAAAACCTATTTGAACTTTTCGCAGACTTTCTGAAGTCTGACCTATTGAGTAGAAGCGGCATGCCCCAAGCATACAGCTAGATTACCAAAATTGGCACATTGACCCGACTTTCAGTTGTACCTGCTTATAAACAAATCAAGGAGGTTTATATACATGTTTTTTGTTTACAGAACATTTGCATAATGTTGGGTTTTACTCCCCTGACCTTTGTCACTGTCCTTGAAACTATTTCAAGCATTCATTCTATCCACATGTGCCATTTGAAGTACCTGGTCACCAGCAAGTGGACTACTTTTTAAAAGTATTTCATAGTGAAAATGATTTTACCTTTGCTGACAGCCTGAAACATTTTCAGTTTCTACTGGTCCGTCTTTAACAAACCAGAGTTAATCAAATGTGCGGCAGCAGATAAGTACAGGTTTGATGCTGATGATAGCTTTAATTATATTATGCTTATATTGATTAATGATGGATGCTGTTTGATTCCTATTCCCTGAAGTAGAGTACAGTGCTTAAGACTAGTGCTGTATGTATTAAAGAAACAAAAGCATATATAACTAATATTATAATTATTATTATGTTAAGATAAAAATAAAATAAAATGAAAATATGCGCCTCCATGTCCTGTATGTCTAATCAGTTGCTCTGAAGTAATCCTATACATCTGTCTGCTACCAGGTGGAAAAATTTGCATTGTCTATGTTGATTACAGAGATTTTTTTTCTGAACCTGTGTTATATTTATTTGGCACTATTTCAGTTAAGTAAAGCATCAGGATCTATGCAAATTTTAGTTTAGAAAATACTTGGCGAAAAATCACCTCAGAAGCATATTTCTAAGCACTGTTATTTTTAGCCATACAATGACATTAAGTGGTGTTTAGAAAAATGCCAGTAGAGCTTCTAATGGGATTGAAAGTCCCACCCAGGAGGATTTAATTAACGCTTGGAATGAATAACGTTTCACCTAGTTCTCTCGCTGTCCTTGGTAATCAGTTCTGGGCCATTAATGAGAGGATGACTATCGACTGGTGAAGCACGCGCCTGATAATTGAATGTGTAGAGGCTATTAAACTTCCCTGATCAAAAACAAACACAAGAAAACCAGTTGCTCCCAAGCAATACAAAGCAACAACAATGGAGTTATGTTTGTCGCGAATGTGACAGTGTTCCGTAAATCTCAGGGCGGAGAGCAGAGAATAGAAAGATTCCAAAAAAAGTGGCGGAGAGTCTCATCCTAATTGCAACCCTACAAAACACGTCTATATTCGACTACACTGTACCTAATTGGCTCGGCAAGGCACATACTACTTGTAGTACAGTACCTGACCAGTGTGCTAAACTGTTGCCGAGTCATTATGTTAATTGAGAACCTCTGGCTCGTAGAGACAAACATAGCAGCCTTAGCACTGCCGCCGCATTTGTGTTTTCTGTTCTTCTCAGACTTTTACTTTTCCACTGGTAATGATGTTTTCAATGTGCAGATAATTCAGTCAATCTAGAACTGGGGTGCCCATTACGTCAATCGCCAAGGTAGAACGTCTGAGGGTAAGATTTGATAGTTTCCTTCGGGCCTGAACAATGTCTTGTATGTACCGTGACATCGCAGTGTGCTCAATGCAATACTTTTTTTGAACATTCATATCTGAGTCTTTTAACAATCATTAGGCTCTCGTCCGGATGTTAAGTGTGGTGCTGACTGCCTTGCTTAACATAAACGACCTGTCACAGTTGCTTGTTAAGTCATTCCTTTGATGGTGACCAGCTAGAGAGACTAGCCGCATCTTTGCTTCGATTGAGCGCATTTTGTTGGTAATGTCGCAGCTGTCCTCACTTCGAAGTCAGTGCCGAGTGACTTGACCCAATCAATCACACTTCAGTAGCTCTGTAACTCACATAAACCTGATTGCTCAATGTAAGTTCTCCCCTGCAGATGTGTATATTATTAAAGCACATTTGTTGTGGCAAAAGACTCCCACATGATTCCTGTTATTCGTATCAGCTTTTTGTTCGTAACATGTAGCACACGTGTTTTCGCAATTTTTGCTTGAACCATTCTTCAATGGATGTTAGCAAACCACTGTTTGGGGAGCTAATAGGCCTTTTAAAATGAATGGAAAGAAACCTCTTGAGTAAATAAAATAACATACTTGATATTAATTTGATGTGTGGGGCATGTTTCAATGATCACATAGACCTTTATGTTGCACTCTAAATTGTTGCCGGTCTTTGTTCAAGGTCGGCTGCCTCTCAAAGACTGGTGAGAATGGATCTCTACTAGAGTAGGAAGGTCCTTACCTCGGAATATAAGTAAACGTCTGACCTCAACTATTGGAATCTGTTATATTATATAATATATTTTCTCAGAGGGCCGCTTTCAGAAATATGAAAGGATGCAAGAGCATACTTGAAATCTTTCCACTTTTATTTGCTAATTAGAGGATTGGAATTAAATGAAAGAAAAAAATGGATTTTTAAAATGTATTTCGTTTCAGTGTTACTCGACTGGCTTCATTTGACGGCATTAGTCGTCCAATCCATTTTGTGTGGAAGGGTTTACAACCATCATTTGATTGCTGTTGGTGATCTTAATATTTAGATTATTCTTTCATTCATTTTCAAGACTGTTTAACCTTGTCAGTGTCGAGGGGTGCTGAAGTCTATCCTAGCTGACTTGGTATAACACCCTAAACTGATATATATATAGATATGATACATACAGTATATACATGAATACTTATTATATACTATTATACTAGTATGTACACAGATAAAATGAGATGTCTGATTTTTGGGTTTTACTGTATTGCTTAACCAGAGCTACGGAGAATGGGTGGTACATACTGTAGAACCCAGGTGCAGTCCTGTACATTCATTTTTTAGAACATATTTACAGTTTAACACAAATGAAGTTGAATCAGATTTCTGAATGTAGCCTGCTCAACATAAGCAATCAGTTTGCAGCCAGGCATGAGGAGGTAGGATAACCCGCAAAAACATCTCTGACACAGAACAATGCGGGCCATTTTTCATCCCGTGACAGCGGTGATGAGGCTGGCCCAATATGTCATCATAAAAGCCATTGAGAGAGAGGCTCATGGCAAAGCAGCACACTGGGGGACATCTTCATCTCCTAATAAAGTGTACCTTCTTTAGTCAAGGTATATGGTGTGTGTATGTGAGCGTGCATTTGGGAACGTGTGAGTTATTGTAATGATTCTTGAGTGGCAAGGGAGTTTTAAATGGTGTACTTTTACAAGATAGACTGTCTTTGCAAATCCTTCTGCAAGGATCACATCATCACATACACACACGCAAGCTGCTCGTCTGGAGTGAGAGGAGCCCGATGATTTGGCTCGGGCACATGGATGCCTCTCTAGAGAAGTGTTCCGGGCACATTCCACTGGGGGAGAACAACTTAAAACACGTTGGAGAGAGTGTCTTATCTTTCCAGCTTCATTTCTAGTTCATTGTTCAGATGGGTAAGAGACGCTTCAGTGCAACATTTTATTAGCTGTCTTGACAGTTTTTAAGGGGCAAGTTATAAGAAAGTACAAAGAAATCGATGTCTAACGCCCAATGCCTGTTTTTGTTTTTTCACTTTTGTGCTTTTTACTTGGGAGTAGTGGCAAACATTTCTTTATCGTTTATTCGGCCATATCAAATTTGAAACATGAATTTTGTTCAATGTGATTTTTTTCCTTGATTAAAAATGGATATATCATATAATTATCATACAAATTCATGACAAATTACTGTATTTTCCGCACTATAAGGCGCACCAGAGTATAAGACGCACATTAAATGAATGGCCTATCGTAAAATTGGTTTCACATATAAAACGCATCCGATTATAAGGCCTACTGCTGACTTGTGAGAATATTAGTCTTTTAGTTGCACCTTATAGTGCATAAAATTTTGTATATTTTAAATGCTGTACTGCTTTTTGTCCATTTAAAGAATTTTAATGTGCTGTGAATTCTTTAGTGGTTTGGGCCTTAAAGGGTTTAAAATGATTCGGTCGTAATGTCTCCTTCTGGTTTTGTCCTTCTGTATCGTGTTTATTGACTGGTGGCATCTGATGTCCAAGGCGCATATAACCATCTAATGTGTGGTAGCTGTAATGCTGGCAAAATAGACTCATTGACAGATTTTGCTCATTTTATGCAAACAGGCTGAGTAATTCAGAATTTGGGGGGTAATTGGCGAGTTACTAAAGATCCACATGTAATACTAATCCCGTGCAAATGAGTCTTTAGCTGCAGAATGATTTTTTTTTCTTCTAAACTCTCGTCTCTGCAGTCCAAACACTCCCCATGTTCAATCTTTACGTTATCAGTCAACTTCCTCACTGTTTTCACCAGCGAATCCGGACACTTGAATTTCAAATTCACATACCTGCTTCGCCAAAGCTTGAAACTCATTTGTTCATTTTAGCTTAGGGTGCTGGAAAAAAAATCTCCAGGGGAGAGCAAAACAAATTGTACTTCAGAAATAGTGGCGACCATAGCTTTTGAAATGAAAGGAATTTTCAACCATCTTTAGGCACTTAAAAATATAATTCTATATTCCGAATAATGATGATTTCTACAGATACATTGGGACCTCGCAGCTCAAATTAGAAAACAAGTTGCAACAGTAAAGATATTTGCCACTATAGTCAGTGTGAGGCTGTTATTGTTCGTGAGCTGAGACAGGAGATTTTAGTGCGCATAAATCAGCATCATCTCCAGTTCCAGATTTATAGCCAAAGAACATTTTCTCACTTTCAGGAAGAAATTAGGACACAGTGTGTGCGCGCTTGTACGTGTGTGTTTGAGAGAGAAAGTGAGATAGAGACAGAGATTAGGCCCTACTTTTGTGACAGGCACAGATTCAGATCGATGCACACCTGCACTCAGTGAGGCAGTGTCTTAGAACACAGACCTTATTTTTGTAATCCAGGAAGAAAGGTAAAACGCAACACTAATGGAATTTTATGTCAGCGCAGATCATGCGGCATGTGTTTTGGAATCAGGCAGACCACTCTGAGATAAAATAGCGTACCGGTCATGACCCAGGCAAGGGATGAAAAGCACATTTATATTGCTCCGCCACAGGATAGACGATTAATCTGGTGCAATTTTGGTGTGCCTGAAATTTAGGCAGAGGTCGACAAACACGCAGACATCTTTGTGGACATATGAGACAGATGTCATATGTACTATTTACCATAGTTCATAAATAGAACAGCGTGCATTGAACCCTCTGAAGCACTCTAGAAATCTATTACTGTATTTTCTGCAAGTAAAATTCTTATCATCTTTATTTAGTTTGCTGAAAATCATCTCTGCATCAATGTAAAATTGCCTTGGAAGGAAATCACAAATACCATGAATGAATATAATTTGATATTGAGTATGAATATGTGCGGTGGAAGAGTGGTTAGCGCGTCGGCCTCACAGTGGGGGACCTGGGTTCAAATCCAGGTCAGTCCACCTGTGTGGAGTTTGCAGGTTCTCCTCGGGCCTGCGTCCGTTTTCTCCGGGTACTCCGGTTGCATGCATGGTAGGCTGATTGGACACTCTAAATTGCCCCTAAGTATGAGTGTGTGCATGAATGGTTGTTTGTCTCCTTGTGCCCTACGATTAACTGGCCAGCAATTCAGGTGGGATGGGCTCCAGCACCCCTCGCAACCCTAGTGAGGATAAAGCGGTTCAGAAAATGAGATGAGTATGAATATTCCTACGGTACACAGAGAATTGCTGCCCATTGTAGGTGTTATAAGAAGAAAACTTGGTATGCCCCGCACAGAGCAGCGGGTAACGTGTAGGGAGCCACTTTGATCTCTTCTCACAGCCTGTCATCCCCACCTTCTAATCTAAAACATCTATGCCGTGAACTAAGCAATTCTGCAAACACACACACCTGACACTCAGACAGAGAATGTACATTAATGTTGGTTTCAAATGATCAAAATGTAGTAAATTGTGTTCATCTCAACCAAAACATTCTATCATGTGTTCCCATGGGCCAATTTTCTCCAGTCCACCCCTAGTCCCTCCCCATAGTTGACAGTGACATAATATATATTTTCTATACATATTCATGACATCCACATTAGGTCTGCTGGCTGTATGTCTCCCTGTGGCTCGATTACCTCAGACCGGTGGTTTACCGTGCACTGGAATGTATAAAACCAAATTGTCACCGGCACCAGGAGTTTCTATGACCCATCCTGTGAGGTCTGTAAAATTCTACAACAGCTACAACATCTTTGCATTAGGACAAAATCGAGCTAGTTTCACGCTGGAACGATCCTTCATTGTACACTGTAGTTGCATCCAAAGGCAAGAAAACAAATACACCCTGAACTTGTTTATCACAGAACTAAAAAAACATTCACGCTTTAGTTTGCAAGAATGCCAGTTGTTATGCAGATGCAAATATAGTTTTCTACCTAAAAAACCACAACAAAATAGCTCGGTTAAGAAATACATTTTTTGTTGACAACAAACTCAAACAATTATGACATATGAACATGAGCAATGTTCCCTCTAAGCTGTGCGCGGGCGCAATTGCGCACTACTCTCGTCTTCTCTGCGCACAGCAAATCATATGGAGCGCACAAAATAAAATCCCGCCAATTCATAGATATTAATCATTACATTTTATTATTACCAAATCATTTATGTGTAGTAGACATGCACCTGCTTATAGCAGGTGTGATACTGGTGTGTGCCCATAGCGAGCAATGATGATGTTCCTCACACCGGTACTCAGTGTGCTCAGAGAGGTTGTCTTTCTGCCCAGACAATCAAAAAATTAGAGGGAACATTGAACATGAGTATCATTGAGTCGACATAATATCACGTAAAATATCATCAATTGATTTCTCAACCTGGAAGTGCTTCAGAGATGAATGAAGGAATAATTCATTCATCCATTCAACACCGTCAGGCTCGCGAGGTGCGGTGCATATCCCAGCAGACGTTGGGCAAAAAGGCCTATTCCATATGAATCATTATCAAGTCTGTTGCAAATCGTAACCTAACCTGACATCCTTTGACGTTCCCACACTCGGCTGCGCATTGATGAAATTCACCTCAAAATATCCTCAAATCTCCTGACATCTCCCAGCCTTGTTGCTATGGCACAACATGACAAGTACAATCCTCACCCTGGTTGGCGGCATGCCTGCAAGTGTGTGTGTACACCTCTGATGCACTCGTGCGCCTTGAACGTCTTCACAGCTTGTTCGGGCAGAAGTTTGCGCACCGGTTGCTCACGCCGTCTCGTATCGTAACACGAGTGGAAGTCGCCCCCGAGCGAGGGAAAGGAAGGAGGAGGTCGTCTTTATTTACCGCCATCCCCCCCCTCCCTACCTCCCACCCTTCCTCTCCTCCTCCTCTAGCTCTTCATCATCCTCATCCCCACACTTGGATCAGAAGTGCACATTCTCTCCTCTCATATAGAGCTGAGCTTTCATCGGAGCGACTCCATTCCAGCAAACTGGACCCGCAGCTGCGTGAACTTGGACACAGTTAGTGTGTGTGGTTCGTGTGCGTTCGCCAGGCTGATTTGGATCTGCGTCTCACTGAAGGATTTTGGAGGGGGTTGCAAAAAGAAGGAAAGGGATTTTATTTTGGATGTCAATTTTACCCTAATCAATCCCCTCCCGGCCCAAAATGGATGCTGTCTGCAGGATGTGGAAGTGCCCCTGGATTAGCCGCTGATGTGACTGACACTTGAGGTGGGCAGAAAGTTTTGGATCATCCAGGCAGAGCAGAGAATGTGCCGAATGCAGTCCGGAGTGAAGACGCTCTCCGCAGGTGGAGGTGCGTCCCTCTGCTGTCTGCTGCTCCTCTGGCTCATCTACTCCCACCTGCTCCGAGAGGGTAAGTCTGCATTCGTACTTTACCTCCCGGGGGCTTTTAGGAGAAATTGTTGATATATTTAGTTTATTGGCTGGCAGCTGGTCACACTTTGGTCAGTATACAGGGCCTGCCGTCCCTTAAAAAGAAGTCCTTTACTGCCACAAATAATTTAATGAGTTCTTGCATTTATCGAATGTTGTCATGCGTGCAGGCGTGATTTATTTTTCTGTAATTTTCCATCTTTTGTCCACATGAAATCATAGTGATAGGCTTTTTTTAAAATTCATTACTCATCAATTCCCTACATGCACAGTGCTTATAACTAGATGTAAAAGGTGTATGTGAAGAAGAAGAAATCAGTGCAGGTCTAATTATAAGCAAATATGTATGTTTTTGGTGAGACTTTATTGTAAATTGGCAGATGAAATGGGGGAACAACATTTAGAAGGTGCTTAGGTAAAGATCTTTGCAGATAAAATCATGGGAAGCAAGCGGCTGTCAGCTATGTTCAGAGATTTAGTTGATGACTCGGATGTTTTGGACGACGTTTCTTTTGTAATGCAAATGTCTTCTGAGGTAATGTGTATTTAGCATCTGAAAAAGCTTCAGAATAATACTTGAATGCCCTCTGAAAAGATGATACTTAAAAAAAATGGGCTGGTTAAGCATTCATCTAGAAACCAACATTGTATGCCCAGGTGCACATTAAAAAGATGCAAGTTTATATTTAACCTGGAAAATATGGGGCATTTGGAAGGTTTTATGTTCAATAGTAACCCAAAACACAACGTTGATGTTAAGTGTATGTTGGGCACTAGTAAAAAAGAAGCCATTGTTAATTATAAATGCTGTTGCAGTTCTACCAGTACTCCAGTTGTCAAGCAAAAAGCAATAAAACCTTGTACTAATGAAAAATATATGAGCTTACCATCGTGATACATTCATTTCTTTCTGGCCACTGCCTGACATGTTAAAATTAGTATGGCTCGATTCAGTTGAATTTGGCCCACAAAGGCTTCTCATCTCAACACAATTCAAAGTGAAATGGTTATCAATTATCATCATTCCTCTTGGATCGGCTTAGAAGCTAACTAATCCAAGAGCTCCTCAGACACCTCATCTATTATACTTCATTTGGTCTGACAAGCAAGGAGGTCAGTTTAAAATTAAAAATTAAAACAACTTTGATAGTGTAAGAAACTCAAGTCTTGAGTTCATTCACATCTATTAAATATTCCTTTCAGAAGTAGCGTGTCATCCTTTTCCAATCCTCCACCATATCTATCCCCCTTCTCCTTTCTCTTGCTTGGTAGCATCATACTCAACACCTTTTTACTAAAATTCTCACAATTGGATGTGTCCAAACCATGTCACTTTGATTCTAAAACCCGTAATCTTGTCTGTTCCTCTGATGAAATAATCTCAAGATCTTCATAGTGTGTACTATGTTTAAACCGTACAGCCTGGCAGGTCTCGACGCTGCCAAATAAACTTTGCCCTTCATTCTAGCCGAGACATATAAAACGTCTGGCACACTCTCTTCCAGTTCACTTGAATCCTTTTCTTCACCTCCTATTTTTCTTTCCATGCTCACTGTTGCTCTGGCCTGTCGACCTCCATGTTTTTATTGTCCCCCAGCTTGACTATTTCTTAACCCCGCGGCCTCATTCTTCCTCCTTCAGACCTCTCATTTACGGACAAAAAATTCCATCTTACTTCGGCAAATGCTCATTCCTCTCCGATGCACGTTGCACACATAATGTCATTTGCAAACGTCATGGTCTGTGGGCTCCACAGAGATTCAAGTCTAACTTCATCTGTCAGCCTATTCCTCATCACTGCAAACAGGGAGGGGCTTAGAGTTGGTCCCTGATGCATCTACCTTAAACTCCTTGGTCTCACATGCAACATCTTGCTCCCGTTCTGCTGTCCTTGTACATGCCAAATGATTGTCGTTGTGGAGTTTCTTATCGGTGGTTGACAGTTGTGAAAAAACAGCACATATCCCCACTTAAGAAATCCAGCTCTAGGAAAACTGACAATCAGGATCAGGTACTCAGAGGAGCTGAAAAGAATCGAGATTTGACGTTCACGTGCACATAGTCCAACTGAAAGCTACTTTTGTAGAGGTGAGGCTGCATTCAGACCGGCCGCATTTTATTATTTTTATTTATTTAATTTTTTTGTACAATGGGTTCCCATACAAAGTTGTGTTAGCGACACATTTAGACAAAACAAGGCTGACCTGAGCAAAGCTTTAGAGCCGCGAAAGGTAATGACTGTATTAGTTTTTGAGTTATCTTGAACACAAATATGCAGACAGATGAACAGAAGCGAACAAATAACCTCCGCCTTTTGTAGATTTCACCTTCTGGCGGAGGCAACCACTGCCGTTGCTTTTCATACAAATCAATACTAGAGAAGTACTGCTGAGTTTCAAAACTGGTCAGTACAACAACACACTATTTTATATCAAATAGTCACTACCAATTTAATTGTTCATGTTTTTTCAAACAATAACCCAGAATGAAGATTGGTCAACACTATTCATTACAAAAAATGGAAAATTAAACACTTTACTGGGCAGAAAAGGAATCCTCTAAATGTAATTTTCCACCATGCAACTTACGTTTTTTTCTCTCTTATCTGACAGGTTTTGTCATTCAAACATTTACCAATTTTATGATTTGTTGTATTTTCTCGCATATACGCCGTATTTGTCGCTAAAAAATGTGATGACTGAATCGAGTGTACGGCTTATATGCGCACGAAACTGCAAGGTAACAAGGACGAAACGCCATAACTCAAGACAATGCTGAGAATGCCAATTATTTCAAAATAGAAAAAAGATAAACAGACAAAACGCTTAACTTTTTTTTTTCTTTAGTAACTCGACAAAAATAGACCGTATCTTGCATAAAATGTGAAAACATTCACTCTTGCCTGCCATTGCTTGCTTAGGGTGCCGCCATCTTACCTAGGGATGACAAAATAGACCGCTACGGACACACTTCCTGGTTGTACTGCTCTCGCGACTTCCTTTTTAAATTTGTCTGCGTGCAGGCAACACCCTTTAGGAATATGCAATCCAGCAGACGATCCTTTCGATTCAGTCTATCTCAGAAATACCATGTGCAATGATTCTTCTTAAGATTTTCCCTTCAAAGTAACACATTTGTACTCCCTATAAAAACCATAAATATGGAGGTGAAAATTGTGAATCGGGGTGTTTGTATGAGAGAAATTGTAAAATTCAATGATTTTAAGGCCATTTTAAGGGTCCGGCTTATATGCGGGGGTGGCTAATATGCGAGAAAATATGGGAACTAATGCGTTAGCAAAGATTTGATAGACAATGAACAAGGTCTGCCTATGCCATCACTGTAGAAAGGGAACTCCAATCTGGGACAAATATTGTCAAAATGCTCCCACGGATGACAATCAGCCCAGCGGTAACAAGACAACAGGTTTCCATTATTTGTGTAACACGACATGACATTTTTACCTCGTCCTCATTTTTTTTTATTTTTTTCTGTGTCTTTGACACACAGAGCAGCACACTGTTATTATTGCCAGGCGTAATAACTTGACAAAGCTTCAGGTGAAAGGGGGCGATGTAGCTTATTTTAATTCCGGGTGCAGGAAGAAGCCCGTCAGTGCCTCTGGAGTATTATTATTTCAGACTGTATGAATCTATAATTCTGTCATGCTTTACTTCTTGAATAAAACATTCTCTGGTGCAATTACACTATTGCCCTGGCACTGAGAAAAAAGCTAAATGACGTTTGCTCTGCACTTTATTGGCTACTGTTGATGACAAAACCACTCAGACTTCACTGCCAGGCTTGAAAAAAAAAAAACGATCGTGTTGAGAAATGTTGAACACCAACTTTGGAGATTAGATCTTTTAATCATGATTTGGCCAGCAGCATAATTATCGCCTGGGAGGAAGAAAAGCGCCTACGCCAATATATCTGGCGGGGTGTTAACGGCAAACATAGACAGTGATGTGTAAAATGAAGCCGATGAGCTTGAAAATGTGCTCCCGTTCCCTGTTATTTACACATTGAAATTAATATTCTGCCCTCACCAGCGTCCCAATATATTTTAGTCTATAACTTGTGTTCCTCTCAGCTATTTATATCGCATTACCTTTCATTGCACAGTCATCTCATTAGTGTCTTATGGTGCAAAATTGTTTAATCAATGTCTGAACTTTGCTCATTCTCACATTGGTGAGTAAATAGAGCATGATTTGAGCTTTGACTGCCTCTGCATGTCGTCCACTTTTCATTCCACCTGAGTCATAACCCAAAAATGCATCAAATTTGCAAAGTTAAATATGCTTTTATTTGTCAAAAATTGTGATGCTCTGTCTAGCGACAGAGGTTTGAAATCACTGAAATAGACATTGTTGAAATACTTCAGAAAGGTGTTTTCTTCCTCAAACGATATTCAGGAATAAATTAGAGGATAAAAGAGTTAAAATGCTAAAAAAATAAAAATAAACACCACAGCATTTATTCATTCTTATTCTGTGCTGAGAAATGTGCACTTTATTCTTGCACAGTCTTTCATCTTCACCTGATATGCAGTAGTTTATCTTTTATAGAAATCTATGGAAATTGCTCAAAAGTACTTCCAGCATAATTTCTGCTCTTAAATCAGCTTTTTTACTGTTAGACTGAAGGCATTCAATTTATAGAGTGACATAAATTTGCGTTCATACTGCCCAGCCGTAGCTGGAAGCTTCTGTATGAGTGTTAGAATGTACAATCACTGTCCAAAGCTGGCTATTAACACGTCCGTCTCTGTGCCGAGAGAGGAGGGAGGCCAGCTTTGAGTGGGGAGGTGAGGCTGTGTGGCAGCGAGAGGCTGTTTTGCCTCCATCCACTCCGTAGTTCATCTGTCAGGCCAGCCAGGACAGGAAATCAAAGCGCGGCGGCCCTGTCTGTGCACGCCATCGAGCCAGCACCGGCCACGATGAATGGCCTGTCAGCTGCTCTCTATGCTGCCAATTTATTCAACGATAAATTTGGGAATGTCTGGAATCCCCTTACCGGTCTCTTAAAGCGGTCTGAGCTGCGGTCACGCGTCACAGTTTTGAGGTTCGATGGGTGATTTGTTTTGCGCTTTAGCCATTTCTAACCACATCAATTAGAAGGTGGACAAACAGTTGGCCTCTGCTGTACTTGGCCAGTTCTCCTTTAAAATGAGAGATGGCTGCATAGACCGATAGCTTGCTACTTACGACATAAAGTAGATACATACATGCACATAGTATATGCATTTATATCACCAATTTCAGACAAAATGACATGATTCCGATTCTTTGGACATAGGATATTTGTTGATATTTCAAATTTGATTTGATTGATGGGCGATTGGTTCATTTAATATGTTATTTTGTACCTGTACATTTTTAACACTATCAGTTAACCTTTGACACTTGGAGCCACTTCTACCCAGTTGCTGCTGAAACGACAACTCTGAGAAACACGCGAATAGTTGAGATCAGTACTGAAGATGTTAGGCCAGAGATTTGGTATCTTTTTGACAGAGAGGGCCAAAAAATATATCATTTCATGGGGTGGGTACAGTGTGGTACTGATGAGGTTTAACAAAGGAAATTAGTTTCCCTGTAGTAAGCCGATCAAATGAGGCTCACTTTTTGTCTCAATAGAATATTCACATAGGTCATGAATGAGTGCCTGCTGAAATGTGACATTTTTCATCGACATTTCAATATTTTGCACTTAAGGATATCAGGTATTTATTCGGTTTGCGCGACAGTAGTCGGATCCGACGCACCGCGTGGTGGTGGTGGACGCTCGACTGTTTTAGTGTATTTGGGTACTTATGTAAAGTCACAGTTTACACCTTCCAAGTGGCCCTGTAACTTTCGTTTTTTTCAAAAGCATTTCTTTAATTGACCATTTGATCCAGGTATTAACTCACCTCCCTTGCCTCCATTGAGCGTACATCCCCGCACTCACTGTAGCTATCGCTGCACCGCAGGTTTTGAATTGTGTTGAACTAGTGCTGTAACTCTCCTCCTCTGGTCACACACGTCATAACACATAACTCAATGAGAGATGGTAGGCTCCTTTGTAAGACTTCTAGGACTAAAACACCGAGAGAAGAATCTATGGCTTTACCTTGCTTGGGTGTACAGGCCTGTCGATGGAAGTGACAAAACACATTTTATGACATATGACTCCAGACTGTCTCAGTAAATTCTCACAGCGCCTTCAACAATCAGTTTTGAGGCGCTCCATTTTTTATTTGTTTTGGGGGGAGCTGTTACATTGATAAAATCTAATCTAAATTTAACACCCATTTCCAATTTGCTCTTCCTATCGCTCGGTATGGTACATCCACACAAAAGTTGACAACAACAGATTAGCGTATTTTCCGCACTATAGGGTGCACCGGAGTATTTTTCGCACTATAGGGTGCACCGGAGTATATGGCGCACTTATATTTTATCATTTCTAAAGGAAAATATCACTTTTTCATGCCACCATATCTATGATATATTCTCAAGCCCTTGTATTGAATGACTTGAAACTTTTAACTCGGGGACTGAAGAAGCAGGAAGTTCCCCTCAAGGCAATAAAGTATGCATGATAGCATGGAATCGCTGACTTTTCCTAGAGGAATGGGTAATTTTACTAGCAGTCACTTTGAACGTGGCAATCCATATGCATTGGGAGCGCTGCTTTGATTATGACCTGGGCCGTAAATTTCCAGCAAAGCACCGAGGCCCGCTGCTACTGTCTGAGGAGCTATAAAACGCTGAGCATCTTTATGAAAAGAATTTTTACAGCTAAATCAATTTGGCAGCCCACAAAGCTCGTATTTCGCAGCCCTTCTGAACAGGGCTTCTCTCTGGTTGTTGCCGTTGAACTCCCAAGTGGATGAGTAGAGCGCTTTGCCTGAAACAGCTCAATCGCTGGCTGGTGCGGATGATGAGTCATATGTTCCTTTTGTCTCATTTCGTATTCCGTGTTCTACCTGATGCAGATGGTGCCGTATTTTCCGCACCTCAAGTCGCAGTTAGACAGCACGGAATGACATGAAAATCATCTTCCACCTCTCTTTAATTGAAGATACTACAAATGCATGGTATTTAATGTTCTAACTGATAAACTTTATTGTTTTTAGCAAATACTCATTAACTTGGAATTTTATGTTTTTTACGGTAAATGCGCAATGTACAAAATTCATTGAAATTGAGGTTGTACAAGTCATTGACTTTAAGAGTAATGTCGCTTCTATCCATTTTCTTATCCCCATTAAGGTCGCAAGAGTGAATATGAGCGTGAATTGTGGTTTTGTCTTCATTTGCCTACATGTGCCCTGTAATTGGCTGGAGAGCAGTTCCAAGTGAAAATATGTCTGTTCAGAAAATGAAATGAGATGAGATATATAAAGTAATTTTAGATAGGCTCTTACTTACCCGCAACTCAAATGAGGATAATTTACTTTAGAAATGCATGGAAAGATTTGTCTGCTCTCTTTTAGTAATATTTTTTTTATAACTTATTCAGCTTTTCTGTTCTTGTGAAAGGAAGCACTCAAGTAAGCATTGCATCCCACAATTTTTCTGAATGCCTTTATATTGTATGCATTGCAATATGTCCTGAACCTTCTCCAAAATGCAAATGCAAAATACTTTGACATGGTTAGCAGTATGCCTTTAAGTTTTCTCATTGAATAATTGGTAACTTCATTTATTAGGAATGATTCAATGAAAAATGAATTTTAGGTTTATCTCTTAAACCTGCTTTCATTATTTACAAAAGACAAATTGAAAAAAACAATTCATATTTATACCAAATCCCCTCCTGAACGACCTATCAACCACACACAGTCAGCTTCACTTTGACCTGCACACTTGGCTAATTTTACATCTCCCCAGAGATCTCCACTTGCATAAACATTCTCTATGCAGCCGTAGAATATTGAGGAGCTTCTGTGCGCTCTTTAAAGCAGGTTGTGTGGTTATCCAAAAATGTACTCAAGTACAAGTATTTGGTGGAGAGAAAGCTCAACTAATTGGTAACTCCTTCACAAGATGAAAAGGAGTCAAGTATGCGAACAAAAGATCTGCCTGTCCTCTGTATAATGGGACAATGTAGGCTGAGTGCAATGTAGGCTGAATTTAAGCTTCTTGTGCAGAACATATTCAATTATATATTTTGATTAGTTGCACAGGGCGGCAAGCCAGAGTTGACTCGAGAATCGTAATTTGAGATAAGTTGTGAGATAAACTGTCCAATTCTTTTTTCGAATTCCTATTTTTTCTTGGACAACGCGGTTGCTGTCTACTTCAGTTTCTTTCTTTTTCGGAACATTCCAATGGGTTATCCAATACAAGGATTCTGCGTAATTTGATACTATACATTTACCTTGACAGTTGATTGGGATTAACACAGGTGTGTAGTAAATTGATAGATCAACCTCTACACTCCTCCGAACAACTGAATTTCAGAAGATTAACACGAATAACTCCTTTCTGGTTGAAGCAACCATTCCATCAACTTCTTACATGTTCTGTGTGTGCTTCATGTCACTACAACTCATACTGGATCAAATATGATACATGCTAAAATGGAGTGGCGGTCCGTGCATTTTCTAGCAGCGCCTTCAGCGAATCAATCCAACCCTCAAAAACTATGTTATGGCTATAAAACATCTACTGCAGCTACTCTATCACTAGCCAATCATAATTGGTGAAAGCGATGACATATCCCTACGCCAGCGAGAAGGCATTGTGGTGTTGCCAACTCAAAATCTGATTGGTTAAAGCAACAGTCTTATCGACGCTTGTTTAATGCAGCAGAGCCCGCAGAACTGATTGTGAAGGCCTTGAGGCAGATTTCTGACTCTGGCAACAAATAATGGCTGAAATGCGATTGGTTAAATGCTTCAATAAGAAAACACACATCTGGAAGCAGTGCAACCAGGGGGAAAGCAATGAAAGGAAGCTAAGAGACAATTTGGAATTATTTAATAAGTATTGATGGACAAAATATAATATATGATTCAGATATTTCTTAGGCCAGCAGAGATTGCCTTGAAGGCACTGACGGCCCGCCACTGCTAAAATGGCTGCTGGGGGTAATACAGTGCTGTTCTACACCACATCTGAAACGCATTCCCATTGGGCTAGTTGTCAGATTTCAGTGTCGAGCCCGGCATGTTAACGTGATTGTCTTGTTCTCTCCTTTGTTATTAGCTGCAATTTTGAACCATCAGGACAGCTCTTCCATCAAGAAAAGGAGCCTATAATGAATGATGATAAGCACTCGGACTTATTCTTGAATGCCAGTGTTTAGTAATTCCAGCTTGATTGCCTCTCTTGTGACGGACAAATCAGGTAGATATTCAGCTGCAAAATATGAAAGAGCACCAGAATGGCTCACTATATACTCGTTAGAGAATCAAACCAAACACAATAGCTATTGTCATGAATAATGAAGTGCGCTATAGAAGAAATGTATTTTTCAAGAATTACAGTTGGAAAAGAAAGCATTAGCACTGAGCCATCAATCTTTCACAAGATACACAATAATTACAATAGTGCCGCAGTGGTAAGAAAACGTTATTTGAAGGGATCGTTAAATCTTTGTCACATAGCTATTAGTACAGTTGGGTACTGTATATAAAAAAGTAAAGAAAAAACAGAATCACGCCAAAAATTCCAGCAATGTCCGTCTCGCTGTTTTTGACTCAAAAGTGCAAAGTCGTTGAGATAAATTTTACCACTTTCCTGCATTCATGGATCAAAAATGAGTTTGTGACTTGACCCTAATTCAATATAGCTACGGTATGTGTTTTGTTGATTGTATGCGATGAAATGCTGAAGGGAGCAAAAATGTTTCATGTGTTGATGTGAAGTACAAATGCATCAAAATACCTGCTTGATTTGGGGGTTGCTAAATGCACTTACGACTTGGAGGGGAGGGGGCAAAATTGTTTGTGTTTTGTGGAAGGTTAAAACTCTGCATCACCTGGAATACTATATTGTTTCAGTTTATTTTTGTAGAAATTACCAAGCATTTCAGCAGAAATGTGAATATCATCCAATCACAAATAATATAATAATTTCTAAATCTACCAGCTATGGTCCTCATAGCATGTACTTCATGGCATTGGGTGTCACCATGGCGACAACAGTATGCTATTCACCTTAAACACCAGTGGCGCATCCGTCCGCTTTTAGAAGCTAATAAATGCGTATTGTTCCTTTAATTTCCTCTTCATGGGCTCCGGTTCTCAGAGCTTCATACCGACTCAGCACAACATTGTAATTATTAGCGCCTGCTGCTTGTACCAGACCCAGATACTGAGATATTTGTGTTCCTTTTGTGTGCCTGGTCCCAAGGGGTGTGCAGAGAACAGGGCGTTGCTCAAAGTTTAAAAGGGGGGGTCCTGTAGCACAAGAGTTGTGCTCATTGAGCGTTAGACATGACAAGGGTAACTTTTATTTTATATGTGGCCACAATTTTAATATTGCATATGCACAAAATGCTGGAATTAAGGCTGTCTAACTACACAAAAAGCATTTTTGTGTATATACAACTTTACGACAACTAAAAAGGAAGCCTGTGAAACCAAACAACGTCCGGTAAAAATAAGCAACAAAATGACTTTAATCACCTAATATTGTGGTTTTTTTTCTCGTGATCTAACAATTTTAATCATGTAAAATTACATTACATGACTTAGTTTTTATCACATTACGGTTGTTCTCTAGGAATATTACAGCGTAATTCGTTCTAGGCAGGTGATGTCTTACGCCACACTAATTGGTGATTATAGTCGAGAGCAGGGATGTGAGACTCGGGTTGGTTCGCGGGCCGCTTAAACGTCAACTTGATTTCACGTGGGCCGGACGATTTTAGATATAATATTTAGATTTTTTTAATAAATTAATTAAAAGAACTGGATTAAAAGACCTGAATATTCAGTTTTTTATAGATCTAAAACAATGTTTATTTTAGCTTTTTTAATATATTTTTAGATTTTACAAAATGATCCATGAAAAAAAACAGAAAAAAATGATTGAAAAATTACAATGATTGATTTAAAAGGTGGAAAAATCAGGAAATTTAATGTACATCTATACTCTTCATTTTAATTAGATCCTAAAACAGAAAGTCGGCACTCATGATTTACTCTCCCGGGCCACACAAAATGATGCGGCGGACCAGATTTGGCCCCCGGGCCGCCACTTTGACACATGTGGTCTATAGAATGAGCAATTTAGGTATTGAGGCAGGTGCCTGAGCATCCATAGCACCCTCTTTTGCACGTCCTTTCTGATCACAATCAAACTCGTGTTTGCCCCAAGCTGTGTGTTTGAACCACTCTGTGTGTGTGTGGTGGAAAGGCAGTAAACTGTCACTTTGCATTGGTTAATTGCCATCATGCTAGTGTGATCATTTCAAGTAATTGCTAGTTGGTAAAGTCTGTGTTTGTGATAATTTGATTAAAGTAACAGATGTGGACAATTCCTCCTACATTCCAAAAACATCCATGGTAGGCTGATTGGACACTCTAAATTGCCCTTGGGTATGAATGTGAATGTGCATGGTTGTCCATCTCCTTGTGCCCTGCGATCGGCTGGCCACCAATTCAGGGTGTCCCCTGCCTCTGGGCCGGAGTCAGCTGGGATAGGCTCCAGCACCCCCCGCGACCCTAATGAGGATAAAGCGGTTCAGAAAATGAGATGAGAGAACTTGATCAAATGAAGCATTGAAGCCATCAAAAGGGAGTGTCACTGAAAGGAAAGAAAAGGAGGAGAAGGAGAAAGGTCTGTTGAAAGGAAAGAAAATGTGCTTCAAGTGTAGCCTGACATTGACAAGCACTTCTATAAGATCTTTGAAAACCAGCTACCTTGTAGCCTGACAGGTGGTACACAGTAAGAAAGCATTCAGCATAACAGAGGAGCTGGAAATGGAAATGTGTCGTGGGATGAGCGATGAACTTCATGAAACACCGAGTCATCTTATTAAGGACATGGCTTCGGTAATTCAAAACCAGATTCCTAAGGGAATAAAAAATAGCCAGGATTGACCAAGAACCTGTTGAGGCTGTAGGCCACAGTCATTTGAGATAGGCTCCAGCACCCCGCGAAACTCGTTACGATAACTGGTTTGGATAATAAAAAAAGCATGAAAGCAGAGCAATAAGGTATGTTTCCTCAAAATGTTATATTTGGACTTCTTTTCAGGAATAGCATCCATTTTTGAATTTAAGATTTAGAAGTTGAGTGTCCTTCTGCTTACTTAACCACTTTTGTTTTCTCTGTAAAGTTCAAATGAATCTTAATCTATTTTATTGGGATCATCTTTAGCTCAGGCTTCAGATTTAAAGGCTCAAAGCTACAGTATAATAGTTATTTGTATGATGCACAAATGGCTGCTTTGTGAAGCAAAGTAAACACTAAGCATTTGACACTGCCCTTTATTAAATGTGGACGTGCTAAATATTTAATATCATAAGTTTTTATGTTTAAGTAATGTTTAAATAGCTCCAGGGAGCCACTAAGGCAGCGCTAAAGATTAAGACCCGATGTTTGCCGACCTGGTCAAGAACCATTCTCTTTCTGTGCAACTTTGCAAAAACAGTTATGGATGGTCAGGACCAAATCTGTCTCATTCATCTTCTCACAAGGATCGCGGGGGGTGCTGGAGCCTATCGCTGCTGACCTCAGGCACGAGGCGGGGGACACCCTAAATTGGTGGCTAGCCAATCGCAGGGCACAAAGGGATGGACAACCATTTACGCTCACACTGATACCTACTGCAATTTAATAATCGGACATAGGCCCTGTCGTCATCATCAACAACAAAAGCCCAATTGTCATCACACCCAGAAACTGCGTATGACGAAATTGGTAGTGCTTCTCCATAAGGTGCGTTTTCTCGACAAAAGACCCAAATAAGTGATAATTTCGGACTCGTAATTTGGCATTCTGCCGTTATGGATACATCGCATCACCCCCCCGAGCGGACCACTTACCTCTCACTGTCTTTCACTTACCTTCAGTCAGCCAGTAGGAGGCAGATCACCGCACAAACGTCTTTTCATATTACCTCACCCCAAAGGGTGTTCAACCAGCACGCCATGCATTTTTGGGGGAATGTGGGAGGAAACCGGAGTACCCAGAGAAAACCCACGCAAGCCTGAGTAGAACATGCAAGGACTGACCTAGGTTCGAACCCAGGACCCCAGCCAGAACTGTGAGGCCGACGCGTTAACCAGTCAGCTGCCGGGCCGCTCATATCCGTCCCAGAGAACTGCAAATGGCATTTTTAACCCATATTTCGAAGTCCCAGGCAGAGCAGTGGCAAAGCCCACATTACCACCATCTCCCATTCCCATTCCTACAGCCCACTCAGTGCAAAACCCTTGCTCTACTAGTCTGAGCCTTCAGGCTTATTGTATAAAGCTCATTCATCTGTTCAATAGAGAACATAGAACAGCACTGATATCTCACATCACCTCCGTCCTCCCATTACGCATATGCATAAAAGGGCTCGCCTCAGCAAAAGCAACATCGGCTGGGCGGTGGTGGTGAGGATGGTGTATAGCGAGTGAGCAGAATATTAAATACACCACATTTCCATAGAGAGAGACTCCCGATGATTGTATGTGCTCTTCTAAATTGCTGAGATGTATCAGATTCAAACACTAAGCCCTGATATTTTCACAACAATGCAGTTCGCAACAAGGACGGGAAAGCTTTTGATAACAGGACCACCCCGGTGGAGGTAAAACTTTTATCCCAGGTTTCCTTTCAAATTAACTTGACTTTTAGGTGTCCTAAAATCAGGGAAAATCCTCAATATATCCTTCATATAGTGGGAGCTTAAAGATGGAACACAATGCATCATGCAAACATTTTCCTCACATGAGAAATTCATTCACACATTAAAATTTCTATGCTGCTTATCCATATAAAGGTCATGGGGGTGCAGGAGCCTATCCCAGCAAACTGCGGGCAGTAGACTGGGGGACACATTGAATTCGATGCCAGCCAATCGCAGAGCACAAGGAGACAACCAATCACTCGTAGCTATGGACAATTTAGAGTGTTCAACAAGCCAACTGCCCATGTTTTGGGATGTAGGAGAAAACCGGAGTACCCGAGAAAACCCACGCCAGCCCGGGGACAACATGAAAATGACAACCGTTTCTTACTGCTCTGGCGTAATATGTAAAAATTTGACTTAAGTGGCTGTTAACAGACTTTCGCTTCTCTGCCGCCTTTCTTTGTTTACAAAAACAAAGCAAAACAATCAACCTCCACTGTGATTTTCTATGTTGTGGTTTATTTCAATTTAGTGTACAGGCTTCACTATGTGGAAATGTTTCAGTCCAACTCTGTTCTCAGCATGACTTGCATTTGAATTCCCTAAAATATCATCTTGCGAGCCATTGGCTTTCAGCACCTGCTTACACACTCTCCTAAACCATTTGTGGTGCTCAACAACATGTTCAACTGTTGCCATCATTGGCTGTTTCACTCTTTAGAGCAGCTTGAATATCCCCATATGAAGCTTTGCAGATGGAAATGGAGCCATTTTTAAGAGGAATGCCTGCTTCGACCTTCTGAAAAGTGAGCTTTTACTTCTTTTGAGGACAGCTTTCCACTCAAGATAAAAAAAGGCGTGAAACTTTCTGATGATGACTTAAAAGGGGACTGAGCTTTATTGAACCTTTACATATTTGGCTTTGATAATCCTGATACACTAGTGTACTTTGTCTACAGAATGTTTTTACATGCTTGACTTTAAAGGTCAGATGCTTTGACTCTTTTGATTCTCAGATTTGTGAGATGGACGTGTTAACCACTCTGGTCTATCCATTAAAAACATTTGCCAATGATGTTTTTGTCTCTTTCTTTATTTTTAACCTGTCCTGTTCAGTTGCTAAAACATGGAGAGTGATAATCTGAGTGTATTTTTTTCAGTAAAAAGTAATGTGCTGCATGGGAGTTTAGTGTACTGCCATTGTTTTTTTTTGTGTATTGTCTTTTTCAGAGAAAACAACTACAAAGATAAAATAACAATATTGAATTGAATTGAATTGAATGCCTTTATTTGCTGTCATTATACACCTAGTAAACGAAAGGGAAGATATCTTGAAGGGGATTCTGTCCAAGATATGTGCAAAAGAACCTAAACTTTGAAATCTCAAACTCAAATCTCTTATGACACAAAGAGATCTAGCCTCCAGATTTTTCTTCATTCAGTGTTGAGAATTGTCCAAGAACAACAACAAGCTACTTCACCATGACAGTACACAGTGGCTAATGGTGCTCTGATCCTCTGACTACCTCCCCACATACCCAACAGAGGTCCATGCTCTTCTCTTTCCTTTATCTTGCCTAAGTTAGTCATCAAGGGATACCAAGAATTCCATCAAGATTTTCGCTATGATGGTGCTACAATTGATTCCATAAATTGTATTCTAGGAATTCATGAAGGCTTGACAAAGGAGCATGACTTCACAGAGAAAAAAAACTGTAGTTTGGATTTGAAATACGCACCAATCCAGGAACTTTTCACACATCCCTTGTAAAGACTGGCCTTGATTTATTTAACAGTCACTGGAGAAAACAAATGTTAATGAGAAGTACAGGATGGTTACAACTATATTGATCCATTTTGCTCAAGAGCTTGATATCCTTGTTTATATTAAAGTGTGATATGTTGGGGACATCCACCAAAATCTCATTGTGGGATTTCACTTGAAAAAAGTCTCAAAAGTGTCTTCTAAAACAGCAATGACACATCTCCCAAATGTCACTGACTGTGATTGCATCGTGGTTATCCATAGAACGCAACCATTAACAACTAATTGTAGTCTTAAATTCAAGGCTGTATAAAAGACAATTAAACACCTGCCCTCTGGTTTTCTTGTAATTTAATTGACAGAATAAGTGTCTCCATATTAAAAGATCACGAGGGGCGTGAGTTCCAAAAGGCCACACGGAGGGAGATAATGTGGCTGTCGCCAGAGTAATCTTTGAAAAACGTGCCCAAGCACAAAGCTTTGTTTTAAAACCGCCGTACAATGTTTGAATGGTTTTTTTTCTGGTGAGAACATCCGTGCAATCGGGATCATGCGAAAGTTTGGAAAGCACAGACATTTCGAATTACACATGATCTTTTTAAGCTTTTTCCTTTTGGTATTTCATTCTGGAAAATGTGCCAGGTCAGTTTTGGGATTATAGTGTTAAGGATTCCCCATTATTTTTAGCTGTGATTATTCTGCATTGCTCATATGCAGGGTTTGGGATTATAATTGAGAATCTTTGATTTGATATTCAGTGACTATATGGAAATGGGGTGCACTACTTGGCGGCAACCAGCATTGCGAGTGACTATGATGAGACATATTGAGGTACAAGTTTATTGTTTATTTGAACTATTGGCAAATGCCAGTCTCTCATTCTAGAACCTTTGAACCCTGATGGAAAATATTATTCTTTTATGAGTGTTGCTTGACTTCCATGGGTGCTAATTTTTGTGTTTTTCATTGTGACGTTTTTAATTTGGAGTTTGCACATGAAATAAATTCAATTCATTACTTGACAGAGGCCAATAAGTTGATGAAAACAGTTCAGTTCTTCGGCTCCACATTATATTCTTTACTTGTTTAACAATTATTGCGGTTGAAGCAAATCGGCAACACCATCATTTAATAACCAATATTTTTCGTAGCACGTCAATTAGATTGGGTTAAAATTCAGGCACTTTAGTATTCTGTACTGATTCTGAAGAGGCATCCAAGCCATGTTTTTTCAGCTGTTCCAAGAGCGATGAAATCACTTGTTCCCCCTTAGCGTTTATACACGAGCTGCTCACGTTGCTTTCCATCACCACTTGTTCCTCTGCGATGTGTCCATTACTGGCTCATTATGCTAATGCTGTTTATTGCTCACTGCTGTCTTTCGCAGGCCAGTTGGCGGTGGGAACCTGCGAGATAGTGATGCTCAACAGAGACAGCAGCGTTCCCAGACGGACTATCGCCAGGCAGACAGCCCGTTGCGCCTGCCGGAGAGGTCAGATCGCCGGCACCACACGGGCGAGGCCGGCATGTGTTGATGGTATGTTGACAACCATTCTGCCCACTCTGCTCAATTTCCTTCATTGCTTTATTCCAAAATACATTTTAAAGAGTCTTTTTTGTTTGTTTGTTTTCTTTCTCGGTACGCTCTCAATTAACTGTTCCTATCCTTCCTATGTTTATCCTCTGCCGTTACCTGCTTACTTGTTAAAAACATCCCTGGGGGGTTCGCTTGTTGGTATTTTCCCCTAGTGAACTGTAACTAAATAAAAATGAAACATTCGAATCGCGGTTAATAAAAAGGGGATCCTGCAAATTCCGTATTCTAAGTTATAGCTCAGTATAAGTCCAGCAAACAAAATGCACAATGAAGAAAATATGTCTACATATTTGCATTTTTGGAGGCCATTTTTATTTTATCAGTAACCAAGTACAAATATACAATTGCCTGCTATTGATAGATGTCCAATTTTACTACTTAAACGGGCTGTGGTTGCTAATCTTTCAGTGCCATTGATGAATGGATTGGTCATGTAGCAATTAAGTTAACTTTTTGGGCCGAAAAATTAACTAGGCCGGCCCACATGAGATCGAGTGGTCTTAAATGTGGCCAGCGAACCAAACTGAGTTTGACAACCCTGGTGAAGAGGGTGAGCCAGATAAGGATTAATGTACACGACAGACAGGCTTTAATGGTGGTCGACAAAGTCCTGCTGATTGGATCTCCCACCAATATCACAATGACACACACCACAAGCAGCATTAGTGCCAATGACTCATAGCGTCTAATAGCCTGCACGCCGCACGCAGTCCCATTGTTCACGTCATATTCCCAATGTCGCTTTTAACCGCCTCCAACGCTCAACAGTCGGCTCCTCCCTGCCGCCCGCTAAACACTCTGCAGATACTAATTAACTTAGAGAGAACTATGATTAAAGCAGGAGGAAATTGATTTTCACTGGTTTCCCACTGCACTGCACCCTGTACTCCATTAGCAGCCAGTGCATTAAAGACCCAATCTGTGGCCGGGTGCCTCATTGAAATGCTTCCTGCAGACCGCTGATGGGGTCCAACATCGCAAAGCTTTTAAGTGGAATTCTGCATATTGAATTGAAGCCAATGGGGTTAATTCCTACCAATAGCCTCTTCGACCTTTTGTCCGAAGTATATTTGCAGTAGTTACATTGGCTTCTCATTTGGTTTTTTAAAACCATTACATTATTTTCCTTTAAAAAAAACAATAACACACACACACACACACAATAATATGTAATGTTATTACAGAAAAGGAGAAAGATTAGGGCCTATGAATGAAAATAAGGTGGCCAAAATTCTGACTAGTCAGAATTCTGAGATAGATCAGAATTCTGGCTTTAATCTAGTCAGAATATTGGTGCCCTTTAATCTGGCTAGATTAAAATCAGAATCTTGACTTTAACTTTTTTGTGATGATGTATGTATAAAACGTGAAAGTACTGTACTGCAACTTCATATTTTTACAAATATCTGTTCATTACTTAAATCTGTTTAGTGCTGTAAATAACACCACATCCATAAGGGCATGTTGATTTTGCCAATGAGATATTTACTAATTGCTCCAAAGCAGATTGTGATTAATGAAAATGAATACTAGTTTCATTTCCCTCAGCAAAAAATACATAATGTGCGCCCTTCACTGAAAATACTAAATCATCTTGACGCTACAGACTGTTTGAAGGATATCCAATTTTGATGGTCAAAAGTAGTATCCTAAATCAATTAATCAGGTGTCCAAGTGGCCATTTCACCAACTGAATTTACCGCACAGAACCACACAGATCAGCTGTCATTCAACGTTTCTGTCTTTTCAATGTCTCTCACTGTCGAAAATTTAAATAATTTGTATGGCATCTCCTGTCACAAAGCTCTCTGGTCACCAGTCACTCATTCTTCATTCAGTCATTCAACATTTTTACTGTCGGTTTATTATTGAAGAACATGAGGGATTAAAAAATGGTGCTAAAACATCAGTGAAGATTCACTTAAACCCTGAAGGTTTTCCTTTGCTAATCTCACATTCCAAACATTAGTTTTAAGCGACTAAAGACGTTCCACTCATAAATCCTTGTAAATCTGAACGAGTCAAGAGTGCACATGTTCCGCTGCATTGTCTTGGAAGAAATTGGTGCTTGGTCGTCCTTTGGCTCTAATCGGGCTTCTGTAGACTCTGTCTCATTGTTTGCCGCTGACCTTTTGCATTACTTTCTGCTTCCAAAGAGATGAGCTTCTTCTGCACTGTCATGGAATGGCAAACTAAACCTCATGGATTTGGAACTCTATCTTTGTCTCCGGGAATGAAGTCAAGGTCCAATCCAATGGTTTACTCCCTCAAGGGAAGCCTTTGGGACATTTTTACATTTATAACAGCCTGCAGTCGGTGGCTTAATGAAAGATAACTGGTCTAATACTTCCGTCCATCTTGTTTGCGTTGACACTTATTGACCAATGCACACACCCAGTGAAGGCTAACAAATAGCAATTAATGATAAATGTTATTCAAACACAATAGCCCAATCAGCTAAAACTCTTAGTGGCTTTTGCCAATAATTTGTTGGGCTGTGTTCTCCCTTTTGTATTTTTCATTCATTTTCCGTACTGCTTATCCTCAGAAGGGTCGCAGGGGTGCTAGAGCCTATCCCATCCAGCTGTGGGCAATAGGCGGGGGACACCTTGAATAGGTTGCCAGCTCATCGCTTGGCACAATATGAAAAAATATGAAATGCTCACATTCATACCTCGAGCCAATCTAGAGCAGTGCTGATAAACATCTGCCTGACTTTGTAGCTCATTCATGCTGTACATACAAAATCAAATGCATTCATTTTTTCGACACTGTAAAACTAGGATTTTGTTAGTTCTGTGATTGTGGCCACTATTGCACTTGCTGAATTTCTTATCCGCAGTCATATTGGTTCTTTTGTCCCCTGGGATCAAAATGGTGCTCTCAGAAGACTTAAAAATCATCAGAAAGTATCAAATACACAGGAAGCCACATGAAAATCCCCTCAAAATCAATAGGAAATGATCCAAAATTTACAGGAGGTGACCTGCAGGTACCCTAAAATCTTAAGGAAGTCACACAACATTAACTCACTGCCTGCCATTGATAACAATAGAGGTCCAATTCACTTTAACCGGCTATGGATGCTCATCTTTCAGGGCCATTAAGTTCATCTTTTTTGGACAAAAATAAACTGGTCCGGCCCACTTGAGATCTACTTGACATGAATGTCGCCTGCGAACCAAAGTGAATTTGACACGCCAGATCTAGAGTGTTCAACCAAACTGGTAAATGTTTGTGGGACGTAGAGGGATCCGGAGTACCTGGAGAAAACCCACGCAGGTCTGGTGGAGAATATGCAAACTCCACACAGGAACCAGAACCCACTGGGGATGGAACACTCAATTACATAACTGTGAGGCAGAAATGCCGAGTCGACCACAGTGCCACCTTTCTTACTTTCAGATTCATATTTCTTTTTAGTTATTTTTTTTATACCACTTTTGTCTAACAGCGTCTGCACATTACATCTCTAAGCTTTCATTGTGATCCTCTCCCCTAGGTGTCTATTTTTCTGCTGGCCTTCTTGCCACACAGCCACAACGTTATCGCATGTGGCTTGATAGTCACAACGGCTTTCAAGACTGTTTATTTTGCCTCCGAGCTTTTATGCACACTTTGCAAGAGGTCACACGTTTTGCAGATACTCATTTTTATTTTTGCTGTTAGTGCAGCCTTAACATTTCCTTGTTGTTTTGATAAATTGCATTTTTTCATTATGCTAATTCCACCAAACAATTACAGTGCAACTCCCAAACTTTCACCTTGTCTGCACTACACCCATGTATTTCTTTAGTGCTTAGCTGTTATATTGAATGGAACATGAATTCCATTGACGTCAGTCAACTCTGACATGAAATGAAATAGTGGACGACTAAGAATTACGCTGTTAATGCCAGGCATTATTTTGTATGCCATTTCGAAGAGATTTATGAATATATAGTTTATTCTCAAATGGCCAACTCTTGTGGTCAGAGTTTTGTGCTCCAAATAAGAGTTGTAAGGTGTAAGTAAATCTGTGTAACAATGCGCAATGCACAAATACTTATTGAATTAGTGGCCAGCCAATCGCAGGGCACAAGGAGAAGGACCATTTACACACACACACACACACTTAAAGGCAATTTAGAGTGTTCAACCAGCCTCCCATGCATGTTTTTGGGACGTCGGAGGACACTAGAGTACCCAAAAAAAAACCTACTGTGAGGCTGACGCGCTAAACATTCGGCCGCTAAACCGCCTCGATACCTATTTTGATATAAATAGTATCTCTATTCACACTGTATTTTTTATTTTCAAAAAATTAAGGGCAATATTCTTGCACATTGTCTAAGGACTAAAACTAGTTGGACCGCTTTGCCGTTTTCAGCCCGGTTCATGTCGTTGCTCTACATGGAAGAAGCGACAAGGTCATAGCACAGTGCGGCAGCCCGAAGACATATTTATTTAAACTGACCTCTGCCATTCTGGGATGGAGTCTGATGCACTCCCTGGTTAGTCAGCACTCCCGCCGTTCTGCCAACTCAGCCCTTTTCTATATTTTCCCGACTTTGGAAATTGAGTTTTGCTGGCCCAGCCATGTACTCCGAACGACATGTGCAACTGACTGATAAATTTGCACTCTGACGGACGCATGTTGGAATGAAATTTCACAGCGGTGTTTCAGGAGGAAGCTCGCTGGAGCATTCCTTTGGGCTGCTCAAAAAATGTTCAGCGTGGGAATCAAGGTCCAAGATACAAATAGGCTTTAAGCCATGTTGGCTTTAGGAAGTCTTGATGGGTTTATTCCTTGGAAGAAATAAAATGAGTGCACAAAAAAGATGCCTCCCACTTGCTCATCTGTGTTATTTGTTGCAAGGTGAGCATACTAGCTTCAAGCACTCGCAGACAAAAATTCCCAGGTACACATCATGATCAATCATCAGGAGATGGACTGTAGTGCTTAGCGTACACTCTGAACTGTCTTACTGAGACATTTTCCATCACTTTATGCAGTGCTTAACTTGTAAATCATAATGTGCCGGACCCAAAGTTCATAAAATACCACAGGGATGACAATTGTGAACTAGTCTTAGAACAAATACAGACTGGGCTATAATTCAACATGCAGATACCAGGTTGCCAGGTTGAGGGACGTACATGCCTCAGTTTTAGACCATTTCCATGGTAAATATTGATGACAGCAATCTTCAGTTAGACAGGCTAAACTGTATTCACTGCCCATGTCATCACGGGTGCGACTTTGAGTATACATTGAACGTTAATTGAATATTATCCGAAATGTATGGGTGCCCATTGAAATTACATAAAACCTCCCTTATTCTTTCTTTTATTCTGACTATTTCTCTCTACCATATAGTTGCAATCTTAAGTCTGATAGATGTTTGACATATATTCAGTCTCCTTCCTAAATTTGTAAACCTCAGTACCTTGTTCAACCAAAGGCTGCCCGTGGGAGGCAAGTGGGAGGGGAAGTGCATAAGACCTGGCCAGCTCCAGAGAGACATGATAACCTTTGCATGTTTTTCTTCTCTTTTTTAAACACACTGTGTAAAGAACAATCAGCGCTTATCGTGGTGGCCCACAGGCAAATGCTAATACAGTGTCATGCAGAGAAAGCTGTGAGTAGCGACAAGAGCGTTGAGTGGTGCCCTCGACGTCTGCATCAGACTGATAGCTCTAATGCGTTGGCGTTCCACGTACCTTTTCTGATCTGGTGCTCTACCTATGATGTGAACCTAAACTTCTGTCGAATGTCTTGTTGTGTTTTTACTTTGAAATGATTTGGAAACATCACTCTTTGCATGTTTCTCCCTGACCGTCCCACTCCCCCCCACAGCGCGAATTGTGCGGAGTCGTCAGTGGTGCGAGATGATTCCCTGCGTGGAGGGCGAGGTGTGCAGCCTCCTTTTCAACCGCTCGGGCTGGACCTGCACTAGAAGCAGCGGGCGCATCAAGACCGTTACGGTAATTCATGCCCCATCACAAAAATGTGTTATCTACAGTATGTAGAGTACATGATGTCAGGTGTTTAATGTCATTTTTTGGAAGAAAGTGGATGGACTGTTAACTTCATGCTTTATTAGTATTACAAAAATGATAATAACGAAACAACCTTTTAAAGTGACAACTTGTCCCCAGAACTTATGAGGAATTAATACAGACCATGTCGCAGAATGTCCGGGTGGCAAAAGTCACCTTCTCCTCTGACACAACTAGTTGCTTTGTTTTAACCAACTGAATATTAACAATTTTGGAATATGATTGCTTTGTTTTGTAAAGATATTTGACAGCAACCTATGCAATTCAATCAATAGGCCAAACTCTTTTTAATTTCACTTCAATATCTCATGAAGTGTGTGTAAATTTATTCATTCATTTTCAATTTCGCTTATCCTAACAAGTATTGTGGGGGGTGTCGGAGCCTATCCGAGCCCACGATGGGCACTAGGCAGGATACACCCTGGATTGGCTGCCAGCCATTCTCGCTCACACTCATACCTAGAGGCAATTTAGAGTGTTCAATTTTTGGGGAATGTGGGAGAAACACGTAGTAGATGGAGAAAGCCCACCCTGCTACGGAGAGAAGATGCAAACTCCACAAAGGAACATATTTAGTGCGTGCAGCGACCAATTTGCAATGTCTTTCGAGCTTGTTTCGAGCTCCACTTGCTGCTGATAGTTTGGGAAGAGGAGCCAAAGATTTATTGTAAAAGCCAGATTTGGGTCAGGAGAATCCAACACAGTGATGGTGTAGTGGTCCTTCCGCCTCACTGCAGGCAGCCTGGGTTCGATTCCCACTCGGTGGCAGTGTGAGTGGTTGTCTGTCTCTCTGTGTGCCCTAAGACTGACTGGCGACCAGTCTAGGGTGTAGTCTGCCTTTCGCGCAAAGACAGTTGGGTTAGGCTCCAGCAACCCCCGCAACGCTTTCGAGGATGGGCGGTAAGGAAGATGAATGAAACCACCACAGTGATGCTAATGCATCTATTGCGGCTATCTATGTACATTCTCGAGCGCCTTCTGCCATCATCTCTGGAAAGTCTAAAAAATGCTGTCAAGACAAAAATGCAATGACTGCATAAGAGTACCAAAGAATGACGTTTATGCTGCCCATGCTGTCGAACAACAGGGTGAGATATTTATTATACTATGACCGAAGACGCAGGGAAACATTGTTGTTGTCGTCGTGATAGCTGTCATGATGGACACTGTTGTCATGGTAAGGTGCGCAATGTCAAACGTGAAGCTGATATTGTTTTATTATTTTATTTTTTTTAGATATATTTATGTATTTTTCCTCTAACGTTCCCATTCACCAGGCCTTCTTGTCTCTTGCTCATCCCACCTCCTCTGTTCGTCTGCCTTGGGCATCTGCGGCAGATTTTACGCATGCTTTGCACTTGTGTCATAATCTATTCTGACAGCATACTTAGGTTCACTGTTTGTGTATGTATACTATCTTGTGGGTGCATGTATCACATGGACCGGAATGTGCTTCTCTGCATTTTCTCAATTAGCAAGGCTAAGGACTGATTCAGTTAATTGTGATGCTGGTGATGCTTTGAGGATAATGTTGAGCATTAATTTATAGAAGCACTACCTCATAAATTAATGGAAAGTAAAAATCTATCATAACCGCTCATTGTAATCAATTACTAAAATGCGAAATCCCAGTCGAATTCTTGGTTGCTTCATTTCTTTCTCCCACTCAAAACACTTTACACATGAAAAAGTCATATTTATTTCCAACAATTTTCTGTTTGCGAGTTCATTTTATTATGTTCAATCAGAATTCTGTTTCTGTCTTTCCGTGTCAAAGTAATCTACCCAGGATTTCAAACAGAACCTTGCAGGCCGATGCCCCATCGACAACATTTAACGTGCTAGTTACCCCTATTTTTACCCCATCAACATCCATCTAAGCCAGTATGAATAATTTTACTGACGGTGGTACAGTGAAAAGCTGCCTCAATGAATGGCTAAAGCAGTTTTCACATTTGAAGAAAAAATGTCAATTTTATTGCTTTGGCAACACAAGTCTGTCAAATTTAAAACTTATTTCTAAGAAAATGCTTCTCCCAAAAACCAAATTTGCTTTTGATATCGAGAGCTTGTATTAGTCTCTGTCTTGTGCATTAGCATCTGAATACTAGAAAAGGAGACTTCAAGATCATATAGAATGACCCTTGTCAAATGACATGACAGCCTTCAGAAGGACAATGTAGATTTGTGACTAATGACTTCAGTCGTATTCACGCGCCGCTGTTATCTGGACAGAGGCTTTAAATTAAACTCGACGTGCTTCCTTAGATGATGATTCACAAGTTTTGTGATCCAATTAAATGTGTCACTCTTTGTGATTAAACAATTTTATGATGCACTGCATAGAAACCAATGGATGAGTTTTCATTAGAGCAGGGCTGTCAAACTCATTTTGTTGAAGGCCACTTCATAGTTTTCTTCAGACAGAAGTTATGACCGTGAACCCATATAAATATATGTTCGCCTCATATGATCACATAATCCAACAAAGGGACCGACAATTAATGTTCAAATCAAAAGCCAGGAAAAGGTGTTTCCTCAGCTTTCTTACCATTGTTTTGCTTTGTTAACATTCCAATCTAGACAGTTTACTTCAAACTTAGCATCTCAGTGGTTTTGTTGTACCTCATTTGTTGTTGCATTAATGTGAATTTGCCATGTAATATAATCCATTCCTCCTGCAATGCTCAACAATGCAAGGTTATTGTGGTAAAATTATTCTGATCTTTGAACAAAATGCATAGAAAAGGGAAACGTATAAAGCATCAAGTTGTCTCTTGAACAGAATCTCTTTGCACTCAAGGATAATGATGAATAAAAATGTTCCCGGAAAAAAAACCTGATGTATATTTAAGTGGCCTTCTTGCCATTCAGAGTGGAAGCGTTGACTAGAAATATCAATACTTAAACTCATTTGAGCAATGTTTGATTCTTTAAGACAGGGATGTCAAATGCGTCGTCCGGGGCCCGTAAGTGGCTCGGCAGGTGGTGTAATCAGGCCCGCTGGGTTTTTCTGCCTGACAGTCACTTTGTAGCTCATTCGTACATGCGGAATTAAATGCTTTCATTTTCTCGACAAGGGCGCCATAATGACAGAAGTTTGTGAGTTGTGTGATCCAGTGCGTGCATTACTGCACTTTTCTCAATTTCCCATGCGCAATCACATTCACAAACAAACAAGAAGTACCCCAGAAAGTCCTCAAAAACTAAATAAAATGATTCAAAATCTGACTTGTAAGTAATACCCTAAAATGGACGTGAAAAAAAGTGATTCAAAATTAACTCATTGCTTGCTATTAGAATTGATAGATGTCCAATTCACTTAAAACTGGCGTTGGATGCTAATCTTTCAGTGCCATTGATGGCGCTACACCTGTCCAATCCATTTTGACTGGGAGGTCCAAATGAACGATGGTAAGATAGTGGTATGAAAATGGTAAGAAATTGTAAGAAGCATTCAAACACCCTCTTTTAAGACTGCTTTTGAAACAGTATATTAAAGCAACTTCTAATTTGATCAGTCGTACTGGTTGCCAAATCATGCTTTTATTAAGTGTGACAAAAAAAAAATAGACAAACAAAGTGGTGTTCAGCTTGTGTTTACTTGACTCGGGATTTCATGTACATGTCATACATTACATTAATACTACGTGCACTTATTATTATTTTGCCCAGCCAAATTGGCAGCGATTGCTGCCGGCCATGTGTCTGACTGTTATCAAGAGAGCAGGGACAGTCATCATTTATTTATGTTGCATTTGATCCTGCCGACATGTAGAAAATAGAGGGGAAAAAATAGATAAATAAAAAATCAAACAACTCATTTAGGAAATTCACACAAGATGTTTCGCTCAGTTGAAGTGGCCCTGGAGGTGACATGGAGGTAAAAAGTTCAAACCTCAGCATGTCTTACCCTCCTTTATGCGACCTACTTTGCATATAAACATCTGAAAGTCCCGGCTGTGGATTTCCGACTTTTATATTAGCAAGGCAGTGAATCATATTAAAATGTTTAATAAGGTTTTGACTCTAGAACAAATGTCGAAATATTTCCAGAAATGTCTTTCTTTAAAGTAATCAAGCTTTAACTATAGCTCGAAAAGAGCTATAAGAATAGTACATAATGCAATACATAATACATTAAAAAGTACATAATGTGGGAAATAGAAAGCATGCACAAATTCTTTTTCTAAATTCTTTTCATTTAAAATTCATAGATTAGAACTAGCATTACCTCTATCGACGCTACTGTATTGATGTCTATTAAACAGGTAAGTTAAAATATTAGTTTCTCCTTTTAAACATGATGTTTTGTTGTGGAATGTGTGGCTTTTATGAAATTTTGTATTCCACAAATATACCATATTTTTTGGACTATAAGTCGTTCCTGAGTATACGTTTCACCAGCCAAAGAATACACAATAAAGAGGTAAAAATATATACTTAAATAAGTCGCACTGGAATATAACTTGCATTCTTGGAGGGCATTTTTTTAATCAAAAAAATCGTGTTTATTGCAAGTCCCTGCAGTTTTCTTTTCCTGTTGTTATAGATTGGACAGGTCGAGTTGAAAAAGCAAATCACATGGAGACTGGCGCTCCATTTTTTTGTTTTTCATCAGTTCCATGCTAAGATCTCGTGTTATTCTTCAAGCAGAGAGAAAAATACACTCTTGGGTTTCTTAAAATTCATCTGGGCAATAGGGTGACATGATCATCTGTCTTGGGGAGATATTGTGTGGAGTGATGCGGAAAATAAATTCAAACACGCCCGATTGATACATTCTCGATGTAAGCAAACTGTGTGACCAAAGCCCACGTTTTCCTTTGCCTTTGCATTATTTAGTTGTTGTAATGTCGAATGTTTTGGTCTTTTCTCTAGTGTAGCTATTTATTTGTTTGGTATTTATTTAAGCCTTCTAAGTACTGAATGTATTATCTAAAGCTGTTGTTGTTGGGTTTTTTTGCTTTTAGCTCAGGTCTTTGAGCCTTTTTCTTTTCTTTCTGCCATGCCAAAGGCGCTACATTTTACATTTGTGTTGTCAAATCGCACACATCTTCTCCAACTGCCCTTTTTGAGGTTCTGTCATCGGCAGCCTTTCAACTGCCATTTGTGTTTTAGCTCGTCTCTAGAGCTTCATCTGGTGTGAAATTGTTGCAGCCAAAGGCCCCTTTTCAACATTGACTTTTTATAGCACTTCAGGCACACATTTAAAAAAAAAGGTTTTCACTGGGTTAGACATGTTAAATCTTTCAGCCAACGCAAACCTGCTAATAGATTTGCTTGCATTCAGTTTTGTTGGTATTTCACCTGCATCCAACAGTCCCCAGAATCAATCCGTCCATCTGCTTATCTTCACAAGGAGTGGTGGAGCCTATCCCAGCTGACGCTTAGAAGAAATTGAGCTTTTTTTGGTGCTGGTTCGAAATGATGGAAAGAAAGCAATTTATATTTTGCTTGTCGTTTAACACTACTTGAGTTTATGATCTTGCTTTTAATCAGATTATAGGGAGAAGTTCATCATGTTTTCTTACGTGTATTTATTTGGATTTTCTCATTCATTGTCTGTGCAAAACCTCATTAAATGTGGCAAACTGCTTTTCCACTAGATAACTGTACCAATGCAGTGAAGCTTGAAAGGGACACAAGTTATTATTTGATTGATGTAAGTTGTTCTTTTTTTTAAAGCCTCTTCCCAGTTTAAGGTCTTGCACGAGTGACTCAGCAAAATGAATCACAGCGACTAATTTTTCCAGATGGCTTATCAACCATTTTGTGCCTCTTTCATATCTAAGAATTTTTTTTACCAGAAGTTGTATCTCTGAGTTCCAAAATTAGGACGAAATGTACTTGGAAAAGGGCACTTCTATTTTTACAACAACCCTCTATTTTTCTTTAGCAACCTGCAAGTTAGTGAGACCGGGGGCAGTTAAAATGGTTGGCCGTAGTTTCAAACCCTTTATTTCCACTATTACAAACTTATTAGACCAAAATGATCCCCAAAATAGAAGACACAAATATTGCTCAAAACTGCTCATGAATACATTGAATTTTAAAATTTATTGTTTGTTTCGCACTGGCCTTCTCATAAATTTAGGCTGCACAGCTCATTGGAACTGCGAGACTATCATTTATTTACGTAACATCGATGTTCACAAGTCATCTTGAAACAGGGCACCTCTAGCTCGGCATGGAGGTTCAAAAATTTACATTAAATCACACGGCAAAGTGCTTGTGAGAGAACACCTCTCGACCGGTCTGCTGGCAGGAAATCAATGTTTTCCACGTCCTAGAGCCTTGTGAGCTCCCATGGATGATGAGCACTGGTTGCATGGGTCTTGTCCTGTGGGGCCGCAGTCACCTTGTTACCCTTTTAATCAGATTATAGGGAGCAGTTCATTGTGCCTCCCTCTAGTGCTGCCTCAGCATTCTCCTCCAACTTCAAGAAGGTCCCCAGTCGATAACATAGACCTGCGGAAAGAGACAAGTTGATCCATTTTGAGCTCGGATATTGAGAAACCTTGGAAAAAGAGCACCAGCCAAGTCCACAATCTGGCCTGCGGGACATGTGCTTTAGCATAACCCCCTTTTTGGATTTGGACCTGAACGCAACACACTCCATTGTGTTCCTAATCGCTCGCTGCAGTGCATTGACAGCAGGTACAGTGAGCCACTTACTTTATCTTAACATCTGATCTGCCAATGATTAATCATTTTCTGTTTTCAGCACAGTTGTTAACAAAAGGGTATTGGCGAGGATAATTTAATTGCCTTTGTTTGTAGTATTAGAAGGCGGTCCAGTGGAGGGAGTGGTTAGCGCATCGGCCTCACAGCTCTGGGGTCCTGAGTTCAAATCCAGGTCATGTCCACCTGTTTGGAGTTAGCATGTTCTCCCCGGGCTTGCATGGGTTTCCTCCGGGTACTTCGGTTTCCTCCCACATTCCAAAAACATGCGTGGTAGGCTGATTGGACGCTCTAAATTGCCCCTAGGTATGAGTGTGAGCGTGAATGGTTGTTTGTCTCCTTGTGCCCTGCGATCGGATGGCCACCAATTCAGGGTGTCCCCCGCCTCTGGCCCGGGGCTCCAGCACCCCCGCGACCCTAATAGGGATAAAGCGGTTCAGAAAATGAGATGAAATGTAGTATTAGTACTTGACAGGACTTGACAGTTGATTTGGGTGCTGAACTCTTGTCTTTTTAAAAATGGTAAATTCCGTCAAATATTTTCTGCACAAAGTAATAAAGATTTTTTTCGCGCGCGTAACAAGTCAAGTTAGTGGTTGGTTGTTACCAACGTCAACAGAAATTCAAAGGCCAGAGTAAGGGATTTTTTGGGGGGCTTCAAACCGACTGAGCAAGGTGAGCTCCCAGTATGTGGGAGTAAACACTCCCTGCCTCATGAGGCGCTTTGCTTGACAAAGTGAATACAAACAAATCACTGCGCCCACACACATCGCCAAAAAAAGACTGCATTTGAATGCAGTAAAAAAGACAGCATTATGCAAAGCTGTGAATCTTTAAAACAGGTGGAAATGCATCATTTTCTTTCTACCATCTAAAATAACAATACGTATGGCTCGAGATTTGAACTTACCTTTTTTGTTTAATAGGAGATTTTTCCTTTGGGAATGTTTTCCAACTTGATCCTATTTTTAACAATCTGATATAATAAGAAAGCTGACTAATTCCAAAAACAGACAAGAGGTAATACAGTGGTACCTCTACATACGAGCTTAATTCGTTCCGGGAATGAGCTCGTATGTCGATCTTCTCGTAACTCGATTGAAATGAACTAAAAACCAATTAATTCGTTCCAACCCTCTGAAAAAACACCAAAAACAGGATATTGGATTGGATTTTTTTTTTATTTCATCTAATTCGCCATCTATTAACAAAGTAACACATAACTAGTGGTTTAATAGTAATAAAATGTGTTTAATAGAACTAAAATTAGACGGATTTTGCGGAGGGGGGGTTGGTTCGGTAGGACTATTCCACGACAACGCACTCGTAACCGAACAAACAAATTTAAATTAACTTGGATTCATATATACAGACTCACTCAAACATACGTTTAATGTAACTTTAGACAAAACTCTTCTAATTTTTTTAAATTTATTTTTTACCTTCGTTCTCCGGGTGAGCTGTTTGCCATGCCTCCACCCTCACGTTCGCTATCGATGGGCTGTTTGCTGTTGTATTCCCTTCAAAATATTCCGAAAATGATGCACACAAATGTCCTCACAATAGGATAACGCACGACCACTTGCCAACGAGAAGTAGTCTTGAATGAGCGATCGCGGGAGCTACCAGGCTAAGGAAGGAAAAACAGGAAATGCAACAGCTCAGCCTACCCACGTATTGATTGTGGGTAATGAAGTTTTATTCTGAGAAAGGGTGCCATTGGCTATCGGTGTTGTGTGCACGAGTATACTTCATTACCCAGAAAGCCCTCTTGCCCGTGCATGTGCGTTGTGCGTTTTTTGGTCCATGTGTAGGAGAAACTCGTGTGAAGAAACCGTTCAGTGCTCGTAGATATCTGTTATACACGAAAGAGATACGGCAAAAAAGACAATGATAAACAGCCTCTCATGTCATGGTCACCTGGCTTTCTCGCATCTCGAAATTTTTCTCGTACCTAGAGCTAATTATTTGCTCGAAATTTTCCTCGTATCTCGAGCATCTCGTAGGTAGAGCTGCTCGTATGTAGAGGTACCACTGTAATGATGAGTTGATGATTTTGAAGCGTAGGGCCAGGATTAGTTAAACAACAACAACAAATTTTCAGCAAATTGTCAAAAACATTAATGCTGCTTTGTATTTTGTGAATGCTTTAGGTGATAAGTTGACCTGATAGTCTTACATTTTTACATACTAAATCCATCAAAGGCCCTCCAAGAGAATCAAATCGCGGCAAACTTTGTATTATCAGCAAATGTCACATCGTCGTCCAAAGAATCATCCTCGTATGCTGTTGAAATTGTTTATTTATACCCAGACTTTTTCTAAAGTCACCTTTAGACAGGGCTATATTCTTAGCCTTTCTTTTCATCCTTGTCTGCAAGGAGGCTTAGCAAGGTATTGAAATCTGTCATGTTTGTTCCTCTTGTCCAACCCTTTCTGAGCCGCTCCTCGAATGTTATAAAAAGCCAGAGGTTTGCTTTGCCGATGCCGTAGCGGCCGTTGCGCCTTTTATCCCTTTTGGCGGCCTCGTTCCTCTCCTTGTTTTGATTTAAAGACGCAGTGGAAGTACTTAGCATTTAGATGACATGCCAGAGAGAGGTGTGATGAATCAACAGCTATTCAGAGAAGTGAGTTCTGTCACCGGCACCGGCCAGGCCAGACCAACAGACGGACGAAGCCAGTGACAGATCACGGGGCGACAAGCTGGGCGGGCTGCAGAATACCAAGTCCCGTGGAGGCAAGTGAAACACAACGCCTGGCAAGATGAAGAGGAAAGCAGAGGAATACCAATCCGGGCCTCGCTCCAACACTTGCCTCACGTTGCTCCTGTCATTGGCTAAACACGCCATTAGCCTCGTGATTATGATTAGCCGCGTCATTATCTACACAAAAGTGGCTCATTCGCCAATATTAAGACGATAAGGAAGCGGCTTTCTCCCCTCCCCAGTCAAGTGGAAAGATGAATGAGGACATTAAGTGGTTCTTCGTGGGATACCTTTCATAAAAAGTCAAGCAAAACTAAAAAGCTTTCTTTATAACCTTTGGCTTTCATTGTTGATGTAATTGGAAGACGTGGCATCTGTGCTTTTGAATGGACATATGCTAGGCAGAGAGCCAGTATGTCGAGCATTTTCCTCTAATACGGCCGCTTTCAAAAAAATCATTGTTAAAGCCACCCTCAAGTGCTCCCACTTTCATTTATTAAACAGAGGCATCGGGTAAAATGATTGAGTTTTTAAAATGTATTTAAGTATTAACTCATTAGCTGCCATTGACAGCAATAGATGTTCAATTCATTTTTGACTGGGCAAATTGGCGCCACATGATCACTCATTGCTCCGCGGTCAGAATTTGGACACCCCTGGTCTAACACTTATCTACTTTCTTTTGCAGCCTTTGCCCAAAGACCCATCGTAGGATCCAGCGCTGGCAAAAGACAACATTAAAGTACGTTGAACTACATGGATTAATTGGAGACATTAACATGACTTTGATGTATGATGATGATTTGCTAATTTAATTTAAATAGTTCCTGCTGCACTAAAAAAACACATCTATTTACACTAGTAGGTGAAGCATAATTCAAAGCTTCAATATGCAAACGCTGCTCACTAACAAACCCATGTGGTTTTAGTGTCTTTAAAAATGTCTCCAACTTTGAATACAATTTACCCAGGACAGTAAAACGACAAATGTGTTCTATAATGCACTCTGCATAAAGCCATGTTATACTAATATATAAAACAATACTTTTTGTGGGTTTTCTTGCCAACTTTGAGACACAACCCATGAAATAGAACCCATAATTGAAAGTTATATCTAAATGACTTTAACACTCACTGTGCTTGACTTTGCTGGGAGGTTTACATCCCCTTCCTTTGTCACAAAAGAGAAAACATATTAGACATTGAGCTTAATTCCTTTCCCAAAGCTATGTCTGTGAAGTTTTTTTTATAATCGGCAAATCCAGAGGCTTTCGGAATGCGCAGGATTTACTCAAAGATTGATTTCCCCTCTCCTGCTGAGAAAACAAAATGAATCAGGCACAATTACCAAGAACAGAGAGAAGGGGAATTGGGGCCACTATAAATATTTATTTGCCAGTATTGGGAATTTGAGTGATTCTAGATGGATTCGCCAAATCATATTTATGGTTCTCAATGATTTAGCTCCACAATCCTCGGTGTTTGTCTACTCTTCTGTTGAACCATCCATATATTAGTATTTACAAATGTATTCACATTACACGCTTGCTTCTATTAGCATTCAAATGGATTTCTCGATCCGATGGTAGGACATAATATTCCATCTCTACTCAAAATTGAATTTAAAGGAGAAAATATTGTTTAATAAATACATGTAAAAAAACAGAATCTCAATGTTCTGGTGTGTAGTAGTAGAGAACAACATGGTAAATAAAAGACACGATATTTAAATGCCTGTTGTAGCCAATAAAATAAGAGTATCCCTGATTTTCTATAATTGCGCGTGACATCAGTATTACCCGTTGTCCCATATGTGGATAAACAGAGTGAATTGAGGAATGTAATAAAGTTTTTTTTTTTGGGGGGGGGTGATTTTTCAAGGCCATATAGTCCCAATCTTACCAGGAAAGTGGCTCCTCAAATGGTCAAAAACATTCCATTTGTACATTGATGATTTGCTTCATGAAATCTTTTCAACCTGTTGTTGTGTCTTGCCCCTTTTTAATTGTTTGTTTCTCAACAGGTTCACTGATCCATGCTGTAAGACAGGCTGTGGCCAATCACTACCGAACATTACTTCTGCCCAACAAAAAGGTTCACAAACTCGACAGCACGTCTTTACTTTCTGAGTTCCCTTTTTCCTCTTAGTTTCCGCATCGATTCTTAAATGCAGTCACATTTATCTCCAAAACGCTGAAACAATTCCTGCGTGGCAAAGGTACTGCATCGACATTGAAACAAATGTTCATCTAGTGTTTTCTATACAATCTGGAGGACACTCTCAAAGAGAATTTATAGGAAGACCTTTCCAAAATCACCCTTTCCATCTTCTCTCGTTGCCACCGTGAGGCCATCCAAGGTGATTTTATGAACATCCCCACGTTGCTGACTCACTGCTAAATTCATCCGAGCCAAATGAGTCCACAGGATTCACCAGGATGTGGCCAGCAGATTCAGCGTGAACAAAGACAGTGTAAACACAGACATCTACAAGACTCGCATTGAGATGGACACATCACGTGTAAAAAATGGCTGACTAATATTTGGCCTACTCAGTCAACAGAGGTCACCACATGGTCAAATGTGGCTATTTTGAATGAGTCAGCATACAGTATGTGTTTTGGTTTTCAAGAAGTAGTTTTTGTCAACAGCGCTCACGTCATCGGAAGCATTTCCAGCGAGTGCGTGTGCTTGTGCACATCCAATTGTACACTGTGAAAAAAAATCATATCAAATTGCATTGTTCATACTCTTGTGCGTTATGGAGCCACATTAGCGAAAGACGTAGGGGGTGTTCACACCGGGAAAGTCCATAGTTTGCCTTTTTTGGTCCGGATCAGAATACAACCATTTCCTGGTTTGGTGCAATTCTTTTTCACACTGCAAATCTCGAAGGTGCCCCCTGACTTGACAACAAACATCAATCATTGGACCAAACGGTCTGGGCGGGGTAACACGGTCAAATACGAAAGAGAAAAATCATAGAGCTATGATGTTAGCGAAACATCATTTCCCATAACGCCTGCGGCTACGAGGGTCTGTTATTGCAAAAAGGTGTGTGATTTCACAATTGGTTCGCACCACAACGCGGACACAAACCGAGAACACCTCTCGGCGAAGTCTCGGATCGGCACCAGAGTTCGTTGGTTTGTATTCACCTCCGCCCACAAAGTGCGCCCCACCAACTGTTTGGGGTTTAGTCCAGACCAAATACTGCAAGTGTGGCTATGCCCTAAGAATTGGGCCCCAATGTAAAGAAAACGGGTGGCGTGGACAGACAACTAGTACCAGAATATTATTCTAGTACAGGATATTTTATTTTAGAGAATAAAGTTATGATGTAGTCAGAGACAGTTTACAGTTCTCCAACTTATTCGGGTGACTGTTTCAGCAAATGAATGAAAATAGGTTCTGAAAACAATTCATCCGCGACTAGGAAAATCGGTAAACAAGTGAATGCGTCTAGAGGCGAGGACTGTTAAGGAAGTTAAGTAAAATTTGGTTGGACTTGACAAGATAGTATCAAACATTTTTTTTTGCCCCATGATACACACCACTTTTAAAGTATAAATGTTGGCGGAAAAAAACAACAAACTGCTGTGGTTATTTGTTCAACTAATAAGCAAGGCTGTTGGCTGATTAGTATTTTAGCATCATAGGCATTTGTTCAGGTTTTTTTGCATTGACTTGTTCCAATGACAACTTCATTTTTAAGAAAAAAGAAATCCTGTGCATCAATTAATACTCAATACTCAAATAAGTTTGTTTTTTAATAATACTTTTGTCTTCTAAGAACTCATTATTTCTCTTTTTCTTTTCAGTGTGAGCCGCATTTTCTTTCGTAAAACGCACACTTAAAAAAAACTCCATCTGGCCCTGAATTGGGTAATCGTGTTCAAATTTTAGTGTTTGAAGACTTTCATTTTGGTCTTCATTTTATGCCTAGAAATATTTATATTACGGGGATAATGAGAGCAAGTGTAGTAGACAGTAGTGTAGGTGGATAAAATCTGCCATCCAGAACATGTCTCATGCAATCTATTAGGGAAAACTGTTCTAAAATCAACTCTATTTTGATATGAAATGTTTTGTTTAACTTTAAGTGCTATTAGCTGAGTTCAGATGCTTGATATATTTGACATGATGTACTGTATATAGTATAATGATAAAAATTACTGTCCTTTATGATCAAAGGGTGTCAATGTAAGAGAGAAAATGTTCATTAGACCCCTTTTACAGTTGCTATCTTCACTTCTGCTGACTGTTGCTAATAATAAAAAGGCATAATGAGAATTATATCAATTTATTAATTATGACTCATAATTCAAATTAGTGAAAACATCTTGCAATACTGATTCAAAATAAAAGAAGCATTTAATTTTTGACAGGGACACCTGAGGAATAATTTCCTGTTCAATATATATACTGCAACCCTAAAGAAAATATTTTTTTCTTATAATTGTTCCATAATGATAGTACAGTCAAATGTTGATATTTTATGTCGTGCTCTGTAAAGCACTCTAGTCTAGTTTTGTCTGGTGTGAAAGCTAAATAGTAAATAACTTGACTTCATTTATTTTTAGTTTGGCTGTAACAAACAGGGGAAACAACTTAACCATTATTATATCATTTTAATATTAGAACTGTAACTCTATTATTTTTAAGTGAAATTCAGGAGAGATGAGGCAGTCTGTATGCAATCAAGTCAATATTAATAAGATTCTGCTTGTGATGATTAAAAGAATGAAAGAACTGTGTGCACTTTTGCTATATTAACAGTCCCTAACCTTTCTTGAAGTAATAAAAAAAGTAATAAAATATACAATTCAACCAATGTGCCCCGGTCTAATTGATCAAATCTATTTTGTCATGTTTGTTGAAGGTAAAATAATTAATGAATATCTAGAGATTAAAAGCAAAACACCACAAATGATGAAAATGTTTTTAAAACCATTCTGCTATTGTTTCTTCGGGTGCATTTAGTTCCATTAGCGATAGCGCACAGCAAGTGGAAGTGAAGATAAATCAAGGAGGAGAGAGAATGAACACAATAACATGAACACCAGTAAAATCTTTTTAAATACAACAAAACACAAGTTGAAATCTGCAAAAATAAATAAGCAGTCTATAAAAGGCTTTTTTTTTCTAGGACAAAAGCAATGTATTGCATTATGTTGTGCTGGTGTCCCTGTTAATGTGACTTGCTTCCTGTTTTTCATTTTTGTTTTCCCTTTTGTTCTTTATTTGTACTTAATATCCTGTACATCTCTGTTGTAATGTATGCATTTGATGATAAAAAGAGAGCATCTGCTCGGCAGAATAAGGACTCTTCTGTGTGTGTTTGGAGGGGGGTTGTACGCGCACACTCATTGTCATCGGTTGGCAAGGTGGTAAAATACTGTTTTGCACTTGATATCATACCTTTTATTTCATGCTGCTTAGATTATCACTTAAGGCTCAGTGGATCTAAATCTGATAAATATGAATTGCTTAGAACTGTGATAACGGAGGAAAGAATTCCTTAAAACAACCAAAATTTAGCATTTTTGCACCTGTGCAGTACAGAGAGTATTTGAGTTAAGACTAAGTTGAATATCTACGCTGGTATCGTGAACCGTAAAGTCAAAATTTATGTCAAAATATCCCAAAAAGTCAACTAAATTAAATCAAGAAAGTAAGATAAGATGTTGCAATTCCCATTATTACGCCGAGATAGATAGAAAATTTTGATTTTCGATGGTTTATTTGAACCAGAAGCACAGAACCTGACTACTGCCGCCAATTCCTCCGGCCCTCCATCGGTCACACCTGTCAGACACGTGGTGCGTTTAGTGACAGCCTAAAAAACACAGCACTTAACACATCAACATTGCAACAAAAAGAGTACATGCAACGTGCTCCACTACATTGCTACCCTTACTTTTAGGTTACGTGAACAGAAAGTTCATTGACTTTGTCGGCGACGTAAGTTCTTTATAACCACAAAACTGAATTGCCGCCGAGCCAGGCATTTTTGTGCAATGGTTTATTTTTGTTTTGAATGCAGCACACCTTTAGTGTTGCGCATCGGTATCTCTCTTCTTCCTCTGCTCTTTGGATTTCATGAAGCTTTGTTTCCATGGTAATTGTTATTCTTTTGGCTGAACCTGGCAGATCCAGGTTTCTTCTTGTCATTATGAGAGAAAGGAGAAGGAAAAAGGCAAAAAATACTCCAGGTTTTCAAACACATACAAGCACTTTCTCAGCAAAAACTATGATGCAAGGAATTCATGGCGGACGAGGAGGCCTAAGTGTGGAAAAGTCGAAACGTCGTAGGTTGAGCGCAACGCATCCGGAGGACTCTGTATGTCTGTCTGTCTTCTTTCTCAATCCGAGATTTAGGCGAAGCCCACTTCACTTCAACAATGCCAAAATGCATTAAGAGGCTACTGAAAGTAAACAACTCCTTTTGACTCTGCATCACTTGCGGTTAATGGCGCAGCCGACAAAGGCCAACAGGGTAAAACTGAGACTAGAGCGGTGCAATTGGCTATTTCAGTTCATTTTATTATTAAAAGGACTGCAGATTGCGGCTCAGTGAAGTCTAATCTGTCTCATTCAGGAAGTGACTCTGACTCTGGGTTCGTTTTATAGTAGCAATCTGACAATGTCATTTATTTATTTACTGCCTCTTCTTTTGTTCAATTCCATATTTTTTCACTTTTACAGAGACAAAATAACCAATCAGTGGATAATAGCTCATGCTATGTCTTTTCCTGTCATGCTATCAAAGTACAAATATGCGTACTTGACAGATAACTACAGAGAAGAATGTAAATAATAGGTGTCAAGCGATCATACATGTATCATATACTTTTGAAAGTTTGCCTGTTGGTAAGTTTGTTTAAAAAAACGGCTGAATCAGACAGAAACTGGAATAACACTACTTTTGTTTCAGTCCAATAAAGTGAACTAGAACAAAATCACAAGAATATAGCAGATGATAATACAGTCTACTACATAATTCATGACAAGGGATGCATATTACATTACAACAGTTGCCGTCAGCCTCTTCGTGAAGGGGATAAGCCACAGTGAGTGGATGCAGTTATTACTTGGCTCAAAGAAGACTTTTGCCTGTGCCTAACTGTGACTATTCCAGTGAAATACTTATGAAAAGGCAAAGGGAAAGGTTCCTGGTGATTTAAGCTACGTTGAAGCCTGGAGACTAACTGAAGCAAAGGATGCCACTGACCGCTCAAGAAGGCTCGTGTTATCACATCCATGAAACATAATTAAATGTAAAACATCAAAAACTTGATTTGAACTACCCTTGGGCTTCCTCACTTTGTTAATATCTAGTGTACTGAAATTGTGGTGACACAGATTGCAGTAAATTGTTTTTTGCAAGAACTCGTACATTCTTTACTTGTTCTTGGAAATGGAAGTTTAGAAAAATAATTTGAGCCCCCAATATGGATTAGAGAAGAATCGATCAAACAGAAAAACCTGACAGAAAAAAATGGCAGATGTCAGATTCATTTAAACGGGGAGGACTGGCTGTGAATGCTCACGTTTGAGTGTCGTTGACAGCGCTAGACATCCAATCCATTATGACTGGGAGAGGCTGGCAGTAATCATTTATTTGATTGGATGGCTAACAACATTGATGGCAGCCAATGAGATACTCATTCACGGGTTAATATGAACCCTTCATTTTGAGCATTCAACTCAACCAAAAATGTCCAAATTTTCTTTCCTATTTCTATTTTTGCACCCTCCAAGTCCAAGTCCTTCGCCATTGGGCACGATTGAGGGAGAAATCTCCCCAGTAACCAAAATGAGATAGTGTATCCTCAGTTATTTTCCTGGTAGCATCTGTAAAAAGCAAGTGAATTTTCTTTTACATCAGGTAAAATATAACCAAAAAAACAATTATGAAGCAGCAGCCATACTGCAAACATATTTATAATGTCATGCTAACCATTATCAACCACTGAAATTCACATTTTTACCTAATTTGGAAGATTTTGTTTCTCTACAAGGCATCAGAAATGCTCCACAATGTTCCCCCAACAATATTTTGGCCACATCTAAGGAAGAAAACTGTGATCAAACACCAGCCAAAGTTGAGAGCAGGCCAAATATCTCTGTCTGTAGAACCTTTGTGACTGAGTTCTGAAACAGAAATTCCAAATCCCAAATGAACTGTCTGAGCCCAATGAGTAGTTCAGACCACCGAATTAGTATTCAAATTGCTATCAAAATCTGTTCACTCATCCGTTAGTTTAAAATAGTGCTCATGATTTGTAAATTACTCAGATTACCAGTGGGATTGTCGGTTGCACCTATCAGGGTACAAGATGTGCTACTGAGTGTTAGAAGATGCACCATTTCCCAACAATAGTAATTGATGTGTTTTTACGTTATTCCGATTCCCAGCAGGCTTTTACTTCACTTCACGAGAGCTGGTCCCGAATCTTACGTGTTTGCGACCAGTGGAAGTAAAGCTGTCACATGAAATCTATTGTGCCATTCCTCAAACTAACAACTGCACACAACAATTACAGTGCGGTCCAGATAAGCAGAGCAACAATGTCTGCGGAGCACTTCATACATGGTGAGTAACTGCCCAAAAGAATCCCAATCTAGCAGTTTTCATTTGAGAAAGGTGTAGTCTGAATTGCCCCCTGTGGTGAGTTCATTATGGACTAATGAGCTAACTAACCTGTTGAAAAATTATCTTTTAGTGATGATGAACCGACAAAATGTGTTATCGCACTTCCTATAATTTTAGCCTGTGATATGTGTACAAGTACTTCAGTGTTATATAACTTCCTCGTGTGAAATAAAATGACATAGAACTGGGATGAAAACTGCTGTAATGAGAAAATGCCATGCATTCTTTCTTTTCTGTGCCTCTGTATGTTTACCTGACATTGATAACCAGCTCACTTTCCACATTCATCTGAGTGAAACAAAAGCAAAACAGTATTTTTAAAAGACATACTTATCAAGTGCAGCGATTATTTTTTCAAAAAATAATTGGAAATGTTCTTGGTAATACCACTACAATACTACATGCATATTTTATCAGTGTACAATGTCTTAGGAGGTCAGTTTGAGCAAATCCTGTAAGCATGGTCTTGGGAATAATACAATTTTTCTGACTGGAAAAGACTCCGCAATCAGGAGTCCAAACCATATAACACCAATATCTCACCTTTTATTGGTCTTCCTTTTCAACTATGGAGTGTGTTTTAACCTTTAATATAATATATTCCCCAGGGGTTAGAGGAAGAACTCATGCCACAAATTTTTAACCATTTAAAGGATTGCATTGCCACGTGAGCCTTATTGTACAATATTCTTATCTAATGTTAGCAAAAATTTCTGCAAAAAACCACAAAGGGCTTGATTTCGGTCAACCTAGACCAGCTTTAGTTTCTTTTAAACCAAGTTTTAGAACAAATTTCATGGACAGGCTCAGACTACAAATGAGAAAGAGGGCGGGATATGATCACGATGTACGTGAACAGTGCTGACTCCTCGCACCAATAAGTAGGTTTCTTTACATTCACTTTAAAACATGGGGATTGGATTGGATAACTTTATTCATCCTGTATTCGGGAAATGTCATTGTGCCAGTCGCAAGAAAAGGCATAGTTATAAGTTAGACAGTACAACAAAGCAAAGCACAAAGTACAAAGCAATTCAAAGTAAATGAGATCATTAAGAATCACCAAATCAAATCATTAAGACAGAAAAGCAGCAAAAAACACAAAACGAGCAAGAGTGGACGGAGCTACCGCCACCGGCTTGGTAGCAAAAACGGATACAGACTCAAAAGACGTAAAGTTGGACAAAAACTGGAACCACACACAGGAAGTCTTCCACAAGATGGGGAACTTCTGCAGACTGTGACCGAGGTAGAGAATATGCAGAGTCACTCTTCCAAGCTTATCCGCACAGTTCCTCAGTAGTCTGGAGCTGAAGACAATAGTAGCAGAGTAGGGCACCTCGACTGCATTGCTGGTAAGCGGCGACAGCTCTTCCATCTCATCCCACGATGGAATGGTTGGTGAGAAGCGTTGCCTCCTCTCCCAGCACTTTTGTCCAGCTCCGAATCCCCCGAACATTTCCTTGCACCACTTTTCCTTAGCCAGTTGAAAGGAGAAAGTGGTTTGCCCAATGGAAGATTGACAAGATTTTGTATTAGAAAGGACTGCAGACCTAATAATGAGATTTGAATTTGAAATTGGTGAGGGACATCTTTGCTGTGAAATGGACACGGGAGAGCATTCTACCCTCTTTCACAGAATTATTAGGTGCACCAGATGTGGTTTGCTCTGGCACAAAACTGCTCTTATTTATTTATCATGCATTTTACACCAGAGTAAATGGGTCTGTGAAATTGGGGCCCAATGACTCTTGGCTCGCCCATAATGTTAAAGTCAACAAAAATAGATACTGTTGAATTAATATTATATCCTGCTCCTTGCAACATCACAACTGTATGATTTTTAAAGTCTGGTTATTGCATAACGTTACTTCAGCATATACTGGAGTCCCTTTGCAACACTTTTAGACTAAAGTGGAAAGAAGCTCTAGAGAGAAGATGATGGTATAAAATGGCCGTTTTGCTAGAGCAACAGAAGCTAATTTATCTTTCTCTGGGGGTCAGGCGACGCTCCCTTGGTCGTGAATTTTAATGTTGTTTTTTATGGCTCTTAATAAACTCGATTTTGCTGTGGGCACTTACGCAGAGCAGCACAGCATCCTTCATTCAGCTCACTTAGTGACTCAAGGAGAGTGAGGCTGAGGCCAAATTTAGCCTTCAGAGCCACAGTATGTTGTATTATGGAATAGAGGGAGGTGAAATATTGAGGTCGATGCACACGGTATGGAACTCATTCCAATGTTTTTGTTTTATGATGCACTGAGGCCACCAGTATGTATGTAAACATACTGTCAACGATCAAATTTAATTTGCCGACAGAGAATTTCCAGATATGGTACCATTCCATTCACTTCTAGTTAACATGCAGTCCGATTTATAAATCAATACGTGTTCGGTAAAACAAGTCCGCTTGTTTTATAGTGAGCTTAATGAGCTATGAATAAAGTAGGATGCTAGTATTCATCCTCGAGGCGGAACTGTGAAAAAATCCAAATGGGAACCACAGTGTTTTTTAAAATTGAGTTTCAGTTCGTTGTAGTCGTGATGTACTTACTTTACTGCTTGAATTGCATATTTCTTCTTTTTTTTTTTTCAAAAAAGACACTTGTGCTTTATTAACATTGTTATCTGTTATGGCCGCTAGCAGCAAATAATGATAATAGAAATTATTTCTTTAACAGACTGTGTAATGCAAGTTAATCATTGGACATGATGCAAATGTGCATGTGTGATCTTCATTCATTCGTTTTCAATGACGCTTGTCCTTTTCAGGATCGTGGGGTGCTGGAGTCTATCCCAGCCAATGTTCCCTCTAAGCTGCGCGCGTGCACAATTGCGCACTACTCTCGTCTTCTCTGCGCACAGCAAATCATATGGAGCGCACAAAATAAAATCCCTTTTTTTTTTTTTTGCTGTGAGGCCGACACGCGAACCACTCATCCGCCGGGCCGCCCATTCATAGATATTAATCATTACATTTTATTATTACTAAATCATTTATGTGACATGCACCTGCTTATGGCAGGTGTGATACTGGTGTGTGCCCATAGCGAGCAATGATGATGTTGCTCACACCAGTACTCAGTGTGCTCAGGGAGGTTGTCTTTCTGCCCAGACAAACAAAAAATTAGAGTGAACATTGATCCCAGCTGACTTTGGGCGAAAGGGAGATTAAACCCTAGACCAGGGATGTCCAAACGGATCCAACCCAGACAGTTTAACCAATAAGGTTTCTTCTGCAGTACTTGACGGCAATCAACTGGTTACACTTTTAAGACACCAGATTGGTGAAAAGGTATCCTCTTAATCAGTTGGAATGAAAACCTGCATTGCGGCCCTTGAGGACTAGTTTGGACACTCGTGCCTTAGACTGGTCACCAGTCAGTTGTTAAGCACGCAAAGACAGAAACAACAACAACTAATAGTAAAAATCCCACTGCTACCGAATGGGAATCGATCCCACGCGTCCCCAAACCAAAGTCAGGTGAAAGAACCAATGCCCCACCAGGTGGTTTGTGTAATTTTCACACTTTCAAAAACGTTTCATGTTTTAACTGTTATTGCGACTACAATGTCATTGTGAACACTCAATTCATTTTCTTTGCATTGACATTCAGTCCTTTTTGCCATATTTAATATATTTAAATGAAGCACATATTTTTATTAAAAGGTTGGTGGAGAGGAATTGTCTTTTTTTAAATGAGAGCCAGCCAGTCATTTGGAGTGCCTTCACAAAAGGTCTGGTGTCACATTTTGTCACTGACCCTTTCCCTCGGCAGGAAATTCACAATGATGAGGGTATGGCTTCCCTCACGCTTTAGCGACTTGTTTATTGGATTTTTAGAGCTTGATTGGCATCATTTAACACTAGGGTCAATTCATCACACAATTGCATCCGGTCACATCTGTCTGACTGATCCTAGGGTCTACATTCACACAATTAGCAATCCTACTGCTGAGAAACCATTAGTGGTTTTTAACACTTAAAGCCTCAAGAGAGTTAGAAACAGTCTGTCCCGAGAGAAGAAACTAACAGGTCAGTGTCCGCTAGATGTTATGAATGTTAAATGGTGGAGTTTATCAGGAGAGCCAATTTTCTTTTTTTTATATATATATGCAATTTGATGTTACATGTAATCTATGTGATTTTTACATTGAATTTATGGAGCCTTGTTTGTAAAGCTGCGCTTGGTTAAAAAGACATTAGAATGAATTCAAATCAGTACACTCGACAGCACAAGTAGGGATGCTGACGCCATATAAGGTCAAGGTTGGACGAGGGCATCCGTCCTGAGAGATTCAAGAAAATGTCATTCGGATGCACAATTTAGAAAGAACAAGAATATGAGCAATGAGCAAAACATAGAGGCATGTACAAAAAGTAGAATTTTCTAAAGAGCCCTGTTCAAAGTGAGACCGCCACTGCGAATGGTACCTGACTAAAGAAATTCATGTTCAATCATCTCTTTCTTGTATAAACAAAAATGTGGGGGGGGGAAAAAGATACTCGAGACAAAATAACATAAGTGTTGGGATTATCCCCTTGTTCCCATTTTCCTTTAACTAAGCCTTATCTTGGCATCATCATTGCTACTGCAAGTCTGCACTGTGTACTAGAAAAAATGAGTGGCCCTATCCAGACACCTGTCATGTTTTGCTCGATCGGCATGATGTCACGGGCATGTACATCGCCTTTAAAATTGTGTGTTCTTGTCAAATGAACGTGGATGACATCCTTTGCCAAGGTCAAACGATACATTCAACAGCAAAGCGTTGAAATTAACATAATCTCCTGACACTGTTTGACACATGATGTGTTTTGCTTTGAGCTGCCCTGTCCCCTAAAGCAGGCTTTCCATTTGGTGATCTCTTTTCTGCATAGACTACACGCACAGGTTCTCAACATGAACGACAAGTTTGGGAGTAGAATGCTGCCAGCAGGATGTAAGTGATGTGAATCTTTATTATGCTTTGTGCCTTTTTTTTTTTTTTAAAGATACATGATGCAGATGAACTTTTGTACATAGCATGGGAAGCGTAATGTTTAAGTGAAAGCTCTGGAATGTGAAGAATGTATTTTTCAAATCAATTTCAGCATTGTACTATGAGGACAACATAACATTTAAAAACTACTCTGGTCAAAACCATTTTCGAAATGTGTGATAGTTTTCTCCTATTTATAATTAAAGTCGATAATGTTAATTTCTTGTTTCATTCATGTCAAATAATGTTTATAAACTGCTCTAGCACCCCTTCGGATAAGCGGTATGGAAGATGCATGAGGACTGTTCAAGTCATATATATTTGTGTGTAAGTTTAGCGAACAATTAAGCGAAGAGTTATGGCAGTCTTTTGTCTGGTTCCTAAAAAAACAATATATAGATAGATATACCAAAGTCACGCTTTTTTGGAAGCATTGCAACATTCATTCTACAATCATTCATCAAACTTATCATGCAGCACTGCAATTGAACCATACAGCATTTGTTTCAAAATGAGACCCCTAAACATACCTGAATTACCTCAAGCTGTTGAATCCCTTGGTGTACCATTTAGCATGATCCATCATGCCTACCAGCATAAATGGAATTTTTTCCTCTGACAGATGACATTCTCCACTCTGAAATACAATATGTAGAAAATGCCTGTCATTGTGGCCAGTCTGTCATTGCCATTCTCGATTAGCTCAGGCTCTGCTGAGCTCAGTGTGCTGTCTTGGTCCTCCTGACTCAAAGACGACGTCCTCTGGGTTTTATTTGTGACAGATTGAGGGTGTCAGGGGGGACTCCCAAGGGTGCGAGTATATGCGTGTTTGCATTTGTGCGGTACTTGTTACAGTGTGTGCATAAGCATTTGCCTTTGTGTGGCATTGCATGATTTCACCCGTGTTCATTTGGGCAGATGTGCTTACGGCCCACAAACTGTACTGCGATTGTGTGCATGGGTGAGCTGTCATCTCTGTGTGCATGTGTGTGCATTTGTTTGTGTGTGTGTGTTTGTGGTCAAAGGGCTGTGCGCAGCGGGGTCGGATCCCGTCTGTGAATCGCATGTTTCCTATCAGTCTGACAGCATTAAGCTGAGCCCAATCAATACCCAGAGGGCCTCCAATCCCTCTATGACAGCGGCACATAGACACACAAAAGGGAGAGTGCGGAGGGGTGACACCAAGGGATCACTATGCTATGGTGGCTTGACTTGGAAAGTAATGGGAAAGATTGAATGCAAGGCTGTTTCTATATTTGGGATTTAAGGTCGTCATGTGTCAATGGGCTCAAATTGGACCCCTTTTTCAGTCTTCATTTGTCTCTTATACTAAAGTGCCCTTTTTTCATCCAACCATTTTCCCTATCACTTATCCTCAAGGTTTGCGGGGGTGCTGGAGCATATCCCAGCTAACTACGGGCACCAGAGACCCTGAAACGTTGGCCAGCCAATCGCAGAGCACAAGGAGACGGACAACCATTTGTCCTCAAACTGATACCTAGGGGCAATTTAAACCAGTCTAAGAAGCATGTTTTTGGGATGTGAGAGGAAACCGGAGTACCTGGAGAAAGCCCACTCATGCCCGGGGAGAACATACAAATACAGTACGGACCTTGGATTGAATCCAGAACTGCAAGGCCAACGTGCCAACCACTAGGCCAATAGGCCACCAAAGCTGCCTTTTGCTTTAAAAAGTAATATGTTCCATTCGATTTGGCTTTATTGCCATTTTACGATATGGAGCAACGAAATGTATCTTTTCAGTTACAGCCTGACCGAGACATTTACAATATCACATACATGGATAGACAGGCTGGATCTGCTTATAGGTAAGCTTCGGGATCTTTGGAGAAATGAAACCATGGTGGAAGAGGGTAGCAAGCGATGAAAAATCACACAAACTGACCTCTCACTTCAGGAGACGGGAGAATGGGGTTGGGGAAGGGTGCAAGGACACGGACGGTCACAGCTGCCTCCTCGGCACTTGCGCCACTTACTCACGCCCTCCGGACCATGAGTTGAGGGTGAAAGAGTAGAACACAAGAGACATTGAATCACAGGGTGTGAAAGTCTATCAGTCATTGTGAGTGTGTGTGTGAGTCCATTTTCTGTCCCCAACCTGTTGTCTGTACAGTCTTAACTGAGGTAACAGGGGTCATGAATTGGGTTAGGAAAGGGAGAACGGATATCTAAGCGATAGCTCAACGTTCTCCCCAGGTGAGAGGATGCCAAGGCTGTGGATTTGAATGTTTTGGTTTCTGCTTCAAGGTAGCCCAATCAGTGCGAATTCCAGTGCCTTTTGTCTGTCCGAGGCCAGCCTTGGTGACTCTTCCTTTCTAGGTGGCATCCTTCCCACGGGGAGATCAATCACCACCACCAGTTTGTGGCGAGGTCAAAGAGACAAAGACAAACACACAGTGAGTAGAGGAGCCATAAGAACAAGTAGAATTGTGAAGGTAGAACCAATCATTAACATTTGTTGTACTACCTATGTGACCCCAAAAACCATTTCTTAGTAGGTGGACATCTGGGTCTCACCTGTGTTTAGCATGTTCCTCCCACATGCCAAAAACATGAATGGTAGGCTGATTGAACACTTGAAATTCTCCATGGTGACCATTGTCCGTAAAATATCTCTCGATTTATGCAATATCCAAGTTAGAAAACCACACAGAAAGGTTACAGTGTCTTCAACTCATTGCCTGCCTTAACAAGGATAAGTGTCAACTGCATTTCAAGTGGGAGAATTGACTTCAAATGCTTATCTTTCAGTGTCACTGATGGCGCCAGCAGTCAAATGTTGTCACAATGTTGTAATGTTCATTCTTAGGGGGGAAAATGCTTCCTAGTAAGCAATTCTACTTTTCATTTGCATTTTTTATGTGTTTCCGTGACGAGCATGCAAATCAATTAGTTAGCCAAGCGGCAATTGGGATTCCACACGTGTGCTTCTGATCAGTTTGCGCCCAGATTCACGGGTCGAGTCGATCAAAGGTAATTCACTATGAAATATCCAGAGTTACGCTTCAGTGGGCGCTCCAGGCCCACACCATTCATTTTGTTTAGCCGGCCCAATGTGGCAATCAGAATGAATTAACATGACAATTTTATTTCTGAAAAGGCTTAGGCCAGCCTATTTTTACTGATGAATTTCAAAGAGGACTTGACAAAAGGTCCTTAGAAAATGTCCGACCCCCTCCTTTTCCACTTGACCTTCAGATAGCTGTGTATGATTCTGTGGATCGATGTGGGCATCGTAAATTTCCACATCGACCATAATCCTTTTATATCGGCTCCCAGATCTTCATTAGTCAGGGCTCGAGTGTGTAAGCGGTCGAGGCGGGGATGAAGTCTTAAGTTTCTCCCGAGGTGTTTGCATAGAAAGTCATTGTGATCTCCACTGCTTTTGATACATTGAAATGGAACGAATCATTGAGTTCTGTACCTTATTCAATCTCTTCGGTTGTCACTGGGTGTATATGATAATTAAAGAAGCTTTAAGTATCTCAATAGCTTTATTTCATTTTTTTATGAAGGTCATTGATGCTTCATTTTAGTGTTATTCCCTGCGTAATCCCATAATGGATGTTAAACATTTCAAAAACATAAAAGCAAGGCAAAATTGAACTAGTTATTTTTTAAATCACAGCCTTACTAATTGTTCTATATTGGGGATAGCACAAGGGGCGCACCAAAACACTTTTTTACCTTTCTCTGATGTTCAAATATGGTCATTTCTCCTCCTCACATTTTATTGCGTGGTCAAATAATTTTTACACAATATGAACCTAGAAAAAAGCAGAACCGAAGCTTACTCTTGAACTCTCAAGAAGTCTGAGACTCAGCGACCTAACGGTTTATCGACAATGAACACCACATTTAAATTGTGTTAGCAAGCCAGGCTACACAAAAAAATTCCGCTAAAGGGGGACCACAATTTAAGTGCAGGTCCTAGATCATCCGAAAGGGGGTCATGTCGCCCTGGGACCCTCAGCACTACCCCATCTCTGCTATCGTTGAGTGCAGCTGGTGTGTGATCTGGACGGGATCAAACGATGTAAGAACAGAACAGAACTGTCCTGGGGTGCAGTGAGAGCTAGGGAATATGTGATCGGGAAATGCTGTATTAGCAAGAAGGCCTGGTGTAATTGAGACCAAGGGGAGTCCATCAAAGGTCTTGGGGGCTCGATCCCAAAAGGCTTCATCTGCAACTTCTTCAAAGGCCAGAAGGTAACTTAAATATCACTCATGCTCATGGAGCATCGTCATCCTCAACTCTTCTGGCTATACCATCAAGAGAAGGTAGAAAAATAGAAAGCCTGCAGGGTGGAAATTATTTCAAGTTGATGACAGGCAGAGTGCCATATTATTCTCATGAGTGTTCTGCTTTGTTCAGTATCTTTTGAACAACTCTGGTGTCTGAGTGGCTTTAATCAACTCCATGTCTGATGACCAATGGAGTCGTTTAAAGAAATAGTTGTGTAAATGTAAATGACCTTTATGTGAACTATGGACGCTCAAAGAATTTGAATATGCACATCAGGAAAATCTTACAAGTATGAGAATGGAGAAAATATGTTTAAACACAGAAAATTACATTCTGAAGGGACTCCATTTTTGGAACAAATTTGACGTCAAATGCTCCCAAGTCCATTTGTGCCACACGTAACTTACAAACTGTGAGCCAGGATGTTTTGGAGAAGAAAGGGGATTTATCAGTTGTGGGCTGCAAAGCCAATTAAAATTGCAAATGAATTCCTTAGTCTGAGCAATACAATTTTTGACTTGATTGAAAGGAAAATCAGCATCCAAGAAATCCAATTGGAGAGGGATTTTTTTAATCATAATTACAGTTTAGGGCGGCCCAGCGCTTGAGTGGTTAGCGCGTCGGCCTCACAGTGGGGGACCTGAGTTCAAATCCAGGTCGGTCTACCTGTGTGGAGTTTGCATGTTTTCCCCGGAACTGCATGGGTTTTCTCCGGGTGCTCCGGTTTCCTCCCACATTGGTTGGCCACCGATCCAGGGTGTCCCCCGCCTCTGGGCCGGAGACAGCTGGGATTGGCTCCAGCACCCCCGCCACCCTAGTGAGGATAAAGCGGTTCAGAAAATGAGATGAGATGAGAATTACAGTTTATTACACACTGTTACTTATCAATGAGAAATATTTTAATGTTTGTATGCAACATCACCAGGGACTGTTAGCAAATAGAAAGCTGATAGACATAGTATATCTCTACATTCATTTTCTCACGTTGTATCTTCCTGGCCTGGGAATGCCATGGAATCATGGGATGATGAAGCATACAGAATTTATCCGCAAATTCCTTTGTTATGCGAAATGGGACCCTATCTGATTTACTCACATTTGAAATTATTGAAACACTTCTGGTATTTAAAAATGGCTACTTATAGCTATTCAAAATTATTGGCCTTTATTTCTTCATTATTACACAGCTGAAAAATGCCATTGAGTTAGCTTTCAACTTTGTAAATATGGGTTTTTCTGCTGGGGTGCACTTGATCAAAAAGATTACAATTCCTTTAAGCCTTAATCATGTGAAAGCATGTCATCTTCCACTCGGGGGAGGGATGTTCTCATTAGCTGGAGGGCCGTTTAAAAGAAAAAGAGGGAGAGGAGAGACAGCAAGACATCTGCTTTTCCTCATGCTCCTTCATCATTGTCCAGCTGTCTTAAAGGCATGGCTACAATATGTTCTCATCTCATTTTCTGAACCGCTTTATCCTCATTAGGGTCACAGGGGGTGCTGGAGCCTATCCCAGCTGACTCCGGGCCAGAGGCAAGGGACACCCTGAATCAGTGGCCAGCCGATTGCAGGGCATACCTAGCCGTAATTTAGAGTGTCCAATCAGCCTACCATGCAGGTTTTTGGAATGTGGGAGGAAACCAGAGTCCCCGGAAGAAACCCACGCAGGCCTGGGGAGAACATGCAAACTCCACACAGGTGGACCTGACCTGGATTTGAACCCAGGAACCCAGAGCTGTGAGGCCGACACGCTAACCACTTGCTCCACCGGGCCGCCGGCTACAATATGTTGAGGGCCAAAAAAATGAGAGGGCGGTGGTGGTTCGTGTTCTGTCCAGAAGAGGAAAATTCAAATAGATGACACATAACGGTGGAAAGTGATCACAACAAGGGACAATGTTCCCACATCAGGTCAACATTTTTCTCACACAAACCATGTCAAAAAAAAATGAAAGCATTTAACTCTGTACGTACAGTAAGAATTAGGTCCAAAGTGCCCGCCAGGCAGAAAAATCCCAAGGGCCGGACTGGACCTCCTACTGGCCCACTTCTAGCCCGCAGGCCGCAAATTTGACACACCTATTTAGATTCTAAATAGAAGTTTTATACCTAGCAGGCGACCAGTTCGCCAGCTGTGTTAGGCTCCAGGACATTTTTAATAGTCTAGCAAGGAAAACCTTAAGCCTAATATCATTACAGCAAACGTAGTATAGTGTATTCTTTTTCCTGATAATGTGGTGCCTCCTGAAGTTGTGGCACCCTTACTGATAGGATTGAATTTATATTGTTGAGTAGTTGAGCCAACCATAACCAGTACGGAGACTCTCGGGTGCTCCTCATTAATTACACACATTGGGTTGCAGTGAATGATAAATGCGTGTGTACATGAATGGTAGCAGTTGGAATGAATTTATACAGCGTTTTTTTGGCACCTCTGTACAAAGCACTTAACAATACACATTCCATTCAAATATTCTCTATTCTGCTGTGGAAGGTGCCAAGCAGCTCATTCCAGAAGCAGCTTAGGGTACAACGGCACACCTAAGCATACTTTAATATTGTCCTTGGAGGTTGGCAGCCTGAGTACAAATGCAGACACTTTTCCCCTGAAGCATGCTGCCATGTTAACCTGATCCTTAAAAATACATTTGCAAGAATTGACTATCACTACTTCTTTCATTCATAACATGAGGAAATTTGTATTCCACAAACATGTCAAGCACAGTTAAAATTTGACATTTTGCAGCAATGCAAGTAGAAAACACTTTCTCCCCTAGAAGTGAAAACAAATAGTTTGGACTAGCTTGAAAAAATATGCTGATGAAATATTTAAGGCTGCCACAGAAGTCAAAATTATTTTTATTCATTGAGCAATCCATTCATTTATCCACACAAGTGTTACGCCAGGAGGGTTGCTTAACTCATGCATGATTTTCCTAGACAGGTATTCACATTTTTTTTTACCAGTTTGGATTGATTTGAGGTCATTTCTTTCTGAACGAACCGTTTATTCAAAATTTGAAGTGGCTCTTTCAATCAAATACTTCTACATACTATTTCTTTAACACTTAACACGTTTAGAATGTTTTTTTTCATGAGTTCTCAGGCATGACTACTGGAAGCAGATTCAGACTATTCGACGATAAAGGTTTTAGTATAAATCAATCTGTCATCTTATTAAGATAAAAGAAGTGTAGATGTGCAAATGTGTAATTAGCACAACCCACCTTCAGTTAAAATTTGGCCTCACCACTTCTCTTGCATCCAACTGCAATGATGTACGATATATACTCTCCATGAATGTCAAGTAGCCAGTCCTTCAATTGCCTTCCTCTTTTTGCATGATTATTTTTTTTTAGAAAACAGCTTAGCCTGAGTTCCTTCATTTTTTTCCTCTCTCATACATCTCACAGCCTTTCCCTCCCCTCTCTTTCTTCTTAGTTCCGATATATCAAAATGCCGACTCATTATGCCAGAGATAATCCTGATTCTCTTGCCCCTTCTCAGCCTCACTATACAAGTACATTTGTCATACACAGTGAAAGAGAAAGGGGAGCTATGGCAAAAAAAATGGTGATAAAACCATATGGAGACTGGTAGAGGGAGAGAAATATGGAGATGCTTGAGAGGGAGAAATAAAGTGTATGGGGGGGGGGGGGGGGGGGGGGCAACACGACTTCTTAGCAGAGCAGCGAGATGTGAAGGACAGACTGACGTGAGACAGTGTGGCGAGCAAACTAATGAGCAACACAGCTCCTGCCGAGAAAGAAGGGAGGGGGAAAGACGGCGTGGAAGGAGGGGAGCTGGAGCGCTAGAGATGAGATGATGACAGAGATAGAGTGGAGGGCAGGCGAAGAGGAGGAGAAATGATGGAAGGAAAACAATATTGAAAAGATGAAGTCGGAAGCCCTACTCTAGCAAAGTGAAAGGGGAAAAAAAGAAAGAGTGAAATGAAAAATGACCTTTCACTGTGAGATTTTCTCATTTATCTTTTCGGTGACAATGAACAATAAAATTAGCTGAGATGAGATATTGCATGGCCACATATTCGCACAGGCAGCTCATATAGCTGTCATTTTTGTTACAATATGACTTTCAAACATTTCTATTCATTTGATGAAAAAGAAAGAAACTGATATTTGATGCGAAGGGGGCTTCTTGTTATGCAGATTTACAACTCCCCATTTAGTCTTTGGGCAGCCAACACAATTCCAGTTGAGGGGGCTTCCTCAGACTGTAAGTGTAGCGCACAGGTTCTAACGTAAGAGGTTGGTCTTCAACTCACATTTGAGAGGAATGATACGATTTTGCATGGTGGATAAAGCAGGAAATTACCAAAGTGTTATGAGCTGCATGCCCACCGTTAACCTGAAGAGCGAGCATGCGAGTTTTGCGTTTATTTATTCATCTGGGCCTCACCGTCTGGAAGAGGCTGTCCCACTAAATGCTTGCGCGCCTATTAAAGGAGACACTCAGCATAGCGCAAAATGTCAAGGGCAAGCTAGCATTAATGTGAAACAGAACAGGCTGCGCTGTGTGCTCACACACACACACACACACACACACACACAAGTTGACATTTTGCATGCAAAACACTTTGGTACCTTTACCGCCACCTCTGCCAGCGCTGTGTGTGATTAATTTTATTTCTTTCATCGCCACATTATGATGTCATATTTGATCTATTAACAACGAAAAAAATGAATGGACATTCAGCGTTGCTTCCCGGCGTTTTCTGCAGTATTTTACATGGGGAAAATCTCACTGAATAGCCTCAAACAAAATATTCGTTTTACTTACTTTTGGGGTGATTTTCTATGTCATTATACATTACTAATGTATCATTAGGTGAACAGTGATACATCATTTATAGTAAATGTATGATCTTAGGACCAATTATATGAAATTGGATCATTTCCTGACAAATGTGGTTCAGCACACTGAATGGGTTTCACAGCTGTTAATGCGTCGTTACTGTGGGGGAAATTCATTGATGTCTGTCAAGATGTGATAAGGATAAGTCAATGGCGGCACGGTTCGAGCACATTCAACTGTACATGTGTAACAGGGGTATATATATATATATATATATATATATATATATATATATATATATATATATATATATATATATATATATATATATATATATATATATATATATATATATATATATATATATAAGTGGTTTTTTTAATTTATTTATTTATTTTTATTTGTTCTCCAGGCCTGCGTGGGTTTCCTCCGGGTACTCCTGTTTCCTCCCACATTCCAAAAACATGCATGGTAGGCTGATTGGACACTCTACATTGCCCCTAGTTATGGGTGTGAGCGTGAATGGTTGGTTGTCTCCTTGTGCCCTGCGATTGGCTGGCCACCAATTGAGGGTGTCCCCCGCCTCTGGCCCGAAGTCAGCTGGGGTAGGCTCCAGCACCCCCGGTGACCCTAAAGAGGATAAAGCGGTTCAGAAAGTGAGATGAGATGAGAAGGCTTTGGATGCTCATCTTTCAGTGCCATTGACGGCACTAGACGTCCAATCCATTTTGACTGGTAAGGGATGTCTTGCACCGTCAATTGTGGCAAGTTAACTTTTGGGGACAAAACAATGGTCCGGCCTACATGAAATCTAGTTGGCATGAATGTGGCCTGCGAACCAAGCTGACACACCTGCACTACACTATCATTATTTTTATTTATCCAAAACTTGGAACTTCCCCTATGTCAATTCCCTTATGTGACATGTTCTCCTTTATATTGGGTCTGCTATGTTAATTCTCCCATTTTTTTTCTTTGGATGTTGACGTGAGAGCAATAAAAAAATATAAATAAATAAATGCAAGGAAGTGCTGGCTTTCGTCACTAAGTCACAACACAACGCAGACGAACACCACCATGCAGCATAAGAAACAGCATTATGCAGGACAAAATGCATTACCTTTCCTTGACAGATAACTGTGTTGTCAAGCTGCCGAATAAGAAATGTTTGACTTTCTATATGCATAGTGTTAGCCAATCAGTGAGGCAATCATGAATGGCAAACCACAATAATAGGAGGAGCGAGTGCAGGCGAAAAACAACAAGCCGTCCGCTAATGTGTGTGGATGCAGATTGCTGTATTTTATGTAAATTTTAACCTTTCCGCTAGTGCTGGCTATCAAGCTTGTCAACAGCGAGGTGCGTATGTGTCCTCCTGTTGGCGTGATGAGCGGGGAAGACACAAGCTGTCACCGCTGACTAATTACACTGCAAGCAAACAGTTGAGTCCGCTGTTTACATTTGGACAGCCTCAGGCAACTGAAATGAGTGTCATTAATCTGATTTTGTATTGCATGCGAATCTCACATGCACTTGTGAGATTGCAGAAAAAGCCATCATTCAAGTTTTCGATGTGAAGGACGGTTCCTATAATTACCAATGTGTTGACGCTGTGATGAATGTCGACAGCGTGGCTGTCTGTGGCCAGTGAAATCCCCTTCACGTGTTCAGAGTGGACTTTCATAAATACCGTATTTCGTATTCGGTGCGCGTTATACATGAATTCCAGTGAAACACTGCTCTCTGCCGGTGAAAAAGTTCCCTCTGCAGCCATTATGTATAATGGAAGATGTATAACCTGTCTTTTTCCGCCAGATGGCGACAATCTACCTTATTTTACAAAAGCCAGGCCTCTCCAAATAGCCTTTGCAAGTTTATAGGATAATATGGGGTTGTAAAAATAAAACAAAGTTGCTCCAGGGAAACAAGTCTGCCCAGGGAGTGCTATACTTGCTCAAGAAGAATGGAATCAATTGTTTTGTGAATCTGATGATGATCAATCAGACATCGATATTTTTTAAATATCATGATGATGAATTAGTCTTTAAGGATTTAAAATTGTAAATTCCATTTGAAAATGGTGTTCATATTGGTAGTAGTTTGTTTTACTAGGTATCCGTACCATATGTTGTGAATTAATGTTTTGTCATTGCAACATGTGTTCAGCATTTGCCAGTTACCAGTACTGGTGCAATCCTTGGTGTGAGCTAAGAAAAACAAACGAAAAATGTATACACATTTTTAGCCAAAAATTATGGGTGCACGATATACACGGGAGCGCTTTATACTCAAATAAATACGGTAATGTTGATCACCGCAGAACGGCACTTAACAATGATATTAGCTTTTTTCGTTTGTGGAAGCGACCTAGCTCATTTATGTAGCAATTGTTACTTTTCCTATTTTTTATTGAATTCCTGCATTGTCTTTGAGTACAGACATCCATTTTGGGGCGTTTTGGGCAAAATGTGCATATGGACCTCTGCATATGAATAAAATCTATAGTGGTGCCTCTACTTACAAAATTGATACCTTTCAGAAGTGGTTTTGTAAGTATATCAATTCTGGATGAAATATGTCAGAGAAATACAAAAAAGAGAAGATAAGAAATGTATTTATTAAAGCATTAAAATGAATAACAAACATGTAAAAACGTTCTACTGTTGTTGAAGGGCAAGTGTGTAGATAGAAAGAAAGGAAATGTTGGGCAACTGACCAAACATATGAACGAACGCATGAAAAATGTGAATTCAAAAGAACTTCACTTCTTAGCGGCTACAATGAAAAATGATGAATAAAGTTGCGTTAAGCACACTCGAAAAACTCACAGAAATGCGTGTAGGAACTCTGTCACAACAAATAGTGAAGAACGCAAAAATCATCGTGTAGACATGGCACTATTCTAGCCAATGGTAGGCCAGCAAGGTGTTGGGAGATAATCAATAAGAGAGCATCTCTATCATGCCACTTTCATAATAAAATACAGGAAGTGTATTTAGATTTCAGGGGATGTTTGATTTTTTTTTATATATATTTAGCATTTCGGAACTTGAATTACTTTCTAATCCTGAGACAGCATTTCCCCATGAGGCATTTCATCACCTGAATAATTCATATGTAGAGACGTTCATAAGTATTCATCCTTATGGTTTTAGCTTTGGACCGCTGATCGCGGGTGGCTTTTGGTCATGTGGCACAAACACAATGTGCCCCAGAGCGCAACATACTTAGACAAGGGCCACTGGACTGTGTATATATGTTTGCAGGAAGGAAGGAAAGGTTTTCTTGGTGACAGTACTGCGTTTTTTGGAACAGGGCCATTATGAAGAATTGCAAATAGAAAATAAAAAGGTTACATTTCCATATAACTCGACAGCAGCGGCACTGCACATACATACCACAGCTCCAAACAGACCATTTTAGCCAGCTTGTCAGCTCATTGACATTCAAGATACTGTAAACGTTTATTTTTCTGACAGGTGGTCTAACAATTTATATTTGTTGAGCACTGTACATGACAAACTCATAGCCAAATGCACGTCATGCATCCGTGTGCTGTTGCAACGCTGTTGCAACTGATGGGCTTCGTGCACGGGGGTATGAATTGACAGGTGACAGATCTTCTGGGCCACCGAGCTGGGCAGACAAGGCGCATCACTGTCCCCTCACTGCCCATCTGACATAAAGTCAGAGCTACCATGACAGGCGTAAGTAACACGTTTTAGCCTTTATGTTAACTGCCTTTGACACATGCATACCAGCTATCCATCCAGCCCATAACATTTCCACACTCATTGAACGAACATCAATTTTTGGGTGGGGATGTGAAATGCTTTCTTTCTTACTTTCTGGAGGACTTTAGTACTACATTAGCATAGCTATGTTAATATAATATCTCATCTACCTCGGTCCCAGTCTGTAGAAGTTCTCCATCTTGTGGAAGACTTCCTGTGTGTGGTTCCAGTTTTTGTCCAACTTTACAACATATTTTTGAGTCTGTATCCGTTTTAGCTACCGCAACCAAGATGGCGCCATTCAAGTGGCACCCAGCGGCGGTAGCTCCGTCCACTCTTGCTTGTTTTGTGTTTTTGCTGCTTTTCTGTCTTAATGATTTGATTTGGTGATTCTCAATGATCCCATTTACTTTGATTTGCTTTGTACTGGGTGCTTTTTGCTTTGTTGTTCTGTCTAATCACCCTCTGCTACTGTCACAATGAAATTTCCCGAATACGGGATGAATAAAGTTATCCAATCCAATGTCATTTCATTTTCTGAACTGCTTTATCTTCATTAGGGTTGCAGGGGGTGCTGGAGCCTATCCCAGCTGACTCCGGGCCAGAGGCGGGGGACACCCCTTAATCGGTGGCCAGCCGATCGCAGGGCACAAGGAGATGGACAACCATACACACTCACACCCATACCTAGGGGCAATTTAGAGTGTCCAATCAGCCTACCATGCATGTTTTTGGGAATGCGGGAGGAAACCGGAGTACCCGGAGGAAACCCACGCAGGCCCAGGGAGAACATGCAAACTCCACACAGGTGGATGTGACCTGGATTTGCGGCCGTTCTTGGAACCTATTAATTGCAATAATGAGGTATTGCTATAATAGAATTTTTAACCAAGATCTCAGTGTACATATTGCTTTCAGTTTGAAAATATAGCTTAAATCTTTTTTGGCTATTGTATAAAAAGTAGTACAAACTAAAATATAGTGTTTATTGTTTTGCTGCTCAAATTAATTCCCAGGTGTGTCATCCACACGAATAAATAAATGCTGCACCTGAAATAAAAATCTTTTTTCTTCTCGAGAGATGGTTATATGTGCATTTATGGCCGAAATGACTGCTACAAAATTAACTAGAAAAGATTAAAAAACATAAATCACCTGGTCTAATAGGAAAAAAGAAAATGGGTCACATCTCTTTAAAAACACAGGGATGACAGAAATTTGTCGTCATACATGAATATAGGAAATACAACACAAGAATAAGTGGTATGCTGAAAAATAAATAAAATAAAGAAAAAACAAATCTACCAGGCACAATGTGTACAATAGCTTACAATGTGGAAGAAAGCATGAAAAATCGGTACTATTATTTTTGCAGAATAAAATCCAATATTTGTGGCATTTCACAGTGTACGTCCTGCTGTATGAGATTCTGGTGCCACCTCGCCAATAGAAGAGTAAAAGATAGAATAGCAGGTCTATTTTTAAAATTTCTTTACTTCAATAGCAAACAGGAAAATTAAACATTAATTTATAATTATTGTTGATTATACTTTACTCGAACCTACACTTTTCTCTTTATGTAGGCTACAATAAATCCAGACACAGAAGTTTCTGCAATTTTGCTGTAATCTAACAATTTAAATTCTTATTAAATATGTTGCACATACATTTTTATTAATGCAATAACTGACTTACTTTATAATTATTATTAGTAAATATTCCCACAAATATATGTTTTATCTTAAATGTGAATGTCAGCTACATATTTTACTCATTCCAATGTGGGCCAAGTACTAATATTCAAATGTGAATAATTGCTCTAAGCCTTGTAAATTCATGTTCAGACATGTGTAATTTGATCCAGCAAGTTTAAAAACAAATGAGAAAATGAAAGACCTATTTTAATAGTGCCAATTGATATTGTGTTTTTGCGTCATCTGGCCAATACCCCAATCTCAAATAAAAGTGATGGCGGGTATGATTGTTTGGCCCACGCTGTTCTTGTGAAAGTAAGATCAATGGGGAATTGTTAATGCCATATTCTGACAATCAAAGGCTACGGGGGGAAAAAAATGGAAATGTCTAAAGATACAGTCTTTATTATTATTATAATCACGTCGACATTTGTATTCCTGGGTAGGGTGCTCTGATAGCTCAATATCAGATGTGGCATGTTACAGAAATTTACATGAGCTTTCTTCTTCCAATGTTGATAACTCTGCTTATTGCAATTTTTGCTTCTGTAGGCAATGATGGGCTTATTAGCATACTTACAGTTAATTTCCATTATTTTGTAGGGAGGAAAATTTGCTGTTGATAAAATGTCATCATTCACTACAGCGCTTTTTATTAAATAAGTAGGACTATTGGTCTGCATTTGACTGTTGACCTTTACTCTGCCCTTAGCCTAACACAATTTATTTACCCTAGTCCAGGGGCTGGAAAGTTTTGAAAGAGCCATTTTGCTCCCTTTGACATGTTTAAAACAGGAACCTTTTCAACAATATACACAATTTTAAAGAGTGATCTATTTAGATACAATATGGGAATTTAGTATCCAATCAGTAGGCAGATGATTTCCTATTTTTAAAGATTTGACCAATTTTTACGAAAGTCTGAGCCGATTCCTGAAAACGACTGTTGGGGTTATTCTGGATAATATCATAGATGTATGCATTTTAATTACTTTTGTGTAAGAGTGCCTTTAATTTGAGACTGGGGCAAACTCGAGGTCACCCTCCAGGGCAGCTGGCTCCAGCTTGTTAACATAACACCTCACCCTATCCTCGGCTCCAAGGACTGTTTACTGGGAGATACACCTCGATGCAACCCAGATGACACCCAGATGCAAGTTCGCAATGAAGATCTGCAAAGGACTCTTAAATTGCTTTGACTTGGATTCTGGCAGATGGCGATAATTGCAGTTGTTTTCTGACCTCAATGGTGTTATTCGGTTATTTTATGCAATTGTTTGAATCAGATTACCTTAGATGTTTTGAATTATGAGTGACTAAATGGACAGAGGAGGATGCCGCTCTTCAGAATCCTCTTGAACGAAGGCGAGTTGGGAGTGATTTTCCTTGCAAGTTGTAGCCAGTGTATGTTAAAGATGTCTCCCTGTTTGATTAAAGTATATTAATAATAAATCTATCAACGACAAACTCAAAAGTTTCCACACAGGATAGTTTTTCCCAATGAATTAGTATTAACAAAACACCCACACACATTATGAATTCACCGATATGTGCAGCAGTGAGGAGATCAAATCTTTGCATGCTTCTCGAGAGCCGCAGTTTTCCAACTCCTCCTCTATTGCAACTCCTGCTCTTTTGCAACTCCCTTATACTGTCCAGCTGGTGAAGGTGATACAGTATTTGAGATACACGACTTGTCTCTTGGAGGCTAAACATATGGTTGTTTGAAAGCAGACATTGTCCCCAGAGGCCACTTTTAAATGGAATAGATTTCTTCTCCATCCTAGCCAAGGCTGTAGGGAAGGTCACTTCATTAATCAAAGCCAAATGCCAATGCCTGCCCATTTCTGTCCTTAACCCAGCAACAGATAACGTAATTCATTGATACTAATTATTAATGGTCCACAGAAACAGATGGACGGAGAGTACCATTAGGTTGCGAACCTTTAATTGCCATGTTAAGACTCATTAGGTTAATGTCAGCGTCCCCACCAGAGGCAAAGAGATGTCTTCTACGAGCTTTGGCCTTTTGGGAATCTGTGTTTTCCCATTTGATGGCTCGAGCAAGGCCAGCGGTCGTGCTGGGCCACTTTCCGTGTTGATTCGGTGTTGTGAAATGTCAAGTCGAATTTTGCTTGAGTGGATTTTGGCAGATGGGTTGAAGCGGCAAAGAACCACGGAGAAAGACACCCAGCTGGGGATGTGATGTATGTACACATTTGTGTGTTAATGTGTATTTATCTCAAGTCAAACGCATACCACCAGTCACGCCATGGACTCTGCACCACAGGCAAATTCTAAGGACAAGTCATAATGTTTTACTCTTGGACAATCTGTGGCGTATGATGGATAGGAAGTTAGGAAAGGGTGGGTCTTGCGTTTCTTATGCTTCAGTAATGTAATTCTGTGATGTGTTTTCCAAAATAACATGCAACTGTCTCTTTGGATTTTGTTTCCATTCGTGTTGGGGAAATAAGATGGAATTCAAGCGACAGCGTGGAAATAATCTTTTTGCAACGAGAATGTGATTGTTTTGTTATTTTTTGTTTGAGTTGGATTTATTGTTTTACACAAACCTTTTACAAAACCACAAACTAATTCAAGATCTTTTTTTATTAAAGAATTTGATCGTGAATATTTGGGGGGGATTCTTCACACACAAGCTCGAATCAACGTTAACAGAAAAAACAGACATCAGAGTAAAACGACAGCTCCATCTACTGGGTTTTAGGGATGTGTGGTTGATTCTGATGATGTCATTGTGTGGTTTTAATTCATTCCATAAATTAAGTGCAATTTAAGTCTAAAACGATGGGATTATCTATATTTTTTCTTTTTGAAGAGGTCGTTTTCTTCACTGCCAACTATGAAATCCATATTTGATGGTAGTTTTGCATCAATTTCAAAGCTATCATTTTTAAAATTACTTTCTTTTTGCCTTGTAGGCTTCTGTTGTTTTCCCTGAAAAAAATCACGAGTTTTATTTTGATTAAAAATATTCTCAATGATTTTCGATGACACAATAAATATTTGGACTTTAAAAATCTCCTAATTGTGTAATACTACCCCGAATCAGCCATTTTAGGACAAAACCATTGACGCAACACACCAATACAGCCAGTCTGACAAACGTACTAAATCATAGTTTATTATAAATCAAGCTATATTTGGTCCTCCAAATCAAAACAGATTGGAAATATAGCCCAATGGATTGCAGTCAACGAGTTTATGGAGTGGCCCAATTGTGTTTGGCTGATTTGCATATGCTCGTATAACAGCCAATCAGAAGGCTATATTTATATATAATGTGTTTTCTGCTAAATAACAAATATTAAACAGCTAAATGTGGTTAAAGAGGGCTATTTAAAGGTCACATTATACTTTTATATGGGACTTGATCGCTGATCCGATGTTACAATAATTTCAACGCCACCCGTACTCTAAAGAGTATACTGCTGTACGTCCTTTATATACTGATTCGACCCTCTGCTCTATTGCGTTGCTTCGGCTTCGCATATACTAAAATTGGAACGATACAGAGAAGATTAGCATGGCCCCTGCGCAAGGATGACACGCAAATTCGTGAAGCGTTCCTCATTTTTTTGCAACATGGAAAGATCACACCAGAAATTGCTTTTAAAGTTGAGAAAATAACTTTAATTCTATAATTCCGAATCTCTTCTATAACTTGGTCCTCGGTTTGCCTGTCTCAACCGTAACAACTGCCTTTTTCCTGAAGTATATACTCGTTAAATTTCAACATTTTTATTGTTTACCTACCGCAGAATTTATACCAGAAACTTGCAATTAAACGCTGCCCGTTTTAACTTGTCTATTTGGTACCCTCTAGCGTCTTTTTGCTGTATGACCCAGAAAGAGGCAATTCCTCCCCCACTCTAACTGAATTGCTGGGTTAGGGTGGAGGTGCTCTTATGTTTGGACCAATGGTGTTTGAGTGATTTGCATATGCCCAAGGAGTAGCCAATCAGGACGCTGTATATAGATCTGATATGTGTTCTGGCAAATTCTGGTAAGTAAAAGAATAATAAAGAGCACATTATCGTTAGAGAAGGCTCTTTGAATGTCCAGGTATATCTCTATCTGGGACTTCACTGCTAGCAGGATGTTAGAGTACTTTGCAATGCTACCATGACTTTAAAATGTATGAGATTTGACTGCCTTTATATACTGCCCCGACCTATCGGTCTATTGCGTTGCTTCGGCTTCGCATATACTAAAATTGGAACGATACAGAGAAGATTAGCATGGCCCCTGCGCAAGGATGACACGCAAATTCGTGAAGCGTTCCTCATTTTTTTTGCAACATGGAAAGATCTTACCAGAAATCCCTTTTAAATTTAAGAAAAAGAGTTAATTCTGAATCCCTTCTATAACTGGGTCCTTGGCTTGCCTGTCTCAACCGTAGAAACTTCCTTTGCCTGAAGTATGTTACAGTTATACTCATTTTAAGTTTCAACATTTTTATTTTTTACCTACCGCAGAATATATATACCAGAAACTATTGCAATTAAACGATGCCCGTTTTATCTATTTGGCACCCTCTAGCGTCTTTTTGCTGTATGGCCCAGAAATTCCTCCTCTGCAATGCCGGGTTAATGTTTCGTGCTCTTAAGTTTAGACCAATGGCCTTTGAGTGATTTGCATATGCCCATAGAGTAGCCAATCAGAACGCTGTGTATAGATGTGATATGTTTTCTGGCGATTTCTGCTAAATAAAATGATAATAAAGAGCAAATTATCGTTAGAAAGGGCTCTTGGGAAGTCCAAGTATATTTCTATCTGGGACTTAACTGTTAATAAGATGTTAGAGTACTTTTCGCAAGCACCATAACTTTGAACTGTATGGGATTTTACTTTCCATATATACTACTTCGATTCTTTGCACTATTGCGTTGCTTCGGCTTCGCATATACTAAAATTGGAACGATACAGAGAAGATTAGCATGGCCCCTGCGCAAGGATGACACGCAAATTCGTGAAGCGTTCCTCATTTTGTTTGTAACATGGAAAGATCATAAGATTTATTCCTCATTTGTTGGCGATCAGAATCATCACGTTTCTCATTTTCTGAACCGCTTTATCCTCACTAGAGTCACAGGGGGTGCTGGAGCCTATCCCAGCTGATTTCAGGCCAGAGGCGGGGGATACCCTGAATTGGTGGCCAGCCAATCGCAGGGCACAAGGAGACAAACAACTATTCACGCTCACACTCATACCTAGGGGCATTTTAGAGTGAGTGTGCATGGTTGTCCGTCTCCTTGTGCCATGTGATTGGCTGGCCACCGATTCAGGATGTCCCCCTCCTCTGGCCTGGAGACAGCTGGGATTGGCACCAGCACCCCCCGCGACCCTAATGAGGATAAATGTTCAGAAAATAAGATGAGTATTAAAGCACAACATTCTCAATTTTTTTGGTAACATTGTACCCTTTTACTGTTTTTAGTGTACGTTATTGTTGGTCATGGTTCTGGTACTTAGAGAACTTGCTACTTTTAGGGTTTAAAACGTTTATGAAAGCTACCAATCTAGGACGTGTAGTCCGAAATCAGATGGGCCAGACTCCAGTCCACCTCGACTCTGATCGATGTTTAAAATGAACGAAAAAATGAAAAAGTGCTATATTGTGGCGTTTCCGATTCCGCTTTTATTTGTTCAAACGTTCCATCCGGAAACCGTGTTGAGGGTGTGTCTCTCAATTGACCAATGTTTTGGCATCAACACTCGCAAGTGGCAAGCGATCGGAAGACGGGAGAAGTTGCCGCTCCTGCCTCCGCCTTCTCCTTTATCGTCATGGAGGCTCGAGCGAGTTTCTGCCGCGAGGAAATTAACAACACCGTGTGGGAGGTTCCCGAGAAGTTTGCCCACCTTAAGCAAATCGGAACCGGGGCGTACGGTTGTGTATGGTGAGTCGTTTTGTCATTCTCACCCTGGCTACTAGGTATATACAGTGTGAATGGCGAGAGGAGCTAAAGGTTAGCTACAATCCGTGCGCACACACACACACTCACGCAGGTACACACTCAGGTATACACACAACACACAGTAGCCGTGGGCCTGGCTGAACTGGAATCAAAACACACACACACACACACCTCTAATACAGGAAAAAGCCCGCACTGCTACTATATTTATGTATTCTGAGACACACTAATTGTGCTTTGCATTGGAAAATGCGTTTAATGGAAGTCATATTGGATATTAGATATTTTTCCTGCCAAAAAGACAAGTTAAGGTGATGCACAGACAAGCAATGACCTCATCTTTTGTAAATCAAAGCAGATACTCGACAGAACAATCACATTTTGCTATTTTATCACCGTTAGTGTAAATTGTCTTTGCATCAGTAGCCCATATTTATTGTATTGTATTTCAAATAGCCATGAACTAAAACTCCCTGAGGTATAAAATCTAACATTGCATCATGGGAAGTCTCAAGGATAAAGACAGGAGTAATGCAGAATGTTAGGATATTACTATTTTAGATAAATATTAACTGATTGTGGTGGAAAAAGACTTCTAATTATTTTTGAAATAGTACAACTGGTAGTGAAAGCTCAAATTTCAGTGTTGTTGATGGTGCAAGACACCCAATCCATTTTGACTAGATGGGTTGGCAAATTTAGCAGAGCTAAATCGCTATTTACCGGTTACTAGAGAAAAATACAATTGAACAGGATAGTAAACCATATTTGCTTTTGACCAAGTAACATTTGAGAAGTAAAGTGTATTTGTAATGAGTACACAATGAGTTTGTTTTTCCTAATGAGTGCATACTGTACTGTACTGCAGCAATTTCTACATGTGTGTGTGTCTCTTGCAAATGTGTTGCTGGGTAGCCCTTCAAATAGCCCAGCAGGCCTTCCCTCCCACAAACTGCTGCCCTCCAGATCACACAAACATTCATGTTCTTTTTGAGCTCATTAGAGCACAACAAGACCCTCTCAGTCTCCAACTGACACATCTGAGCAATTTAGTCAAGTTGTTTTTGTTAACTATGAAGGCTATTTCCAATGTTTGACTATTCAAATGTTTGTATGTATCATTCCCCCAAAACGCCTCCAATTAATCTAACATGGATTCATTTTTATAGTGTTTGTTATTAGGATGAGAGTTTAACTGGAGCCTGACCGAGCTGACTGTGAGCGGGAAGCACTGAAATTGTTCATTCAGACCTGTTGACAATTGTTGGGAAGTTTTTTAATAACGTGCATTTTTTTGTTCACGAGCTGGAATTGCCAAAGACTCATCTTGTGCATAATGTACAAACTATGCCAACTGCAGTCCACTGTGTATTGTATCGTTAAGCTCCAAAGCCAGGAATCAACTCAAGATTTGCTTTCTTTAGTGCCAAAGTGCAGACGACTGGGCTCTGTCAAATGTGCACTAATGCTGCGTTGCAAAACCCAGTTTTGGGTTTATATTGACAATAACTTCCCTTCAACTAACGTGAAAATAAGTCATGTGACAATTTTGTCGTCGTATATCTTTTTACTCCTCATATTATTCCAATACAGTGGTACCTCGACATACGATCGTAATCCGTTCCGAGACTGAAATCGTATGTCGAGCTTTCCGTAACACGAGCGAATGTTTCCCATTGAAATGAATTGAAAACACATTAATTCGTTCCAACCCTCTGAAAAAAGACCAAAAACAGGATATTGGATTGGAAAAAAAAGGTTTTATTTCTTCTAATTCGCCATATATTGACAAAGGAATAAATAACGAGTGGTTTAATAATAATAAAATGTGTTTAATAGATGTAAAATTAGACGCATTTCGCGGAGGGGAGAGACAACGACACACGGAGGCGGAGGGGGGGGGGCTGTTCGGGGGCACTTTATCCACGGCACTCGTAAATGAACAAACAAATTTAAATGAACTTGGATAGATATATACAGACACACTCAAACATACGTTTAATGTAACTTTACACAAAACTGAATTCTAGTTTTGTCTTAATCTTTTGTTACCTTCATTTTCCGGGTTAGCGGTTTGCCACGCCTCCACCCTCACGTTCGCTATCGATGGACTGTTTGTTGTTGTATTTCCTTCAAAATATTCCGAAAATGCACACAAATGTCCTCACAATAGGATAAAGCACGACCACTTGCCAACGAGAAATAGGCTAAAATGATTGATCGCGGGAGCTCCTTATCTTAGAAAGAATAACAGGAAATGCAATAGCTGAGCTTCCCACGTATTGATTGTGGGTAATGAAGTTTTATTCTGAGAAAGGGTGCCATTGGCTATTGGTGTTGTGTGCACGAGTATACTTCATTACCCAGAAAGCCCTCTTTTTGCCCGCGCATGCGCGTTGCGCGTTTCCGGGTCGAAACTAGTCTAAATAAATCGTTCAGTCCTCGTAGATATCTGTTATACACGAAAGAGATGCGGCAAAAAAAGACAGTGCGCTACAATGATAAACAGCCTCTCATGTCATGGCCACCTGGCTTGGTCGCATCTCGAAATTTTAATTGTATCGTGAGCGAATTATTCGATCGAAATTTTCGTCGTAACACGAGCATGTTGTATGATGAGCATGTTGTATCACAAGGTACCACTGTATCCCTTTATTACGTTAAAAAAATATTGTTTTGACACAGACCTTACGTCGCCAAAAGTCTCAGCACGTAAAACTAAACGAATTCCGGGTCACGTAACGTATAAATAATCCACAAAATTGATGTAGTTATATTTATATATTTTTTCTTTCGTAACATGATTTTAATCTTGTAATATTACAGTGTGATTTTAATCTTGTAATATTAAAGTGTATGACTTCATTCTTGTAATATTGCGACTTTAATCTCGTCATATTTTTACTATTCCAGAAGTCCTATTTTTCTTTCTTTCTTTGGACTTTTATTGACTGAAAATTGAGGAAGGCTCCAGCTCCAGCAACTCGAGTCACCTGAAGGAGAAAACATGTCAAATTGGTTGCTTCTTCTCTGTCACTGAATTATGTCAAGATCGGCTCAGCAATCTTTGCGACACAAAAACTCATCTCATGACATTGGAGCTCTTTCTGATTTCTAATCTATTACGTATTCCATTATTTACCACAGCTCGGCAACAAATGAGAAAAAAAAGGAGAGAGTGGCCATCAAGAAGCTGCACAGGCCCTTTCAATCAGAGATCTTTGCTAAAAGGGCTTACCGGGAACTACGACTGCTCAAACACATGAAACATGAAAATGTGAGTAGAACAAGATCATGCCACAATTTTTATTTATTATTTGTCTCCGTCATTCCAATTGTGAAGCAAAAGTGACCATTTTCTATCCCATCAAAAGTTAGTGTGTATAGCTCCACGCTCAAGGTAGCATACAACCATAAATAATATCCAAAAATAAGTGGTTCTGTATGTAGGGTCGGGAATAATGATTGAGGAATTCATCATTAAGAATTTGGTTGGGGGGAAAAAATCTAAGTCGACATCAGGCAACTGAATTCCAAGTCTCACTTTGATCATTATTTTTTCATTCCAACTAGGTGATAGGTCTTCTTGACGTTTTTACACCTGTTTCAACCCTTGATGATTTCCAGGACTTGTGAGTATTTTGAGGCTCTTGTACCCACAATTGCTAGTTGTGAATTTCACTTATTGTGAGTTAATTTTATTTATTTATTAAACCCCACAATGAAAGAGCATATATGGATTTCCGAATAAAAAAAGTTCAAGCTCTGTACACTGCCAATTTATTTAAACTGAGAGGCCTGGCTATGAATGGTCACATTTCAGTCACTTTGGCAGAACTACACGTCTCATCCATATTGACTAGGAGGGTTAGTAGCGACTATTGAAGATTGTTTCTGTGTAAAAATGTGACTTAAACTGTTATCAAGTTTGCAGTTGGCTTTTCTGACCCCATGACCTGTATTCATGTCTTCCATTTCATATTACAATGATATTCTGACTTTGATAATACCTTTATCCGCTCTTGAGTTATTTTGAATGCACATGCAGACATACGGAACTGAATACACACCGTCCACCATTTGTAGGTGGCGGATATAATTACGTTACATGAAACTCTATCTCATTACTGAAAGCATGAAAATCCTCAAATTGTGGTGTTCTTAAACAGCCTCATGATTGTGTATATGAGTGAGTCACCATTACTGTGGATAGGCTGAAACTAGTCAGATGATGTAATGACCTTCCCCTCAACCCACGTAGGTTTCCTCTAAATGTTTTTCTTTTCTTTTCACAGTTACCTGGTGATGCCTTACATGTTTACTGACTTGTCAAAGGTGCGAGGTCATCTCTCTGAAGACAAAATCCAGTTTCTTGTCTACCAAATGCTCTGTGGACTCAGGGTAAGATTGGGACCCCTTAAAATGTTATTGTATTCAAACCAGTTATCATTAAGAAACAATACTTTGTATTCTGACTAGAGTACAGCAATCCCTCGAATATGGCGGTTAATGTGGACAAGACATGGCCGCTAGAATGGAAAAACCGCGAAGTAGGGTCACCCCTATTAAAAAAAACATATATTATTTTTTTCCCTTCAGTGCTGATTCCTAGTAGCAAGCGGAAGACAGGGGAGTTGCTTTCGCTTGCGAGTTTCAGCATGGATTTTCACATTTTTATGAACTTTAAAAATAAATAATAAATACATTTTTAAAAAATCCCCAGAAAAAAATCTTTGAAGTAGTGAAGCCACAAAAGTTGAACCGCGAAATGACGAGGGATTACTGTATATACATACCAAAAAAGAATAGACCTATCATATCAGACTAGGCGGGGTGGCTAACCTGGGTTGGTCCAGTTTATAAGTGTAAGATCATTAAAAAGATGGCTATAATTTAAAGAAATAATGGTTAAAGTTGAAGTTTTGATGCTTCATTCCTTCTCTTTGAGGATTCTGTTTATTGCTATAGATCTCAAATAAACATCAAATACTGTTTAAGTATATTGCATGTATTCAATAGAAGTAATTCAAGCAAGTTTCTTGGGTTTTTTTCTACCTCTTTGCAGTACATTCACAAGGCCGGAATCATTCACAGGGTATGTCAAATTTAAATGTTTGGATTGTTGTCTGACATTAGTGTGGTGGTTGAAACTAAATGGAATCTTCCCAGGACAGTGCTTAGTCTACCTCATTTTTTCTGACTCATGAATTGCAAACACCAATGAGAAAGTTGCTTCAATTCATTACTATTGAGTCAGGTCAAACTCCACCTGCACCAACAGGTAGGATGAGCTAACTATGACTGCATGTCTGGAGTTGTCACACCACACCTTTCAACTCCTTTTTTACCACAGCTGGGTGCATGTTTGAAGTATAGACCGTACAAAAAAAGGAATGTAGCCTCTTTGGTAAAAAGGGGCGTATTTGTGCATATTCTAATGGCATTTATGAAGATGTTTTGTTCATAGATATTTTTTCATTCATTTTCTGAACTACTTTATCACTCGCGGGGGGTGCTGGGGCCTATCCCTGCTGACTTTGGGCCAGGGGCGGGGGACACCCTGTATCGGTGGCCAGCCGATCGCAGGGCACAAGGAGACGGACAGCCATGCACACTCAGACGCATACCTAGGGGCAATTTTAGAGTGTCCAATCAGCCTACAATGAATCTTTTTGGGATGTTGGAGGAAAACAGAGTACTCAGAGAAAACCCACGCAGGCCCAGGGAGAATATGCAAATTCAACACAGGTGGACCGACCTGGATTTGAACCCAGGACCCCAGAGCTGTGAGGCCGACGCGCCAACCACTCGTCCGCCGGGCCGCCCATTCATAGATATTAATCATTACATTTTATTATTACTAAATCATTTATGTGTAGTAGACATGCACCTGCTTATGGCAGGTGTGATACTGGTGTGTGCCCATAGCGAGCAATGATGATGTTGCTCACACTGGTACTCAGTGTGCTCAGTGAGGTTGTCTTTCTGCCCAGACAAACAAAAAATTAGAGGGAACATTGATTATGACTAAAATCAGTGCTCAATACATCATCATCTCATCTTCTATTACAGGATCTCAAACCTGGAAATTTGGCTGTAAACCAAGACTGCGAATTGAAGGTTTGTTTAGGAGCTAAGTACACCCTTATCAACAATCAAGGTGTTATACAAAACTTGTACTAAAGATACTATCAACTACATAAACAGTGAAATGTATTTTTTTCACCTAGCATAGTCAATGTGGAGGATTTGTATCAGCATTTACATTTGGAGATAAATGTGTACACTTACTGAAAGAACAGTATGGCTGTGTGTATTTTTCAAATTTTATCCCATTACAGATTGTGTGATATCAACACTATTGAACACACAAAATAGCAAAAGCTTTTGCTGAAACCCTAAACAAACCAAATGTTATTGAATGTGTGAACAAATTTGAATATAAACAAGGTTTTTTTAAAGCTGTAAAGCATCATGTTAACACTAATCTAGTAGCGTGTGCGTGTATGTTTAGATGGTCTTGTTTTGGTTGTTTTGTTTTTTACCGTGCTTATTTTTCTTAGTAAAATATTTTTCATTTTATTTCCGCCTATGCAGATTCTAGACTTTGGGCTCGCTCGTAGTACTGACGCTGAAATGACGGGCTATGTGGTAACCCGTTGGTACCGGGCGCCTGAGGTCATTCTGAACTGGATGCACTACACACAGACTGGTAAGACAACCACATGCAAACATTGTGGCTCTACTAAAAGCTATGGTGTTTCTTAACCATGATTTCAGTTGTGCATTGTTGGTATTTTTGTCAATCACACGTTTGAGGGAAAGTAAGCCAAGATGTCTCCATCGTGCGCTTTCAGAATTGGAGACCGTTAACTTTGAAAGCAGACTGTTCTCATTGGTAATAATAAGACTCTCTGACAGCAATTAAGAAAAGGACTTTCCTAAAAAATGAATGTTCCTTCAGACAATCTTTTTCTACTAAACCTCTATGTATGTATGTATGATCATGCCTCACTTTGAGGAGGCGTACAAAATATTCCTCTCAGCATGAAATAATGGAATTTTCCTCAGAGATGCTTTCCCACCTTTTCAAGAGTCAACGATGTCACAGATGTCACTCCCCTTACATGCACTTGTCTCCCATGCTGTTTTTTTTCTAGTGGACATTTGGTCTGTGGGCTGCATCATGGCCGAAATGATCAACGGAAAAACCCTTTTCAAAGGCAAAGACTGTATCCTTTTTTGTGTTTTGATATCAATGTGGAATGGTAAATAACAGCTTAGCATCAGCGAAGTCTAAAAGAGGTTTGGCGTCCGAGAGCTGTATTTGCTAAATCATTTTAATTAGTGACAGTGTACTAAGTTTGTCACATTTAGCATGTTTTTGTGGTTCGGCAGGATTCACCGACTGTGGTTTTGTCGATGTTAGTGTAAATAATTGCAAGGTGATAAATTAAGTTCCATACAGTGGTTTTTCAACTTAGGCTATGTTTATATGGTAGTAATATTGAGTTACGTTTAAGATGTATTTTTGTAGAGTGATTGGTTGCAGCTGCGGTTGTTCTTAAAGCCCTGTATAAATAGAGTTAAGTTGAGAGATGTATATATCTGGAGCTTAGACACCTTCCTCCACCAGGGCAAACCTTGACTCTAAACGCAGACATGGACCAGCTGACACAGATCATGAAAGTAACCGGAGTGCCTGGACCAGAGTTTATACAAAAGCTGGACAGCCCAGAGGTATAACGCCCCCCCCCCCCCCCCCCGTCCCCCAAATGAAAAAAGGGACATGGTAAAAATAAGAAGTAAGAATTTTAAAATATGCCATTCGTTGAAGCTGCGCCTTATAGTGCGGAAAATACAGTATATTTTGTTGAGTGGTGCGGTAGTATTTACTCTGCATTCAGAGAGAATTTTCCGATGTATCATTCCTGAAAAAAAAGTCTCTAATTTATCACAATCATGAAAATCCACAATAATTACAGTGCATATTTTCTCCAATGAGTTTGCAAATGTGTTTATTTATTGTTGTTGGTTTTTTACATTCATCTTTTATCCCATGCAAAAACAGGCCAAAAGTTATGTGAAAGCCCTTCCTCATTATCCAAGAAAAGACTTCTCAACGTTGTTTCCCCGAGCCAGCGTGAATGGTGAGTTCAATTCAATTCATAAGCAAATCCTCTTCTTTTGGTGGACATTCCTGATAATTGGATTGTTTGTAGGCATTGACCTACTGGAGAAGATGCTAGTTCTGGACGGTGATGAAAGGCCCACAGCTGAACTAGCGCTGGAGCACCCATACTTTGACAGCCTCAGGGACCCAGATGACCTTCCTGAGCCTGAACCATATGATGACAGCCATGACAATGCCAAATTATCACTGGAAGAATGGAAGCGTAAGTACAGTACAGTAGAACTTCTCATCTCTCATTTCATATCACATTTTCTGAACCGCTTTATCCTCATTAGGGTCGCGGGGGTGCTGGAGGCTATCTCAGCTGACTCGGGGGCAGAGGCGGGGGACACCCTGAATTGGTGGCCAGCCAATCGCAGGGCACAAGGAGACAAACAACCATTCATGCTCACATTCATACCTAGGGGTAATTTAGAGTGTCCAATCAGCTTACCATGCATGTTTTTGGAATGTGGGAGGAAACCGGAGTTCCTGGAGGAAACCCACACAGGCCCGGGGAGAACATGCAAACTCCACACAGGTGGATGTGACCTGGATTTGAACCCAGGCCCCAAAACTGTGAGGACGACGCACTAACCACTCGCCCCACCGGGCTGCCCAAAGTAGAACTTCATTTAAATCATTGATTTTAAATGAGGAGCTCTCAGAATCTCATTCGCAGATGTGAAAAATCAACTATGTTCTCTTTTGGCCTGCAGGGTTATGTTTCCGAGAGGTGAAGAGCTTCGTGCCATTCCCTCGGCGGGACTCCAAGAGAAAGAACACTTTGACCATGACTCCCTGACTTGTATGTTTCTTGCCCCAATAATATTGCACAGCCAATTGTGTCCTTGTATATGACTATTATGGATTTGTTTTATTTCTGCTACTCTGATTGTTTACATTTCAAATAGTTTGGGAAAACTTTTTTGAGTCAAGTGCAGGCGTTTGTGAAAGAGACATTTCAGATTAAATTCCTATCCTGGAATTATAAATCCTGTTGGACCTTTCCACTTAAAGAATAGCTGACACTTAATTATAACTGCTGACAATGTTGTTTTGAGTTAGTGTGGCTAAAAGGGTTAGGGTACTTTTGCAATTTTAATTATGTGAATTTTATGTCGTCAGATGCTTTTTGTAAACCAGTATATTAGTATGACTATCATTTTATTTTTGTTCATTTGTGATTTCTGTCACCTTTGTGCTATAAAAATACAAACATTATATGCCTTAATTCTAAGATGTTTGCACGCCTTTCCCAGTTTTGGGAATTATGAATGAATAGATAAATGCATGGAATGAATACAAAGTACCTAAATGATGTATGTTCAATAGTTAAACAATTAAATAGAACAAGTTAAATTGTGAAAACATTTACTAATTGTCAGTTAATTTACTTAAATGTGAAATATCATCTAAGCAATGTAGTTCATATTCATAAAGACATTGACTGGTATTACTAATACACTGGTCCTGAAACGAACGAATTATATTCCAACAGTTTATCCTTTAATAGATATATTCGGTTCAATTGTTCATTTAACTAACCTTGAACATATTTTACTTTTGATGGCATTGGTTTAAAAATTGTTTTATTTTAGCACTTTGATTTGTGTTTTGGATGGTTATATTGTTGCCTTTTGTGAACTAATAGAAAATACAATTCTATTACCCCGCATTCCTGCTTATATGTTTTTGTTTGTTTGTTTGTTTTGTTTTTTGCGATGATGGCCGGGCAGCTGTCACGTTTATCTTCAGTTTAATGGCCTGGGCGCCAAAATTATGCTGCGTGACGTCATATTGGGCCCCAATGTGTGTCTTTAGTAGAGTTAAACATTTTTGAGAGAAGCCGGAAATAAGTATTCGTGAGTAAATTACCTTACGGTGCCCAGACGATTATTACTCAAGCAAATGTATCACAATTACAGTCTGGAAAGACAAAGTAAAATAAATCTCACTTCGGAGTAACAATGATTTAAAATGCCAAGTCGAGACTGATTCGCTTTTCTTGGAAAAAAATTAATGATACATTGTTTTATTTTGAAAGATTTCTCCGGATGTTTCATGTTATTACCAATGGAGTTGGCCTTAGCCTGGATTAGCACAGCTAGCCGGAGGCGGCTAACACACAAAATTAGGTCGACATTAGATAGTGTCGGGCAGTATAATTGGCGATATGTGATTCGTTTGGTCGTTGGATGTACGGGCTTTTGTCCCCAACTGCTCGATTGTCGTTTTATGGAGGGACGTTCTTTTTTAAATAAAAAGGGAACACACCGGCTCTACCAACAAACTGTAGCTGGCTAAAAGCAAGTTAGCTTTTGGCGACGGGAGTCCAGCAAGTAAGAACCACAGGCTAGGTGGCAAGCAACCATTTCTGTAGAAACGCCTTAGACCGCCGGCTGTGGAGCTACTTGTCACCCATTCGCCATAATAGGTAAGAATGTTGTCAATCTAATCAGGAATTATGATCGAACTTTGAATATCTACTGAACAACAAAGATGTCTTTTTTTCACTTCATGTCAGCGGAAAAATTGGAGCTTAGATTTAATAAAAGCAGATCTTTCAAAGTTAGCAGTCGTGCTAGCCGAGTATAAAATTGTTATGCGACCTGAGCAGAAAACTGTCATAAAACGTTTCTCGTGTGCGTTAACACGAAATGAAAAGGGCAAAAGTAATATTAAATTCGCTTAATTGGTTTATTTTAAAACTGTTAATATGGCTGGCAGTGTACTTCTAAAATAAGGGCAGTGAGCGATTGGGGCTGCGGCGTTCTATGAGATGATTGGCTTAGTGACGCGTCAATCCAGTTAACATGAAAGCTGATTGGTTGGTTGTTCCCGTGTTGTGATTTGCCTGGCCAGAAGTTGACCGTAATAAATGAAGTCTCCGAAAATTATGGTTACATCTTGCTCTGGTCCTTCTTATCCCGACCAAAAACGGTGCATTCATCTTTTTTTTTATCCTCTTGAATTTTTTTGGTCATCAACTCGCAATTATTTCAAGTTAAATGCAACTACAAATAACTCCTTGACGTGAAACAACTAGGTTACACTATGGCCACATAAAAAAACAATTAGACTGTTGTCTTTCAGTTGAAAACTCCAAACTATTTATTTCACAGCGTGGAATCACTCCGTCAGTGGCCCGCTGCAATAGTCCAAAGATAGCTCTTGAAGAAAAAGCTTTTCATGCTGATTCTGCACTGTTATATATTTATTATTCACATTACATCTGTTATTTATTTCTGTGATCTTATTTGTTAACATTTGATTTTGCAGGAGGGAACGTGTGATTGGTGGCTTATGAGGAAGCCACGCCGAAAAGGCCTGGCGGCCCCGCAAAGTGGCACGGATGACAGGAAGTCCAAGGGGATGCCAGTTGGTGGTTGTGGCGATGGCCCACGTCAGCGATCCTCATCGCCGTACAGTCTGAAAGCATCCCCGAGCAGAGAAACTTTGAGCTATGCCCAGGCTCAGAATGTCGTGGAGGTGGAGCTGGATGGCCGGCTTCATCGCATCTCCATTTTGGAGCCTCTGGTCGTCATCACCGAGGATGAAATGACGGCGCAAGACATCAGCGAATGTAACAGCAATAAAGAGAACAGCGAGCAGCCGTCGCCTCCTGTCAGTGCCACGCAAACTGCCGTCAAAGCCGTCACGCCCCGCGGCCGACGGAAACCCTCAAAATATCCATCTTTCAAGGCTCCGCCACCTTCCAAAAACCACTGCGCCCACGCTCAACCACAAATGCCTGAAAAGTTAAATGCCACACACAATCATCTAATATCCCTGCCCGAACCTTCCTTTCGCCTCGTAGACACTTTTACCCACATGGAGGCAGCTCCTCTGCCCATAGCATACTACCGCTACATTGAACGTTCCGCCGAGGACCAGGAAACTTTGGCCGAGTATGACATGGACGAAGAGGACTCGGCCTGGTTGGAAATGGTCAACGCTAGCCGGTCGGCAGAGGGCTGCGCCGCGCTGTCGGCGGACATCTTTGAGCTGCTAGTGGACCGCCTTGAAGACGAGGCTTACAGGGAGGTCCGCACCCGGGTTCCCTCTCCGAACGCCATTGACGACGATGCCTTCTGCTGCGTGTGCCTGGACGACGAGTGCCTCAACAGCAACGTTATTCTCTTTTGTGACGCGTGCAATTTAGCCGTGCACCAGGAATGCTACGGCGTTCCCTATATCCCCGAGGGCCAGTGGCTGTGCCGCTGCTGTCTTCAGTCCCCTCAGAAACCAGTTGACTGTGTGCTGTGTCCCAACCGAGGCGGCGCCTTTAAGCAAACCAACGACGGCCGCTGGGCGCATGTCGTTTGCGCTATCTGGATTCCCGAAGTCTGCTTCGCCAATACCGTCTTTTTGGAACCGGTGGAAGGTGTCGACAACATTCCCCCGGCACGCTGGCGACTTACTTGCTACCTGTGTAAGCAGAAAGGTCGCGGAGCATCCATACAGTGCCACAAGGCCAACTGCTACACCGCGTTTCACGTCACTTGCGCGCAGCGTGCCGGACTGTTCATGAAAATCGACCCGGTGCGGGAGACAAACGTCAACGGGACCACATTCTCTGTCAAAAAGACGGCCTTTTGCGAGACTCACTCACCCGCCGGCCAAGACGGCAACTCGGACGAAGAGAGTGAAGGGCGCGTGGTAGGCAGCAGAGGAAGGGCCAGCCGGGGGCGGAGTGCCTACACGGATGGTCCTGCGACACCCAAAAAAGGCAGAAAGTCGGAAAGTGATGGCAAGATGGGTAAAAAGAAAGAGAAGATTGACACGTGCTCCACAAAACTAAGCAATGCTTCGCCTCAAGTGATAGTGCCCGAAATACCCACAAGCAGGTACATTTTCTCCAATTTTGTACTTTCACCTGGGGTTTGAATCACTACAAATCATATAACATAGGATGTATTGAACTTTGCTGTGCTGTGATTTCTTAAATCAACCAAGCGCCACATGCACTCTATCACTATGTCAACAAACCATAGATGTCATGAATCACCACAAACGCATGCATTCAGGGGTGGAGCTTGGGGGGGAGCGACCGCACCCGGGCCCCGGCCAGACCATATTACTTTGTATCGTATTGTACATATTTTTGTATTAAGTATTTAAGAATGGTGTAATAATCAAGTAGGATGGTTTATAACATTATCATGGATAAACATTCATTTGAATTTAAAACATCTGTCTAGGTTGAATGCCCTTTGCAAAGGTATTCTCTTTCAAAAGAAGAGCCAGTTCATGCGGAGGCTGCATAGCTTCTGGTTACTGAAGCGTCAGTCCAGGAACGGCGTGCCACTGATCCGCCGTTTGCACTCTAATGTCCAATCCCAACGGAATACTGAACAGGTTAGGCCAGGGATTCCAGATTGTGTCTTTTTTTCTTCTTAATCTTAATTTGGGCTATTTGTTTATAAATGATGCCATTTTTTAAAATATTTTCCTGTGTAGCCTGAGGTGGTTGATGAGCATGTGACAGCAGCTAGAGATGCTCTGAGATATTGGCAGAAGCTTCGACATGACCTTGAAAAGGCCAGGCTACTGGTGGAGCTCATTCGTAAAAGGGAGAAACTCAAGCGAGAACAGGTAAAAATCCAGCACAGCTACGTGAGGCTGGATTTACACTGCCCAATTCCAATTTAGTGTCCACGTACGTGCTTTTCAATTATAGAACTATTTGCCGTAACTGAACACAACGCACAAAAGGCTGTAATACAGGTTGTACTGGGCAACCATGCCACTTAAGTTAATAATTAGTCAACAAAGCATTGATTATAATATATAGTTTCTGTACTTGCCATTTGATAAATCTGTACTAAGTTTGCGTGACCGGACGTTTCGTCGAAAAACGTTTGGTCCCCGGGCATTTGGTCGACCGGACGTTTGGTCGACCGGACATTTGGTAGAACGGACGTTTGGTCACCGGGTTCGCTCGCTGTCAAATTATGACAGAGTTTACTGTTGATATTAGATATTTAGATATTAAACTCACTCTCTCATGATTATAATTTTGAGAGCTGGTTTCAACAGTAACAACCCGGCGACCAGACGTCCGTTCTACCAAACGTCCGTTCTACCAAACGTCCGTTCTGCCAAACGTCCGTTCTGCCAAACGTCCATTCTACCAAACGTCTGCTCTACCAAACGTCCGGGGTCCAAACGTCTTTCGACGAAACGTCCGAATACCCTAAGTTTGTTATGTATTCCATGCATCCAAAAAGGAAATGGGGCACTTCCACATCGTGGCATTCACTTTCTTCCCCAATTTGTGTAACGTCCCAACTTTTTTGGAAACCGATGTGTCGATTACGATTACATTAGCTGCATTTTTGTTCTTTAGTTTAACTAAAATTATTTCATAAAGAAAATCAACATCAGTATCAAGTTAACCTTAACTGTCTCTCTTGTTAGACAGATGTACTGTATCTTCCACCGGTCACTTACATGTCCTTTCGCAATTGCAGCTTAAAATCCATCAAGCAGCCCTGGAGCTCCAGTTGACCCCGATGTTGTTGTTACTCCGCTCAACTATGGACCAACTACAGGATAAGGACACAGCTGGGATCTTTGCAGAACCAGTCAATATCAAGGAGGTCAGACATTACAAATTGTTAAATCAACCAAAAATTCACACAGAATAGGAAGTATACACATTTTTCACATCTTTGTAAAATGGAGGACTCGTAGGAAACTGAGTCTAGTTAACCAAAGAAGTTGAAGAAGGTTCCGGGTCATGTTGGTTTTGTTTTATTTTCACCATTATTTGTATGTTCTCCCCAGGTCCCAGACTACATGGAGTTCATAAGCCATCCAATGGATTTTTCTACTATGCGGACCAAGCTGGAAAATCATATCTACCGCTCTGTGGATGACCTAGAGGCTGACTTCAATATCATGGTGTCCAACTGCCTCCTCTACAACAATAAGGACACAATTTTCCACCGTGCAGCGCTGCGTCTTCGGGACCTAGGGGGAGCCGTGTTGCGCCACGCTCAACGACTAGCTACAAATGTTGGCCTGGAGCTTGCAACTGGGATGCACCTGCCCGACTCGCCACAGAAGCGAGAATTTTACACTTGCACTTGGGAAGACGGTAGGCTAAAGGAGTTATTATCTTTTTGGGGTACAATTGGCCCTTAAAATCAACCACAATCCATTGATGCTAGTCAATATATGTGAAATAATTTGTTAAAGAAGCGAGATTTTTACACTTGCACTTGGGAAGATGGTAGGCTAAAGGAGTTATCTTTTGGGGGGTACAATTGGCCCTAAAAACCAACCACAATCCATTGATGCTAGTCAATACATGTGAATATTTGTAAAAGAGCCCACAATTTTCACAAACTGTACTTGGGAATAATCTCATTTGATTGGCTAAAATAGTACCAGCAATAATATAAAATAGCTGCCATCACTTAAGATGGCCACCTGATGCAAATACTGGCTATAATTTACTTTTGTCTCGAATATTACACATCAGAACAATTAAGTTGTTTTTTCAACGTATTAAACAAGCTTCATTATGCTGGAATGCACTTGACAAAGTTTTTATCTGACCATTTAGAATATTAAACATTCAAGTTAACCCCTTCATACTCCAGATGTTCCGATGCTGATTTTTTTTTTCTGTATGTATCAATATGATCAGATTGTTTCAAAGATAAGTTTTGCCGATACGAATCCAAAGCCCATATTTCTACAGCAAGTAAATACAATGGAAAATAATGCAACCAACAAATGACAAATCCTTTTTTTTTCATTAAAGTGTGCCCTTTTGGTACCTTTCTAAGAAATGGTTTCTTTACAAATATTACATCACACTCTGTTACTACCATTAGTTTCTGGACCAGATCCGATACTCCAAAAATAGCCATATCAAGGGCCAAGACTGAGAATCGTATCACAACATCACTAGTTCATACTGCATAAGAGCAAGAAATTGCATGCTAACACCACCCTGTTTCTTTGGCTAGTGGACAGCGTGTTGAACCCAGAAAACCGACTCCACATGACTATGGAGGAGCAGATCAAGGAATTGCTGGATAAACTGGACTTGGTCAGCTCCATGAGATGCAGCGGGGCCCGCACCCGACGCATGCGCCTGCTCCGCCGCGAGATCAACGTCATTCGGTTCGGTCAGGGGCCACAGCGCCACGGCCTTCACAACGGACGCTCTAAAGAAGACAGTGACCAAGATGAGGAAGAGGAGGAAGAGCTGGACGAGAAGGCCGGCGACTCCAAGACAGAAAATGGCTTTTTGGCATCAGACAAAGGTTTGTGGTGAACAGCTGATGCGTGAGAGAAATTGCCTGCGCATGTTCTCTCCCCCCTCACTTTTAATTTAAATGAGACCAGTTGTGAACATGAGCTAACGACACATTATCCTCAGGTAATTGAGCCAGGGTCTCCCCCACGCACCAACCCCAACAACCCCACTGACTCCAGTCTAGTAAGTAGGGGCCCACAGAGTCTCGTTAGCCATGGCTGCCTCACAACTACTCTCTCCAAGTGCCCTCTGCACCTCTTCCACACATCACTCATGGATTCACTACTCTCCCATACATACTGTACAGTCACACCATGTCATCCCACTCCCAACTCCGCCATCGTACAGTTTCGATAGGCTCTCGCCATGTAGCAGGAGGGTGGAAAAATTTGGATTCATGTGAGTGGTACTGTTTAAATGGTGCTGGTGTACAGTTGCGGGAGCAATGTTACTCGACTCCATGTGTCAAATTTGAGTACTGTCTTAAAACAGCTTGACAATTCAAGTGAATACAACTCACCAGAAATACACAGTGAAAAACCAGCAACTTAATAAAAAAATAAGACTGAGTTCTATGCGCTTAAAATCTTAAGGGAGTTTGACTTGGACAAAGCTTTTTTTTTATATTGCAGAAACAGACTACTGCAATTTACTGTTAGTTTTTGACTTTAGAGGTTTCACTGAGGCTGAAGTTTCTTTAGTCAGACAGGCAGAATTTTGGAACATTTTGGATACATTCACCTGTGTGACTGCAAAACCACCACATCACACGACATACTCAATGACCATTTGATAGCACTGCATGCAGAGTCAAAGTGAATGTCTTCCCCTTTTCCAGAAGACCTGAAATCCACCTCGCCCCCAACACTGGAGCCCACCGGGCCGGCCCCCCCACCACGACTCGGAGACACTCCTTTGGAGCCACCGACGTTGAGGCCCATCACAAAGGAGCCCCCGCCCTCCAGCTGGCCACGCAAACGGAGAAAGCGCCTCGGCGACAGCGAATCAGAGCCAATCGGTTGCACAAAAGCCCGGGAGACGTCGCCAGCCAAAGAGTTCCACGGCGATGGGCCAGTGACGTCCAACGGCCTCTCTGACCTCAGTACCCCCACGCGGACACTCACGGGGGGTGTTGGCAGACGGACCTCTGTGTTGTTCAAAAAGGCCAAAAACGGTGCCAAAATATTTCGAGACGATCCTTTGCCCAATGGGAAGGAGTTGCAGAACAGTGTAAGCCCCTCCTTTTCGCTACCCAACAGCCCCCCTACTTTATCCACTCCTACCAAAGCCTCTCAGAAAGCCATTGAACCCCCTTACCTGAATTCCTCGTGGACCTCCAGTCAAGACATAAGCTCAGATGGAGAACTGGAAAAAACGCGGAACGAAAGCTGTAAAAGTGGTGAGATTTTCATTTTTTAACACCTAACATGCCAGCTAACTGGTACATTTCTAGTCGACATAACATCGCTACGCTACGAGATGGTTTTTAGATTGGTGAGATTTGGTCGAATCTTTGCCTGCAAGAAAGTATCTTGTGTTGACGACTTGACGGTCTTGTTTATGTGTACTATGGATACAGTTATCCCGAAATAATTTATGTTGCATTGTGGGATGTCATGGCCCTCTTGGACTTCCTGTATCCATGGTGAATGTAAACATTACTTAAGGTGTGCAGGCTGACACATTTTCTTTCCACTTACTAAGTAAAGGAAGTTTCACATATATCTGTATTGTACAGTATTTAAAACAACGCCTATTCGCCACTCAATGGTTGTTCTTCTTGTGGAAACTGACTTTTAAGTATCAATTCTCCATTATTCGTGAACCGATCATCGTGAAACTTGTTATCTACGTAACATAGGCTAATATCCATCGATTCTTGGAGCTCTTTTTTGATGTTTGTTTTTTTAAAATCAGGACTGGTTAATTAATTTCGGACTAAACTGGCCTTTGTTGCCTGTAGGTTACGAGTTTGCCAGTAGAGGGCATGCGCGGAGAGCCTTCCACCTGTAGTTTGCCGTAGCATATTTGTCCTTGTTTTTACTAACACAGCATTAAGTTATGTTAAGTAGTCAAAGGATTCATTTTATTTTTATTCAGATCAACAGGGAAACAAAAAATTTTGTCTAAGAAATGTCAAAGTGATCCTGTTGGATCAGTTTTGCAATTCACGTGCACACGCAGACGAAAGAGTTGTCAGCTGGAATCTATCTGCTGACGTAAAATAATGTTTTCTAACATTCTGAAAAGTACAGCTTTTTTGATAGTTTGGCTGTGGATTTGGCATAAAATTCAGTTTTAAGGAGTCTTAAAAATCTTTAAAATTTCACTTGGAGCATCCCTGCAATGTAATATAACGGATGAGCTTTTTCATGATGTTTGAATGACATAAAATGTGTCTGAAAATTAAGTTTCATTTGAGCACACCTGAAGGAGTGTTTTTCTTTTCTTTTTTATGTGAATCTCGTTTGCTTTCAGGACTTACCAATGGCTTCAACAAGCAGAAAGAAGACGGCTCCGATTCGGAATTCAGCTCTTGTCCCATCCTTCGTAAAGAAATGTAAAACATAGTGGGCTCCTCAACTGCGTGTTAGACACAATTGTTCGACTAACGTGTTGTTTTTGTAGCTCCTCACCGCCCAAACGAAGTCTTGGCAAACCTGCACTTTCCAAAGTTCCCTTCTTGGATATAGTCAATGGAGATGCTGACTACACTGGTGCGTCATCTTTTCTTTCATGTCATCTTTTCGACCGTTCCGCACAACAAATGATAAATAACCCTAGGCCAAACATCTGAGGATGACACCGAGCTGGAGTCTCTGGACCTGGTTTGGGCCAAGTGTCGAGGATATCCCTCCTATCCCGCCCTGGTAACGCAACCACCAATATTTTGGACGTCTCGTCCGTTCGGCTGACTCCAAAATTTGTTCCGTCCAGATCATCGACCCAGAGATGCCAGAAGAGGGTCTGCTGCTCAACGGAGTGCCCATTCCCGTCCCCCCCAAAGATGTCCTCAGATTGGGGGAGCAGAGGCAGGAGGAGAGCAAGCAGAGGCTCTACCTGGTGCTCTTCTTCGACAACAAACGGACGTGGTGAGAGCTTCAGCGAGGCGCCGCGTTTGCCCTCCGCTCGCTTACCCCGTCCTTGTTTATCCCGCAGGCAGTGGCTTACGCGAGACAAGGTGACCCCTTTGGGGGTGGACAGCACCGCCGACAAGCTGCGCATCATGGAGGGCCGCAAGCCCGCCCTCCGCAAGTCGGTGCAGGTGGCGTACGACCGGGCCATGATCCACAGGAGCAGAGTGAGCCACAGCCGAGGCTTCGTCGCCTCCAACTTCCTGTAGACGGTTGGGTGTCACTGAGTTTTAGCGCGCCGCCGGAATCGAACCGCATCGCACGGCACGGCAGGCTACGCTATTCAAGGGTGACGTGCTGACGTGCCACAATGAACTCGAGACAATATTTATACCAAGTGCAGAGGACCTATGAATGGATCACTGCCATCTTTTATACAATAGCTTTTTAAATATTTTATGAAATTAGTTTGTACAGTTCAAAAGTATGGTTCTGTTTGTAAAATGATGTCACTGTGGTTGCTCTGTCAATCAAGTAAGGGACAACGGAGAGCTTTGTGAAAGCCTCATTCCTCAAATATGTGCACGAACGCCGCGTCCATGAACGAGCCACTGTTCTTAATTATGAATTATCTTTTTTTTTTTTTTTATGAGAGAAATTATTTATTTATAGAAGATACAGCTAAAGAAATATATTGGTAAAAGAAAAAGTTTTAGTTAAAAGAAATTGTCAGGTCTATTTAAAAACAAAAAAAACTTAGTGGGTAAATTAACACTTTTTTTTAAACAGGAGACACATACCAATCCAAATATTTATTATTAGTATTATGAAATGTAAAACCCTGCACCTTTATAAGATTGTGTATATTTTCACTACTCACTGAATACTTTGTTTGAATCCATAGTTCCTCATTTGAGGAAATAAATGCTCTATTAAAATTGTTTGGTTTATGGAAGTGTGTGGATTGTAATCTTTTTCATTGTAAGGTGATTTCAGTAAAATGTTTTAATGATTAACCAATATATATTTTTTAATTCTATAATCAACCAATTGAGAAATTCACGTAGTATTTTGTAAAATTGTTTTGAAAGATGGTGACACGGTGGAGGAGTAATTAGTGCGTCGGCCTCACAGGTCTGGACCTTCCTCCGAGTTTCCAAGAAAAAACAGACATTCTATGTACGGTCATTTTTAACCTTAAATAGCCTTACTTTACATGGTCTTTTTTAACACCTGAAAGCCTTAGTAAACATGGTCTTTTTAAATGAAAAATAACCTTTCTATAAATGGTCTTTTTTTAACAAAAAGAAGCCTTAGTATACATGGTGTTTTTTTTTTAAATTAAAAATAACCTTACTTCTTTCTATACGTTTTTTTTTCAAAGATCTTGCTATAAATTGTCTTTTTTGAACAAATAGTAGACATGGTCTCCTTTTATGTAACGAAAAATAACCTTACTTTACGTTTATTTTTCTTTAAAGAAAAAAAGTGTTACTATAAATGGTAATTTTTTAACAAATAAAAGCTTTAGTATACATGGTCTGCTTTTTTTAAAATGAAAAATAACCTTACATCTATGCATTATTTTTTAAGAAAAAAGTATTTACATAAATGGTATTTTTTTAACAAAAAAGGCTAGTATACATTCTTTGTTTTTAAAACGAAAAACAACCTTACTTCTTTCTATACACGTTTTTTAAAAGAAAAATGGTCTTGCTATAAAAGGTCTTTTTCGAAAAAATATAGGCCCTTAGACATGGTCTCCTTTTTTAAAAGAAAAATAACCTTACATCTATGGATGTTTTTTTAAGAAAAAAATGTCTTATAAATTGTATTTTTTTTAACAAATAAAAACTTAAGTATATATGGTCTCCTTTTTTAAATGAGCAATAACCTTATTTCTTTACATGTTTTTTAAAAGAAAAATAGTCTTACTATAAATGGTCTGTTTTTAAATGAATAAAAGCCTTAGTATACATGGTCTTTGTTTTTAAAACGAAAAACAACCTTACTTCTATACGTTTTTTTAAAGATAAATAGTCGTACTATAAATCGTCTTTTTCGAACAAATAAAGGCCTTTAGTAGAGTAGACATGGTCTCCTTTTTTCAATGAAAAATAATCTATACATTTATATGTTTTTTTAAAATAAGGCTTACTATAAATGGTCTTTTTTTAAACAAAAAAGCATTACTATACAAGGTCTTTATTTTAAGAAAAATAGCCTTACAATACATTGTCTTATTTTTAAGAAAAAAAGCCTTACTCTACATGGTCTTATTTTTAAGAAAAAAGCCTTACTATACATGGTCTTATTTTTAAGAAAAAAAGCCTTACTATACATGGTCTTATTTTTAGGGAAAAAAAGCCTTACTATACATTGTTTTATATTTTAGAAAAATAGCCTTACTATACATGGTCTTATTTTTAAGAAAAATAGCCTTACTATGCCTGGTCTTTATTTTAAGAAAAATAGCCTTACTATACATGGTCTTTATTTTAAGAAAAATAGCCCTATTACATATTGTCTTATTTTTAAGAAAAAAAGCCTTACTATGCATGGTCTTTTTAAAAAGAAAGAAAGTATGTACAAATTATTAATGGTCTTATTTTTAAGAAAAAAAGCCTTACTCTAAATGGTCTTATTTTTAAGAAAAAAGCATTACTATTCATGGTTTTATTTTTAGGAAAAAAAGCCTTACTATACATTGTTTTATATTTTAGAAAAATAGCCTTACTATACATGGTCTTATTTTTAAGAAAAATAGCCTTACTATGCCTGGTCTTTATTTTAAGAAAAATAGCCTTACTATACATGGTCTTTATTTTAAGAAAAATAGCCCTATTACATATTGTCTTATTTTTAAGAAAAAAAGCCTTACTATGCATGGTCTTTTTAAAAAGAAAACAAGCCTTACTATACATGGTCTTATTTTTAAGAAAAAAAGCCTTACTATACATGGTCTTTTTTTAAAGAAAGAAAGTATGTACAAATTATTAATGGTCTTATTTTTAAGAAAAAAAGCCTTACTCTAAATGGTCTTATTTTTAAGAAAAAAGCATTACTATTCATGGTTTTATTTTTAGGAAAAAAAGCCTTACTATACATTGTTTTATTTTTTAGAACAATAGCCTTACTATACATGGTCTTATTTTTAAGAAAAATAGCCTTACTATACGTGGTCTTTTTTTAAAGAAAAATTGCCTTACTATACATGGTCTTATTTTTAAGAAAAAAAGCCTTACTATACATGGTCTTATTTTTCAGAAAAAAAGCCTTACTATACATGGTCTTTTTTTAAAGAAAGAAAGTATGTACAAATTATTAATGGTCTTATTTTTAAGAAAAAAAGCCTTACTCTAAAATTTAGAGTAAGGCTTTTTTTCCTAAAAATAAAACCATGAATAGTAATGCTTTTTTCTTAAAAATAAGACCATTTAGAGTCTAAATGGTCTTATTTTTAAGAAAAAAGCATTACTATTCATGGTTTTATTTTTAGGAAAAAAAGCCTTACTATACATTGTTTTATTTTTTAGAACAATAGCCTTACTATACATGGTCTTATTTTTAAGAAAAATAGCCTTACTATACGTGGTCTTTTTTTAAAGAAAAATTGCCTTACTATACATGGTCTTATTTTTAAGAAAAAAAGCCTTACTATACATGGTCTTATTTTTCAGAAAAAAAGCCTTACTATACATGGTCTTTTTTTAAAGAAAGAAAGTACAAATTATTAATGGTCTTTTTTTAAATCAAAACTTTAGTATACATGGTCTACTTTTTTTTAAAACAAAAAATAACCTTACTTCTTTTTTTTTAAGAGTTTTTTTTTTACTATAACTGGTCAATTAAAAAAAGTCTTACTATACATGTTCCCCTTTTGTTTCACCAAAAATAGTCTTACTATACATGGTCTTTTAAAAAAGAAAAAAAAAGTTGTACTACACCTGGTCAGTTTTTTTTAACAAATTAAAGCCTTATTAAACAAGGTCTTTTTTTCTGAACACATAAAATGTCTATAAATGTTTTTTACTCTAGTTTACAAAAAGTGGGTAATAACTTTGGCATAGATTTTATGGACATAGTCAACTGTTTTCAGTAACCAGGAGATCTTCATGCTTTTTAATGTTTAAAACATTAACAACAGCACTTCCAATATAATCATTGAACACATATTTTCGACAAATTATGCAACAAAAAACCCAAACACAAAAACAAACAATTACCACAGCAAGTATGTCAACAACAAAAATAACACGTTATAAAATGAACATGAATGTTATGCTATCTCAAAGATTGAAAAAAATGCTTTTTTTCCAGTTCCTGCAACGACTAATGAGCAAACTATAATTTTAAACATTCTTGTCAAACACCCTACAAACATGGAAAACTGCATTCTGGTAGACTGAATATTGCAACCAGTTGTGTTCTTTTTTTGTTTTTCTTTGTTTTTTGTTTTTGTTTTGTGTACCAGCTGTGGTGAAATGCTGGTTTCTACTCACCAATTCTATCTTGAGGGTAGAACTTCTACGTCAAGGGTCCAGTCTGTTTTCCATGTCTCCCTCCACCAACACACCTGAATCAAATAATCTGGATCGGTATGAAGCTTCTGGACAGCTTGCTGATGAGTTGGTCATTTGATTCAGGTGTGGTGGAGGAGGAAAACATGGAAAACAGACTAGATCGGGGCTCTCGAGGACCGGACTTGGCCACCCCTGTTCTAAGGGTACACGGTCGCCGATCTTTTGGTCGCCCGGAAGGTAAGTGATAATTACCATTTAAATCGTTGCTCAAATTCCCTAAATACAAACTGCAAATTACTATTTAGTCATACTTAATGCCCTATTAATTATTAGGCTAAAGAAAAGCTCCAAATTTCCCAGACTTTTATTGTTTTTTGTTGGAGAACTTGTTAAGACCCTGACTGACGTAGCTTCTTAAAGGGACAACACATGTACATACAAACTCTTATACACTCACACGTCGGCTCAGTGAAACTGCTCAGGGCCATTGTTGGCTTTTATTGATGCGTAGACCGTGTTGTTTTACCTTGTTTTGTCGCCGTCTTTTGGTCGCCGGTCTTTTGGTCGCCGGTCTTTTGGTCGCCGGTCTTTTGGTCGCCGGTCTTTTGGTCGCCCGTTGTCGCGGTCGGAGCAACCAAAAGACCGCGACCAAAAGACCGGCGACCAATCGACCGCATTCGGTTCTTAGCCCTGTTTCTTTACCATCACCTTTGATTCCACTGAGCCATTTTTGAATCTTTATGTGAAATTGTTTATTTCCATGAAGTTTTTCATTGACAAAGAATTCTTCTCCCGGTTTAATGACATCATGACTGAATATATAAATAAAACAAATAAATACATTTCACCTCACCACAGTCTTGGGTTGAAACCTGCAAAATGAATTTGCCACGACTTGGCAGTTCAAATGCTCAGGGGTCCACGCACACGCTCAAATGAATGAACAGAAATAACGGAATAATAGGAGGGCCGCACGCGAGATTTAAATTCAGGTTCAACTATTTAGTGGAGCCGACACCTTCCATTAAGCTCCGTAGTTCTGTTGGGTAAGAAAGCGGTAGTTGTGACGAAGAGTCCGTATCTCTGTCAGCCGTCCCAAAAGTCGACCGAGCCGCTGAGGCCTGCCCGCATCCGTTCCAGCCTGGGCGCCGCACGTGCGGGACAACAGGTCCAGGATCAGCTCTTGTATTTTTTCCACGTAGCAGGCAGCCAGCAGCGACGCACCTTCTACATTAAAAATTAAAAAATAAGATGAAGCCTTTTAATTTATAGGGAGTGACCTATGAGTACCCTAAGATGGTTAAAATGACTTGGATCTCAATTGGTTTGTTGTATTATTTTCGGTCACAGATTTTGTTCACTCTTCCAAAAAAACTTGGTTTTGTGAATACCGAATGTGAGCTATTCTAATCTCTAAATTGAAACGGAAATGTTACGTCTTGGGTGCGGCGTCGAGCGTGGAACGTAGGAGGAGCAGGACTCAAATGCGGGGAACCAATCAACGTGGAATAGGGCGTGACCGGACGTTTGGTCGACCGGACGTTTGGTCGCTGGGTTCGCTCGCTGTCAAATTATGACAGAGAGTTTACTGTTGATATTTTGATATTAGATATTTAGATATTAAACTCATTCTCTCTCTCTCTCATGATTATAATTTTGAGAGCTGGTTTCAACAGTAACAACCCGGCGACCAAACGTCCGTTCTACCGAACGTCCGTTCTACCGAACGTCCGTTCTACCGAACGTCCGTTCTACCGAACGTCCGTTCTACCGAACGTCCGTTCTACCGAACGTCCGTTCTACCGAACGTCCGTTCTACCGAACGTCCGTTCTACCGAACGTCCGTTCTACCGAACGTCCGTTCTACCGAACGTCCGTTCTACCGAACGTCCGTTCTACCGAACGTCCGTTCTACCGAACGTCCGTTCTACCGAACGTCCGTTTTACCTAACGTCCGTTCTACCGAACGTCCATTCTACCAAACGTCTGTTCGACCAAACGTCCGGTCGACCAAACGTCCAGTCGACCAAACGTCCGGTCGACCAAACGTCCAGTCGACCAAACGTCTTTTGACAAAACGTCTGAGTACCGAATAGGGTGCTCTAACAAAACTTTAATGACTGAGGCAGGTGGTGATTCAAGAAACTAACAAGAACCTAGAAATAAATAACAAAAACCAAACCTGACATGGAAGACACGGGTAAACGAGGAACATGGCACGGTAACTTTGCATGATGCAAACAAAGCAGGCAACCCGACAAAGACTGACAAACACACGCAGTTTAAATAGACAGACAAGGGTTGATTACAAAGTACACACAGGTGATCACATGAGGGAAGGGAAACCATGAGGGACACAACAGACGAAAAGCTTACAAGCCATCCCAAAACCAACCCCAACGACACATAACAGGAAGTCAATCTTCCAATTCTGACCTGAGCAGAGCAGAGCGGTCGCGCCAAGCAGGACGTACTCGGCCTCGGTCACCTGCATCGCCACCATGCTGCGGAAGAAGGTGAGCAGGGGGCTCAAGAGGTCTTCACTGCGTCCTGTTGAAACACACACTTTACTTTCTACGGATAAACATTGTGAGAGGTACTTACTTTGGAAATTTTCCTTGCAGTCAATGAATCTCAGATAATCGTGTGTCCATGTGCTGAAAAGCTGCAGCGCTGATAAAATCATAATGACCACTATTAAAAAAACACTACTGTGTTAGGCAGAGGATCATCTATACTTGTGTTCACACCTGCGGTGGGCCACGCGGTCGGGTTACTGGCGAAGTTTTGGGCAGAAAGCAAGAACATGAGGTCCAGTGAAGATGCTGACAGGAGGCAGTGTTGGTCTGACAGGTCCAACAAGTCAAAACCTGTGTGTGGTAGGGAAATCAAAGAGTTCTTTTCAATGGTGTGTACCTACCAAATTTCATTGTGATCATCCTCGAATACCGCCCCAATAGTAAGAAATGATAGTGTACACACGACCGACAACAACACGAGCAGAGACTTGACAAGCCTGGTACACGGTTGATTGGTCGCCGGTCTTTTGGTCGCCGATCTTTTGGTCGCCCGGAAGGTTATTGATAATTACCATTTAAATCGTTGCTCAAATTCCCTAAATACAAACTGCGAATTACTATTTAGTCATACTTAATGCCCTAGTCATTATTAGGCTAAAGAAAAGGTCCAAATTTCCCGGACTTTTATTGTTTTTTGTTGGAGAACTTGTTAAGACCCTGACTGACGTAGCTTCTTAAAGGGACAATGCATGTACATACAAACTCATACACTCACAAGTCGGCTCAGTGAAACTGCTCAGGGCCATTGTTGGCTTTTATTGTTGCGTAGACCATGTTGTTTTACCTTGCTTTGTCGCCGGTCTTTTGTTCGTCGGTCTTTTAGTCGCCGGTCTTTTGGTCGCCCATTGTCGCGGTCCGGGCGACCAAAAGACCGGCGTCCAAAAGACAGCGACCAAAAGACCGGCGACCAATCGACCGCACATGGACAAGCCTTGAGCCTGAAAAATCAATCTGCGGTTAACATCTTACCGGGCACGGTCCTGGCAAACTGCAAGACCCTATTCAGGTGAGATGATGAAACTTCTAGAAATCCCTCCCCTTCCTCTGCATGCATCCAATCAGAAGCCTGAACAACAATACAGGGTCAATAAAGCACCCACACACATATTATATCAGTGATTAGAGCAGTGTGTCCCAACCACTGTGCTGCGGGAAATTGCAAAAAGTCATACAATGTAATATTCAGAGAGAAAAATTCATATGAATATAACGAGATTAAAATTGGACTATTACAAGGTTAAAATCAAAATATGATGAATGTTAAATTATAGATTATACTATTGTGAAACAGTCATTTTATTGCTTATTTTTCCTCTAACATGAACCAGAAGTTGTTTGGTTTCTAGGGCATCAACTTTAAAGTCTGTGTGAGCACAACTTTTTTTTTTGGCGTAATATTTGGAGAAAAGTCATCAAATTATGCCACTAAAAACATGACATGACTTATTTTTGCATCACTCGGACCGGAAGTTGTTCAGGGTTCGCAGACATCAAATTTTGGAGACTTAGGTCAGTGTGAAAAATTGGATTTCGGAATATTTTGGAGGTTTATGTGATACCTGCTGATAAAATTTTGATGAGAATGACTATTGTTAATATAGGCAACACAGTTTGAAATGAAAATATTTTCCGATGGTGGTGTCCCTTGAGATTTTTTCAATGCAAAAAGTGTGCCGCATTTCAACAAAGGTTGGGAAACACTGGGTTGGAGGGCTGATCACGATGCTTTCACTGAACTCGACACGCTCGATGAGCCTCCACCATCTTGTCCACGGTGTGTTTCTGTTCTCGGCTCAAACTGCATGAAACCACCTGCTGCAGCACACAATCATCAACTGGTTAAAACTCGCTACTATTAAATCTGCCGAAAGAAAGACTTTACTCTAGATGACTAGCATCTCAACACTGGTAGAAATCAAAGTCCCCTTGAAAAATATAACTTAAGTAAATGTTTTAAAGTCAGCAAACTGAAAGTATCATTCAAAATGGCCCGCACAAGAAGCTTAAATGCAGCCTGCATTATGTTTCACGCCACAGATTTAACACTGGGTAGAGATAGTCACTTAAACAGTGTTGTTCCCTTTCACTGCTACTGAGTTAATACTAAAAAAATAAATACATTTTAAATAACGGAGCTTTTTTTTTTACAAAATTCCGATCCTCTGTTTAATAAATGAAGGTGGAAGGATTTCAAGTCTACCCTTGCCACCAAGTATAATGTTTGTACACCTTTGTTTTAAAGTGTCTTTCAGACATTTGATATATGAAATGTTTTAAAGCATTGGAAGTAGGCTGGAGTCATTCATACCGGCTGTTCGCGACGTCTGCCGGTGGAAGTGACTTGCTTGCCGTCTATATTTTGCTCTTCCTCCTGTCGGCTTCCTCTTCGGCCTTTCCGAAGTCGTTTGGACTGACACTGAACCTCCGTCAGGAGACCTGTGGAGAAGAAGACGTCAACAACTCATCATGACAATGTTAGAGGTTACATTCAATGAGAAATCATTTTTCAACATTTATTTTCAATTTCCAACTTTCCCCAAATTCTTTCTTCTTTTTTTTACATTTTTACAAATTTTCAACATTATTTATAGTCATTTTTTGTGGAGAGTGGTTATCAAGCAGCAGCCAAAGAGTTAAACCATGTAAAGTTACAAGAGATTGATAAAATAAAATAATAAATAAAATAGTACACACTTATATTCAAATTTCTTTCTTTTTTAAAATTTATTTATTACAATTTGTTTTCAATTATTTTGGAAAGTGTTAATTAAAAATAGATATCATTTGGAATTATTCAGATGTACTATTACTCAAACAAAATGTTATAAGTGTTTTTTTCTTATAATTTATTAAGACTTGAAGTTTTTTACTTAAGTGGAGTAGCACCACCAATTTGGTTATACGCAGCTGTTATATAATGACAATAAAGGCTTTCGATTGATTGATTGATTGATTATTTCCTTTTGGGGGGCATAGCAAAATACGTGCAGGCATTACTAATACTACAATTGAATATCAAATGGGGACCACAAAAATGTCGCAGTTGACCAGACGTTTCGTCGAAAGACGTTTGGTCCCCGGACGTTTGGTCGACCGGTTTGGTAGCACAGACGTTTGGTAGAACGGACGTTTGGTAGAATGGACGTTTGGTCGCCGGGTTCGCGCCCTGTCAAATTATGACAGAGTTTACTGTTGATATTTTGATATTAGATATTTAGATATTAAACTCATTCGCTCTCTCTCATGATTTTAATTTTGAGAGCTGGTTTCAACAGTAACAACCCCGCGACTAAACGTCCGTTCTACCAAACGTCCGTTCTACCAAACGTCCGTTCTACCAAACGTCCGTTCTACCAAACGTCCGTTCTACCAAACGTCCGTTCTACCAAACGTCCGTTCTACCAAACGTCCGGCGACCAAACGTCTTTCGACAAAACGTCCGAGAACCGGCCCACCGGGTTGAGTTTGATCAAATTCCTTTTGTGGATTGATTTTGTCAAAATCCTCGCAAGTGGTCTCCTCTTTACTCACATGAGTTTGATCAAATTCCTTTTGTGGATTGTGTAAAAATCCTGGCAAGTGGTCTCCTCTCTACTCACACTCAGCCAGCATTCCCACCGCGTGACATTTCCTGAGTCGACAATCCTGACATTTTCTCCTCATGTACATATCCATCTCACAGCCGCCGCCACTTTTACAGTGATACACTGCCTTTTTGGTGACACTGCGCCTGAAGAAACCTGCAAAATTGGGACCAGAGAGCCAAAGACTCCATTATGAAGTTAGCCTCGGAAGACGCCAGCCGCCAGGTCACCTTTGCATCCCTCGCAGGTCAGCGCGTTGTAGTGATACCCCGACGCTTTATCCCCGCACACCACGCACAGTTCGTCACGAGCTCGCATTCTCCCGACGGATCTCCGGCCCGTGGGAAGGAATCCCCGAGGTAGGACTCCGCGGTGCGGCTCCACCGCGGTGCCATCGTAGGGGCCTTCAGAGAAGTCGGGGCCCAATTGATACAGAGTGGGCTGCGAGGAGGACGAGGACGTGGAGGACGAGGGCGAGCCGTAGACCGGAAAGGCCAGACTGGACGGATTGTACTGCTGTGGACTGTGAGGAAACAGCTGGAGGTCTGGGTCCAGCGGTGGGTAGCCCAGAGGGTCTCCCAACATGTCTAAAATTTTCAAATTTGAAACCAGAATGATATATAGGTAGTAAAACAGGTACATCCAGAGGCGGTCATGGCTAATTTTATACCCTGGGTGGTAACCCCCCCCCATACACACGCAACACCCGTAACGTACAAACACAAGTACACGTTATTTATGTTTGTTAAATAGGCGACCCGCTGGCTGAATGGTTTGCGCATCGGCCTCACACATCTGTTTATTTAATTGGGGGGAGGGCTTTCGTGCGCCCCGTTATGGATTGCACCCTATGGCAGTCGTCCGCATTGCCCGTAGCAAAAACCGTCCCCGAGTACATTTTAATAAAAATAATAATTTAACAGTGTGGAAAAGTCATTTTGGTAAAGCATTTTTTTCAGAAAGTGATGTCTTAGAGATAAATTAATCCTAAAATTCAGTAATCTAGAATTATCACACAAAGCCAATTAAAAAGCCTTTCATGCACATATTATTAGTTTATATATTATTGTATTATTATATTACATTACATTATATATTATATAATATATAATATAATATAATATAATATATTATATCATATCATATCATATCATATCATATCATATCATATCATATCATATCATATCATATCATATCATATCATATCATATCATATCATATCATATCATATCATATCATATCATATCATATCATATCATATCATATTATATCATATCATATCATATCATATCATATTATATTATATTATATTATATTATATTATATTATATTATATTATATTATATTATATTATATTATATTATATTATATTATATTATATTATATTATATTATATTACATTACATTACATTATATATAATATAATATTACATTACATTACATTGAATTACATTATATTATATTATATTACATTACATTACATTATATATAATATAATATATTACATTACATTGAATTACATTATATTATATTTTTTTACATATTATTATTGTCACATTTAACTCATGTTCCCTCCCAATCAAAATGGATTGAGTTAAATGAGTCCCCAATGAACAATAAAAATGACATATTAACATGACATCATTTGAAATAATTTGTCGGTTTGTCATCCTCGCATGCCGACGAGAAGACGGCGGAGTCTTCGGGGGCGTTTGGGGTGATGAGGGCGGAGGATAGATTGTCGTTGGCTCACAAACGTGTGGGATGGAAGGGATGCCGAGGGGTGTTTAGACAGTTTTCTAATGGTTTATAAACATTTTGGTCAAATGATGTGACTCCCCCACCACACACACCACCACACACAAGCAAGATATGATAATGAGAAGAACCATCTGGTAAGAAACAGAAAGTTTAACGAACAGAGCTGGAATTGAGACTACCGTATAGTATCACTTATGCAGTATGAGTAGTAAATTCCATATCTGTCCATTATTCCCAAGGATAAATGTAGCCATTGTTTCACGCCATTGAAACGTTAGCAATCTGGTCAATGACGACCCCCTCTCATCGCTCCAAGTCAAGAAGTTCCAGCTGCACTTTAGGAGGCTGCCAATGTACCCAAGTGTTTTCTCACTGGAAAAAAAACACTTGAGAAGTCGGTTCCACTGAAAACTAAATGAATCGGGCAGGAAAATGTCGTGGACGTCACTGGGACCTCCTCAGCTGCATCCTGTCTCGGACACGTTCGCAAGTTCTAGCGAGGCACGTATCGGCAAATTCCATTGAGACCTTGACGTTCGCTTGATCGTTTCTTTGGATGCTCATTGGTTTTCACAAAATGTGAGGAAATGATTAGAATTCCCAACATGACGCTCACAATGCCTGTCACCTTTTAGAATACAGGTGCATCACATATATCAGTCATTTTAGAAAGCCAATTTCATACTTGATTTTCTCAAACTAAAATATTTCACCATTGTTTTTTATCATTTAAATGCTTCAATTATTAAAAATCCAAAGCGCTTGGAAACAAGCACACTGCAAGCCGGAGCTTGGGACGTAACATACCGGCAAATTAAAGTATGCAATTAATAAATCAGCCCGATTACTTAAAATGAAAAAAAAAATCTGTATCAGAGCAACGGTCGATATTGGCCTATGCTACGTAGCTACCAAGTTTCAGAAAAATCGGTTAACAACTAACACAGGATTAGGACATCAAAGTTAGTTTACACAAGAACAACAACAACTACTTGAGTGAGGACTTGACAGGGCTTCAGGCTGCAAAAAAGAAAACATTGTGGAAATGTTCAATACTCATGGTGTCTTAGTCTAATCACCCAGTCTTTTCAGTTTAAATAAATTGATATTCAGAAATTCCATTCAAAGTATTTAAATTGGACATCTATCAGTGTCTATATGATGAATTGAGTTAAATACTATGAAAAAAACCTTAGACTGTTCCTTAGGGTCATAACCAGTGTGTATTTTGGCTATTCATTATTTTATTTGTATTATTTTGTGTTAAATAACTATGAGTAATTAATAAATGTATTCATAAAGACTACAAAAATACAATGATAAATACAATAATGTATGCATGCATGTACATCTATATGTATGTATATATGTGCTTATGTGTATGTATGTGTATGTATGTATATATATATATGTTTTATATATGTTTTATATATATATAATTTCCCGAATACGGGATGAATAAAGTTGTCCAATCCAATCCAATCCAATAACAATTAAAAATGTAAAACATTATGATGATTGCTCCTATTAAGGTTTTTGTAAATGACCAACGAGTAAGGGTATAAAGTGCCAACTTTTGAAAAGCTGTCCACTGGTTAAAAACATGAATTAACAAAATAATACAAAAATAATAATAACACTGTACATTTATGCTTACTAATCTTCTACGAAATCACAATAGGGAATTCGATCTGACGCTTGTATTGCCCTCAGACACGGAAGAATCCCTTGACTTATTATATATATATATATATATATATATATATATATATATATATATATATATATATATATATATATATATATATATATATATATATATATATATATATATATATATATATATATATATATATATATATATATATATATATATATATATATATATATATATATTTTAAATCAATAAAAACATATAAAAGATGTTTTAAGACTCACCGTAGAACTGCGGCTGCTCCGCGGAGCAGTAAGAGTCCGAGGGGGGGAGAAACCCTCCCGCTGAGCAGAAGTTCATCTCCAAGTCCGTCCACTCTCTCATCAGAACCCAATGGCGGTTGGACGCTTTACTGAGACGGCAATGGCCCCAACGTGCGCCAAATCATCAAGAAGGACACAACTCAGGCAATAATCTCCACAGACATGCCAAATTTCATCAAGTATCTGGGAAATCGGGGAGTCGGGGGAGAGAGAAAAAACATTCCACAATCCCCCTGGAGCAAGTCTCTTAGCAGAGAAGTCAAGTCCAGCTGAAGCTTGTTGCGTTCTGTGATTGATGATGTGTTGGAGGAGGTTCCAACCCCAAGGTTACGACCAAAAGGGGGAGAGGGGACACCCAGGAAGGACTCGGGATGTGAGCGGGATCCAAACAGCTGGGATGGACTGAGATGTCACGGATCAGAACATGTCCACATTGGAGGGAATCGTAGTGAACTTTCACCTTGTTGGCAGCATCGGTACAAATGTGACACAAACTTAATGTGTGTTTGCGTATCTACATGACAAGTTCACATTTTGTTTAAGAACACAGTGGTACCTCTACTTACAAAATTAATTGCTTCCGGAGGTGAGTTCATAACTTTTCATTCACTTTTTGTAAGTAGAGGCATATTTTACATTGAATTGGCCTAATTCCTTCCACCCACCATTTTTAATACTACCTCCTAAACCCTTTAAAAATGATAAAAGTATACCAATTTTCTATGAAATTTGGTATGCAAATGTATGTATTCAAAAGAGATCAGAAAATTGTTTATTAAGTCAATAAAATGAATAAAAAATGAAAAGACATTTTCCAATGGGGTGAAATGGGGCAGCTCAGTAAACATACGCACACGTAAACACCAGTGGCGGGCCGTCAGGGCCTTCAAGGCCTTCTCTGCTGGCCTAAGAAATATCTGAATTATATATTATATTTTGTCCATCAATACTTATTAAATAATTCCAAATTGTCTGTTAGCTTCCTTTCGTTGCTTTCCCCCTGGTTGCACTGCTTCCAGATGTGTGATTTCATATTGAAGCATTTAACCAATCACATTTCAGCCATTATTTGTTGCCAGGGTCAGAAATCTGCCTCAAAGCCTTCACAATCACTTCTGCGGGCTCTGCCGCTTTAAACAAGCGTCGATAAGACTGTTGCTTTAACCAATCAGATTTCGAGTTGGCAACACCACAATGTATTGTCGCGGGTGTAGGGATACGTCATTGCCTTGTTGCAGGCGAAGGGATACGTCATCGCTTTCACCAACTATGAGGCTAGTCATTAGCTAGAGCTACCAAACTTTATTTGGAGCGGGCTGCACAAGCAAATATATTGTTTTGTTGATTTAAAGCCATTTTCAAGATGGACTATGCCAGAAATACGACAAGACAGGCTCGACTTTCAGCATTAGCTTCAATGGCGATACAAAAGAAGGAAAAAAGAAAGGAGGATGGATATTGTGTACAGTTAAACAGGATTTTTGTTGAGTAAAATATGGCTATATTCCTAAATAATATTTCAATTGTGGGCCAAGTTCTGATATCTGAAAAGCTCCAGTGTTTGTATTTAATCACTAAATGCTGCTAGGAAGTGGATTTTACCCCATTTTTGTGCATTGATTTATTGATTATTTTTTATGTGTCGCAGCTGTAGCTGCAGTCGAGGTTTTATAGCCATAAAATAGTTTTTGAGGGTTCGATTGATTCGTTGAAGGCGCTATGAGAAAATGCACGGACCACCACTGGTAAACACGCAACTTAACATAAAACGGTGCTACGCACAGCTAGAAAAACTCAAGAAACAACTCCGTGATGAACGAAAGCACAGGTATCAGGGCCATCACATGAATATTTTGTATATAAAGACATTTGCACGTAGAGGTACCACTGTATATGAATATAGAAACCATTTGGGTAAATTGTTACCTGAGGTTTTTTTAATTGAATTGAATTTCATATTACCTAAATATATTATCACTCTATGAGTATTCTTTTGACTAAGAATAATTTAATACTATTTTTGAGGCTTTTAGAATTTAGTTTCATGATTACCTACAGATTGGAGTGGTTTTATAATACAGAACGTGTATATACAATCTGTGAATGTATACATTATACACAGGAGCAGATGCTTTTGGGAAACTTTTACAAACATGCGCTGCTAATTAATTATTTACCTTGTGTGCGTGTGTGTTGTGACAAAACCTTGGGAGTGTGTTTACTCTACCTTTTGTTTATCGCTTGTCTGTTTGTGTTGAAGTTAATATTGGATAGTAGATGGAAGACTCCTCCTTTCTCTCCTGAGGATGGGTGAACGTCCATGGTGGGCGTGTCTCCGTGGTGGTGGGGGGTGGTGGGTGTCAAGGCCGCACCGCCATCCACAATTAGTGCGGTTTGGGATTTGGAGGGGGGGGCTCCAACCTGGCCCGGCGACTGGAGGTCACAGAGTAAACATCATGGTGGACCTATTAGTAGTCACGTGCAAAAATGGGCAGTGTCTCCTCATACCAGCTGGGGCGCTGTTTGTCTCTTTTTGATATACTTCTGTTCTGTTCGAGAAAATGAATTATTGAAATAAAGAAAATATATATTTAAAAGGTAATGAATAAATACCAATTTGAAAAAAAGAAAAATTGAAAAAAAAAGTTGTGCGAAATAGATTGTTTTAAAAAAATCTTAAAAATAAATACAAGAAATTGTAATTTTGAAAAAAAGTTTAAAGACAAACTTATGACGTGTGTGTGTGTGTGCTGGTAAACTTATTTCAAGTCATTAGCTACCATTGACAATAATAGTTTATCAAAACTGGCAGGAGTGGCTGTGAATACTCAAGTTTAATTTCAAGGTTCAAGCATTAGCTGTAGTCCAACCAGTAAAGCAAGAATTTTGGCCAAAGAATCCTCCTCCACTGACATCTGACCACAACAACACGGAGGCCCGAAAGATGGCCATTTTATTGGCGGTCCTAACACGTTGCTGTGCATCTTGGTGAGGTGTAACGTTGTTGGGAGATGGAAAAGAAAGAGGAGGTTCAGTAAACTGACTCCGCCACAGAAAAGTCACGCGAGGACTCGCTCCCAAACATAAAGCTCCTGTTAAATTCAACGCGGCATACATCACGTTTCTGCTCTGTTTTGTTATCGTGTCAGCTCAGACTTGAGTGTTTAGTGAGGAAGCATTACAATAATTGGGAGCAACAATCAGCGAGTTAAGTCCACTGATTTCCAAACATGTCAATGTGCTTATCGGTAGGGGGGAAGTAAACAACCTGTGACTCTGTATAAAGACCAGCCAATCCACATAATGGCGATGTTTTTCTTCTTCATCTATTTTATATGTTACACTCCACAAAAGTATTGCATTGCAAAATGCCCGTCTGCTCGTGTTCAATACAGTAATAGCAGTGGCGGTCCGTGCATTTCCTAATGACACCTTCAGCAAAAACTATTTTATGGCTATAAAACCTCTACTGCAGCTACAGCTGCGACACATAAAAAATAATCAATAATAACCTCATACAATTGAACTATTATTTAGGAATATAGCCATATTTTACTCACCAAAAATCATTTTTAACTGTACACAATATCCATCCTCCTTTCTTCCTTCCTTCTTTTCTATCGCCATTGAAGCTAATGCTGAAAGTCGAGCCTGTCCTGTCATATTTCTGGCATATTCCGTCTTGAAAATGGCTTTAAATCAACACAACAATATATTTGCTTGTGCAGCCCACTCCAAATACAGTTTGGTAGCTCTGGCTAATACTAGCCTCATAGTTGGTGAAAGCGATGACGTATCCCTCCGCCTGCGACAATGCATTGTGGTGTTGCCAACTCGAAATCTGATTGGTTAAAGCAACAGTTTTATCGACGCTTGTTTAATGCAGAAGACCCTACAGAACTGATTGTGAAGGCCTTGAGGCAGATTTCTGACCTGGCAACAAATAATGGCTGAAATGTGATTGGTTAAATGCTTCAATATGAAAACACACATCTGGAAGCAGTGCAACCAGGGGGAAAAGCAATGAAAGGAAGCTAACAGACAATTTGGAATTATTTCATAAGTATTGATGGACAAAATATAATATATGATTCAGATATTTCTTAGGCCAGCAGAGACGGCCTTGAAGGCCCGCCACTGAGTAATAGTGTGTAAATATGTAAACGCGCATATTTCCTATAAAAACATGGCAATATTCTCTGCCAGCCTCTCCCAGTCAAATTGGATTGGACGTCCAGCGGCGCCAATGAGTTTATTTTGCTTAGGAACGTTTTTCCCGGCAGTTGGTGTTGGCTGAAAGTATCTCATTAAGAAAATCCGCCTAAGAGTTGTTTATAAAGTGCCTGGGTTCATCCTTGATGATGGATGGAAGCTCCGCACTGACCTCTAAAAATCCTTCTTCCTAATCTCTTGCCACTGTTTCCCAACCGTCAACATGGACGCCTTATTTTTACATTGACCTCACAAACTCAGCGGGTGGGCCTTTACGGCTTGCGTTTGTGATTGCTCAATGGCAAAGCGCGTGTTTTTAGAGGTCACCACGAGGCTGTTACCGATAGAAAAACAACACCAAATCATTCACTCCAAAAAATGAACAGTAGCCCAATTCACTTGTTTCTCTTATAATGGATTCATATTTTGTTGCACAGTAAACTGACCCAACAACACTTTCTTTTCCCGAAGTAAAAAAAATGTGCAAAAACTAGTGTGAAAATTGTAGGTTAACCTAGCGTGATTTTTTTTGTACTTGACGTCTTTACACCAGTGCAAATAAAAATGGCGGCTGTATTTAAGACAAAATAAAACTTGGCAACTGAAATTAAAATGTGTTCAAAACACCCCATAACAAACAAAAATAATAATAAAGCACCATTTTTTTTTCTGATTACAAGACTTCATAAAAATATACACGTTCGACATAACGAGCGGAAAAACCCTAACGATTCCAGTTACAGTAGCGCTGTAAACAAAACTAAAGATTTTCTTGGAGTAGCAACATTGCGCGAAAAAAATTAATTGTCGACGGGAAAAACCTTGATAGAATTTGTCGCTTTTCCCTTTAAAACAACGACAGGACGGCACACCAGAAATATGTATCTTCCGTCCACGTTCTTTAAAAATGTTTACCAGAAAATAAAAGGTGAAATAAATATAGCTGTACAATTACAAACAATAAAATGTGTTCATCCTTATTTGGTGTTTTTTTTCCTTTTATGGTGGTGTTGAATAGAAGAGGAGTGGTTTGGGGGAATGGTTCACGCCCCCATCAGAGGCGCGGTCTCCGAGGAGCTGGCGTCCAGCCGATCCGCTGATTTGCGGTAGCTGAAAAACTGGACGGAGATCTGAAGCAGGGCATTAAAGATGAAAAACTGAGATTCCAAGATGGACCACAAACATTAATTAAAAAAATGAGATAATAAGGAGCTTTACTTTTACTATTGTACCTTTTGCTAGTAAATGCTACCAGGAAAAGAGGTCACAAAATCTGAAAATGTTCTTTACCCATTATGAAATAGGATTTTTAACGTTTGGCAGCTCTGATAAATTTTGCATCTCCCTGTACTATCATGATCTCATGCTTCTACATTACATACATCTTCCGTCAATGCGGATTCTAGTCAGGTGCGCTGTACGATGGTGAGCGTATGGATAGTTGACACTACCAGCGCTCACCCATAACGAACACGTGCACGCCGAGTCACGAGAGCGAGGAATGTGGCAAGCCTCCGACGAAGTCGGACGCCAAAGGATACAAAGAGGTCCAGGGCGAGCGTACCCAGGCTTCCGATGAGCCAAGGCAGGTGATGGATCACGTAGCTGTTCTCTCCTTCACCCTGGTCGGGGTTCTTAAGGAGCACGCTCAGGCCATACGTCGTATTTCCAAGGATGACCAGAGCAAACAGGAAGAAAGACAGGCCCTCGGTGGACTTCCTCTTGAACTGGGACGACAAGCAATTGATCATGCTCAAAAGCGACATATTAGATCAGAATTCTTTGTTAGGGTCAAATGTGACTGATGGCGCCTTGATTTGAGGGTCCAACTACTGCATGTTGCGCACTATAAGGCACAACTCAAAGACTTCAATTTGCTCAAAAGCCGCCTTATAATCCGATGCGCCTTATATATGGATACATATTCTAAGAAATTCCCTTTAGCACAGCTCCATCTAGTTAATGCATAGCACAATACCAAACCACTATTACATAACTACTACTACTACTACTAATAAGTAAAAAATATACATATGTATATTTTATTTATTTTTATTCATTATTATTTTACAAAAGATAAGCTGTTTGTGTTTGCCTTTTTTCCCAAACAGTTACCACAAAATGTGACCTGGCACAAAGCCCTGGCGCAACAATAACTACAATGTGGCCAGCAATAAAAACAAAATTTGACACCTATGCGCTACAATCCAACAATATCACACTCATCAAAAAGCTGCTAAAGAACTTTCAAGCATGAACTGCTATTGTGTTTGCCGTCAAATCGCACGTGGCCTTATTTAAACAACCATCATCACAAAATTGAGATCAGCTGTGGTTTGCGTCTAGTTTTTTGGTGACACACCAATCAAAGATCGATTTCTGTACTAATCAGCAATGTTCCCTCTAATTTTTTGTTTGTCTGGGCAGAAAGACAACCTCCCTGAGCACACTGAGTACCGTTGTGAGCAACATCATCATTGCTCGCTATGGGCACACACCAGTATCACATCTGCCATAAGCAGGTGTATGTCTAGTACACATAAATGATTTAGTAATAATAAAATGTAATGATTAATATCTATGAATGGGTGGCCCGGCGGATGAGTGGTTCGCGCGTCGTCCTCACAGCTAAAAAATAATAATAAAAAAAATTGGGATTTTATTTTGTGCGCTCCATATGATTTGCTGTGCGCAGAGAAGACGAAAGTAGTGCGCAATTGCGCATGCGCGCAGCTTAGAGGGAACATTGCTTATCAGAATTGTTTGCTCCACTTTTTTCAAGAGATGAAAACAATTATGTAGCAGAGATGATAAGACATTGATCAAACATATTGTTTTAAATTGACGGGTGAATGTAGTGGAAGATTCTTGTATTATTTACGTAATTATTTAATACTTAATTTGATTTTTTTAATTTACTTAATACTTAATTATTGTATTACTATATTATTTACTTTTTTATTTTTTTTATTTAATAAGTTTATCAAACGGACGAACGAGTCAGGTTAACAAACAAAGGACAAAATGTCCGTGTTGTCATACTCACATTAGTATATATCTGGGGAAGTCTGGAACTCAGGTAGAGGACTGATGAAATGGATCCGATGGAAAATCCGATAATTTCTTTGGGGGTAAATGACTGATGCAACAAAAATGAGGAGAGCAGAGAAATCGAGAGTTAGAATCGAGCTATTACCTGGGCGGCGTCTAATTTTAACTAGGAAAAGACAGGAGTGACTTTTTGTTCCCTCGGTTGCAGAAGGAATTTCAGATCTGGATTTAACTTGGCCTCATTTAGCATCTAAATACTGGAAGCACAACATTCCAACATGACCTGAGAGCATATAACAAACCAAAGCAAAACAAAAAAAACCTCATGCCAATGAAACCAAGGCTTTTGTGGCTTTGGCAATAACAAGCTAATTTGATCCAAAGTCATAAATGTTGAACCAGATATAGTAGTTGAAATGAACAAGCCGTATACTGACCGCGGCAAGATCGGTGCTAGAGAGCAGAGTGCGCCCCCTATATGTCGCGGGCATCGCTTCCTGTTGCGTAGCGACCCACCCTGGAAGGTGGGAGAAGCTTGCGACGCCCAGGACACAGGCCACGCCCACTATGTGCAAAACCCGCCGGTCTAACGAAGAACAGAAAAGAGACATTTCAGCACTTTCAGAAAAGGGTTGCAACGTTATGCGAATACAAATCGACAGCAATCGTGGGAAAAACGTGACTGCGGGGTGGCTTTGTAGTATTTGATGATGTCAGGACACCATTTCCTGTGTCAGACAAAGACTCAGACTCGGCAGAAATAAGTTCCCGAATTCATCTTAACTGATGACACTTTTTTTTTAGGAGTATACAAGTCGGTAACATTTTAACTCGTTCAGTGTCACCTTATGTCACAAAATATCCCCGTCCTTCGAGCGCCACAGAATTGTGTGTTCTATGACTACAAAACCAGAGAAATCACCAAAAGAAAGAATCTGGTTGCCACATGAAATAGAATAGAAAAATAAGATGACTCACTTTCAGCCATTCTGTGCTTTGTCTTGTAGTACAAATACAGTGCCAACATCATCAAATCCGCCAGTACGTAATAAACTGCAGTGTAAGTCTAAAGGAAGAAAAACAAATGTAAAAAAAGAAATCAGACATGTTTGATGAAACCAACATCCTCCCATTAGAGAGCAATCTCAAATTATGAATATATATTTATTCAACAACATTGTATCCATTTGTATGTTATTTGAAAAATATCCAGTGTTGGGATTGCAATAATTTGACACAGGAACGCATGTTTTCTACTTCCAATGTATTATTGGTGATCTAAATAAAAAAAATACAATAAAAAAAGTGGACAAATATGAAGCCAACCAGCCAGCTAGAACGGGAACGTTCTGAATTCCCCCAAAGAACACAACCAATATTTTACCACTTGAGCCGCTCGTCACTGCAAAGATGAAATAAGAAGAAAAATATGGCTATTTCACCTGAAGTGGAAGCTGATCCGCCAAAAAGGAGCCCACCAGATTGCAGGTGTCGCCTCCCAACCACAGCAGCAGAAACCAAATGGAGAGTGCGCTGTCCATATTCCCCGTCTTGCACGAACTATAGTACTGACTGTCAACAAAAAGACACGGTACATGATGCTGCGTTCAGGTGACCGCTGGTTTCCCTTCAAAGGGCAACACTTACGGCAACGACGACATCATGAAGCATAGGATGGACAGCAGACCAAGGTAGATGCTGGCCATGTCTCTGGCATCTTGGGCGCATTCTCCAAGACCTTCCCAGACCCATTTGGACCCATTCGGGCACAATGTCGTCAGGTTTCCCCCCGCCGCCCATCCAAAGGGTACATTTGTGAGGACGCCGTCCTTTAACATAGTCTACAGACAACAATAAGTGTCAAAATCAATTGTAATTGTTTGTCCACCATCTGATGGGAAAAAAGGCACAATGTTGCCAGATATTTTACATTAACACCCAAATCATGGCACACCAGTGTCTGCAACAATGTAGACAGATATTTTACATTAACACCCAAATCATGGCACGCCAGTATCTGCAACAATGTTGCCAGATAGTTTACATTAGTCCCAAATCATGGCACGCCAGTGTCTGCTTTCAATTTGATTTTTTTGGTCGTTATTTGCTGAAGACAGATAAATAATGGTAGAAAATACTAACTTTTATAGAACATTGATTCATAAATAAAATGTCTCATCGTGCGTCCAAAGAATTAATCTGTGACCAGATATAAATGGATTTTTCCCCAAGCCATCTTATTCGATTTAAAAGGACATTCAATGAGCTCCATTTCGAAAACGCATCCGTTTCCAATAAAAACAAATTCGAAAGGACAAAGGTGAAACGCGTGACGCCACTATTGATTAGATCAGCGGGAAAACCAAGCTAGAAATACACATTAGATCACCTTTTGTGTCGTCAGCAAACAACAAACAGCAATGGTCTTATTAGAAATTGGGCTAGTTCCTCAACGAGCTGGTTTGGAGGTCCGTTTCCTTTCGACCGTGTCGTCAATAAACACGCAAAGCCAAACTAATAAGCGCAATTCAACTGTATCTGAACGACAGACGTAATAAACTCCAAGCACGACGGACGACTCCGTGCTGAGGCGAAAACAAGGAAGCAGATGAGAAATAAATAGGATATCAGGGAGCTGATTGGCTGTGCCCATGTTGTCATGTGATGTAAAGCGGACCAATCGCGAGGGCGTAAACAAGCGCTCGCTCCGAACGTAGATACTATTTGCGCGTATAGAAAATGCTAGATGTCTGATGCGGCCTGTGAGTTCACGGGGACTCGTTTCAAACGTTTTACGCATTAGATACATGAATCTAGCCTTATATATGTGATATCTAGGGGGTTGTGAAGCCATTATACAACATAAAGAATCCTTGTGAAAAAAATCCGTTGATAGTGCTGTGGGAAATTGTCCCAAAAATGATTTATGGCAAAGAAATTTATATATTCAACTGAATGCATTTCCGGCTCTTAATAAACAAAACATTTTGGGGTAGTGGCTTCATTTATCTAGGCCTCCAAGTTAATTATGGAAATTATTCATATATACCAACATTTTATGCGTATGTAATCTCTTTCACGACTGCAAATTTGCAAATAGTTCTCACGTCAAATGCAAAATGCCTAACATAATTGCTGGCACTGCATATATATGCTCTGTTTCCAGCATATGAGTACTATAGCCTACTTTATAATAATTAATTAAAAATAAAAACATTGGATCTCATTGACAGTGATAGACATCCAATCTAACTGCGATCCCTGCCACCCACTAACATTCAAAATGCATTTGACATTTGTTTGGTGTTTAACTTAGCATATTTTTATTACATTACTATCACATCACATTGTCATAAAATGTCAATGAGTTGAAAAACATTTTAACAAACCTGTTTTCTAGTGTCACGTGACACCATTTGCCATTGTTAATGTCTACATTTAAATAAGCCTGGGTGGATGTCTTTTGGTTGATGTTCTATTAATTGCTTGTTGCAATGGATTAGACAAAGCGACATTTTGTGGACGCTGCGGAACAAGCTCATGTTATGCTTTCCAAGTAAATGCCACTTTGCAGAGAAGTGCCACTGCTGTTGCCACCGTGCATACAAAGTAGAAGCAGGCAAACATTCCACAAGGCCTCGGCACATATCCACAATACTTGGCAAAAATTGTATCGTCCACACGTGGCTATTGGGTGATTAGTCAACACTGTTACCCGTTTTTCAAATTCAAGGTCATGATCAATCACCTCGTGGTCACGAAGTGAACGAAAAGTTCCCCAAAAAGCAGAAAAATAAACATTACATACAAAGTATTTGAAAATACTGAGTGCCAAATTATATTCTGCACTGAGTGAGCCAACATCAAATTCAGGGCACAATATCCCAATTATTAATGCTGTGCTCAGATTTGGTTCTTAACTCTCAAGACTGGCTGTGAAAGGTCATGTTTTAATTACTTTATAAATTACATTTTAAAAGTAAACAGGAAAAACGTGAAATCGTTGCCAGCCTCTCCCAGTCAAAGTGGAATGGAGTGTGTTAAGACGGGTATGAGAAAGCACATTCGTGAGGGGACGAATAAAGTCAGTAAATAAAAATAGTAAAATGTTTTAGAGTAAAGTAAGGCCACCATGATTTACTTTTTAAATTTTAATGATATATGAGACCAATATTGAAATGGGTAGTTTTTTTCCCCCCATTTATAGTTTTTATTGTATCTTTTAAAGGATAGCAGTCCTTAATTAGATAACGGCCTTGGAAAGACGTAATAATAATAAAAACGAGTGACGTTTGTTTATTAGCTAGCTATCCATCTCTAGGAAAGATAACATTCCGAGCAAGCCTGGTTGAGACAAAAAGAAAAGCTGATTTCCTAAAATGTCAGCTGACTGTCGACTCAGCGCCGGCTAACTGGCGTTGGTCAGTGCCACGTGCACGTTATACTCAACAGGTCACATGCTTTTATTTTGAGACAGAGGGTCCTCAAGCATGCGCACACATTGTACTTTCCATTTCTCTTATGAGCAATTTAGGCACCGGGCCGGTCTGTCGTAATTCATTTGGAACCTGTTTACCCCAAACGTTTTTTACCAAAATGTTTGTGATACAAATATTGACTTCACAGATTATGCAAAAATATAATCTATCCACTTTCACACAGGTTAGCTTTACACATTTGTGTCTGTCAGTTTTATTGTTTTATTTCTCTTTTAATCATTCATGTAGGTAGTTAATACTGGCTCAGGTGGTAGTCATGTTCCCGGACAACCAAAAGGAAGTGGTGTGTCCATTTCTTGTAACATTAGTACAAAAATCTTGTCATTTTGCGATAGTAATTTGCAACGTGTGCACTACAAGGGTGCTGTAATCCACCAATGGAGGGTTGGTGTGAAGCAACAGTATACATACTGTGGAGTGTCATTTCAGTACAGTTGTAGGATGTCAGAGTGCCATCTAGATGAAAAATTTAAAGCTGCAACCCTGCTAAGAGAAAATAGAATTTAACAATTACAGTAATCCCTCGATTATCACGGTTAATGTAGACCAGACAAGGCTGCGATAAACGAAAAACAGCAAAGTAGGGTCCTCCCCATTTAAAATAAATAAATATACATATATATTTTTTTACTTCAGTGCTGAGTCCTAGTAGTAAGCGGAGGACAGGGGAGTGGCTTCCGCATGCGAGTTTCAGTGTGGTTTTTCACATTTTTATGAACTTACAAAAAATATTTAATTAAAAAAAAATCCCCCAGAAAAAATCCACAATGTAGTGAAGCCGCGATATTCGAGGGATTACTGTAGACAGCTCACATTGCATGACCAATGGTACGTACATACACTTTCTATATTTTTTCCCAGAGTATGACGTCTGTTGTGGTTGAACGATCAACCACGAAAATTTGAATTCATGAACTGATCAGAGGAAGCTTTGTTCAACTCCAGCGTAATGAGGACAATCACACAAAAAATAAAGGATCTCTGGCCTAAAATGATGTTCATTGACGTGGGTCTCATATTGAAATGTCTATTTTGCCTGTTTCTAGTCATGACTCCATGAGTCTCAAGCTTCCCTTTAGTAGAGCTCTGTCCTGTAGCCAGATGTGTCCTTGAAGACCTTCAGAATTCGTCCACAAATGCACCGAAACAGACAATTTACATTCACCTTTATTCTCTAAAGAGGGTGGAACCAAAACTGAACAGGGATGGGATTTTCCCTTACTTACTTCATACTGTTGGAGTTGTTTTGGGTACTATTATAAAAGTGCTTGTAATATAATCATTATATATATGTGCTTGCAATGAAGCTTAGTAACACTAAAAAGGGTCACTTTAGTACATCTGCTTGCAACCCTGAAAGGTGTCTATCAAGTTGGACTTATCAAAATTGTTTTGAAACCTTGACTTCTCACCCAGTCGAAGTTCACAATGAAGATCCGGGAAGGACTCTTAATTGTTTTGACTTGGATTCCGGGCCAGGTGGCAATACCGTTCGCCCTTCAAAAAGACTTGCAATTGTTTTGATTCCTGTGTTTTGAATGGATGCTTGCTTGTTGTAATTCTTATGCAATTTTTGATTTCTGACCTTAATTGCAATTGTTTTGAATAGCTAACCTTGATTGTTTTGACTCTAATGCAATTGAATGAGCAGGAGAGGATTCGGTTCTTTAGAATGATCTGGGACGAAGGCGAGTCAGGATCGATTCTCTCTTGCAAAATAAAGCAGAATATTCCTCCGATGTCTTCCTTATCTTAAAGCGTATCTATTGGTGAACCCAACACATCCATTCTTACAGTAAGCTATTTGTTATGAACCGGCAAATAGAAGATAACGACAATGTTGCAAGTCTTCAAGTACACATCTGGCTACAGGACAGAGCTCTACTAAGGGGAAGCTTGAGACTCATGGAGTCATGACTAGGAACAGGCAAAAATACACATTTCAATATGAGACCCACTTCATCATCAAAACCCCAAAAATTGCAAAGAGAACTGACCTCAGCACTACACGAAATCTCTCGGAATAAATCTAATAGAGCTAAAAAAAAGAAAACAAAGGCATAACCGACTTGAGCACACCCACAAGCCCAATTTTACAACATATATTTCCTTTAATATATTTTGGTGGACGAGCACCCAGTCATGAATACTGTAATACGTTCATTATTACGTATTGTTCAATAAGTTCCTCTTATACACAGACGTCATCAAGTGAACACTTGACAAATCAAAATCAGGAAGAAAAAAAAGATGCTGTATTTTAGTCATTGGTTGGTAATAGGATGTCTTTATAAAGAAAGTGTCACAACAGCTATACAAATGAAAATGCTTGATCTAAAGTGAAAAAAAAATCTTTACAACTGTCACACAAGTCCACCTTGAAAATCTGAAGATGAATAGTAGTGAAATGTTCATGAAACCAGAGAGATGACACATCTTCTCCTCACTTGATGTGGACCAAGTTCTCTTCTCCATCTACTTTTAATCGTTTGCGTCGGGGTGGAATGAAGTCGTCCTCAGAATCCTCCGTTTCGTTGCCGTCCTTATGCTCCTCAAAGTCCGCGGCTTCGAGTTCAAGGGGTTCTGGGAAGCTCTGTCCCGGGAAGACCTCCTTCAGCTTATCCTCAAAGAACAAACTCACAGTCTTGCCGGAGACCGCCATCTCTGATCCGTCCTGTCAGGGTAGGGGTAGAAGAAAGATGGGGACAGAGTGGATTGAAGAGGAGACAAATTAGATGTGGTTAAAAAAAGTGTGTTGTTTTAAAAACAACCAATTAAAAAAAATAGACGCCGAGGTTTAAAAGAAAATTTTAAAATGATGACCTTGCCATACACAGCCATGATATCCTCCTGTCTTTCCACGTAACATCACCCCAGATTCCCAAACCAATGTGGCTCCAGGAAACATTGCTTCAATTATGAAACCGTGTTACCATGCACTCTTCGCGATACCTCTTCACTTTTCTTGGAATTTATCCACGGCATTTACCACCATAGATGGCGCTATCCTACCCTTAAAATGGCACTCACGCTGAGCTCAGTCTGTTTGACCATTCAAATAACTGTATAATAATATCAATTGAGACCATTTCACCAACCCTTGATCACAGTCTTGCACAAGAAAGATAAATTGAACAGCTAACCAATCAAAAATAAATGGACTTCTAGCTATAATCGGCATGACAGAGTGGTCAAGTTGTGATTTACAGCTGTTTTCCGGCATTTACAACAGCAGTCACAGTCAAGAGGCGACTTAAATGAATGAAATCAAACAAAACAATCCCAGTGGCAAAATGAAGAAAACATTTTTTTAAAGCCTCGGCAGGAGGGGGAGGGACATCTATGCTTTATTTCAAACATCTTACCTGCTGATTAATCGCTTTATCCTCAGCATAAACCTGGATTATTCGAGACATCTAAAAGGGGGTAATAACATTACAACACACACATCAAGTAGCAGGGGGAGAAAAGAGTTCACATTATAAGCACGTGAGGTTAGAACACTTTGGAACTCTGTGTATGCTGGAATGTGTCCGGGTACCCCCGTGTCATCCAGGTAGGAAAAGAAATATTCCCTTGTGAGTGTTGTTACGTACAACCTCACCAATTTAACTTTAAGATTTGATTTCTTTAAAACATGGGGTTGAGGGTTCGATCCCAGGTGGGTCCTCCCTGTATGGAGTTTGCATGTTTCTCCCAGGCTAGTGTGGGTTTTCTCCGGGTACTCCGGTTTCCTCCCACATTCCAAAAATATGCATGGTAACATGGTAGGACATTCTAGATTGCCTGCGGGTAAGTGTGAGTGTGAATGGTTGTCCGTTTCCTTGTTTCCTGACTGGCAAACAATTCAAGGTGTCCTCCACCTGCTGGCTGTAGTTGGCTGGGATAGGCTCCAGCACCCCCGAGACCCTTGTGAGGATAAGCGATGCAGAAAATGAATGAAAAAAATAAATATTGCTACTAATATGAGGCCGATATCACATGACTAGAGGTTTAATTAACTCTGCAAGTGTTTTTTTTAAAACTTTTGCACTGGCTTTTTGTGGTGCCGTCACAGGGGAATGGGAGATCTGATGACTCAAATTGAACTGAAAGTACAACTTAGAGAAACCAGTAGAAAAATGTCTCTTCAGTATAACATGACAAATCAGTATAAATCATTGCACTTATTTATATATATATATATATATATATATATATATATATATATATATATATATATATATATATATATATATATATATATATATATATATATATATACATATATATATATATATATATATATATATATATATATACATATATATATATATAATATATATATAAATATATATATATATATATATATATATATATATATATATATATATATATATATATATATATATATATATATAGTTTCAGTTCACACCACAATAAGTTGACTTGCCTCCCAAACAATCTCTTATTTCCCCAAAAATAAAAAGGAAATGGTAACATGTTAAGAGCAATTTAATAAAGGTTATAAAATGGAAACTGTGAACTCTGCCTCTTGCCCAAAGTCTGCTGGAGTAGATTTCTGCACACCCACAATGGGACGAGTATAATTTGTATATATATATATCCGTGGATGGAAATGGAGACTGTCAAATTAAATTGTATCCAATCAGAATAACATACAAACATGGGCCATATAACTTTTGTTTTGAGGCTGAAATGTACAATTTGGAAAATGGAAAACACCACTTTGACAGTCAGTTAGTGTTAAAAATAACTTTACCATCAACCTCTCGTCCTCATATTCAAATGTTATTTGAATATTACATGCTTTCCATTTGAATTATCTTAACTGATGTCTGCTTTGTGTGACATTTTATCTCCCTCTGCTACTGTCATTTTTGCTACTATCCTCCCAAACAAGACATGCACAGTCACCAGGTCTTATTTCCAACAGCAGGCAAAAGAAAATCATGCTGCTCACCTCATTATACTTTGCACAGTTTTGGAAAATCCTGCGCATGCTGCACACAAATTCCTGTATGGAATTATAAGACGTGGAGCTCTGTCGCTGCAACTTTCTCTTCACTTTTTTCAGGTCCATAGGGTGCTTGATAATTCTGTAGTAGTTTGGCACCTGAAAGGAAAAAAAGTTGAATTTAATTCTGTATGTACAGTAAGAATGAGCTACAAAGTGCCCGTCAGGCAGAATGTGACAGGAAGTGGAAGACAAGGGATGGAGTTTGAATTCTACTCTATAGGTGGGTGTGCTTGTGTGGTGCATGGCAACTCACAGAACTCGGGACAGGCTCCCTGAAGCCCACACTGAGCTCGTGACAGAAGACGTATAGTAGGAGCCGCTCACATTTCTGCAGAAAGGTAACAATATCACTAACTTTGTCATCGAGGAAGGTGGTCAAACTTAGCGCGGATGGGCTAGCGGTACATACCCTCTGATCCTCAGGTTGAAGGGCATTTTCTCCACTAGCTTTCTTGCTCTCGTCACAGTACATAATCTCGGGAGTAGATATACTCCGGCAAAAGGTGCACAGAAAATCTCCCCTAAGAATGCAATCCAAAAAACAAAGTTCAAACATACCCACACACAAAAAAAACCTTGGAAGTAAAAGAAGCAGATATCATCCACATCAGTCTTGAGTGGAATATACTTACTTGGGGAAGATTTCGATAGTAGGCACATGGCATTTCCTGTGGAACACTCTAGGACAGCGGTCACAACATAATAACAAGTCGCCGCCATTGATGCAAACTGCACACCAGTCCTCATTAGGGTCGTCCTCGTTCCCTTTGGGATTGCCCGTTGTGCTCGCCGCCTGCCCTTTGACCATACATCCATTGGTTAGCTGCGTACCGGAGCCGTTCAACCCAGAACAAGGACTCTCAGACTCAAGCTCCACTTTAATTTTCTCAATTGCACGGCTCTCAGGGCTGCTCAACTGTAGGCATAATAAAGACAAGATTTATTTCAGTGTTATGCATACATCATGAAGCAAATGACCAACACACCTTCAAAAAATTTGAAATTGAACAACATTGAACTTTAGAGTTGAACTCTCAAATTGCACAGCCAGAAAATGAATTCATTTTGGTTGTTAGTCCACCAACATGCTAGAACTGAAATCTGACAGTGAGGAAAATGTACCACAATATCTATTTTGTTTGGCCAAAAAGTTAAAAAAAAATGTTCAAATTGTTATTTTCAATACAATACTATACAATACCCGTATTTCTACTTACGAAAGCAATTGGTTCCAAGACTTTTTTCGTAACTTGAAAATTTCGTAAGTAGAGGTGTACTTTATGTAAATTCACTAATTCGTTCCACGGTGCTCACACAACTACCAATTAAACCCTTTAAAATTAGTCAGTGTCCCAATTTTGTATGACAGATGGGAGGAAACAGACAAAAATGAGAGAAAATTATAAGGAAATGATTTATTCATGATTTATGAAAATGTACCCTGTGCCGCTGAAATATCCCCCCGCGGGCGTTATAGATGTAATACCTGTTTGTCCGCCAGATGGCGGCAAGAGCCCATTCTATCAGGGCCAAAAGATGTCCACTTTCTAGTACATTTTAGACTTTTGCGTGTGCTGTGTGTGTGCGCGTAAAAATATGTGCCACATTGCATTTGTAGTGATTAATCGCTTAATAAGGGGTATTCAAAATAAAATAATGTATAAGGAAATGCATTTTCTTTTTGGCGAGTTCGTAACTTGGATCTTTTTCGTATCTCGAGTCACTCATTTGCATATACAAATTTCATACAGAACGCAGCCTAGCATCTCTCCAACTACAGCACGACTTGCCATTATTCCTACCATGCAAGAACTTCTCCCAGAGTCTTGCCCTCGCTCTATCTTCGTGGAAGAACCCGCGCACTCGTAAGCGTCATCTGAACCTGGCTCCTGTTTGACCCGGACAGGTTCCACAGTACCTCCACCTGCTGTTTTGCCTCCAGAGCTACAACTTGAGAAGAGAATAAGCCAACTTGAGTTACAACATACCAAATGAGCAGATAATCAAAACGTAATATGAGGAGCAAACGTGGCCATACATTTTGGAGAGGGATCATGGAAGAAATTTCGAGGTAGCATACCTCAAAAACGACTTTTCCACCAAAAATGAATGCAATTGTTACATTTAAGTCCTACTTGAGTAAATGCGTAAAATAGAAAAGACTAACATGGTCTGTGTGTAAGTCCAGGTCTGTAAATTGAAAAAAGCACGACAGCACCTCACCTGCCTCTACTACCCGTGCTGGATGTGCTGGAGGGACGTGCTGGCGTGTGTGCATTGGAAAGACCTGCAAAGGAAATAATATAATGATATATGTTTACATCATACTATACAGTGGTACCTCTACATACGTGCAGCTCTACCTACGAGATGCTCGAGATACGAGGAAAATTTAGCAAATAATTATCTCTAGATACAAGAAACATTTCGACATGCGAGAAAGCCAGGTGGCCATGACATGAGAGGCTGTTTATCATTGTAGCGCACTGTCACTGTTCTTGCCATATCTCTTTCATGTATAACAGATATCTACGAGCACTGGGCGGAGCTTGCATTTTCCCGTGTCAGAGCTTGCTCGTTGTCATGGATGATATCGTGTCACTTGGAAATTCCTTGGGGCTGGAGGTTAACGAGGCAGATGTGAATGATCTAATCGCCGAGCACCACGTAGAACTGATGACAGGATTTAATCGAGCTCCAGGAGAGTGAACATTTGGAGATGTTGTGGGAACTCAGTAGCGAGGAGTAGGTGGAAGAGGGGGGCCGCCTGGCTACAAAGGATATCAAAGACATGCTAGCAAAGTGGCAAGAGTTTTCTGATTTTGTAGAAAAGAGGCACCCTGACAAGCTGGCAAGTGGTCGCGCGTTTTCGTATTGTGAGGACATTTGTGCGCGTCATTTTCGAAATATTTTGAAGGGAAGGCAAAAACAAACAACTCTTGATGCGTTCGTTTTAAAAACTCCCGCTGAACGTCCGGGTGGAGTCAACCCGGACAACAAAGTTAAAAAAATAAAAACAAAATTAGAATTCAGTTTTGTGTAAAATTACATTAAACGTATGTTTGAGTGTGTCTGTAAATATTAATCCAAGTTAATTTAAATTTGTTTGTTCTGTTAAGAGGGCGTTGCCGTGGAATAGTCCGCCCCCCCCTCACCTGCCTCTATATATCCCATTCGCTGTACCCTCCGCGAAATCCGTCTAATTTTAATTCTATTAAACACATTTTATTACTATTAAACCACTAGTTATGTGTTACTTTGTTAATAGGTGGCAAATTAGAAGAAATAAAACATTTTTTCCAATCCAATATCCCGTTTTGGGTGTTTTTTCAGAGTTTTGGAATGAATTAATTTATTTTTAGTTCATTTCAATGGGAAACGTTCGTTTGAGTTACGAGAAGATCGACATACGAGCTCAGTCCCCGAACGAATTAAGCTCGTATGTAGAGGTACCACTGTATACACACACTGACACACTGACACACACTGACACACACTGACACACACTGACACACACTGACACACACTGACACACACTGACACACACTGACACACACTGACACACACACACACACACGAGTCTGCGATCAGGGGAATAATAACTTCATGTGGGATGATGACTGGTTGCAAATATGAGAGCGAGATTAACATATGGGAAGGATTCGGGTACCTGAAGATCCAGGTGAGTGTATGGAAAGTCCAGGGGAAGGATTCATGTCCCTTGAACCTGTATGCTGTTGCGTGCTAGCTGCGATGTAGCGTGTCAAGAGGCTGCCAAGGTTGCTAGAACCTGCATCTTCTAGCTAAGGAAACAAATTAATAATCATGTTACAATATTGTAGGTGCTTGAGATGAAGCCAGAACAAAAAAACTAAAGCAGATTTTAGCAGCTTGAAAAATGTTTGCCGTGAGGGATCAGCTTATCAGTTTCAAAAAAAAAGAAAAAAAAAAGTTGTCAGAAAACTTTTAATCAATTACAGAATGAACAATGGTGCGTTTCTTGCAAAATAGATCATAGCAACCTTATTTACCATGTATTATAAAATTGATATTTATAGGTGTCTAATGTTCTGCACGAGGTATTGTTGCGAAGTATAAAATAAATAGATTATCTGGGAAGTGAAATGCAAAAACATGAATTGTTACCATGGCAATTGTAAGATAAGATGACAAATTCGCTTTGCAATTGCTTGTTCATATTGTATCAGTTTTTATACGTATGGAAACATTGTTGTCATAGAGACTTGACACTGATTAATCAGACTTTGGCCAAAGTTTGGTCGTTGTCATAGAAACTTTACCCCGTTTTCCTATATAAAGACTCACCCACTGTTCATTCGGAGAGAGTTGCAAGGACAACAGGCTGAGCCATTCACAACTGTTAGAGCTCTCTCCCCATCCTGCAGTCTGGTAATAAACTTATTTCCTTTAAATTGGTCTCACTCTTTCTGTGCCTGTTCCTGAAGCTGCTTTACAGACCCAACAGCAATTTAAGTAATATTTATGTGATTTTGAATGAATAGTGCCAAGTGATATTTTTTGTTTCAGTGTTTATAAGAGGCCGTTCTCGGTACCCTGTCAACGATGGGGCCCGAGAATCTTTTCCCTTCCCCCCTCCTTATCACCGCCCAAAATCTCCATAACAATATAACCCCACCCACCCGCATCACTTAAATGAAGTGGCTGGCCAAAAGCAGGCCTGGGGGTTCTTAAATGCCACAACCTGAAATAAGTGGTTTAAAAAAAAGATGTAAAACTGGCTTATCTTGACCCTAAAATTTTAAATCGACGAAAAACAGACATTTGAACTAGGGTGTGATTACTTGTCATACAGTATGTGACGTAACAACAGTACTTATAGAATCTCAAGGTATCTGTAAAAAGAATTAATAGCCACAGTGTGGAACTTTTTAAAAAACAATTCTTGCGAAGATATAGAAGGATTTTTTTTAATGTGCATAACCAACATTTTAATTTAGGATATTATGAATAATACGCCACATTAAGCATGAAATTAACCTTGCTAGGAAAATGATGTTCACACCTGAATGGGTGGGATCTCTGGTAGACAGGGCAAGTTCTCTGGGTTGGTGACAGAGGGGATGAGCTCAATGGGACTGATGACAGGGTTGCCAGGGCCACAGTGAGCATGTGCTCCTGCCATGCTGGCACTGGTAGGGCTTGTGGGGTTTGCATTGTGGCCTGACGCCACTGGGAAGGGGCCTGCGTGGCCTGGGTTGGAATGCTACACGAAAAGGAGTCAGATAGACAAAATGGGGGACAGAGGAGAGGAGAAATACAAGGGAAACAAGAGTATTATTCCAAAGTAAATTGGCATCAAAGCTTTGCTGTGTGAAGATGATTGCCAATCATGCAGTTGGACGACAAACGTGCTTCACAAAATGCACAAATGACAAAGTAAGAAAAAGGTACCAAACCCCAGAATGTAGTAAGAAACGAAATCTTTGGTGGCTCATCTCAGATTCTAACGACATCTGGACACAGAAAGAAACATGGCGGCGTATAGTCTCTTATCGAGTGGAGGTTTCGCTTGTCTAGACTTATTTGTAGATAAAGGAGCGCACGCACATGGGAAGGAATATTGGCTGAATATTGATTGAAGGCTAGAGGGAACCTAACATTAATCACGGCAACGCACTCGTAACAGAACAAACAAATTTAAATTAATATATACAGACACAAACATATGTTTAATGTAACTTTACACAAAACTCAATTCTAATTCTGAAATTGTTTTAATTTGTTTTACCTTTGTTCTCCGGGTTGACTCCACCCGGACGTTCAGTGGGAGTTTTTAAAAGGAACGCATCAAGAGTTGTTTGTTTTTGCCTTCCCTTCAAAATATTTTGAAAATGACACGCACAAATGTCCTCACAATACGATAACGCGCGACCACTTGCCAGCTTCTCAGGGTGCCTCTTTTCTACAAAATCAGAAAACTCTTGCCACTTCGCTAGCATGTCTTTGATATCCTTTGTAGCCAGGCGGCCCCCCTCTTCCACCTACTCCTCGCTACTGAGTTCCCACAACATCTCCAAATGTTCACTCTCCTGGAGCTCGATTAAATCCTGTGTCATCAGTTCTTTGTGGTGCTCAGCGATTAGATCATTCACATCTGCCTCGTTAACCTCCATCTCCAAGGAATTTCCAAGTGACACAATATCATCCATGACAACGAGCAAGCTCTGAGACGTACCCCACTCTCATATTTTTCAATTATTTCGCACTTAATGTGGATTATCAACGTTCGCCTTTTCTTTGCACAACTCTTCATTCCACCTGTTTGCTTTGGATCCATTGTTGTTCACTTTGTATTATGCATTGACTAACGGGGGGAAAAACACGGGAAAATGCAAGCTCCGCCGAGTGCTCGTAGATATCTCTATTCGGAAAATGATGCACACAAATGTCCTCACAATAGGATAACTCACGACCACTTGCCAACGAGAAGTAGTCTTGAATGAGCGATCGCTCCGCTAACGGGAGCTAACAGGCTAGGGGGGGAACACTGAAAAAAAATGCAACGCTCCGCTCAGTGCTCGTAGATATCTGTTATACACGAAAGAGATGCGGCAAAAAAGTGCGCTACAACAATGATAAACAGACTCTCATGTCTTGGCCACCTGGCTTTCTCGCATCTCGAAATTTTTCTCGTATCTAGAGATAATTATTTGCTCGGAAATTTCCTCGTATCTCGAGCTGCTCGTATGTAGAGGTACCACTGTACATATATACATACTATATACATATATACATACTATATACATATATATACATATTATATACATATATACATATATATACATATATATACACATATTATATACATATATATATATATATATATATATATATATATATATATATATATATAAAAAAATATATCCAATCCAATATACATATATATATATATATATACATACATCGATTTTGGTCATCTCAATTTGGAGTAAAAGTATTCAAGAATAGTCCTTTTTTGCAGAAAAGGGGGCCGATCAATCTTTTGAGAAGTAATAAGTCTATACTGTGTTCTCAATTTTTCTTCATCAAATCGTTCAACTCTTTAGCTGACCGTTTAGAAGCCTGGTAACTGGGAGGGGAAAACAATAGATATATTTCTTAAAAATGTGACTTTGTTAAAGGATTGGGAAGCTATTTCAAATAGCCACAGTGTACACTTAGGATTCTCTGCAACTGACCTGTCGCTGTAGGTGAGGCTGCATCATGCTAGTATACTGTTGCCCATTGAGTCTCGGCTGAGCTGTGGGTATCCTGCCCTGCGACGGGCCCGGTAGACGCATGTGATGGGACGACGAGTACATAGGGGGAATGTGCCCGCCGGTCATGACTATAGGGCCTCTTGGGTTCTGCAGCAAATTGATGAGCCTGGGAGGCTGGTCAAGAAGCAATACACCAATCGTAAGTTAGAACCGTGAGCCAGTGAATACATACAAAACACAACAAAGTTCTTCTTGATGAAGACAAAAAAATGCCTGATGTGACTCACTCTTCAGCAATACTAAACAATAGAAGCATTACAAATAAGTCCACTGAATTACCTGCTGCTGAACCATGGATGGTACAGTCTGTCTGGAATGTTGCTGGGACATCTGGGAAGTGAGCCGCATCTGTTGCTGCTGTTGATGCTGTTGCTGCACTTGCTGCTGTTGATGCTGTTGATGCTGCTGGAGATGTTGCTGTTTCTGTGCGATGGCTGCCTGCTGCATGTGCTGCAGACGGAGCTGGGCCAGATTGATTTGCCCTGAATTTTTGCTGGGTGGACCCTGACCTGGTGAAATGGAGCCGCCGCCACCACCTCCACCACCCATCATATTGGCTGGATATATAGGTGGCGGTGTCTTCTCAATGATCAGATTACCTAGATACGGAAAAAGAGGTAATCATTGAAACAGGAGCTTTTCTCACTGGCCCGGCCAGAGACGAGTTGGCAAGCTAAAGGAGACTTGAGACATCTTGAGAAAGAACACGTTGGATCACGTGGTCATTTGGAATCCAGTTCAACAACTAAATAGCTACACTAGACATACCTAGATTGACCACATTTTTGGCCCAGAAGGTGGGGTCACAGAAAAAGCGCACTTCTCCATTGGACATGGGCACTGGCTCTAGTCTCGCTTTAAAGAGCTGACGAAGCTGGAATAGGATCTGTAAGTACAACCATGCATTCAATCAAACAGAATTAACACCACTATGCCATGAATAATAGAAAAAACTGTCTTCTTTGACCATGTACCGTTCCGCTAGAGTTATGAAAATACGTCCTTTCACTAAATTCTGAATATCAATTTCTCCAACCAAGTTATGAAGATCACAACCCATGCTAACCCATTCGTCATTTTGATTGGTAAATCATAATAGCAGATATTGACTGAAGCAAATTGCAATATCGACATATGTTCGTGACATGGTCAAACTTTAGTCAATATAATACATCACACATCAGGCTTTTCGTTTCCCCTTGTGACTAGCGTGTTTGTGAAATTATAAGCAGTTACTTTTTTCTCTGCCTTCGAGCCTGCAGCTTCAGTAATGAAGCGAATAATTTGGGTATTTTTACAGGCTAAGGAGCATGCTTGCTTGTTGCAAAGCCCGTGTCATTCATTACATATTGCTTAGCGGCCAGGCGATCACGGTGACGACAGCACGTTAGTATTCAGAAACTCAAACTACTACCGCCAGTTTGAGTGCGTAACACCAAATAATGAAAGAGAAGGTGCACAGAGATCATTTTGTGTAAAAACTTTTCTCTAAATGTTCCCTAGGAGAGTATGCAAAATCTTCACCTTCCTTAGGTTTTTCTGCCTCAGCAGAAAATCCGACATCTATTCATTTATAGAAAGTTCCAAACCTTTCCCCCTAAACAACGTAAATTCATTAGTTTAACACTTTTACCATTATCAAACCTTGAGTAACTGTACATCAGTGTTTTAAGTCAAATATAACCATCCTAATTGTCATAGGTCTCACAAAGTACGGACAAATAGGCTTAAGGACAGTTTTTTACCCACATCCTTCAGAACTCTAAATTTGCGGTAACACAACACACATTCCCTTCTGAGGTAATATGAAAAGATGTTTGGGTGGTGATCTGCCTCCTACTAGCTGACTGAAGGTAAGTGAAAGACAGTGAGAGGTAAGTGACCTGTATCCATAACAGCAGAATGCCAAATTACAAGTCCGTAACTATCACTTATTTAGGTCTTTTGCCGAGTAAACACAGCTTATGGAGAAGCACCACCAATTTCGTCATATGCAGTTTCTGGGTGTGATGACAAGTAGGCTTTTTTGTTGTTGATAATGACGACAGGGCCCATGGCCGATTATTATTATTATTATAAAGCTAACCTCTATGTGATGAAAGTTGACATCAAAATACATGACTTGAAACATGCAGTGGAATTGAAAGCTGTATACTAAATGTTTATATAATCTCTATGTAATTCATATTACATTTTTCTTTGGATAATCTTTTTTTTTTCACTTAACAAAAATGCTTGCAGGTTGGTTAAAAGGCTCTCAAATGGCTGTGTGAAAGTAGTTTTATGGATGTTTTTCTACAAATACAGTTTTGTACAAATGTACACATGAAGGCCAGTCACAAAAATGTTTTGAGGACGATATTTCCCAAATCATGATGAATTGCAGTATTGATTTTTTCTCCCCTTGCAAGCATAATATTACAACATAAATTAATCATCAGAGAAGCACTTGAAAGTCATAAAAATGGGATCTCGCAATTCAATAGTCGATAAGGCATAAATATTTAATAGTATCTGTATTGGCAATACTGGCCCTCTAATGACTTTGGTCCAAATTGATGCCAAAATATGCTATCGTACGCCATTACTCTTTACACCCTCTGCATTTCTATGTGATAGTCCTGCCTTTTCCAGCTACTTCACATACAGTGGGAGAGGAAACAAGGCAGCAGAATGTTAATGACGTAATTTATTGTGCTCTGAAATTGGTGGTTAATTATAAATTTGGCAAAACTCAATCAAGAACTGTAGTTTTGTTTGTAGATTTGGACAATGGCAAAAAAAAGGCATTACACTCAATTCAAAAGTAAATATCGTGGAATGCATAGACCATGGACACCTGAAACTTAGAGGCTGATGCAGTTGATCTATGGACAAAGGTTGGTTTTCTTTTTTTAAAAAATGTGTGTGGATTTTATAGTCTTATGTGGACAATAATCATGAAAATACGTTTTTTTAATGTGCAGCTTAGCATCATTAAATGTGGCACAAACTTGATAAAAATTACTCTGCATCTAGTATGATAAACTACTGCATTGCCTAGCATTTTAACAAAGGTCAACAACATACCGGCCTCTTGCTATAAAGCAGTGCAGTGCTGCTGCCAGTTGAAATGGCCCATTGGCAGAAGTTCAGTACATGTTGGATCTGCCGGGCAAGCTGGGTGGTATCCTTATGCTGGGCCATCAGCCTCGCAGTGCGTTCTTTGGTCACAGTCTAGACAAAATTGTGATCATTTTAAAAATCAAATGACAGTTAAACACTGGAAAATGTTCATAGATAGGAAGATTCCAGCCGCAGAGGAGTTCCCCATTATGATGAATAATAAACCAATCAAAGCACAGAGAAAAATGTTTTGAGAAAGGAAAATGTCCACGCAAATTCAACCCACAAATACATCCAAGCCATGAAATTTCAAAAACATATTTTTAAAAATCATTTGAGGTGGAAAAAAACATTAAGGAATTAGTTATTTTACCTCCAGTTGTTGTAGTAAAGACTTGCCCTTTTTGTTAATCTCATTTATGAGGGTAAAAACTGCAATCTTGATTTCATGTTCAACCTTCTTATGAGTTTCTTCTAGCTCTTTTAACCTGGATTTAAAAACAAACAGTACACCTTTAGTAAATCAGTAATGATTGTGGATTTAGTCAGGCCACTATAACTAGAATTGCAAATGTATATGAATGTGTGTTTCAGAAGTTAGCAACATGTAAAAATGAAAAACAGAGCTGTAAGTTATTTGCCCTATCTTAATTCCAATTACATGAGCCTGGTTTTGCCAATTTAAATGATTAAGATTATTAAACTAATTGAATAATTGGATGTTACCCAAGTAAATGTAAAATTGATACCTGGTACCATATTAACCATAGAATGGTAACCCTCTATTTCAGGGGTTACCTTTCACGCTTCTGAAATAGAGGGTTACCATGGTTACCGGGGGGGAAATGGGTCCTCAGCAAGACAGTGCAATGAAGGGTATCCATTTTTCCCCCGGTAACCATGGTAACCCTCGATTTCAGAAGTGGGAAAGGTAACCCCTGAAATAGAGGGTTACCATTCTAGGGTTAAAAAGGTCCTCCAGGGAAAACAGTTATTCAAAAAAACAATTGCAGTGGAACAGTGGCAACTATTTGCATTGGCACCAATTGTTTTTCAAGTGGCGAGTTGACACTTCTGTCAGTCATTTAGATAAGTCTTTTCCATACATTTGTTTAAGAAATGATTAAGACATTGATGTTTTTTTAAGTCTTCATGGCAATCACAAAGTGGTTAAGTTGAAGGTCCTCTGTGTGTATATTTCTGGTTACAGCAGTACATTTACTCACCTATTTTGTACTTGAGAAACCGAATAATGGACATAGCTTTTCTTCTCATGTAATTTTGTCATTGTGGCCTCAACGATAGCTTTATGGTTCTGATGAGCTTCTTCTAAGAACTGGTACCTGGAGAAAAAAACGAGTCTTGAAGAACTTTCATACAATGATGATGAGAACCACTGACTGAGTGAGCAAACAACAACTCATGCAACTTTGCAGTTAGATTAATCGTGTTTAGTCTTCCATTTTCAAACGAAACTTTAATGACTACCTATGCTCCTTGTGTTCGAGAAGCTGGCAGTCCCGACATGTTAAAGTGTCACACGTCTCACAGAATAGCTTGAGTGGTTCTTGCTTGTGGGTGGGACAAAATACAGGTCTCTGTCCAGATGTACCGACAGACTCTGAAAAAGAAAAAGAGGACACCGCCGGTGAATGACCTGGTAAAAGAAATATAGAAAATATGCTACCACATGCATCATCAGCTGGAGAACGAATGTGACAATGATGAATCAAGATAAGTGCTGTTTACATTAATTAAGAATAGTCTGTGCACTCCCTGTTTTTATTGAAGGATTAAAAAAAAAATCAAATATCAAGTCAAACTGACATTTGCAAGTATTGATGGAAAACTTGCAAGAATTTATGTTAAGCAGAACTCAAAATTTTAAGAACATTAGTATAAAGCTAAAAAGTGGGATTTGAAGGCACCGCAATGCATAGTTAAACTCTTTTGGATGCATCAGGCGTGACTTTAAATTTCAAGTACGGTAAGCACAACTTCAGATTTCAAGAGAGCAAATACAGTGGTACCTCTACTTATGAACTTAATTGGTTCAAAGACTTTTTTTGTAACTTGAAAATTTCGTAAGTAGGTGTAATTTATATGTAAATTCTCAAATTTGTTGCACAGTCCTCACACAACTACCAACTAAACCCTTTAAAATGTGTCAATGTGTCCCAATTTTGTATGAAAGAAGTGAGGAAACACACGAAAGAGAAAATGATAAGGAAATGATTCATTAAAATAAATAAAGCATATGAAACTACGGTCTGCTACTGCGACAGTGGCTTTCCCGAATACGGGATGAATAAAGTAATCTAATCAATAAATAAATAATGTGCCTTGCGCCACTGAAATATCTCTATCCGCTGCCGTTATAGACCAACATTAGGTGATTAATCTTGGGAGGAAATTAACATAATAAAAATGGGACCGGAAATGATTTTACAACCACGGGAATGTTTTTTGAAGTGTTTTCCACGAGAGTTAGAGGATGTCCGGAGTGACCTGTTGAACCCTTGGTCTGGTGTCAGCACTGTTTTCAGTGTGTTTCTCCACCCCCCAGGGAAAGAGGGGAAATGAATATATAATTTTACAACAGCGGCAAAGTTATTTTTAACAAGGGCTTCCTTGAGTAAAGAGGATGTCAGGATTACTGCCTAACTATTGTTTTTGAGGCGGAAGTATTAAAATTTTAAGGGGCCCCATCGCATCCACTTGCAAACCCCTGGGGTCATTGTTTGGGAACCGGAAACGGATGTTTTCCCATTGGAATAAAGGAATTTTTATGATTTTACCAACTATGGGTGTAACGTTACCATTGGGAATATGTTGTTGTAATTTTCTCATAGGAAGTAACCCTATTGTTGGGTGCAACGTTACCATTGGGAATATGTTGTTGTAATTTTCTCATAGGAAGTAACCCTATTGTTTTCACTGTGGTTGTTTATTATTCCGTCATTCCTGCATATTCAAGCGGTCAATTATTATTTTATTTTTTAAGAGGCCCTTCACTCGCTTTTCTAATATTTTTAAATGTTTCAAGAAAACGATAAGTCAAAATGGGAGAGACCCGGTTGAAGTTTGATGTCAGAGGAGTTTCTTATTTAAATGGAATTACATTTTCAAAATTGTCGTTTTAGTTCTTCCTCCCTGTTCAATAATATCTGTACAAAAATCCACATTTTAGAGCTAATCACGCCTCATCTGACCCTTGACGACCGTTATCCATCTCATCAATCACTGCTTTGTTCCCCAACCGCCTTAGGTAATGTCAAAGGTGAATGATGTTATTTAGATTAATATTTATATTGAGGTTAATGATGTTAAAGTTAATGAGGCGAGTTAGATTAGAGATCAAAATGTTAATGATGTCATTAAAATTAATGATATTAGGAATAATAAATGGCATCAATCAAAATCACATTCCTGAGTGACAAAAAATAGATTTCCTATTCTAAAGCGAGAGTAAATCCGGCTGGAATCTCATTCGTTCGTGAGCTCCAGTTCCATCAAAAGTGCGTCAAGATACACTGCCCAGCCCCCAGAAAACAGGTCACACACGCTACGGTTTCGTTAGACCACGTTTAAAATTCATTACGACACAGATTCGCTGTTGCATTGTTTCAATCAAGATTTATTTCAATCTAGTGTTGCATTCATTTTTCAGACCACTGTGCAAAGCCTTTTCCAACAAATCCCAAACACTGTGGTTGTCAAACCATGTGTAAAAATCATGCATCTTCCTCCCTCAATATATTTAAGTAGCTAGCTGACTTCATACTGGCTTGTATGGCAGGCACGAAGTCTAATGGGTGCATCACATCATCGGCCTCACATCTTACCCTGATGTGTCCATCACTCTGGAACAGGGTAAATCTGGACACATCAGACAACATGACCTTCTTCCATTGCTCCAGAGTCCAATCTCTAAACCCAGAGAATTTGCAATATGCACATTTTGAATTCTAGATAAATGATTCAGTTAAATGACAGCCACTTGGATGTGATTATTTTCGGTTATGTTGTGTAAGATAAGATGACAAAGTCGCTTTGCAATTGCTTGTTCGTATTTTATCAGTTTTTATAAGTATAGAAACATTGCTGTCATAGACTTGAAACTGATTAATCAGACTTTGCCCAAAGTTTGGTCGTTGTCATAGAGACTTGACACTGATTAATCAGACTTTGGCCAAAGTTTGGTCGTTGTCATAGAGACTTGACACTGATTAATCAGACTTTGGCCAAAGTTTGGTCGTTGTCATAGAAACTTTACCCCGTTTTCCTATATAAGGACTCACCCACTGTTCATTCGGAGAGAGTTGCAAGGACAACAGGCTGTGCCATTCACAACTGTTAGAGCTCTCTCCCCATCCTGCAGTCTGATAATAAACTTATTTCCTTTAAATTGGTCTCACTCTTTCTGTGCCTGTTCCTGAAGCAGTTTTACAGACCCAACAGTTGACATTTGTAAACAGACTAACGTACCAGCAGTGTTAGGATCCTCTCTGGTACGGATCTTGTGGTCTTTGGTTATTTTGACCCTCTGGTGGGCTTCCACACAGGTTTTACACAGCCATTCTCCACACTCCATGCAAAAGCCTATGGTGCCAGCATTGTCTTCACAACTTGTGCACACCTTGAAAAAAAAATCAAGTCTGATAAATAGAATGGTAAAGTACCTTAAATCCTGTAAAAATGCAGTAGGGGTGTGACAATGTATCAAAGTTGTGATACTTTTGGGGAAAAACCGATTGACAGTACTGAAAAGGATTTATTGTTTCATTTTTCTCAGCACAAAAAACATATGAAATGAGATGGTTACATTTTCACAAACTATCTTGATGCTATAGACTGGCCTCTTTTCTTAACTTACCTGTGCAGCTTTTTCACCGGCTGTGCCGGTGGCGTCGGAGGTATCCTTAATCAAGTAGTTGTCAATAATATCAATTTGCTTGTAGTCTTGGTGGCACAATGAACATCGCATAATATTTACTGCAAAGAGAAGAGAATAAAATAATCGTGGCATGTCGTTTGGAGTTAGAAATGCTATTATTTTAAGTTCTGAGAATTTTCTGAAGGAAAATTGCTAAATTACACTTCAGTAGTTACGTTTAGATGCAGCCAATAAACCTTACAGAATTGGGCATTTGCCAGTGTGTGGAGGAGTTTAAAAAAACGGATTACTACCCCTAGGAATGTGCTTTTCTACAATTAATATCTGGCCATTTATACATGAACATTTTTTAAAATGGCACAGAGAATACCAGTATATGCAAATTTACAAGACGGCGATCGAAATGTTACAAATAAAATTGTGGTTCAGCAGACTGCGGCAATGACAAAATTTGAGTGTGAGGACATTGCATCCATCGTGTCGCACTTTGGACAGGAATATTCCCAATTCGGTATGGTAGCATAATGTAACTGGATATTCCGATTTTTTCATTATTCTGTAGTTCCCTCACAAACTCTCCATGTAGGTTTATTGAGGCTTCTTTGTCTTGTGAGGTTCCTTCTAGGTATACTCGGGTTGTGCTGCAAGATAATGAAATCTTCCAAATTCGAATATTTTGTTAATTAAATTAAAGTGAAAATGACACCAGCATACAAAGTTATATTAAGATTCTTAAACCAACGTATATTTTACACAGAAACATAGACCTCGTGTAATTTCAGTTTTTAATGTAAAAGCCAATGAAACGTGTCTTGACCTGCCATTTTAGCAATAACTAGCGGGAGTTGGTTTGAGCCTGCTAGAACTGGTTTGAGCTGGCCAGAGCCAGTTTGAGGAGGTGCCATCTGCTCTACTCCGTAAATGATTGAGTGCTCATTGGACGTAGGAGGAATGCATACACAGCCACTTCAAAATGAACAGAACCCAAAAACCTATATCCTACTAAAACCATATCTACCCCTAACTAAAACTTCATCATACAAAGGAAGTACCAATTTGGGATTCACATAGTCATTATGAACAAAATGAAGCCACTGGCCTGACATAATGCGACTGCATTGTTTACAACTCAAATACAATAATACTAATGATAATAAATACTTGCTACAATGCAAATAGTACATAGTTAATACCAAATAGGTATTAGTGTGAGTTGATTTATAAAAGAAAATCCAGATGGGATTGGTGGCGGTGTGATTGTAAGCGTGATTGGCTGGCAACCAATTCAGGGTGTCCCCTAGTTGGCTGAGATAGGCTCCAGCACCCACCGCAAACCTTGTGAGGATAAGTGGTACGGATGATGGATTAATGAATGAGAAAACCCGACTGTTATATACTTATCAAGTGTGTCCTAATATTTTCAATTCAAGGTAACTAAAAAGTATTTTAAATGATTTTGTTAGTTTTGATTTCACATTTTTTTAAACAGTGATTGGGGGAAAAAAAGATCAAGTGGTGGTGGATTTATTTAGTGTGACTGAGAACTGAGATGACAACCTAGTAATTGGTTCTTAAAGGCAGGTGATACAAACTGAAGACTATAGCATATTTTAACCATATAATCTAGTGAAGACTATAACATATTTTAACCATACAATCTAGTGAAGACTATGACATATTTTACTCATATATATATATTATTACAGCTACTTCATCTTTATATATTATTATTGTATGATTAAACAATTGTTTTTAACTCGATTACCACGCAAACGGAAGGTTCCCCTATAAATGCTTGTACAATAAACAAAAGCTCTCTGTCCAAAATCCTTATGAGTGAATTACAGCCAGCAGAGATAAGGAGGCGAGCGGAGAGGAGCCTCAAGGCCGATCCAAGCGGAGATGAGCCTCAAGGCCAGCCGAGCGGAGCAGAGGGACATAAAGAACAGTGCACAGCTGAAAATCCAAAAGAGGCACCCTTCAAGACAGTTGTGTCAGCGAATGAATATTCATCCTTGTTATACTATAATTGGGCAAAACGCGGGTTTGGACGTCTGTCTCTTTAATCCTCCACTGATGCACGGCGACGCTCAGCTGGTTTATGTTCGGGAAAAGGGGCCCGGAGCTCTGTAAGGATCAATATTAGGAATAAATCATCTGTGGAGTAACTCGCAAACCCTGGTCTCTTCCTTCGATGCTGAACAGGCACAGTTGTTAGACAGGATCAGACTGAGTTAAGGAATTAGGGATAGGTGCTAAAACTGTACGTCTAACAAAACGTAATGATAGCACGGTTATCAATTGATACAAACTTGTGGATTGTCGAGTGCACCGGCCATCGAGCTATTACGGGATAGGAATGAATCGGTGGCTCGAGGCTTCACATTATTTTCATTTTGAAAACACAGCGAGCGGTCACATCAACAGGAGTTTCAGATTCAGGAATTGTGTGCAGATGTTCGCAAAACGGTGATGTGTATTATCATACTGCAACATCAAGGGCCAGTATTACCAAAATTTTAATCTAAACTTTCAAATCCCATGTTGGCATTTTCAATCCCCGTATTTCAAGATTTCTGGATTGAATCAGAATGATCTTGATTGTCTAGGATTGATATTTCTAAACCCATTCCGCATGTATGACCACCCCCCCCCATGACCACCGACGGGCGATAAAAATTGCGTCTGATGAATCTTAAAGGCTTTGATAAATCAACATATCAAATGCAAAAGAATAAAATCGCCATTAAAATATCTGCTGTGCTGCTGCATGCAGTCAACGATTGGTGACAATGCAGTCACTATCTCTACAACAGAAACCATTAAAAACATTCGCCCATTGAACAAGAAAGGGAACCTGAGCAGAAGGCTGAGGTGCAGGCAATGTTCCCTCTAAGCTGCGCGCGTGCGCAATTGCGCACTACTCTCATCTTCTTTGCGCAGCAGCAATCATATGGCGCGCAGTAAAAAAAATCCCATTTTTTTTTACCCCTTTCCCCATGATGGCGCCGTTTACGCGGCAGCCAGTGGCAGTAGCTGTCCACTCTTATGTTTTTCGTGTTTTACAGCCCTTCTATCAGGCGGTGAAATCGGGTGAGAACTGTCTAAATCTAATGTGTGTGTGGTTGTGTGCGTGCATGCATGCGTGTCTGTGTGTCTAGCATGTGTGATCGTTTGTCTTCAACCTACACAATGGACTATAAATGGAAATTAGCCCTCGGCTACAATCTTACATATATATGTTCATTAACATGAATATAAATATGTTCATTAATATGTGCTATCCCTTATTAAATAAATCAAAGCAAAATCATGGAAAAATATTGCATATAAATGGAAACTTGACTATCTCAAGTGACACATTCAGCAGAAAAGTCATTTGAACGAGAATGAGAAGTGAGAAGGACAGATGTGTAAAATAAGGTCAAATTGAAGTCGGATTTGTGCATATTCTAATGGCATTTACGAAGATGTTTTATTCATAGATATTTTTTCATTCATTTTCTGAACCGCTTTATCCACTTTATCACTCGCGGGTGGTGCTGGAGCCTATCCCTGCTGACTTTGGGCCAGGGGTGGGGGACACCCTGTATCGGTGGCCAGCCGATCGCAGGGCACAAGGAGACGGACAGCCATGCACACTCAGACCCATACCTAGGGGCAATTTTAGTGTCCAATCAGCCTACAATGCATCTTTTTGGGATGCGGGAGGAAAACGGAGTACTCAGAGAAAACTCACGCAGGCCCAGGGAGAATATGCAAATTCAACACAGGTGGACCGACCTGGATTTGAACCCAGGACCCCAGAGCTGTGAGGCCGACGTGCGAATCACTCATCCGCCGGGCCACCCATTCATAGATATTAATCATTACATTTTATTATTACTAAATCATTTATGTGTAGTAGACATGCATCTGCTTATGGCAGGTGTGATACTGGTGTGTGGCCATAGCGAGCAATGATGATGTTGCTCACACCGGTACTCAGTGTGCTCAGGGAGGTTGTCTTTCTGCCCAGACAAACAAAAAATTAGAGGGAACATTGGGTGCAGGGGGAGGTTCCCCTAGTACTGAGTTATGGGGGTGTTTTTTCCCTCAACAAGACCACACTGGAAAAACTGGCTGTTGCTTATCAAAAAATCAAGGAGGAAACCGAGAGAGGACAGCTGCAAATGCCAAAGTTAACAAATAACATTTTCAATTCTTCAGCAAGAGTATACAAATGTAGGTTCATTTTCCTTCAAATATCTCTCGATTATTTATATTTTTGAAAATGTAAAGTGCCATTCATTTATTCATGAGCATATGCTATCGCACTAATCCTACTCTTGAGACAGGAATAATTTAATGCTGTTTTTCAAGATCAAATTGACCCAGATATGGGATTGGGGAGTACCTAAAATAGACTCAAATTTGGTTTATGCAGGATTGGCTTTCCAAATATGGAATTGAATCTTCAAGATTAAATGTGGTTTCAAAACACCTAGTTTTAAAATCTAGGTTGAATTCAATCTACCGGGAATAATCCAGATAGATTAAGTTTTAAATATTGGGCCCAGGTAATGGCCATGGATGAATAGCACAACAAAGAACCTCTGGATCTTTTCACATATCGTTTTGCATTCTTAAATCCATCAATAAAATGCTCCCGTGTTCATTTCCCATAATTTACGCTTGATCATATCGTAACCACGCCTCGACAATTTGCCACTTGATCTACAACGCTGACATCGGCAAACAGCTCACCCACACAACACCGTCTACTACCCGTCCTATTAGGGGAAAACCGGCTCCATCCAAGAAGAGAACACCACTCCAACAGGAAATACGAGCCTTAACCCACTGAAGTCAGTTACGACAACAAACTAGAGTCACGTTGAGACTCCAATGAAGAGAACGAGCATACAGACGAGATTCTCTGACATGGTTCCCAACATATCGTGCTGAAATACTTTGGTTGGTGACTGTTGGAGCAGCTGTTTGTGTGGCATCGAATGAACAAGACTGATAAGAAGGATCTGACTGGTGTAGTGCACGTGGTCTTCAGTTATGAGGCTGGTTGATGTACTGTCAAAGTGTCTGAAATTCTTACAGCAAAATTAACATTCAAAAAAATTATTCTATGAACAATAATTAAAGGAGAAATAAGATAACGTGTATGTATAGACAAACCATGTATTTGCATACATGTTGTGGCAACGTGCTTTCGTGTTGTGGCAATTTGCATCCGTATTATTTTGTTTTGCAGCGTTTTGAGTGGCGTCCGTAAAATACACTGCAATTGAGTAAAATAAAAATTCCAAAAGAACTCAGATCTTGGTATAATTTTGACAGCTTCCCCCCCATTGTTGCTGTCTAACTTATAACTGTGCCTTTTCTTGCTACTGTCACAATTACATTTCCCGAATACGGGATGAATAAAGTTATCCAATCCAATACAAAAAAAACACTATTCACTTAACCATCTAAGAATGAAGAAGAGTTAACTGGTAGCACAACACTCAGAATTACAAATGAGGATATACATGAGTGCATGCATACATACATATATACGCAAATATATGTACATACGTACATGAGTTGTTTTGAGTTAACTTTAAGTATTTTTGATGTCACGCATGACAACATCCAGCTGGTAAGTAAATACAGTGAATAGCAGTATGGGCGGCCCGGTAGAGCGAGTGGTTAGCACGTTGGCCTCACAGCTCTGGGGTCCTGGGTTCAAATCCAGGTCATGTCCATCTGTGTAGACTGTAGAGTTTGCATGTTCTCCCCGGCCTGTGTGGGTTTCCTCTCACATTCCAAAGACATGCATGGTAGGCTGATTGGACACTAAATTTCCCCTAGGCATGGGTGTGAGTGTGCATGGTTGTCCGTCTCCTTGTGCCCTGCGATCGGCTGGCCACCGATTCAGGTTGTCCCCCGCCTCTGGGCCAGAGTCAGCTGGGATAGGCTCCAGCAACCCTACGCGACCCTAATGAGGCTAAAGTGGTTCAGAAAATGAGATGAGACGCAGTACTCCAAATAACTACAACGCCAACTGCCCCTCGTTTTCGTCGCGCGCCGTGAAATAAATTCAAAACTCACCAATATGTGTACTGGATTGCCCGTGGGAACCGGGCATCTGCACGCTGATCTGCCGTTCTGGTTCCGGGATACAGCTCAGGCAAAACGAGTGCAGGCAAGGTAGAAGTTTTGGTTGGCATTCCCGGCCATGAAATTTTTGTTTACACACTGCGCAGGTATCCAATAAATTAATGGGCGCCGGTGGGGTCGCCGGGGCCGTAGGAGGGGGGGACATCTGCGAAGCCAGTCCGCTGATCGCGACATCGCCGACGACCGGGGCTTCTGCAGGACTCGATTCGGCGTCAGCGTCGGCGGCGGCGGCGGCGGGGCTGACGTCGGTAGGGAAGGCGGCGCTGCTGCTACTGCTGCTGCTGCTGGTGCTCGTGCAGCCGCCGCTAACATTGATGTTATTAGCATCGCCACTTCCTTCGACGGTGGCTGTTCCCGCCTCGGGAGTGGAAACACGCGGCTCGGTCTCTTCCGCTTCCATTGTATCGTCACCGGCACCCGCTGGCGAAATTTCGGCGCACGTTTCCGCCTGCACGTTCTCCTGCGCCGCCGAGTGAGCAGGCTCGCGATTAATTGACGGTTCCGTATCATCGACGCCTTTGTTGTCCGCCATCTTTCTTCCTCTTTAAACCGCTCTGCACGTACGACGTGACTTGTCAACCCATGACGATCTCCGTGCGTCATGGCGTCACATCCGGACCCTCGCGCGCGACGTTTGACAGACGAGTTTGAGCTACGAATAACATTTCATATGACACCCGTCGACCACGCCCAAGACATCGTTTTTGGTGTCATGTCATCTACATCAAATTCGTAGGGGACGCGATACATTTTAATTCCATTAAAGGCCTTAACAATAGCGACTCGGCATTAAACTGATGCACTATCCCAATTGTCCACTAGATGACCTACTGTTTTTTCTTCTGATGACGCACACACAAATCAAAAGTTCAAGGATGTTCAGGTTTAAATTATGTATATTCAGGTGGGGGTGTAACTTTCCTTTAAGATTTATAGTTTATAGTTGAGCAACACAGGCAGAGATACATTTAAATAGATAATTCTAGTCTTGTATACGCTAAAACTGATTCAGGTTATGTGCTCACTGTATGGGGAAAAACATTCGGCACACAAAGGAGGGAGAAAACCGTAGAAAAAAAACAGACAAATAAAATTGGAAGGATTTCAAGATGACCCTTAATTTCATTTTTTAAAAGGGGCCCTCGGAGAGTTTGCACAATTGTTGTTGTGAAGGGGTTTCTTGTGAAAACAGCCGTACAGCTAGAGGGCAGTGTCGTGAGTCAATAGCAGCTCTCATTAATTCAATCGAAGAAGAACGACGTCACCGGAAATATCTCACGTAAAAAATATCTGCCGGGTTTTTTTGTTAATCGACTAATTTAAAAGTTTTGTCTTTATTAATATGTCTGGGACTGCTGCAGTCGCTGGTGAAGTATTTGTTGATGCTTTGCCTTATTTTGACCAAGGTTACGATGCCACCGGTGTCAGAGAAGCTGTAAGTGAAGTTTATTAAGCATTTATGCTAAAGCTAAGCATGTGCGAATCTTATTACTCAAGTAGTTTCACTACTTTATAGTTTCCGATCGTACATATTTACCCCTTTCCCATGATTAAAAATATATTAGATTGGTTTGCAATATTCACAGTAAGCCAAGGTCCCAGATTTTTAAAATAGTGGTCAATAGTTTTTGATAGTAGTCAGGTGTTGTGGTTTAATTTGGTGCTAAAAGACGCACACAACCAATCAATAAACATTTTTAAAATAATTGGATCTATGTTCCTCAGGCTGCAGCATTAGTGGAGGAGGAAACGAGAAGATACAGACCTACCAAGAATTACCTGAGCTACCTTCCCACACCTGACTTTGCTGCTTTTGAGGTAATAAATAGGTAGTTAAAATACTCACACACGCGTGTGTGTTTGGGTAACAAAACATACAAATCCAAAATCTGGCCTCATTATGCTCCAGACGGAAATTATGAAGAATGAATTTGATCGCCTAGCCTCAAGACAACCTATGGACCTGTTGAGCATGAAGAGGTAAGTTCTGGGTTGGGTACTGGTACCAAGGGCAGGACTTTTCCACCACCGGTTCTGGGATGTATGGTATCATCGGAAAAATACAAATACTTTTGTAATCTTTTGATTAAAATAAAATGTTGTCATTGCCCCCAAGGTACGAGCTCCCAGCTCCATCTGCAGGTCAAAAGAATGACATTACAGCTTGGCAGGAATGCGTGAACAACTCCATGGCCCAGTTGGAGCACCAAGCGGTTCGCATCGAGAACCTGGAGCTCATGTCGCAGTATGGAACCAATGCATGGAAAGTCTATAACGAGTGCGTAAACGTTGCTTCTTACTGTGGAACAATAACTTTTGGATTTTTTGGGGGGAAAGGCATCTAACCAAGAATTCTCTGATCACGCTTCTAGTATGTTGGCCTTCATGATCGAAATGGCACAAAAGGAACTTCAGAAATTCAGGTGAAGAGTTTTCTGTAAAGGTTTCTGCGAGTGAAATGAAGAATGCTGGTGTGTTTACTGGTTGATTTGACTTCTGTCACCCGCAGGAAACAAATTCAAGATCTGAATTGGCAGCGTAAAAACGAACAGTTGGCTGGAGGAGCCAAACTTCGCGAGCTTGAATCAAAGTATGTAGCATGATTTGCTGTGTCCATTTCATTTAGGTGTTCTTAATTAAGATTTGTCGCATTTTGTCCCACAACAGCTGGGTGTCGCTGGTCAGCAAGAACTACGAGATTGAGCGTGCTATCGTTCATCAAGAAAATGAAATGAGTCAACTCAAACAGCAGCAGGGAGACGAGAACAAGGAGAACATCAGGCAGGATTTTTGACCTACAGACTTATTCCTTCTTTGTCAGGCACGTCTTTTTTTGTTCATACAATATTTGAAAAGGTGGATATTTGACAACAGATCAAGGAAGGAAGTCAATGATAAAGGATGACTCCCTACCTGGTTATGAAGAGATCTGAATGATGACTGATAAATCTGTTTCCTGTCGCATTGCCTTTATTCATCAACTTTGTTTTTAGGACATTTCAATAAAGTCATTTTTTATTTCCAAAAGTGGACTTTCTATCATTATGGTCACCATTAGAGTTAAGACTGGTTTTATTCACTCTTAATGAAGACTATTATTGTCCGTAGCCAATTGGAAACTATTGACTTATCAGTGTTCTATTTTTTGAACATTTATGAATGTTGGCATGGAATACCAATGCATGTTTATATTTCTTTTTCCTGAACTTTCAAATTGGTGAGATGCAGACCTAACAAGACTACAATTTCTATTCTTGCTTAGCCTTTCCGGCGTACTAGAAGGTTCTCACAATACCTTCCAGTCCAATGACCATTATCTCCATTGACGTGAAACTGGCATGGTTTTGCTAAGAGTCCATTGTCTATAATTACATTGTTTTTGAAATAATGGACTAAGTGATTTATGCTGCTGGAGCTCAAGTGATTTCATGTCTTCTGTTCCATTACACTTGACGTGGTTCCAGCCAAAAGTCCATATGCAGGTCTTTTTTCCCTTTATTTAAGAAATTGGCAACCATTTGGTAATACTCCATTCTGCTGGTTGGACCATTGACAACGACAAAAAATGGTAGTTTATATTGAATATATAATCTGCATTTAGACCAGCGGTCTCCAAACTATTCCACAAAAGTTCGCAGGTTTTTGTTCCAAACAAATAAGACATCTTTTCACTAATCTTTTAGTTGATCCACAGCGGCCCCTAAGGGCCGGTTTGGACACCCCTGATTTAGAGTCAATATTGCTTTGGTCAGGAGGGATGAACAAATAGACCTGAACAGTTGAAAAACCAGCTGTCTGGAAAATTAACAAAAGAAAGGCTTTATGAGCGACAATAATTGCGTTAACACATCCAACCCTCCGTGTGCTCAAAAGCCTTTGGAAAAACTTAAACAGAATTAAACTCGATGCAGACGCAAGAACAGAAAAGTGACCCACCGCGTCTTTCCCGGACTCCACAGACCAGTTTGCAGGCACTCGAAGGTCAACACCCGTGTCAAATTTGACAGTGCAAATTTCTGTGGTAAACATTCCCCAACTCTTTTTGTTCATGTAGCAGTCTCATATACTGAGGGTATTTAGAGCTGGTATTAAAGTGAAAGGTTCTGGAAGGTTTCTGCTCTGATCCCTTCTGTTGTTGAGGACTTTAAGTCGATTTCGGTCCTCTTGCCGCTGTTTTTTCTTCTCGTGTCTCTTGCCCTCCTTTTTAAATTTGTTGGACAGCTGAGAATGACAGACAGATAAGCGTTCCGTACGTCAACTTCATTAACATCGTTTACAAAAATCTTCCGTGTTTACAAGCACGTGGTGATGTGAGAAATGAATACACATTATCTTGATGAATTGTGTATCATTGTCATTATCATTTACCATGGATATTATCTGAAATTGAAAGTGCCCGACACAGCAAGCGAGCATTTTGCATATTGAATTTTTGCCTAATCTCTGTGTCTAGTGACTTGGGTCTTAGTCATAATATCTGAGCTAGCGCACTCGATGTACTTTGCATTCTGCAACTTTATGATTTACAAATTAAGCACTGTCCACATTTATGTGTTATTGTCTGTTCAATTTAATGAATTCAAGTTTTATAGTAGCTATAAGAAAATTGTGCCGTATTTTCTCGCATATAAGCCGTAGTTGTAACAACAACAAAAAAGACTTAATCAAGGAAGCGGCTTATATGCGCACAAGACTTAAAGCGTTGCTATACTTTTTTCGCCAGTAGATGTCGGCAAATTAATATTTACTATTTGTTGGTTATTTTCTGTTTTGCAGTATGGAAACAACCTTTACTGTAGCGGTCCCCAACCTTTTTCTCACCACAGACCGGTAAATCTCGTTCAATTTTTTCGCAGACCGTCTAATGGGGACGGTGACAACTTAAGACAAAATTGTGCGGGGTCCATGACGGCAAAAAAAGGTCCCAAACATAATAGCAATTATTTATTATTATTATTATAACAACTTTTCTCATTTCAAGTAGAAGGGCGAGGTTGAAAGCGTTAATATTTATTTCTCTGATGGACTGGCACCAGTTAACTCGCAGATCGGTACCGGTCAGTGGACCAGTGTTTGGGGACCGTTGCACTACTGGATGAATTACTAACTTCCTTATGATATTGACCCTGATAATGTGCTTTTGATTCATACAGTATCTCAGAAATTTCTTAAGGTTTTCCCTTCAAAGTAACACATTTTTACTCCCTATTAAAACCATGAATATGGAGGTGAAAATTGTGAATCAGGGGGCGGCTTATACGCGAGAAATTGTAAAATTCAACGATTTTAAGGGTACGGCTTATACGCGGCGCGGCTCATATGCGAGAAAATACGGTAAGCCCTTCTAGATTGGCTTCCATTGGGTGGGAAATGTTCAACATCAATTCCACTAGGCAAAACGGCCCATTGGTAGTCCTCTCTGAGGCTAAAGGTTGTGGGTTTGATTCCCCACCCTGTTGACTATCAACATCAATAAAATAAATTGTAGATAGCAAAAGCTTCTGTTTCTGATACACAGCACATCTGAGAAATGAATTCCTTAACTCATTGGCCACTACTAGCAGTGATAGACGTTCAATCCATTTGAACTGGGAGGAGCTGGCAGTAAATAATTGCTGCCCCCTCTCCAATTTAAACAAATTGGACTCCTATTGCTGTTAATGGGGTTATTTTCGGTTGACTCCGTTCACAGTCTCCAGGATCTACCTGAATGCGTTGCTGACCGCGGCTCTCCGAGTTGTCATCGATGCGCCTCACGCTGTCATAATGATCCCCGTAGCGATACGCAATGTGGAGTTCTCTACACATCTGTTTCTCCGCACCATTTATCTGCCAGCCCAAACACAAGCAGTCATCTAAAACACTTAAAAAAAAGTTTTTGCATAAGAACCCTTTGGTAAATAGAGATGACCTCACCTCCCAGGGTGGTGTGTTCAACTGATGGATGACCACTTTCACCTGTTGACTTCGAGCAAAAGCCACGATAGCATCATTGCCTGCAAATGTTCCAGGCTGTGCCAAGTTGGATACTATACGTAAAAGGAGCAGAGTTATACAGCATGCAACGTTCTAGTAAAATGCACGTTAACGATGAGTTTTTTTTCTTACTGTGCTCACTGAAGGGAATATCATCCTCTACAAAGGGTTCAAAATCTTGTCGATGGGACTTCATATACTGGACGGTCTCCTCACGTAGCTCCAGATGAGATCGCGAGTGACCCTCAAGCTGGTCTCCGAGAGCTCTGAACAAGCAGTTCCTGCGGCAAAATACAAACCGATATGAACCGTTGACCCATCTAACCGATTATTATTATTTTTTATCAATACTTCATTCTAATGCAACATTTACGACCATTTTCATTTTCCTCCTAATATTTATTGAATGAATATGCATGTGTCAGTGACAATAAAGAAAATCTTCTCTTAGTTACCCATCACCGGGGACTTCCTTTAGCTTCAGGCCCAGTGCTTGCAGCTGTGTGGAGAAACTGAGAAATTCTGCTCCGTCATCATCGTCATCATCCTCGGTATGGTTCTTACGGGCCTTGGCGAGGGCCCTCCGTGCGGACCGCTCATCTCGCTTACGTTCCAGTTCACTCTTCTTGTTGCCCCGCAAAAGCTTGGCTGTGTATTTACTTGACATGCTCAGTGACAGCCCTGAAAAACCAGTCACAGATGTACAGAAATCAAGGTGGGGCCACAAGTAATTAAAACAAACCAAGTTCAAAATAGTTCTGTTGCTATAAAGTGATTGATTGTCGTCACCTTTTGATCCTCATATAAATTCGTGCAATTATTGTAGGCAGGAAACTGAAGCAAAACAACATAAACAGAATATAAAATAACTATTTTAAATCTGTTTGAAGACTACTTTCCCACCAAACATTGACAGCAAATAAAATAGCAAATAGTGGGGCATTTAAAAGCGAAACATAAATCAATGCAGCTAGAGTTAAGTAATTACTACATGGGTTGCTTCTATTTATATGTTCAACACTTAAAATAAACCGAAGCATGACTTGTTGAAATGCATTTGTACAAATCCAATGATTTAAATAATTCTCATTTTCAATAAGGTTATGAAATAATTTCACCGTGGCTATTTTCTACAAAATGCTATCAAGCACAAGGAGCTTCATATAGAAAGAAAACCTGTGTTTTGCGTATATCAGCAAAACTGCGTTGCATGGAATCAACTTTCGCACTATGCTAGCAGCTACCATTCGATAGCAAGGAATTACGCAACAAATGACAGCGGGAAAGAAGGCGAACAAAAGGAAGATTCGAAAGACTTAATTGTACTTACTCACTTTAATATGACTTGGTAGTAAAATGCGTTTAGTTATAAAGAGTTTAGAATCATTCCAACTACGTCACTCCATATGTCAGTTTACTTCCGTGTATCATTCCCGGAAGTAAAACAATTTCAAAACCCTTTCATAGCAAGATAATAAATATTATATAGTCACTTAAAAAATAAAACACAGTATATGTATGTGCAACTTTATAATTTGGCAGGAAGACATATCACTCATAATTTGCTTTATGGGGCATTTGTGTATTTTGATAAAGTGTTTGTACATCAACTCTAGTTCTCAATGCCACCTATTCAGTCTGTTTTCCACATCTCAGACTCAAAATGGAGAGTCCCGTTATTATTCAAATGGTACTTTCTGCTGTCTCATCTCATTTTCTGAACCGCTTTATCCTCACTAGGGTCACGGGGGGTGCTGGAGCCTATCCCAGCTGACTCCGGGCCAGAAGTGGGGGACACCCTGAATCGGTGGCCAGCTGATCGCAGGGCACAAGGAGACGGACAACCATGCACATTCACACTCACACTCACACCTAGGGGCAATTTAGAGTGTCCAATCAGCCTACCATGCATGTCTTTGGAATGTGGGAGGAAACCAGAGTACCCAGAGGAAACCCACACAGGGAATATGCAAACTCCACACAGGTGGGACATGACCTGGATTTGAACCCAGGACCCCAGGGCTGTGAGGCCGACGCATTAACCACTCGTTCCACCGGGCCGCTCTATTTTCTGCTTTTTTCCTTTTTCTTTTTTTTCTTTTTAGTAAATCTATTCCACACCTTCTGCGGATGACTCCGCACGGTTGAAAAATCTGATGTGGAGGAGGCGTGGGCTGACAAGCAACAGACCGAGTCTTTTCAAAGTCAAATTACTAGTGAGATCAGAACATAAAAACTGCATCAGAAGAAGCATGCATTACATATATCTGTCAAGCTGCACACAACGATGAGTGTTCTTAAAGTGCATTGCGTGGAAGCAGCTGCCATAGCTTGAAGGCCACCCATGCATGTGCTGCAAACAGCATTGGCCAGCTGAGTGGTAGAGAAGATCAGTCAGCTGAGTGCTGGCAACACATCATTATATTTATCTATATACATGCCTAAAAATAACTGCTTGAAAGCTCATGTTGGGTATGCAGTGAAACCTTGCTACTTCGCGCTTCGGTTATCGATGTTTCACTACATCGCAGATTTTTTCTGGGGATTTTTTTTAATATTTTTTAATTCATCTTCCATACCACCCATCTTCGAAAGGGTCGCGGCGATAATCGAGGTGTTACTGTACATTCATACATTGCAACCAGGTGCTTCTTGTTTCTGGAGTATTCCCATTGGTTAAACCAGGTGTGTCAGACAGAGGGTTGGTTCGCGGGCCGCTTTAACGTCAACTTGATTTCATGTGGGCCGGACCATTTTAGATATAATATTTAGATTTTTTTAAATAAATGGATTAAAAGAACTGCATTAAAAGCCCTGAATATTGAGTTTTTTATATATCTAAAACAATGTTTATTTTAGCTTTTTAAATATATTTTTAGATTTTACAAAATGTTTTTTTTAACTAAAAATACAGAAAAAATGATTAAAAAATTACAATTATTGATTTAAAAGGGGGGAAATCAGAAAATTTAATATACATCTATACTCTTCATTTGAATTTGATCCTAAAACAGAAAGTCGGCACTCATGATTTACTTCCCCGGGCCACACAAAATGATGCAGCGGGCCAGAATTGGCCCCCGGGCCGCCACTTTGACACATGTGGGTTACATGTGGGTCTTTGCTAGATCGGTTGGAACAAAAACTTGCACTCACAGTGGCCCTCGCAGACTGGTTTGCCAACCCCTGGCCTAAACCCTTTAAAATTATAAACTATACCAGTTTTGAACATAAACCTTACAAACACCGTACGAGTCGTAAGGTGTTTGTAAGGTTTTTGGGGGGTTTGTAAGGGGAATCATAATCATTTATAAGGGCAGTTATCGGCAGAGGTTGACAGGTATGTAACTTGGATTCTTTTCATATCTTGGAACAAAATGGCTCCCATCGAAGCTTTTCGTGGCGTGACTATTTCGTATGCTGAAGCATTCTTAAGTAGAGGTACTATTGTATACAGTGGCGGTCCGTGCATTTTCTCGTAGCGCCTTCAACGGGTAAAATCCACTTCCTAGCAGCATTTAATGATTAAATACAAATACTGGAGCTTAAATACAAACAGTTGATTTTCCCGTGAAAAGACAGCAATGGACGTCAATGGCGAAACGGCAAAAATTGCACTAAAATTGGGTAAAATCCACTTCCTAGCAGCATTTAGTGATTAAATACAAACACTGGAGCTTAAATACAAACACTGGAGCTTTTCAGCTTTCAGAACCGGGCCCACAATTGAAATATTATTTAGCAATATAACCATATTTTACTCACCAAAAATCATTTTTAACTGTACACAATATCCATCCTCCTTTCTTTCTTCCTTCTTTTCTATCGCCATCGAAGCTAATGCTGAAAGTCGAGGCTGTCCTGTCGTATTTCTGGCATAGTCCGTCTTGAAAATGGCTTTAAATCAACACAACAATATATTTGCTTGTGCAGCCCGCTCCAAATACAGTTTGGTATCTCTGGCTAATACTAGCCTCATAGTTGGTGAAAGTGATGACGTATCCCTATGCCTGTGACAAGGCAATGGCGTATCCCTACGCCTGCGACAAGGCATTGTGGTGTTGCCAAATTCAACATAGGTGGACCGACCTGGATTTGAACCCAGGACCCCAGAGCTGTGAGGCCGACGCGCAAACCACTCATCCGCCGGGTCGCCCATTCATAGATATTAATCATTACATTTTATTATTACTAAATCATTTATGTGTAGTAGAAATACACCTGCTTATGGCAGGTGTGATACTGGTGTGTGCCCATAGCGAGCAATGATGATGTTGCTCACACTGGTACTCAGTGTGCTCAGGGAGGTTGTCTTTCTGCCCAGACAAACAAAAAATTAGAGGGAACATTGATTGACGGACAAAATATAATATATGATTCAGATATTTCTTAGGCCAGCAGAGAAGGCCTTGAAGGCCCTGACGGCCCACCACTCAGAAAATTGTTGCTGACAGGATTAGTCATTAGAGAACAGAAAGGAGACCAATTTATTCATCCTCAATGGTGATTGTTCCTAATGTATATTAGGAACAATCACCATTGAGGATGATTAAATTGGTCTCCTTTCTGTTGACTAATCCTGTCAGCAACAATTTTGTTTACCTGATAGAATTTTTTTCATTGCCAGAACTAAGAAAAATAAAGCATCATTTTGGATGGTATTGTGCAACTGTGCTACCTAACCCGTGAGGTAAGCATTCAGTCAACCCAACCACCCACCCCTCCTCTTTTCTACCCTCTACACCGCCCACCATGCAGTGTCGCGCGCGCACCGCCGAGGGAGTGGGAGTGGAAGTGGGAGTGTGTGCTGGTCTTGGTTCGTACTGCTGCTGCGGGCTCCACGATGGGATAGCCTCGTCATGTGCATGTGGCGCCGGCCGTCGATAGCGCTTAATTCGGACCAGGATTCGGGACGCGGTGTGCCTGTAACCAGCCGGCAGTCTTTGGACACACCCGTGTCGATGGATATTTTCACAGATCCATCCGAGGAAAGTCAGCGTTTTGGCCCCATGGAGAACAGAATTTACCGGCACTGAGGTGGAATATCCCGGGCAGAGGAAGAACGGATACAGCAACGTCCTTCCTTTGTTATTGTTGCCAGGATACCCTTTCACTTTTTGTCCATTTGATGTTCAAAATGGATTGAGAAAGGATCGGATCGTTCAGCATTCTTAATTAGGAGACAGCCGCATCTGAGACGCCCGGCAAGGGGGTGTCGTTGGACGGCGAGGGCCCACTGCTGCTTCCCGTGGAACGGAGGACACCGGAGCACAGAGTGAGGGAGTGAGGCAGGGAGGGACGACAGGGGTACCCCGGGCATCCTTTACCGGGAGACAGGGGTTGTGCGGCGGCTCCATGAGGAGGGCCAGCCCTGCAGAACCCAGTCGGAGTAGAGAGAGAGAGGGGACCAGTGGTGGGCCAGTTTGGAAGTTTGGATGCATATGATCACAACCACCATGATTTTTATGATTCTGGGTGCTTCATTTGTAATGGTAAGACGCAAAATGCTTACACGTCCAGTAACGCCCCTCTTGCACGCTTCAGCTCAATCTGATCGAATTAAATGTAACCTTGCAGCAGCTCAATTCAAGACAAGTTTGCTTGCCTTTATCATCACCTTCCTTCATAAATAAATAATCCATTTCAGCCGTGCCCCCCTCCTCCACCTGCTTCTTCCCCAGGCATCCTCCTCCCGCTCATTTTAGAATCTGGAGCTTTTCTTCGCTCTCTTTTTAACCAGACGTCGCGGGGGTCGTTTTTTCCCCCTCAGTGTTTTGTTGTTTTTGTGATATAAATCAGGACCCCCACCCCCTTTTTTGCCCGTCATGTTTCAGCTGATTGGCGTGTGTTTTTGCAGGCGATCGCCTGTTTAATGGACATGAACGCACTACTGGATCGCTTTCACAACTACATCCTGCCACATCTACGAGGGGAGGACCGCGTCTGTCACTGCAACTGTGGGAGGTAATAAACGCCGTCGTGTGCGTACCATTCTCTTTTCAACGCTTTACCAGTCGTTTTCTTAAGAGGAGGCCCGAAGACGGGCGGGGGGCTTGTGTGGCGATGGATCTTCGCGACGGCGTCCCCTTATTCCGACACAGTATTTTGCATGCGGTGCGCCTTTGCTGCATGCAGCCTTGCCGAGGTTTGTGTCGGAGGCGCCATAAATAGGTGATGGAGTGTGAGCATCAAGTGCACATGCTCTCAACGGGCCTGGAAAATAACGCTGGCTACGATAAATGGCTGGCGGATGAGGCTGAAGATGTGCTAAGAGAGTGTGTAATGTTTGGGGGAAACGGCAGCGGAAGCGGCAATCATCTCATCCATGAATTCATTAATTTGCACCAGAATGCATTTCGTTGAACTGTAAGAGTGTCTGATACTGCAGGGCAGACGTTGTCCTCTTTTTCTGGACTGTTGCTTCCATTTACGCTAAATTTGACATGAAAAAGCAGACTGCATATACAAGATAATACTTGGGCAAAGTGCCGGGTAACATGTTTTCTATTAGGTTTAATAGCTTTGCGAGTAAGATGGTTCGTCTGTGATTTGTCGATTCATCGTACAGTCTTAACAAGCTCAAGTGTTGAACCACTTCGGGGCCATCTGATGATTGAGCCAATCAGGCGTAACCAGGAAGCGACTATCTGCTTCCTTACTATGGCGGAATGCAAAGTGGTTCTGGCAATTCTGGAAGTTTTGGCAGTAATACAATTTTCTCAATTGGTCTAGTGCATGATTGGAGCAGATGTGAGCTGGTCCACCTGAGGACAGTGGGCGTGTCACGATGCTCTTACCGACCTGAGGACGGTGGGCGTGTCACGATGCTCTTACGTTCGCCTTGCCATCCTCGTCAGTGTCATTCAAAAAAATGATTTGTTTTTTTAATTTGACGATATCCCTTCCGCTGTTGTGAGATGAAACCTGGCTTCGATTACCTGCATATTTTCAGTCACATTGATTAGAATCTTCAAAATATTGCTATATTTATCACAAAAATAGTGGTTGAAATATTTTTTGCTAAATAATGGCCTGAAATCATTTTTTTGTAAATATATTAAATACCCGTATTAGAATTAGGCATGTATAAATATGTAAAATCCATATGTTTTGCCATGTATCATTTATACGTGTTATAAAAACTATCTTCATAAAACAGATTTTTGAAGGATTTATCGATATTTTTTTCACAGTAAGTAATCTAGAAAAGTATCCACTTTGGTGGTAGCGATCCAAATGAGAATTGTTGCTTGGTTCTATATTCCGCTCACACTTTCAAATGTATCTTTCTGCACTCAACATGTGTTAAACGAGAGGATAATGAAGTCTATTTTGTGCCAAACTACATGGAGAGATGTTTTGGTGTTAATGGAAAGTGGAATCAAAAGGAGAACTGGAAGAACCGAAAAAATGATCAAGCATCAGGAGAAACAAACTATCAAAGACTTAAAGGAATTTGACAAAAGAGAACTAGACTCTAGAGACTCCGAGTCAAGTAAAAGGAAATAAATCTGGAGTGACAGTAAAGGAGCACACAGTTGGATGAACACAAGGGAATATAAGGAGGTGGAGGGATTACACTAAATTGAAAAGTTACTAAAAAGCACGGCGGTGGCGTGGTCAATGGCACTGTGACATGATCATTCACGACATGTGGAATACTTTTAGTAATGCCCTAGACCCCTAGAATTGATTTACATATTGATTCAGAGGTGCAATTCATGTTTTGGTCTAGAGAAATATACTGACGCCTAGTTGACTTGTCAGCGGAGCTCCATATCTGTTTGCTTTGCGCCAAAATTTAGGCCCGTCTTCGGCCGCGTAGTAAACATTAGGTGTGCCATTTTGTTAAGAAGAAGCAAAGACTCATGCATCAAAGTTTGAGACTTTGTACTGAAATTGGTGATTTATATCTGTTAATTTCTTATTCTTTAAACTTTCACTTTGCACCATTCCAGTCCACAAAAAGCACTTTACGTTTTATGTAGTCCATAAGAAAAGGTCCAATGTTGTTGCTTTTATTTATTTAATGAATGCTCCTCTCATGCTTGTATAATGTTTTCTCGCGGCACTTTAGTTTGCTCATTACTACTAGTTTAATTGAAGACTTTCTCCACAGTAAAAGGTTGTTTGTTTATCTATGTTTTGCCATTGGCAGATTATCAGTGCGTACATAACCCGCTTCTCAAAATAGACCAAAACATACCCGCTAGCCAGTAAAGAAATGGCTGACGGAAAGGTTTCAAAAAATATTTTAAAATTTCACAGCTGGAAGCAGTTTTTATGGGCTACGAGTTTACTTATTACGTTAGCGTGATATGAGCTACCGGAGATGAATGAATGAATTCACATGCAGGTAAGCCAGGCGGGACACAAGTGTGGGTTGGTTGGTTGGTTGGTTGGACTGAGAATTATTTAACAGAAAAATAATTTTACAAACTTTTCAGAGAAAACCACAAAATAACAATTAAAAGAGCAAAAACAAACTTGCACGAACAGATGCCGAGACAATAAGATGCAGGTGGGTGACAGTAGAGGCAGAGATGGGCGGAGATACATTAACATGAATATAAATATATTCATTAATATGTGCTGTCCCTTATTAAATAAATCAAACTCAAACAATGGGAGAAACGAAAAGTTACATAGAGGGAAACCTCTATATATCTTAAAAAACTATAACCTAGCAGTACTAACGTGTTACTAATGATTGTACGCATTCTACTACCGTATTTTCTCGCATATAAGCTGTATTTGTTGTAAGATAAGATGACTAAGTCGCTTAGCAATTGCTTGTTCATATTGTATCAGTTTTTGTAAGTATAGAAACATCGTTTTCATAGAAACTTGACACTGATTAACCAGATAACATTTGTAACAAAAAAATGATGACTGAATAAAGGGTACAGCTTATATGCACACAAGACTTACAGCGTTGCGATATTCTTTTTCCCCAGTAAATGTCGGCAAATTAACATTTACTCTTTGCTGGTTATTTTCAGTTTTGCAGTAAGAAAACAATCGTCACTAGATGAATTACCAACTTCCTTATAACATTGACCCTAATAATGTGCTTTGGATTCATACATTATCTCAGAAATATAGAATTTTTCTTAAGATTTTCCCTTCAAAGTAACACATTTATACTCCCTATTAAAACCATGAATATGGAGGTGAAAATTTTGGGAACGGCTTATACGCGAGAAATTCCACAGTTCAACGATTTACGGCTTATACAACTTTTTGCCAAATTATATAGACAGTGCACATTATAGATCTAACAGGTGTCTATGTTTTTTCTGCAGACATCACGTCCACTATGTCATTCCATACGACGGGGACCATTCCCTGGTGGACTCCTCAGAGAACTACTTTGTAAGTGACAGTGTGACCAAGCAAGAGATGGACTTGATGCTGGGCCTGCTGCTGGGCTTCTGCATCAGCTGGCTCTTGCTGTGGCTGGACGGCATCCTGCACTGCGCCGTCCGGGCCTGGAGGTCGAGCCGCTACTATGGTAAGATGCCCTTTGCGTTACTCCCACTGCAGACACTTTGACATTTCATATTTTCAAATCATGAAATGGAGGTTATTCAGACTTCACACGGGACACTTGCATGAAGATAAAACAAATGTTTCCCACTGGGAAATAATGGAAATAAAACTCATTCTCCAGTTGTTTTTTTAACTGTACAGGCATTTTGACATGCGTGAAGAAATTAAACTTGTGTGTATGTGTGTGTGTGTGAGAGAGACAAACAAAATGTATAAAGTCCGTCATAGTTGAATCGATCCAATGTTTTTCTAGATATGTTTTGCTGATACTTAATTTTTCATCCAATAAAAAAATGCAAAAAAAATGGATTAAATGACAATATTTTTAGTATTGAAGTAAACCTCGGTGGTACCTGCTCACAAATACTCGTGTCACACAATGCTCTCCTACCCACATTAGTTTCTCTTGAAATTGTGAGAATAAGATGCTTTCACTCTGTTCTGTAAAATATAGCTAAGTAAATAGCAATATTGTTTAAAACCCTAAAAGTTAAATCCCAGGGAAAGAACGTTTTATAGCTTGAAGCGCATTTCTTTTACATTAACAGGCTCTTCTCATCCTCTCAAAAAAGCACTCAGCAACGTGTCACACATGACATTTCCTCGATAGGAAGATACCGAAACATAGTCAGAGCTAAGATCATTTTATCTCACTGATGATCTCATGTCAAAAAGGTTGATTACACATCTGAATATTGTCTCCATAACTACATGCCCTACGTCATCTTTGTACAATATAATGGGACATCTAGTAACTCTATGAAAAATAGACATAGGAGTAAATTGGAATATGTTAAAAGCCCAATTTCAATGTATTCATCCACGCCTCCATCAACTCATACATTTTTTTCTACGGCTTATCCTGGAGCCTCTCTTTGTTGATGTCAAGTGAAAGGCAGACTAGACTCGGACTGTCAATCAAACATAGGGCACATCAAGAAGCAGACAACCATCCACACTCGCATTCAGACTGACGTTGAGTGGCAAATAAACCCATACCGCATGTTGAGAAGCACTACACTATCAGTGACAGTCCAGTCCCCCACAGTACTCACAGTCCAGTATTATTTGACTCCAATGTGACTCCTTGTAGTCCTTGTACTGAAGTCAGCTAGGATAGGCTCCAGCTCCCCCGCAACGGAATAAACAGTTCAAGCGTTCGAGAAAATGAATGGTTAGGTCATCCAAATCCTTTATTGACAAGAGTGCATCTCAGCTCATTTTCTGAACCGCTTTATCCTCATTAGGGTCACAGGGGGGGGGGGGGGGGGGGTGCATGAGCCAATCCCAGCTGTCTCCAGGCCAGAGGCAGGGGACACCCTGAATCGGTGGCCAGCCAGCAGGGGACAAGTAGATGGACAACCATACACACTCACACCCATACCTAGGGGCAATTTAGAGTGTCCAATCAGCATGTTTTTGGAATGTGGGAGGAAACCGGAGTACCCGGAGGAAACCCACGCAGGCTGGGAGAACATGTAAACTCCACACAGATGGACATGACCTGGATTCGAACTCAGGACCCCAAAGCTGTGAGGCCGACGCGCTAACCACTCGCGGCACTGGTCCGCTTGACATGAGTTAAATCACTGAATTTATTGTACTCCTAAAAGATACCTACAATATACAAAGATACTGACTTCAGTCATCAAAATACTCATTCATCCATTCATCTTTTGTTCCGCTTATGGGACATGGAGGTGCTGTTTTCTCAGTACACCCTGAATTGGTGAACAGCCAATTGAGGTACCCGGAGAAAAGCCACGCATGTGCACGGTGGGTGTGCTGGAGCCTATCCCAGCTAACTACGGCCAGCCAATCACAGGGCACAAGGAGATGGACAACCATTCATGCTCACAATCATACCTAGGGGCAATTTAGAGTGTTCAACCAACCTAACAAGCATGTTTTGGGGATGTGGGAAGAAACTGGAGTACCCGGAGAACAACATGTTCATAAATATCCGAATTAAGTGTGACCAAGCGCAAATTACATGAATTGATTTTTGGTAGAGACTTCCTGCATTCACAAATTCGCCCACTTGACCATTTTTGGGGATAAACCTATTTTTTATTATTTGCTGAGAAAGTCATTTTTGTGCTGTTTTCGTGCTTGGGCTAATGACCAATATGAAAATTGTACATTCGTGACATCTTGGCGTAAGGAACTTTAAAGTTGGACTGGCAAGTGTTGGATTAGCGTCCGTTAGCCTAGCTCATTAGCTTGTTTGCTTGTGGCAATTACAAACTCTTTTTGTCAGGCAACGAATTACACAAGGGAGGCCTTGCTTGTTCTGACTTCTTGGCACAATTTTCATTGTGTGTTACCCGCATTCATGTGTTTATATAACCTAAAAGTGAGCCCAGCCATGCAGTCTGCATTAGTTAGTTTTTCTGATGCCATATGCTGGAATCCAATTAAAACTTGATAGTGGTGCCCTTAATTTCTTCTTTTTCTTGTGGCTTTTCTTTGTCATTTGTATGGTTATGGATTATATAACATCCAGAATGTTATCATGCTGGAGCGACCATCTGCTTTTGCATCTAAAATTGGAATGCATTCAGTCATTTGGCACAAATGAGTCAAAGGTTCTAGTAAAAAAAAAGAAGATGATCTAACATTATGTGTTTGCTGGGGCTCAAGTCTATCGGATTTGAAACATAATGGAATGTTCACTGATAGTTATTGGCCTCTGTCAAAAGAATAGAAAAAACGAGTTTTCAAACCGTTTAAATGGCAATCACAGCGTTTAATGTTAGATAAAAAATGAATGAGTATATTTATAGCTCTATATAGCTTTGTCTCACAGAGAAATCCTTCAGCCTAATATCAATGTAAAATATCATTGACACGCTAACGATTAGCACTGATCATTAGTTTATTTTGGAAAGAATTGATTTTTGAACATAGAGAAACACATTTAGACAGATAGTAGGAGACATGTATTTTTATTTTCTTCAAAAATGACTTGTTATTTTTAGAGAAGTAGTACAAGTAAAATAAATCAGTGAGTCTTTTTTGTGTCTGTCTAACTATGTCGGACTCTCCTGGGTTCCAAACCGGACACACCAGAAGAATAATTAATTAAGCAAACTGTTTGATCCTTTACATTACATTTAATTTGTTCTATTTAAACTTCATTATTATAGAATGCTATTTTACGCAATTAACCTCCTAAGACCCAGTCTCTTGCAAGGCATGCATTTTTATTTTCTCTTTGATATTTAGGCTAATTGGGACCCGATGAGTGGAAAAACAAAGAATTATCTTTTTACATGATGTAGTTTCTGACAAAAAATTATGTCATAATATCATAAGTGGACGCCAGGCCCTTGTAGTCCTAAATTTAACATTGTAGTCTTTGACAACCAGAAATGTGAGGTCCGCACATAGTCGGTTAAAATGTTTTTATTTGTTTGTATCTGATGTGAAATGGGATTAATCAATTTCAACTCATTTTAATTGAGAAGAGACAATTTGAGGTGTTTTGAGTTACAAGCCTTATCATGAATGTATTAAACTCATGTCTCAAGGTCCCGCTGTTTCTGAAATAGCAAACGTATTTGTTGTAGTATTTTATTCAAACACATCAAAGTATATAAATAAGTTAGAACAATCAATAAAACACAAATAATACACTAGGTAATGTATATGCCGCTAAATCAATATTTAAAAATACAAAATGTGTGCATTCTCATTGTCATCTGTAGGGACACAACAATAAACAAGTAGAATAGCAGAAAAAAACTGCAGCAAGACCCACAAAATTGAAGCATCCATCAAGTATTTATTGTATTTCTTTTTGTGGTGGAAGGGAATGCCCCTTGTGTATGAATAAGCGTGAGTGTGTGGGTCATACTTATTTTGTCTCACGGCAACAAAAACTGAAGGTGTGGCCGACAACAAGAGCAAGGATTTCTGCGTGTGTGTGTGCGTGTGTGTGTGCGTGTGTGTGTGTGTGTGTGTGTGTGTGTGTGTGTGTGTGTAGTTGGCCGTAATAGATGGAGGTTCAAGAACAAGGTGGTGTCACATCCCTACCCGCAGTTCCACGCCATCCTTTTCTGCCCAAGTTCTAAAAATAGAAGAGAGTGAACAGCTGGAATGGCAAATGAGAAAGATACAAACAAAATAAACACACACAGACACACACTGGGATGCTCTTATTGCAGCGGGGATTGCATTTTTCAAGCTCTATTCGATATTATAACAACAAGAAAATAATGAGAAAGTTTCTCCGTTCACTTTAAATGATAAAAAATACAAATCCAATTTCCAAAGTATGCATTGTCATCTCCATCCTTTTATTAAAATGAGAGAGACTGGTCTTTGTTTGCCCTGGTTTTCCTTTGGATACCCTTCAGAGCAGTCCTTGTGGACAGCATGGCCCATTCACAGCTATAAATAACTCAACCCCTGCATCCCGCACACCCCCCCACATCCTTGCTCGACTTCATGCTCTCTACTCCTCCTTCTCCTCCTCCTGCTTGTCTTTTAGTTGGGCATTTTTTTCCTCCTGTCTCTGAGAGCCTTGCTTCACCTTCTTCACTTTATAACCTGCAAACAAAAATGTCTGCCCTCCTCCTCACCTCACGCCTTCAAAATTCAATGTTGACCCCCGAGATGGTCACCGCCTGTTCTTTGCTTTTCATGCATTTCAATTTTTATCTACAGTATGTCTTGCATTTTCTTTTCCTGTTTCATGCCGTTTTCTATTCTGGGAGGAGGTTTGTAATGGCCAATGTTTCATCTATCTAATCATGTCCCTCTTTTAATTTCTACACATTTAAGTGTCCTCACAATTATTAGACTGGCTGGCCCCAGTTAAGAGATAACATTTTTAAGACAAAATATAATCAAACATTGATGTGATTTGACCTATTTTTTATGTCTTTTCACACATAAAACCCAGTGGCGGTCCGTGAATTTTCTCCTAGCGCCTTCAACGAATCAATCCAACCCTCAAAAACTATTTTATGGCTATAAAACCTCGACTGCAGCTACAGCTGCGACACATAAAAAATAATCAATAAAGCAATGCACAAAAATTGGGTAAAATCCACTTCCTAGCAGCATTTAATGATCAAATACTGGAGCTTTTCAGACATTACAACCGGGCCAGGGGGTGATTTTCCCGGGAAAATACAGCGATGAACGTCAATGGCGTACCGGCAAACATTGCCCGAAAATGGGGTAAAATCCAGCCGAGCTTTTTAGACATCAGAACCGGGCCCACAATTGAAATATTATTTTGGAATATAGCCATATTTTACTCACCAAAAAATCTTTTTAACTGTACACAATATCCACCCTCTCTTTCTTCCTTCTTTTATATCGCCATCGAAGCTAATGCTGAAAGTCGAGCCTGTCCTGTTGTATTTCTGGCATAGTCCATCTTGAAAATGGCTTTAAATCAACCCAACAATATATTTGCTTGTGCAGCTAGCTCCAGATACAGTTTGGTAGCTCTGGCTAATTACTAGCCAATCATAAATGGTGAAAGCGATGACGTATCCCTAGGACTGCGACAAGGCATTGTGGTGTTGCCAACTCGAAATCTGATTGGTTAAAGCAACAGTCTTATCAACGCTTGTTTAATGCAGCAGAGCCTGCAGAACTGATTGTGAAGGCCTTGAGGCAGATTTCTGACCCTGGCAACAAATAATGGCTAAAATGTGATTGGTTAAATGCTTCAATATGAAAACACATATCTGGAAGCAGTGCAACCAGGGGTAAAAGCAATGAAAGGAAGCTAACAGACCATTTGGAATTATTTAATAAGTATTGATGGACAAAATATAATATATGATTCAGATATTTCTTAGGCCAGCAGAGAAGGCCTTGAAGGCCCTGAGGGCCCGCCACTGATAAAACCCTGTGCATGATAAATAGTTTGAGGAGCACTCTAAGACCAGACGAAACAATGTTATGTTCTCAATAACAAGTTTTATTTAAAAAAAACACAACATGCAAGTCCAAGATAAGAGTCTTATAAACACACTGTAATTACAAAGTGACTTGTTTTGCAATGCCTGCTGAAAAGAAATACTAACATGCTCATCATTATTCACACATGGACATGCCTATTTATTTAGTCAATATGAGTGCATGCAAAAAATTGTGTAGGTAGACAAAAGTGTGCAAGAAAATGGTTAACTGATATGAATAAGTCCGTATGCTGATAGTTTAGCGAACTCACTCAACAAAGCCTGCCGGAAATGATCAGGAATTGTGACAAGGTCACTAGACAATAGATTACTCTGTAACGTTGGATTAATTATATACTAATTAAGATGAAAGAATAATCAGAGAATCACATTTTTTTCTTTCTCCAGATACCCCATCCTGGTCGTGGCTGCCTCAGTTCTGCAACCTTCGAGAGTTGCGTCGCAGGGCCCAGCTCCGACAGTTGGATGACTCCAGTGGCAACATGGTGCACATCAAGCAGAAGCTCTACCACAACGGCCATCCAAGCCCCCGTCATCTCTGACTTAAAAGCACCACCACAAACACACAACCAAATCTGAGCCTGTCTGTCTAGAATGCACCTCACCCTAACCCCAACCTCACGGCATGGTGGCCTGGAATACCCCCCTCCTTACCCCGTTGAAGAACGTCCCCCTCTGAAAAGCCCTGTAAAACATTTTTCAGTCAGAAGCGGGCCCCCGTCAAAGCCCCAATTGAAGCAAGATGGGTCCAACACTTTGGGAGCAGGAAAAACAAAAACACCTATCGTTTTTAAGGGTGTTTTTTTCTGTATAGAGACATTTTCTGTGTTCATTGTTTAACTTGGCATGCTCTTTTAGAACAGGGTACGATGTGGGCAGTGTTTGAGTTTTTATTTTGGCTGGGAGAGTTGTTGCCTGGGGGGGTGAATGCAACTCTTGGGTGGGTGTTTTAGTGATGTTAGATCGCTGCTTGTGTACATAAGTATAAATATGGACAAGGGATATAAAAATGAGAGAGTGGGGGGGTTGTTGACTTGTTTATCACTCATGATTGACTTGGTGGCTCCACATGACAGTAACCCAACAGGACAACAATGACTATGTTTTAAAACTGGATGTGAAATACTGCTCTCAAAAAAAAGAGACACAGCTGAATTAGCTTTATAGTGAATTACCTGAATGTAATATTTTTTTCCTGTAAATATGTAAAGGGGAGAACATGAAAGGTGTTGTGGTTTGGGTTCTCTTTGCTACGTTTGTTTAAATATTCTGGAGGAACATAAGTGCTTCCCGCTTTGATGTATGTACACCTCCTTTTATTTTCTCACCTTTGTGTTTATTTGACTTCCAGTTGCCCGCCATTTTTCACGGAACTCAAACATGCCCAATGAGAAAAGTGCAGTTCAGCGTGGAGAACCCCAACCAGACCCCTATTTCCTACTCCCTGTCCAGACATTGCTGTTGTGAGGATGAAATGTCTGTTTTATTAAAAGTGCCATTGAAGCACAGCAGTGAACTCTGATGTCTGAAAGTGTCAATACACACACCTACACATGCACTCGAGATCATGCGTAGATGCTGCTCATTCAACGCAATTAAAGGCGATAAATAATCAATCCATTTGAACACGAAGGTGCTGTCCAAGTTGGATTCGACATCGATCACTTTCACAAGAATGTATGAGAAGTCTTACATTAGTATAAACACATTATACATACATAAACATTACTGAACCTGACTTCAAAGTTTGCACAATGTTACAAGTTTCGCTGGACTTAAAGTATACTACAGTAAATCTATAATTCATTTACTTTTGTATTACACTTTTGATTGCCAATAAAATGTAATGACTACTAAAGAACTATATATTGATAGCTCGCTTACTAGATAGATAATCAGACAGATACTAGATAAATATTTTGCAGTATAATATTAAAGAACTCTTAGTAATATCACCTCTGCTTCATTCCTTCTATGCTGCTATATTTGATTATTTGATTTTTTTTCTGCACTTGGAGCGCTCAAAACATTTTACAGGAGACATTTAGCCAAAAATATCCTGGAATACAATTTAGTGGTGACCAGTCCTTGTATTTTCTTCAAAAACTGTGACAGTAGTGGTTAAAAGTACCAAAGCTCCTCTGGGGCACAGGCCTCAAAACACATTATATATCAAAGATAAGAGAAAGGAGAGAGCAAGGAGCGCTGCATCTCACAGTCCCGTGCTGTCCTGCTTTGGGGAAAGGATAACGTGGCTAGACAGGTCTGACACAGATTTACCCATCCTGGAAATTTGTCCCACTTAGAAAGGAAGACACTGGACTTCCAGTGAAAGAGCTTAATGAGACAAACTGGCAGTGTTATGACAGAACCAGTCACTATGTGACTAAAGTTTCACTTGTGAAAGCTCACATTGCCTTTGTGTTCAAAGGCTGCTCCCACGTATACGTACTCAGCTTCAATTGATATAAATGTCAGTTGATGTTTATATGAGATAGATGAAATATTATTTTGTGTAAAAAAAATGGAGAACATTGGCTCTATTACTGTATGCCACAGAAGGTACAATACTTCCATTTGAGTTTGAGTTTGATTTATTTAACTAAGGGACAGTACATATTAATGAACATACTTCACATAGTCACGTTAATGAACATATAGCAGTGGCGGTACGTGAATTTTCTAGTGACGCCTTCAGCTATCGGAATCAATCCAACCCTCAAAAACTATTTTATGGCTATTAAACCTCTACTGCAGCTACAGCTGCGACGCATAAAAAATCATCAATAATAACCTCATACAATTGAAATATTATTTAGGAATATAGCCATATTTTACACACCAAAAATCATTTTTAACTGTACACAATATCCATCCTCCTTTCTTTCCTCCTTTTCTATCGCCATCGAAGCTAATGCTGAAAGTCTAGCCTGTCCTGTCGTATTTCTGGCATATGTTTTTTTTTTATTTAGTGCTGAAAATGTTCATTCCCGGTTGTGACAGGCTTGCTTGCTTTGGAGTTGTCCGACCTTTCTTAATGATGTCCAGCTCTTTTTTTTCTTGAAAAGTCCGTCTTGAAAATGGCTTTGACAGTAAATCTGCAAACAAATCCATTTCTTCTCATCCTTCAGCCATTGCGGGTTGACAAAACCGCTATTAAATCAACACAACAATATATTTGCTTGTGCAGCTCGCTCCAGATACAGTTTGGTAGCTCTGGCTAGTCCACTCTATCACTAGCCAATCATAGTTGGTGAAAGCGATGACGTATCCCTACGCCTGCGAGAAGGCCTTGGTGTCTCCAAATCGAATTCTGATTGGTTAAAGCAACAGTCTTATCGACGCTTATTTAATGCAGCAGAGCCTGCAGAACTGATTGTGAAGATCTTGAGGCAGATTTCTGACCCTGGCAACAAATAATGGCTGAAATGTGATTGGTTAAATGCTTCAATGTGAAAACACACATCTGGAAGCAGTGCAACCAGGGGGAAAAGCAATGAACGGAAGCTAACAGACAATTTGGAATTATTTAATAAGTATTCATGGACAAAATATAATTAACATCAGTCTGTGATTCAGATATTTCTTATGCCAGCAGAGAAGGCCTTGAAGGAGAAGCCTAATTTCTATCTTAAGTCCCTTGTGCAGGTTGAAGATATAATAAATAACAAAAAATATGAATGAAAATTGAAAGTAACCACACAAAAATAAAAACTGAATATTTACTCCTCATTTTGATCCATTCAATAAACAAACAATGAGGTAAAGTATAACAAAAATAAAGAATAAAGAGAACACAGCAATTGAGAGGCTCAAAAACAGCATTTGAACAGTTTTAGGTCAACAATTAGCAAAATAGTTGTGGATTTCTTTAATAATCCATATATAAAGGAATGACAATGAATTAGTGACTGGCAACAACACTGTTAAAGTCAATTACTTAAATGTACTGTACGCGTAACTGACCACCGTCACCCACGGCCATGCAAGGGAAGATAAGGCGTGGCCTGTCACGTAACATTCACAACTAACGTGCACCTGCCATAAAGAATTAGTTACCAGGCTTAAAAAACACAAACATCTCTAAATAGTACTTTTATAAATAATTTATTTGAAATAAAAGTATCTAGATTTATATATACTGTGTACCACAAAAGCGGAAGTCAACAACTGACTCGTTTCCGTTCATCTACGTCATCTAAATGCACCAGAAAAGAGGCGTGGTTTTAGTCAGGACCCTTCCAGGTGTTGTACAACTCTCCGACTGCTCCCTTTGTTTCACTTTCTTCGATTAAAAAAAAAAATGTCGGTGCTTTGTGTCGCTTTGAGCCGAAGTGCTTTGGCCGTCAGGAACTCTGGCATTGTGGTGGTAAGTCGCCTTCAAGGCACTGCACTCAAAGCGTCTATGTCTACTTGGACACATACGAGCGGTTGCTTTTATGTAATATACGAGAATCTATATTATTTTGTAAGTTTATTCTATGTGGCTGTGTATCACCACGTCAATTTTGTGTCAAAATGTGTTTGAACAAAGAAAGTAATATCTGTAAAATACCAATACTCAAAGTAGGATCTTACCAAAATATCGTTAAAGTGTGATAGTGTAGTTCGTCTATTATAACTATTAATGATATTAATTATTAATATGGAGTTTTTCTTCTATTCGGCTGACATTGTCACAAAGACAGTTGGGTAACAAAGGTAGCAAAGTGATGTAACACTAGCACGCAGTTCACTCAAGGAACCGCTAGATGGAGACGTGGTATCCAAAAAGAGTAATTCAACCACCAAAAAATAGTTACTCGTTGTTTATCGAATTTTAACATTAATTAGTGGTCTGAAATCCGGGCTAGCATGTTTTGCTGCATGGTCTGGATTTCTAATATGGATTTAGTGTGAATTTATATATTTTATATATTCTAATTTACATGCACTACATGCACTGGCTCATTTTTTACTGTCTCTGAAATTAAATCAGACCAATATTTACTCTTTCAAGTCGATTACAATGACCAATGCAATAATTACCATTTTCTAAATGGCAGAAAGTTATTTTCAGAATTTGTCATTACTTTTCTAAAGCCTCATTCATGAAGACTTTGGCCCACAGACGAACTGTAGTTCAATACTAGTTATTATCAAGGCACTCACAGAGCCAAATATTTTTAGTGCCAAACGTTTGAGAACAACTGATCTACTGTGTAATGAATAAAAAGTGGTGGTTTAAACTGTATGTTGTCTGCTATTGGCTGGCAAACAGTCAAGGGTGTTATATTTCAGTGCTTACCCTAATTTACCCTTCAACAATAACATTACTGACAATTTAAAACAATCTTATAGATGGTAACATTTACTAACTTGTCCATTCTGTAGACGGTGCGCTATGCTCAGACTATGGTTTCACCTGCTCCTGAACCCCGGATAAAGAAGTTCCAGATTTACCGCTGGGATCCGGACACTGCTGCAGACAAGCCCCGTATGCAGACATATGAAATTGACCTTAACACGTAAGACATTTGATACATGGTGTCCTCTGGTTATGGACGTCATGGCAGCTCTATTTGAATTTGGTAGACAAAAGATATTTGGATATAGTACTATTTTCTTCCCTTCTAAATACAGTTCTTGGGTATCTGATCGAGACCAATTGGGCGACTTGGACTCGGAGTCACATGCAAAAATTGATAATTTAATTTATTTAATGTAGTTATTAACTTATTTATTACCTATGTATTTATGTCTAAAATGTCTTTCTGTGTCTATTCTCATCCTCTTGCAACTGTGACAATGAAATTTCCCAAATATGGGATGAATAAAGTTATCTAATCTAATGAGCAGAACATTCCTAGTTTTTACTATTATGAAAATAAAGTATTTGACATTCACGCCTAAGAGGCTTTAAGCAAATTTGACAGATCCATGAAACCAGCCACTGTTATTCTTATGCTTAAATGTGCTAAGAAAATAAATAGATGTCACTAGAGCGATGAGTTCTATTGCACTGTAGCTAAAAGTCAGCATTCGAGCCAAACAAAATAAAACCGTGACCACGTGAGTGAGTAAAAAAGAGAAACATAGAGAAATATGACTTACAAATGCAGCACCACATGACCTGCAAACCAACACCCATAGCAAACAAGCATAGAAATTGAAGTTTGGCCTACTGGCTGTATGTGACGGACAAACTTAAGCAGTTTAATATATATACATATTTGGGGGGGGTGATCAAAATGCTGGAGAGCTACTCCAGTTTTTGCATGCACAGTAATACTAGAAAGGATGAGTGGACATGACAGTGTTTGTTTTTAAAAACAGCTGTGGGCCAATGGTTTTGGATGCCCTCATCAAAATCAAGAACGAGATGGACCCTACGCTTACATTCCGACGCTCCTGCCGTGAGGGTGAGAGACTCACTAGAATTCTGTTTAACCACTGCAGTTTAGCTACCATTAAATGAATCTAATGACTCAATTGTGCATGTCAGGTATTTGTGGCTCATGCGCCATGAACATCAACGGAGGCAATACACTTGCGTGTCTCAACAAAATTGACAGCAACACAAACAAAGCCACCAAAATTTACCCACTCCCACACATGTATGTGGTCAAGGATCTTGTGCCTGTAAGTACTGCAAGTTTGACTATTCTTATGTTTTTTTCCCCACTGGACTTTATGATTCCCTATTCTATTTTTGTCCAGGACATGAGCAACTTTTACGCACAGTACAAATCTATTGAGCCCTACTTAAAGAAGAAAGATGAATCTCAAGAAGGAAAGGATCAGTATTACCAGTCAGTTGAGAACAGGCAAAAACTGGTAAATGACCATAACTTATTATCATTTTTATGAGTTAAAACAAGTCCCCTGTAAATAAACAGGGTGCATAGAAGAATACTACGCAGATTCCACCAATATGTACATCTATGTTATGTTTAACCCAACAGGACGGCTTATACGAATGCATCCTGTGTGCATGCTGCAGCACCAGTTGTCCTAGCTACTGGTGGAATGGGGACAAATACTTGGGACCTGCTGTGCTCATGCAGGTATTGTAAACACACTCAAGAATTTGTATTCAATTTAGAGCGTTCACTTAATAGGAGACAAAGTAATGGGACCAACTGCTAGTTTTGTGTTGTTCTGAATTCACATGGTTAAATATCTGTCAATCAGGCATACCGGTGGATGATAGATTCCAGAGATGACTTCACCGAAGAGCGACTGTCTAAACTTCAGGACCCCTTCTCTCTTTACCGCTGCCACACAATCATGAATTGCACTAAGACCTGCCCTAAGGTACTTTGAAAAGCATGAATGTTCTCTTTGCGCCAAGACTGAACATGATTGTCTCTCTCTGGTCCTATCCTACGCAGGGACTCAACCCAGCAAGGGCCATCGCGGAGATCAAGAAAATGATGGCGACTTACCAAGAGAAGAAAGCTGCAACGTCATGAAGAGTCGCGTGTTAAAATGACTCATGACCTTCAATTTGAGTCAGGCAAACAAAAACAGGCCACCCTTAAAATGCAATTTTGGCAGATTTGAGCACTTTTATTGTTGACAATGCAACAAAACATGTTTATTGTCACATTTCCTTGCCCGTCGCAAAACCATATTTATAGAGGAACTGCAGACATTTGAGGTCAGCACGGTCTGAAGTTGTGAAATGTATAGAATCAATGTTGTTGAGCAAACCAGAAAAGATGGCTGAGTTAGCTGCGGTCAAAGTAGAAGTTAAGCACGTGTTGCTGCTCATGTTGTTACTTGAACATGCCATTGATAATTATTTTGCAACAGTCATCCAAAGCAGTAGATCGAAGAGTGGTTAGCACGTCCGCCTCACAGTTACGAGATTGACAGCTCAATCCCTGGTGGAGTTTGCGTGTTCTCCCAGGGCTTGCGTGGTTTTTCTCTGGATACTACGGTTTCTTCCCAAATCCCCAAAATATGCACCCAAGGCTGGTTGAACACTCTAGATTGCCCCTAGTTAAGAGATGGTGCGTGAACGGTCGTTCGTCTCATTGTGCCCTGCGATTGGCTGGTAACCAAGATGTACTCCCTGTTGTTAAACTGGGATAAGTGAGGATAAGCGGAATAGAAAATGAATGAATAATAATCAATAAAAGCGCGAGGTGTCTGGGCTCAAAATGATCAGTGCATACTCTTGGTCTTTTAACTCATTGGCTGCCATTGGCAGTGACATGTGTCCAATCGTTTTGAGCTGAGGGTGGTGACAATGAATGATTAACTTTTCAATATTATTGACGGCAATCGTTGACATTGGTAGATGGACCAAGGTTGTTTGGTTCAAACATTGAACTCATTGGCTGTAATTGACGGTGCAATCTTTGGACTTCTGGACTGGAGGTCTTTAAGACTCAGTCAAAATAGATTGGTCGTCTAGCACTGTCGTTGACATTGAAACAGTTAATGAGGACTGGCAGTGAATTATCTCAGACCAATAACCCATTCATTTACTTGACAAAGATAAACTATGTAAACATTGCAATTTGAAGTGAACTGAGTGATCATGTTTCCATCCATTCTATTTAAACTCATTGCTTGGAATACAAAGATAATAAAGTTGTAGAAAATAGGTGTATTTTTTAAGATGATGATGATGGTAAAATATGAGAGCATTGCGTTTAGTATTTAAACTGTAAATAAATATGATACAGCTTGTCTGAATTCATTCTGGAATTGGAGTATATAATTATTTGTGCTTCTAGTAAAAGAGAAAAACGTAGTATATAGTTCAACAATGGGAACATTTGCAAACAAAACCATAGAAAGATGGAACAGTGCTGTATACTTAGAAACCTGCACAACTGGTTTTACCACAACCTAAAACAAACCTGCTGGCTTTCTGACCTTTGTACGCCTATTTGCTAAAAATGTGTTCATCAAGACCGACAAGTTATCGAGGAGCGTTTCCATTTTTAAAGGGCTTAGGTCCGTAGGAGAAGCCCGATTTGGGCTTCGTCGAATTCCGTAGACGCATGTTCGCTGATTACGTCTTATCTGTTCTGTTTTGGGCGGGTAACATGGCTTAAATAAAAGTGAAACGAGTTAGGACAGAGCTGGATATTGTCGTCAGGATACGCGGGGCACAGGACACGTAAGTACATAAAAAAAACAAAAATGCTCCACGCCCAATGATTACGGTTTCGACATTCGCTAATACGGAAAGCCGACACAGCAGCAAGATGCTAATGCTAGCGACTTTTTTTAATTGCAAAAAGAGCCGCGACTTGTTTATATTTAACGTAATGCATCTGGAGTATTAAGAAACGTAATAATTGTGCACTCCGCATTATGAGTCATGTTATTTGTGTGAAAGTATTCCATTTGAGCACATAAGAGTTCTTGTCAGCCCATTATTTGTTGTTTGTTTATTATTAAAAATTGATTCAAAATGAATAATTCCTCTCGAGTGTGCCGGATAGGTGTTTCCGTGCCATAATAAGCATTATATCTGGATGTTAAAGTTTTTCCTTATTATTTTTTATCTTGTTTTTATTTTTGGCTGCAGATCAATTTCAGCTATTCCAAAGTTAAGACCTTTAACTCTTGATAAAGCAGGTGACTATTTTTGAACATTTAAAAGAAACTGAGATATTGAGTGATTGTTATATATTGTTTTCATGATATATTATTTATAAATTAATACAATATGATAAAAAATAATGAAATTAAAATGAATAAAAGCAAATACACACTCGTTATAGCCCCTAACAATGTTCTAAAGTAGATTTTTCTATATAAATCTATTAGCTCTATTAATTTAATGCATAATACTTTTTAAATAAGTGCAATTTTTTTTTTTAATTTGAGCTGCAAATACAGTATTTGACTCCTAGGTCGTCATAAAAGTTATCATATTTTATCTGAAAAAATAAACACTGAATTAATTGAAATACTAAGTATTATTCTACATTAACAATCAGCAACCCATCTCCAGTGATTAATCACCTTGTATATGCAACTTATCAAGTGATTTTTAATTTTTCCTATCAGTTAGTTACTCACATGATATGTTTACTGGACTATTTTATGGATATACTCTTCATGATGTAACCTGCCTATTTTCCTAAATAGTCCGGAAATTACAGTAAATGTATTTTAGTATGCAAATAAAAGCATAACATGGACTAACTGGCTGCCATTGACGCCAATAGACGTCTAAACCATTTGAAGCAGGCCTAGTAGTCCATTTTTTTTACCATAGCAATCTAATTTATAAAACGACATGCAAAAGTTGGTGCCATGCCAGAGTGAAATTATTTCCCAGAACTTTGTGGCTTTTCGACTCGCTGTTCAGCACGAAACAAGCACATGATGGCATTGTATCAAGCTCAGGAAGCTTTCACATGTTATTGGGACAGTCATGTGTTGCAAATGATCGCCAAACATTTTTTTTTCTGGCCCGGATAATTATTTGTATTTTTGTAAAGTATCAAATTTATCAAGTCCATAGAGGAAGTTTCTCAGTATAGTGTTGTTTTTGGTTGCTCGATTAAGAAGCCCCATGCTAAAGTGAAATCAATTGTACTGCTTAATATTGACATAATATGGAAAGTTGACTTTTTATGTGAGTAAAACAGCAAACAAACAAGGGAAACAAACACACTACAAAATTACACTAACCAAATACAGAATTACCCAACAAATCAAACATACACACAACAATATTACCCAACAAACCAAACATACACAACCAAATTACAATTACACAAAACCAAGAACACAAAAAAACGAAAAAGATGAGCAAAAAAGAAACAAAGTGTTGGGCTCTGGGAAACCCAGATTGACATTAATCCTAAATAAATCTATTGTATCACTTCTCTCTCAGATGTGGTCGCAAAAACAGAACAGCTCGTGAGTGTCTGAGTTTGCAGCCGTCTCACTTCCTTCTTGTGGCCTGCCACCTGCTGATTAGACTTTTCAGAATCATTACACCCAATTGTGTGTCGACATTGTGGTTTGGGTTGCCCAAATCTCTGCCATGTTTTGTTTTAACATTAACAGTCTACTTGCCATTGTGCCAATATGGATGGCATCTTGTTTGTTTTCCCTTTGTAGGCGTGTTTAGTGAGTCATTTGATGAATATTTATTTATTATCTATTTAAATACCCCTCTTAGAAAGTGGAGTTGAGCTGTAAAGTGGACATTCTGTTGGTGGCCTGCATGACTCCCCTTGCTACTGCGTGACGAACACATGGTAAGGACCAATTTTCATGTCAGGAGAGGCAAACTACCATAATTTCCCATGTGTAATGCACATGATTTATTTTATTCTTTTGCTAAATAATGCTAAAGACTGTCTAAGGTGCCAGTATTGAGTAAAGTTATGCTGCCAGTGCTGATCTATATTCAACAATTCGTTTTTTTTCCCTCCATCAGGATGCTCAGGGCTACAAGTGGGTCAGATGGCGGGTGTGGCTGTGTCGCCTTATTGCCATTCTGTCCCTCGGTCTTCTCTTGGTTTTGTTCCAGTGGCACCCTCGACTAGCTCTTTGGGCTCGCTGCTCCCGCTGTCCTCTGGCGCTCGCAGATTTTGTCCTGCTCAGAGTAAGAATGATAAAACCTCTTCATCTTGGATCCCTTCATCGAACCACAACACTGTACGAAAATTCATGCCTCGTTAGCTTCTCTCTCAGACACTAGGGATTGTTTGCAGTCCTAAAAAGTAATGTATTTCCTCTTTTTTCTAGATGGGTTCTAAGAATCTTAAAGTGATTATTTTCCACATGGGAAGTTAATTATCGGTTTTGAAAATTCTATCTACATTTTATTCACTGTGTACTGTATTTTCTGGACTATAAGTCACACTTTTTTCATAGTTTGGCAGGTTTTTTTAGGCTATAGTTATCTGGAAAACTTTTTGGTTGACAGATGCTATTTAGCATGTTGTTCTCCCATTTACTATTGTGTCTTCAACATACTATGCTTATTCTTGGTTTCTGATCAAATAAAAAATAGTCTTCCAAAAATGTGCCTTATACTACAGTGCAACCTGTCTATATTTTTTTCTTATTCATTGTGTATTATTTGGCTGGTGCTACTTATCTTCTGGAAAATGCATTAATTGGTTTTAGTTTATGCTCCGAAGTTGTCATGCCCACAGAAATAAATTATAAGTCATACATATACGGCCTTGCTATGGGTGCATAATGCTAACACAACATACATTTTTATTCCCATTTTGCCTTTAGGATAATTTTGGCCAGAAGCATGTGGTGAAGGTGCTCACCGAGGAAATGGAGCAGGGCAGGTGAGCTTGAGAGCTTTGTCGTATTAAATGTCCACTAATCACCATGTACAGGTCTGAAAAAAAATCTCAAACATGCGTGTATCTTTTTTTAAATTCTTCTCTCTAATAGTTTGGATTCACTGGGTGATGCAGAGGTTACCGAGTGTAATGACACCATTCAGCTCAACCAGGAGAATGTAAAGAACAAATTCAGTTTGTGAAAACAAAATTAGGGGAAGGGCTTGTATTACGGCATGGTTTATACATATATTTTTTATTTTCTTTTTTTATAGAAAACACTGCTGCGCTACTACCTATTTGAAGGCCTTCGATACATATGGATGGACAAAAGGGCTGCTTTTTGTCTTGTGAGGTAATGCGTAAGGATTTACTGGACTGAGCAGGCATAGTTTTGAATCAAAACATCTTTTGAGTAGTTTGTTTGGTATTGGTATTAAATATTGAATATGTGGCAGTATCGTCAGGATCATATTTTTGTGTTGACTGTAGTGTCTTCAATGAGGACTGGACCTGCAAGGACCTTCATGGCTTCAAAACTGGTTTGAGTCACCATGAGCAGAACTTTAGGTCAGCGTTACAATTTTTCTATGCTTGATATATTTATGTTATTGCTTGATTTCATGATCTATTACAAAAATGATACCTGCTTAAGTTCAAAAGAAGACTTATGAATTACCATCTCTTTTCTTATCTTATAGGAGACAAGTATATGGGCCCAACCTGATTGACGTGCCAGTGAAGTCTTATTTCACTCTATTGAGAGAAGAGGTAAGATGGGTATTAGACTTATTTTGTCATTTCTTTGGTATTTATCCTTTACGTATGTGCTTATTTTGTTATAATATGCTAATTAAAATCTCTTTTTTTCCCAGGTCCTGAACCCCTTCTATGTGTTTCAGTTATTTAGCATGGGCCTGTGGTTGTTTGATGAGTACTACTCCTACTCCGCATGCATACTTATAATCTCGCTGATTTCCATCGTTGTCTCACTTTATGAGATCCGCAAGGTGAGAATTTTTATTCTTGGTCTATACTCATTTAGTGACAGTTTTGGAGAAATACCAGGGGCTTAAATAACCAATTTCATCATGATATGATACATTTCTTTGAAGATTTGATGTTATGATAGGCTGGTTGAACCCTCTAAATCAGGGGTCTCAAACTTGCGGCCCGCGGGCCAACTGCGGCCCGCGGGACGATAATTTGCGGCCCCCGTCTTAATATGAAATATCGATTTTTTTTTTTTTTTTTTTTTTTTTTTTTTTTTTTTTTTTTTTTTTTTTTTTTTTTTTACCCCTTTCCCCATGATGGCGCCGTTTAAGTGGCAGCCAGTGGCAGTAGCTCTGTCCACTCATGTTTTTCTTGTTTTACAGCATGTTTTACATGAAAAATTAGAGGGAACATTGACATGCACCTGCTTGTGGCAGGTGTGATACTGGTGTGCCGATAGCTAGCAATGATGATGTCGTGACCGGATGATTCGCCTAAAGACGTTTCGCCGACGGACGTTTGACAGACGGACAGGTCGTACTAGTATTTGTTAGTTTAATGATTAAATACAAATACTAGTATTTGTATTTAATCATTAAACGCTGTTTTCAGCTGGATTTGACCGAATTTGAGAGCATTTTGAGCCGTTTGGCGAATGGACGTCTATAGACGTTTTTTTGCCTCCATCGCGATATCATCCAGTATTTGTATTTAATCATTAAATGCTGTTTTAGGATGGATTTGACCCGATTGCTGTCATTTTACGGCTCGGTTCTGCTACATCTGCCTGCCCAAGAGTGCTTATTCCCGGACTGCCATTGATGGTAGACGAACATTGATTTTTACTATAATTTGGAAAACACCGGCGGCGGGCCGGATTAAAAATCCTAACGGGCCGTATATGGCCCGCGGGCCGAGGTTGAAAAACTTGTACACACACGATCCGGCGGGGCGAGCGTTCGAATCCCGTTTCGGCGAAACCTCCGTTCGGCCGAATGAACGTTCGGTGGAACGTCCATTCGGCGACCTGCCCGTCTGTCAAACGTCCGTCGGCGAAACGTCTTTAAGCGAATCATCCGAGTACCGATGATGTCGCTCACACTGGTACTCAGTGCGCTCAGGGAGGTTGTCTTTCTGCTCAGACCAACAAAAAATTAGAGGGAACTTTGGTTCGGAGCTGAATGAACCAATCACGGTGAGGTATACGGCTCTGGAGGGCGGGACATCGGCCGGGCTGTCCAGTGCCTCGCTCACTCACTCATTCATTCCTCCAATCAGCTGGGCGGAGGAGAAGCCGTGAGGCCGATCACTCCGCTCGGCGCGCACACTCCTCCGCTGCTCTCAGCATAGAACTGAATGAGGCGCTATGATCCGTGATCCAGCCTGTGTCAGTGTCTGTAGCCATCTCCGCGATTGAAACGGAGAGCGAAAGTGCACATGCGCCACAAACCCGCGCGACTGAATGTGAAAGATCAACCCGAGACTCATTCCAAGTGGAAAAACATATTACAGAGCCCCAGAGATGTCTCTTTCAAAGCCTGCCGTGAAGAGAAAGGTCGGTGATGAGCACAGACAGTTTCAAGAAAAGTGGGGAGTGCAATATTTCTTTGTTGAACACAGGGGCACCCCGACGTGTCTCATTTACACTGAAAAAGTTGCGGTGCACAAGGAATACAATTTGAAACGTAATTGTACTATGAGACATGCTGAGGAGTACGAAAAATACCAGGGAGATGAGAGAGCCAACCAGGTTGCCAGTCTTAAAACACGTCTTCTGAGGCAACAGGATCTCTTCAAGAAGGCTACCAAAGACAGTAATGCAGCAGTCAAAGCTAGCTACGCCGTTTGTGAGTTGATTGATCCTGTGCTAAGTGATCCCAAATGGCTCATGGACTTGGCTTTTCTTGTTGATATCACACATGAGCTTAATGTACTGAACAAGAAGCTACAAGGCCAGGGGCAACTTGTCAGTGCTGCCTATGACAACGTGAGAGCATTCTGCACTAAACTTGTGTTATGGAAAGCCCAGCTCTCTCAGACAAACCTTTGCCATTTCCCAGCATGCAAGGCTCTCGTGGATGCAGGCACACCATTCAGTGCTGAGAAGTATGTTGAGGCCATTTCGAAGCTACAGGAGGAATTTGATCACAGATTTGCAGACTTCAAGACACACAAAGCCACATTTCAAATTTTTGCGGACCCCTTCTCCTTTGATGTGCAAGATGCCCCTCCTGAGCTTCAAATGGAGCTCATTGACCTGCAGTGCAACTCTGCACTCAAAGCCAAGTTCAGGGAGGTGAGTGGAGAAGCAGACAAGCTTGGGCAATTTTTGAGAGAGTTGACCCCCAGCTTCCCTGAACTTTCCCGAAGGTTCAAGCGGACCATGTGCCTTTTTGGGTGCACATACTTGTGTGAGAAGCTCTTCTCCACCTTGAACTTCAATAAGTCCAAGTACAGGTCCAGACTTACTGATGAGCATCTTCAAGCTCTACTGAGGGTCTCCACTGCTTCCTCCCTCAAGCCAAATGTGACTATGTGAGAAGAAGCGCTGCCAGGTCTCTAGCAGCAAGGAGTAGGCAAAAGAAGCCGTGTTCAGAATATTTCATGTTCAATGTTCCATTCAAGTTTAGAAAGTTAAAGGTTAAAGAGCTGTTAATACAGACATTTGAAACGGAATAAAAATAATTCATTTTCTCTACTTAGCCAGCCAGTGTATATCTACTGTATGCTCATTAGTATTATTTGGTTTTATATTACTGATTGATTTATTTTTTATTCATCTTTAAGTTAATTTATTTAATTCATTATTTTTTGTTAAAAAATAAAGATATTTGATAACGTTGGAAAGTTTTATCAGTGCTTTTCTTGTGGAAATCCTGATGCGGCCCAGTCTCACCCAGACTCGGCCTCTAGCGGCCCCCAGGTAAATTGAGTTCGAGACCCCTGCTCTAAATTATCCTTTGATAGAGCAGAGTGAGCGTGATTGGTTGTTTGTCTCATTGTGCTTGCCGATTGGCTGGCAACCAATTCTGGCTGGACCTCATCTACTTCCCTGGGATAGGCTCCAGCACCCCTGTGACCCTTGTGAGGATAAGGAGTATAGAAAATGAATGAATGACCCTTTACCACCTGAAACATTCCAGACATATATATGGAAACCTTTTCTTTTTAACAAAACAGCGTTGCAAAAATGATGATGGCACTAATAATTAATACATGCACTTTATCCAATCCACAGCAAAGACTCACTCTTCACAACATGGCCCGCTTGGTCACCAATGTCACAGTGATAAGGAAGTCAGGAGGTATTTTTATTTTCCTTGCGTATTCTTCCATGTTGGTGTAATGTAGTCCTAATGGAATTTTTTCTGGTCATGAAGTACAAATGCTTGTAAATTCTATTGACATGTAAGGTTTTTTTTCCTTTTAATCACTCAATTATCCCCTTTCAGAGTTGGAAAATGTTAGTTCGACAGAGCTGGTGCCTGGTGACTGCTTATGCTTACCAAAGGATGGTCTGCCGATGCCTTGCGACGCCGCCCTGCTGGCAGGAGAGTGTCTAATCGATGAGGGCATGTTGACAGGTCAGTAGACCGAGCCAACTTGAGCTCAAAGATTATTCATTTTTTGCCTGGTGTTCATGATGTGAGAGCAACAATGAAAACACTTCTTTTCTTTCTTTAAAAACCTGGAGCGTTTTGTCTGTCAACAAATAGCTGGCGTACGTGTTCATGTTAATGCAAGACATTAAGTATTAACTGTGTCCAGGTGAGAGCGTCCCAGTGCTGAAAACTCCTGTGATGGATTCAGAGAAAAAATATAGCTCCGAAGCTGAGCGCAAACATTCCCTGTTCTGCGGAACGCAGCTCATTCGGGCCAAAGAAGGGCGTCCCGGAGATGCCGGCGCTTTCGCCGTTGTCACAGGCACAGGTGAGTAAAAATTGGGTCTCTATTGAGTAAAACAAAGTCTTTGCAGCATTGCAGACAGGCTTAATTGAAGTAGAGTGAAATGTCTGTTCTTATTTATTGGTGTGTGCAAAAACATTGGATTTATTTGTGTCATCCGCAGGTTTTTTTACTGCCAAAGGGACCTTGGTGGGCTCCATTTTGTACCCTCAGCCCACCGATTTTCGCTTCTACCGAGATTCTGTAAAGTTCCTGCTCATCATGGGTTCTTTGTGTAAGTGCTTTAACAACACTTTGGAGTATCTGTGTGTCTTGTTTAGTTTTATTTGTATTATTTTTACTTTTTTAAGGCATTTGTGTGTGTGTGTTTTAACGCTTGATATGGAACACATTCAATTCAATTTTGACTGTGAAGTCAAAATGAGTTCAAAGTCCAGCAACATCATTGGCACTGATAGATGACCAATTTACAGCCAGTCCTCCCAATTTTTATGAATTGGTCATAAATCATGATCAATGGCAGGCAGTAAGTTAGATGCTGTGAACAAAAAAAAAGAAGTGTTAATGCTATCATATCAAAAAACTATTTATTAGAAGATATAGATAATGATTTATAATGTAATTATAATTGAGACCTGTTGTGAACATCGGATTTCGGGACATATAGGTCACACTCGTATACCAAATGGTAATATTGTGACTCAAAATATGATGTCCATGTGCATCGACACCATTTCTCCATTGGGTGAATTTTTTTTTTTTTTGTTACTAAAAATTGTTACTTGTTATCTTTTTTGCACCTTCTCAACGACTTGGCTATTTAATTATATTATTGAGAGAATATACATTTTGCCTGTATAATGCATGCCATTTTTTAAAAGCAATTCAGATTTTAAGACATTTTTCTTCTTCCTTCAGCTTTTATTGGGACCATCTACAGCTTTATTATCCTCTCAGGATACAGCGTAAGTGTGCACTTGATTAAAGAAATATGGACTCCTTTGTTCATTTCCTCTGTATGCGTGTACATAGATGAGCCCGATTGAGGTGGTGATTCGGGTTCTGGATATTGTCACCATTGTGGTGCCTCCGGCTCTCCCTGCCGCTATCACAGTGGGCACCCTCTACGCCCAGCATAGACTGAAGAAAAACGGCATCTTCTGTATCAGTCCGCCTCGCATCAATGTGTCTGGCAAGGTGTCCATGTTCTGTTTTGACAAGGTGAGAACTACATGTACATTTCATTCCACCCCATCAACACGATACCTTTTCACCAATCTAACCCTAACCCCTCACAAAGGAAAATAAGTTAATTTTCAGCCAGATGCTCCATATTTTACCAGAAACCTCATTGGTTAAATTGTCTGTGCTCTATCGTTTGGAACAAAAAACAGGTTTGGAGACCCTTGCTGTAGTTCCACAGATAGTCACTGACCTTAGTCGAAGGGTCTCAAACCTGGTCTTTGTTCCAACCCATCCAGTGCCGGCAGCTAAACCAATGAGCCATCTTCCTATGTAAGAAGCACCCGACTTGTTCGGTTTGAATGAAAACTTGCACCCACTGTGGCCGTCTGAGGACCGGTTTCAGACCCCTGCCTTAGTCTCTGTAATGTTCACTTGAATTAAAGAACCTAGCACCATGCACTGTCACTACTACTTTGTCCTCTCCAGACAGGCACTTTGACGGAGGACGGGCTTGACATGTGGGGAGTCATAGAGGGGCGATGCGACGGTTTTTCGGAGGTGGTCGCTGACCCAAGACTCCTCCCACAGGGGCCCTTGCTCTCCTGCCTGGCCTGCTGTCACACTTTGGCACTACTGCAAGGGCAGCCTGTTGGTGACCCCCTGGAGCTAAAAATGTTTCAATCCACCGGTTGGGTACACGGCAAAAAAGTTCATTTTATTCACGTGACTTCAAAGATACGCTTACAATTACAAGTGTAATTGCTAAGATTAAGTCTCCAAAGAGAAATTCTCTCTGCTTGACTCGATTCCAGACACTTCAGGAACCAGGAGAGGACGAAGGGGTGCTGAATGCCGAATTTGGTGGGCACAGAGTATTAGCCGTAACAAGGCCTCCTCCGAAGCTGCTCCCTTTTCATGCAAGTGTTAGTGTCCTTGCCATCACTGTGTCATCAACCCATGATTATTATTTTATCGGAACATTTGCTTTATCATTTTATTTGAAGAGTAAAATTTAAAAAAAAACTTTTAAGAGTGTAGAAGTCTTTTATTTAATTTTCCTTTGCTTTTAAGCTATCATAATTTTACTATTGATTCATCAAGAGCTAGCTTTACGACTGTGTTTTTTAGTTCTTTAACAAAAGATTTGGGATTTACAGTAATCCAGTGAAATGTTGCTCACAAACAAATAACCCATGTTGAAAATATAAGATATTTGGCAGAGATAATGGCAACAGCTGTTTTTAAAGTGTCATTTTATTAAGGTGAAAGATTCCATTTCAGCCTTCATCCAAACTTTACTTTTTTATCGTTACAGTCAGCAAGTGAGTCTGTCGCAATTGTGCAGCGGTTTCCCTTCTCTTCGACCCTGCAGAGGATGAGTGTGGTGACGGTGGCTTCCGGGGGGCGCTCTGCTCTGGCTTTCATCAAAGGCTCTCCGGAGATGGTGGCGAGCCTCTGCCGACAAGACACTGGTGATCTCATCTCATTTTCTGAACTGCTCTATCCTCACTCGGATCGTGGGGGGCGCTGGAGCCTATCCCAGCTGACCCTGAATTGGTGGCCAGCCAATCGTAGGGCACAAGGAGACAAACGCACTCATGCCTCAGGGCAATTTAGAGTGTCAAATCAGCCTACTATGCATGTCTTTGGAATGTGGGAGGAAACCGGAGGACCCGGAAAAAAACCCACGCAGGCCCGGGGAGAACATGCAAACCCACACAGGTGGACCGACCTGGATTTGAACCTAGGTCCCCCACTGTGTGGGTGATGCGCTAACCATTTAGCCGCCAGGCCGCCCAACACTGGTGATATGCTGAGATTTTTCTTCAAATATGGAGAGCTTTTCATCTTCTGTGCCAAAAAAACCTATTTTTTTTATTTTAATAAAAAGTTTTTATTTAAATAGTGCAATTTTATGATTACAGTGCCGCCAGAGTTCTCAAAGAAACTCGGCAGCTTTTCCAGTGAAGGTCTCCGAGTTCTTGCTTTTGGTTACAAACCAATGGACACGAGTAAGGATCTGAGTGAAACTGAACGGTGAGATTCTTGGCCTTCAGTCATTTAATGTGTAAAAATGGATTCGTGTGTATTTGGGTTAGAACTTTTGAACTTTATTTTTACCAAATCAAAGCGCTGCATTGGATTACCCTTTTGGGAAAATTAAGGAAGCCAAACTCCTTTTTAACACTTAAAAAAAGTTCCCCTGAAACAAAAAAGTATTTAATACACATTATACCCGATTATATAAGATTTGAAACTATGCAAAGTTATCACAAGGCCCATACTACTCAATTTCACTGTAAATGGATCAATAATAAGTTGTACTGCCATCATAATCTACTGTGGTACCTCTACTTATGAAATTATGGTTCCAGAACTTGTTTCGCTACTTTGATTCTTTCGAGAGTAGAGCAGCATTTTACATTGAATTAGCATAATTTGTCTTGCTCAATTATAACCCTAGCTTCTATATTTTTGCACAGAGGGGAGGTAGAAAAAGACATGCAGTTTTTGGGCTTGCTGATACTGAAGAACCTGGTAAAGCCAGAGAGTCCCAAGGTCATCAGCACATTGAGGCAGGCGAGGATTCGAACTGTCATGGTCACAGGTGGGACGCACTTGTTAACAATGTAGCCCTCGACTTTGCTGACCAGTCAACTTTGGCTATATTACATTATTCGTGAGTGTTTTTTTTTCTTTACAGGTGACAACATTCTAACAGCAGTCAACGTCGCCCAAAGCTGCGGCATGGTAAGGTCTGACGAGCGGGTCATCTTTGTCGAGGCCACTGCTCGCTCGGCCCAAAGCGAACCTAGCCTGAGATTCACGCTGGAAGATCAAGAGGGCGCATTAATCGCAACCCAGGTCAGTTGACCTCAAATATTCTTCTAGAGTACCTTATCATGGTAATTGATTACAGTATTCAATAGCCGATGAGCGAACAGCCATTTTTGGGCTATGTACAATTATTTCATTTTTAAAAATGTATTCTGTTTGCATATATTTACTTAACTGCTCTCGTATTTATATAAGATTGCTTGTGTGTGAGCGTAGTAAATAAGGAAGTGTTGTCCAATGCTGGGCCTTCCTGCACAAGAGTAGGTTGATTTAGTTTTTTTTTTTTTTTTTTTTGATAGTAGGAAATCTTGTCAAACTCAAATTTCTCATGTCGCCTAAAAAAAAGATCACAATTAAGCAATCACACGTTTCAGGATTGTAATCCAGTGCAATAAAGCATGCTGTTTTGCCTTATTTCAGGGTCTCTATCAAGCAGATTATGACTCTCACTTGGCCATTAATGGGAGTTCCTTTGCTGCTCTCTGTGACCACTTTCCTGAGCATCTACCAAAGGTAATGAAGATTTCTCTTCTCTACATTTCAAACCTCTAAATCTAAAAAGTGAAATATAATGTTTGTGCAGAATTTTCGAACATGTCAGTATTCATGTTATCGTACAGGTTTTAATGCGAACAACCGTCTTTGCACGGATGGCACCTGAACAAAAAACACAACTAGTGAAAGAACTCCAGAACCTGAAGTGAGTACTCAAACAGGCATGAATTCCAAAAATGAAATGGATATGATCAATGCCTGTACTATAGGTAGATAGTGTAGTATTTTGAGTGTATAGTCGCTACTTCATTTAATATTTTTTTTGAACAAGAATGTTTTCTTTTTTGAACTCGTGTTTACATTAAAAAAAAATTCCCATGCATGTGACAGTGTTATTTGTTTATTTGTTTTATTTATGATGATGAAACAAGATCACTGACTGCCAACCCTTCTACTTTAAATGCATTGCATTTCTATCAACATCAATGGCAGCCAATGAGTTAACGGTTTGAGTTATTTATACACAATGAATTTGTGTCATTTGGTGATTTATCGAAACCCGCGTTTCTTGCTTTATTGTAAGGACGTGTATTTTTGGTCAAATTAACGATAGCGGCGATAGAGGAAGTTCGCAAATAATGACATAATTTACGATCACTTTATCATATTGTCCAAAGTGAGCTGGAATGGGGTCCACTGTTTAAATCCCCATTCTATTTCTCAGTTACAGAGTAGGCATGTGTGGAGACGGCGCCAACGACTGCGGTGCCTTGAGAGCCGCGGATGCCGGCGTGTCCCTGTCGGAGGCTGAGGCCTCCATCGCTTCTCCTTTCACCTCCAAGACTGAAAACATCAGCTGTGTACCACTACTCATAAGGTGAAGAGTTCAACTAGGTTTGATAGCACGGTGGGGTGTAGCGGTTGAGCACGTCAGAAGATTTCCATTGTAAAATCTTCTGTCCGCGTTTAAAATAAATAAATAATAATAATAACAATGAAATAAAATAATCAAACCCATCCCTTCTTGTCCTTGCAGAGAAGGTCGATGCGCACTGGTCACCGCGTTCAGCCTCTTCAGATACATGGCTTTGTACAGCATAATTCAGTTCTGCTCTGTGCTCATCCTATACACAGTGAGTCCAGCACTCGGGTGAGGAAAAAGCCAATAAGGCACAGGGAAAATTCCATTTTGACGTGCTGAAAACCTGTCCAGGTGAGCACCAATCTGGCTGACCTGCAGTTCCTGTTCATTGACATCGGGCTGGTGACATTGCTAGCTATCGTGATGGGCAAAGGCGGCCCCAGTGAGGAATTGAGCGCCAACCGGCCGCCAGCCAATCTGCTGACCTTGTCCGTGTTAGGCAGCCTCTTCGTTCACATCGCCTTGATTATCGCGGGACAGCTGGCTGCGCTCTTCATCACGACTTCACAGGATTGGTCAGTACAAAGACAAGTTAAACTACCGTTCTAGTCATTGTAGACCAAGGGTGTCAAACTCGGTTTGTTTCGCGGGCCGCAGTAACGTCAATTCGATTTCATGTGGGCCGGACCATTTTAGATATAATATTTAGATTTTTTTTAATTGGATTAATAGAACTGGATCAAAAGCCCCAAATATAGTTATTTTTATATAGATCTAAAATAATGTTTATTTGAGCTTTTCTTCTTAGTAAGGGAAAACGTCTTTTAATCATTTGTTTTTCATTTCAAACGGAAACCAAATCTTTTTGAATTATGTTCCACAATAAAGTGGAAAACATAAAATATTTGTAAACACTTATTTTTAGATTTTACAAAATTCTTTTTGAACTAAAAAAAGAAAAAAATGGATTTAAAAATTGGCAATTATTGATTTAAAAAAAGGGGAATATCAGGAAACATAATATACATCTATAATCTTCATTTGAATTTGACCCTAAAACAGAAACTCAGCACTGATTTACTTTCTTGAGCCGTACAAAATGATGCGGTGGGCCAGATTTGGCCCCCGGGCCGCCACTTTGACACGTGTTGTAGACTGTTTGTTTGCTGCCTCCTTTTGTCATTGAGATTCATTTTTTTGTATAGTCATAACTGCTGACTTATAAGCTTACCATGTTTCCTAGCCTACCTTTTGGCCTTTTTTGTTTTGGCCAAAAATGTTTAATTTCCTGAATCTGTAATTAAATGTGCTATGCTTTCGCTTCAGGTATATTCCCCTCAATTCCACAGTGTTTGGGACTGAGAACCTACCCAACATGGAGAACACCAGTGTCTTTTCTTTGTCCGGGTTCCAATACATATTCATGACAGTGGTGGTCACGAAGGGTCACCCCCACAAGAAACCTCTCTATCACAACGGTAAGAGATAATCAGTTTCCTCCAAAACAACACTTATCCATGTTACTACTGTTGTAATATTGGCAATATTGCAAAGGTGACATTTTTAATATTCATAGTGAAACTTCCCATGCACAAAGGAAATATTTAGTTCATTTTTGGGAGGAGTTTTGAACAGATTTTATCTTTATCTTTGCAGTGATCTTCCTGTGTTTACTCCTTATCCTTTTTGCCGTGATGACGTGTCTGGCGTTGTATCCTGGTTCTTTTCTCATGGAGATAATGCAGCTCTACGACTTACCTGACTTCAATTTCAAGTTGCTCATCGTCGCTTTGGCTGCCCTAAATTTCCTCGTTAGCTTTATTGTGGAGGTGAGTGTCAAACAGTAACATGCAATCATGCAGAAATCTGCTCTGCTTGGTGCCTGTAGTCAGCTGGGATAGACTCCAGTACCCCCACCAGCATTGGGAGAATATTTAATACGGATAATGAATGAATATGCATGTGTGTACATGTATGTATAGATATTATATTTTGTTTGCAGATGCTGGTCGATGTGGGTGGTCTGAACTATCTTTGCTGCCTCTGCCCAAAGCGTTTGTCCAAGAAAAAGTACAAACAGCTCAACTCTGTCCTGTGTGACCGCTCATGGCCGCCCCTCAACCAAACACTGTACCCTTTGGGGCACACGGTCAATGGCATAAACTAGCCTGAAAATAATTGGAACAGTCATTTTCACTAAAACATTATCACACTAGAGATGAAAAAATGTATTTATTTCAAACGTTTACCTTTCATATGAAGCTATTTTGTACATCCAAATCAGAGGAATGCTGTTGAACTTTTAAATATTTGTTTAACTCCTACCTTTTAAAGGGACCAAAAGTAATTGGACAAATCAAGCCTAAAATAAATGTTTGGCTTTTAATACTAAATTGTAATTAGTCAATTACAGCCTTAAATCTGGAATTCATAGAGATCAGAAAATAGATTATACTAATTTTGTTCTCTTAAAAAAAGGCACTAAAGGATGAACGTTCATATGTAAATCATACTTTATGCATCGTTTCATATCTAGTGTAGTGGCATAGTGGCAAAAAAGTTATGAACCTTAATGTAGATAATCTAATTAAATGTTGTTTTTATGATATTTTTGCAGATATTCAGGAATCAAGCTTTTTTTTTTGCAAATCAGTTTATTAAATCTATTTATTTACAGGCAGTTTGTATTGCCAGTTTTCTGCCGCACTATAGCGAGGCATTCCATTGGCTATTTTTTACTCTTATTCTCCATTGACTTGCACCACCAGGAAGTAAAGAAGCGATGCAGGCGGAATTGGACCTTTCCACCGATGGCTTGTACCACAAAATATGGCTTTCTTAGTCTTTGTGAACAAAAACCGATACGCGTGGGAGGGGCAGGAAACGTCAACATTATAAAACATCTAACTGCTGAATAATCCCATACTCATTTACAGCAGTGACCATTTTAACCATCCACAAAAACATTTCAAACAAAGAGCCAACATATTGGCACAGGTTTTTTTTTCTTCTAAAAAAATCGTTTTGTATTAATGAATTCATTCTGAGTCCGGTTCAAGGTATTTCTCCTGCATTTGTACTGGAGAAGGCATGGTCTAGCGTTCAAGGAGCAAAAGCGAAATTAAGATAACCTGATTTCCATTTTTGTTCGTAGTTTCAAATACTGCTGACATTGCTTCCATTCTGTATATTTAAAAGGCAGAAAAGCTACTTAAAAAAGGACTGTCAAGTCTACTTGAAGGACGTGCTAGTTCGAGGAGCAAGGCCGGCAAAAAAACCTAAACAAATGACAAACAAAATGGCATGGTGCTCGTACGGGGCACGCTGCTAAAGCTACATTGCGACACCGCCAGATGCTTCCCGAAAAACAATGGCTACATTTCATATGTTGTATGTAAGTAAGCCCTCTAAACTCAGGATTTAGGTGAAAGTGACCAAGCCAAGAATCCTTAAAAATACTCCAAAAGCAGGGGGGAAAAAAGCCAACGTGAATGATTAGAAAGCACATCTATAAAGTGACGTCTTGACTATTATTGCTGGCGGATGGGCCTCACTCCGCCTCTTTGGTAGTCCATGCTTGGAGACGTGGAGTGAGGTGTTCCTTTTAAAGGGATCGTCACAGTGGGTCCAGGCGTTCGCGTTCATAGTCACAGTGCCAAAACAGAATTCGGGAGGGCCGAGTGGGGAGAAAGTTAGGAGCCAAATAGTGTAGTCGTCTCCCTCCTGGGCGGGCCCCCCCAAACAAACCCCGAGTAGGTCCAATTTATCTGTGCTGTCGGAACCCTTGGGTGCCGTCTGGGCTGATTGGCGGTCGGACCGTGTGATTGGTAGATCTGCTGTCCTCTGAAGGCAATGTAGAGTTGGCGCGAGTCGCTCTGGAGGAAAACGGCGACAAGAGCTAATGTTGACAATGCAAGACTATTAGAACAAGACCCAGATTAGAAATTGCAATAACCGCAAGTGGTGGTGTTTTTGTCTAAACATATATTATATAAAAAATTTTTTTTAATGAATACTCACCTGTCAGCGCTGTTCTTTTCCTGGCCCGAGTCCTCCGGGCAGGCGCTGCCCAAAATTCTCTTGCGAGCCTCGGCGTACTCCGCCTCGCGCTGCGCCAGGGATTTGACCTGCAGCGTGGGCCTGTTCTGGTTCAGACCCGAACCAAGTACGCCATTATTGGCGGGCCGCTTCAAGATGCGAATCTGAGGCGGAGGTGCCGCCGGTAGGGAATCGTCCTGGATGACCATGGCCATTCTCAGTGGCGAGCGGGAGGAACAATGGTGGTTACTTGACTCTCTGGAAACGGCGGTCGGCAAATGAAAGGTTGGTGAGGGACGTAGTCTTGACGGCGAGTGACAACAAATGTGTAACCAGAACCAAAAATGCACTGATTATAAACAAACCGCACAGTAACTGTTGTGTATTCGCACTTATAACACAGAAATAAGGAAACAGGCCAACAACCTTCCTACAGTCACACAGTTTAACCAGTATATAGAATACACTTAATTTAATATTTTAATGGAAGGGGACAATTCTTGACCCCTGAAAATGAGGAATTGTGTGAAATTACAGTCATGTCTCTTCAGTACATCTCGATTAAAAAAAAATCCTTACTTTTCTTTCTGGCTAATTCTTAGCTTCTCCTCTAACCTCTTTTCCATTTCCTGCGGAACAAAAATGCAAATATGAATTATTGTAAAGCAAATTGATAGCAGTGAAGAAATAAAGTAAGTGTGGAAGGTAATGGGCAAGTGAGGAGGAAAGCAGGGTTGAGTTACAACCTATTTATAATTTGGCTACGCAGGGGGCAGCTGTCAAGTCACTAATTCTAACCTAGATGACTGTATTCACCAAAATATGCCAACAATCGCGTAAGGGGAAAAGTTATGTTGTTATTGGATACAAATTGAGTTAGGTAGTTTTAAAATCATGATGACAAACTACTTCCGGTTAGGCGCGCCACCTGGCGCCGCGACGCTGACGTCATTGGTCGGCGCTAAGCTAACTTGAGTTGCAAACTTGATCGCTAGGGACCATCGTTAAATGGCTGCCTTGGCCGCGTCACAAACGGAGCTCGCCAAGGGAAGGCGCTGTTAGGCTAGAGCTATTTTAAAACCAACTCGAAAATCCAACACGGCAACTTTGTCAAAAGTTGGAACCGGGCTGAATAAAACGGAGCTAAACGACCGACAACGCGCTTAGGCGTCGTCTTAAGTGTTATGAAGCCTTGGTTTTAAGGTAACATATCAAATATGGAACTAGAATTAGAGACGCGGTCGCCGTGAGAGAAGGCGCTTCGGTAAAAGGTGAGCCGGCGTCCGCGTTCTATTTTTTGTGGCAGCCGTAGTAGCGTTAGCATTAGCATGGTCAAAAACGGAAACTCGTGTCAACGAGAAGGGTTCGCAGCACACGCGCGCGGCGTGGGGGTGAGTTTTTGTTCAAATGGTTCGCCCTCGAGTTGGTTCGCCTTCGGCCGGGCTACGTTGCCATCCGCTCGGCGTTAGCTGGCTAACTTTGTCCGTGCTAACGCGCTAGCTCCAGCCGCATTGTTGGCCCGCGGGACCGGCCGCGCACATCGAGCGAGTCTCGAAAGCGAACGCCATTCTAGTCACGGTGTTTGGAATCAATGTCGGGGTGGTCCCGTGTCGCTTTACCCCGTTATCGGCCGCTTCTTCCCAACTTTCCGACACCTCCTCATCCATGTTTCATGTTGCTGGAGACACGCTGCTCGGCGGCTGCGGCTGCGGCACAGCCGGGTCCGCCTCTCTGCCAACAGGCACGTCACTGTGACGGCATCCTCCACCCGACCCTCAGAGATTTTCTTCATAAATAAATTAGGTTTTAGAAAAAGTCTCCATTAATATAATTCATCGTTTTGCCCCTGTGAGATTCATTTTTTTGTCAAATTCAGTATCAATAGTGACTTGTAACTCCTATTCAAAAATTGTTGTCCATTGGTTTTTGAATTGTGTATAGTATCTACTCAAATGTCATAGGATTAAATTAAGATCACTTGGGGAAAAATATATTTTGGTTTTGGGAATTGGGACAAGCCACTTGAATTGTTTTTTAAAAAATCAACCTTGTTTTTTTTATGTATTATATTCACAAATGTACATTTGCTATATTTTGTGTTTTTATGAAAAAATATGTCAAAATGTTGAAATTGTTTTCCCATTTCCTTAATCCAGATTTTGACTTTTTTTCTTAGGATTCAAAGGACATGAAAGCCTTCCAGTTTTATTTGTTCACCGGAGGATCCGAATCAGGTAAATAAGATGGATTCTTAAAATGTTATCTATTATTTTAAGTATTATAACAGTGAATCATGACCACCCATTCCCAACCATCCCGGTATAAATAGATTTGGTCTCTATAACTGTAAATATCAGATAACTCATTTATTTATGTATTTATGTAAAAAAAAAAACTGACATTCTACACGATTTCCTACATTGATTTCAACAAAGTCAAGTCAAAAGCCTTTATTGTCATTATACAACAGCTGCGTATAACAAAATTAGACCCCCGAGCTTATTCTGTGTCTGAATGATGATTTGCGGATGCCTCATGGAAATGGATGATTATAGTTTATTTTGTCCAGCATATTATTAAGTACAGTATGACCATTTATTCTTAAAGACTAGAGACCTGATAATTGAATGGAATCAAATCAAAGATGTGTGTTGTGAATGAGCTCAAATCAAATAAAAGTAAAGATTCTGCTATAACATCCAAAATGTCCAATGGTCAGAGTCTGGGATTAGATGGTATGTAGAGCGTCGCCTTCCTTCACCACAACAGCGATTGAGGCCTTGATATTCTTCAATTTGTCACTGTCAAAGCTGACCAGCAGTACGCTGGAGCCGGTTGCGGTGGGAGTGAACACGGCGGTGGTTGTGGCTTCTCGTTTGGGGCCCACGCGACCAATCCTGCCAGAACACCGCAAGAAAGTCACAAACTCATTCATTCGCCCATCGGGCCTGCGGCCGTGGCCGAGCTCGATTCAAGACCTACTTGAGCGTGATGGGCTTGCCCTCAACCAGACCGGCCCCCCCAACAGCGAAAGCGCAATCCTGGAGTGTTTCCGGCAATGGGTTTCGCATGCTCAGCCTTGCCGACACTGGCTGTTTCACCTTGGCTTCCCCCAGCAGCTGTGAAGGTACATTTCGTCAATGTTTTTAAAGAATCCAAGCTCATTTGTTGGTTTGTTAAATGAGGTTACGTAGTCCATACTAGGGCTGTAACCATACAAAAATCACAACCAACATACCTTGATTTCTACAAGTGGCTCGTCCAGCACTATTGTCTTCTCGGCCTTGTGGTATTCGATAGTTTCCTTGTCGATGCTGATGGCCGACACATGAATGAGGCGATCGGATGTGATCACCGACCCGTATGCGCCGTATTCTAGTTGAAGGTGCAGTCGTCGCTCTAAAAATGCAATCGGTCTTCGATTTAATTGCAGTCACAGATTCTCTGGATCATTTTGAGTTTTCTCAACTCTAAATTGCCCTTAGGTATGAGTGTGAATGTGAATGGTTGTTTGTTTCTTTGTGCCCTGCGATTGGCTGGCCACCAATTCAGGGTATCCCCCGCCTCTGGCCCGAGGTCACCTGGGATAGCCTACCACACCCCCCGCGACCCTAATGAGGATAAAGTGGTTGAGAAAAATGCATTGGATTATAAGACGCACTGCTGTCTTTTGAGAAAAAGTCTTTTAGTTGCGGAAAATACAGTAATCTTACATTTAAATGTATTGATGTGTTTTCCACTGTGTACTTTTGTATCTTATGGAGTTTCTCACCTTCTCCCGAGGGCACCTCCAATCTGTCTGAGGCAAATCCACAGCTCTCCCCTCGTTTGCCGTTGTAGAGCACGGCTTTTGCGAAGACCAGAAGTGTGCACTTCTTTGTCACCATGCTATTGTTGGTGATGGTGGCGTACACCTCAAAGTCGGAGCCCACCATCATGTTTTTAGCCAGCTTGATCTTCGATAAGGAGGACATTTTCAAAGCGTCGATAAATTAAGGGTAATTTTTCGCTCAGTTTTACATATGTTCATTCAAGTCGGTCAGTTTGTATTTATTTTTAGAAAAAAATTACGTATGGTCAACCTTGAGATGGAGGCCCGGTTCCTCTCCTCTCTGTTGGAGTTTGTTGTGGTGTTGAGCCTTCTCGTAGACCTCTCGCTCCTCTTTGGAACCTAAACCATCAAAAGGCATAATCCGATGTCAAAAAAAGTTGCTGATAATCAACGTACAACCCCAATTCATTTTGTTAAACATCGATCAATACAATACGATCATTTCCAAATCATCCTACTGCAATTGGCTGGCTAGCAGGCTCTAGCACACGTGTCAAAGTGGCGGCCCGGGGGCCAAATCTGGCCCGCCGCATCATTTTGTGTGGCCCGGGAAAGTAAATCATGAGTGCCGACTTTCTGTTTTAGGATCAAATTAAAATGAAGAGTATAGATGAATATTAAATTTCCTGATTTTCCCCTTTTAAATCAATAATTGTATTTTTTAATCATTTTTTTCTGTTTTTACTTCAAAAATGTAAAATCTAAAAATATATAAAAAAGCTAATATAAACATTGTTTTAGATCTATAAAAAACTGAATATTCAGGGCTTTTAATCCAGTTCTTTTAATCCATTTATAAAAAAAAAGAAATATTATATCTAAAATGGTCCGGCCCACGTGAAATCAAATTGACGTTAAAGCGGCCCGCGAACCAACCCGACTCTGACACCCTTGCTCTAGCATTTCCGCACCCGTCGTGAGAAGAATCGATAAATGTTCAAACTATATTTAGTTGAATACACGACCGACAAGATATTCAAGGTTCAAACTGATAAACTTGATTGTTTATAGCAAATCATCGAAATGAGTCAGTTTGAATATTAAAAATATTGTCTTTGCAGTGTGTTCAATTAACTGTAGATTGAACCCAATTTCAAATCATTGATGATGATATGATTATTGATGCTTAACACAGTCACTGGAATTAATGCCGCTTAATGCAATCGGTTTATATTTTACCTTCAGAGTACTTGTACTCGTGCGTGATATCATATCTGTCATCCGAACCAACGGCTTTGGTGCTGATGAATCGTCCGACGGATTTTGTCGACCCACTGAACTTGACAAACTTTCCGTTGGACAGACGCACCAAATCCACCACATCCGCATTAACCTAATCCAACGCAAAGTTACAATATGTCGTCATGAATGAACAAACCCGGATCGATTCCCATACTTGGTATCGATGATGTCGTCACATTTGTCAAACACCAACCAAAAGTACTCCATTACTCAAAACTTGGTTATAATCTTGAATTGCCTGACAACTTTTACCTTGGCAATATGACTTTGCAGGGGAATGTTAACACGATAAAAGATCTTTCCAAGGATCAACTCACCTCGGCAAAAATAAAGGGTGCATCATAGTTTTTGGTAAGCTCTCCTTCCTTAATGGCCCTCAGTGCAGCCGGTCCACAACAGTAAACGCCTGACAACACACGGAAGTTAATTTCATTTGTTCGGATTTTCACCGGACGTCGGATCATAGTTGATGTGATCGTAAAAGCCGAGGTCCGAACTCACCATCACTCTTCTCCTGTGGAGTTGGATCACTGGTTTGCCAACCGTCAAACTCTTTTCCCAAGTCGGGACGCCTCATCCAGCTGTCCACCCAAACGTGGAAGTTCCTACCGAGACCGGTTGAAGATTTTCACAATTGCCGTAATTGGGACCGATTCTACTCACCAGACCGAATCTCCATCCGAAATACTTTCGCCATCCTCGTCGTACAGGTTTTCTATCATCAGGTTGGCGTTACTGTCGTGAGCCGAGCCGAAGTTTGTGACCACCCGGCAAGGAATTCCCAGGGCGCGAGACACTGGGGAAGACCATCCGACCTTATTGAGCGTTTGAAGCGTATTTTTCTTCAGGAGCTTCTACCCACCTGTGCAGCCAACGGCGGCAAACACCCAGCACTGGCCGAAGGAAACCGGGCCGCTCTCCGCCCATTGGCGCAGGATGTCCCCGCTACCGACCCAGTGGCCCGGATGAACTCCTCCGGTAAAGTCATACCACTCTCCCACCAGAACTCCATTGTCATCATTACTGTTGATCTGATGTATTGACAATTTCATTGGAACGGCGGAACCTGGCGCTCATGCCGGAACCACAAAAACGGCACCAGAATGTTTGGCGTAGTGTATTCCTTGGTATGAATTACCCTATTTTCCGGACTTTAATTCCTACGGTTTTCCATAGATTGGCCAGGTCTGTGATTAATACTCAGGTGCGACCGTGACCGGACGATTCGCCGAAAGACGTTTTGCCGACGGACAGTTCGCCGAACGGACGTTTCGCCGGAACGGGATTCGCGCGCTCGCCCCGCCCCCGGATCGTGTGTGTATATGTTTTTCAATCTCGGCCTGCGAGTCATATACAAAATATATATTCAAAATGATTTGCTGAGAACCTTAATTCAAAGATTAACGTTTTCTATGCTGGTAAGTTTTCTGGAGTAGGATTTCTGGATTTACAATTTCATTACAGTAGTACTTACTGTTACTACTACTTTATTTTCTCTATTTCTTCTGTCACGTTCTGTTCTGCGTGATCTCCAAATGGCTACTACTTTAAACGCAAGGATAAAATAAAAAATATAAAAAATTGGCAGCACATTATAGTACGTACTTGTGTTTAGAAATATGTCCAGCGGGGGGCAGTACATGCCCTTTTTATTCCTAAATGAATGTTATATGTAACGGGCCGTATATGGCCCGTGGGCCAAGGTTGAAAAACATGTAGACACACGATCCGGGGGGCGGGGTGAGCGCGCGAATTCCGTTTCGGCGAAACGTCCGTTCGGCGAACTGTCCGTCGGCGAAACGTCTTTCGGCGAATCGTCCGAGTACCAGGTGTGACTTATAGTCCGAGAAATACGGTACTTACCATGGCGCTCAGGACACGTGTCACGTAGATGGGATTCTTCCTGGCCGAACAGTCCTGATCGGCGTCCGACCTAAATTTGGGGTTGTCATCCAGGATCTTCAGACAGATGTCTAGAATTCCTGCTTCAAACTGCCAACAGAGCACATGGAGGCTTTCACCAATTAGTTGATGCACTTTTTAATTTACTCCATGCATTGGTGCAATGCATACACACCTGTCCGTAATTCCACGGCGTGCCCTTGATGCGTTTGTATGTGCCCCGGAAGATCTGCCCATGCTGAGCCAAAACATACTCTTGCCTCTTGTCTTCGCTGCGCATGTATACGCTATCGTCTGTGGGAAGGTGAACATTGTTACTGTACACACGAGAACAGGGGTGGGGAAACTATTCCACAAAGGGCCGCAGTGGGTGTGGGTTTTCATTCCAACCCATAAAGAGGACACCTTTTCACCAATCTGGTGTCCTACAAGTGCAATTACTGGATTGTGCTTCTTGTTTTCTTCAGAAATCTCAGTGGTCAAAGTGTCTGTGCTGGATCGGTTGGAGCAAAAACCTGCACCCTCAGTGGCCCTCGAGGACCGGTTTGCCCACCCCTGCACTAGAACTTGGTCCTAGTATTGATTTGAAATCTACACAAGCAAGAGGATAAGGGCATACCTGTCAACCTCTGCCGATAACTGCCCTTATAAATGATTATGATTCCCCTTACAAACCCCCAAAAAACCTTACAAACACCGTACGACTCGTACGGTGTTTGTAAGGTTTTTTGGGGGTTTGTAAGGGGAATCATAATCATTTATAAGGGCAGTTATCGGCAGAGGTTGACAGGTATGTAAGGTCAAAAGAACAGAAACAAGAGGTGGACAGTATTTACACTTTAAAGTTAGAATTCAGAGTCTAAAGTCAAATTCTGACCCTAAAAGTCAGATTTTAAACTCTGATATTAAATTCAGACTTTAGATTTGAATGACGTCAGAATTCTGTACTTGTTCTCAGAATTCTGTACTTGTTCTCAGAATTCTGTACTTGTTCTCAGAATTTTGACTTTTCTTTCTAAAAATTTTGACTTTTCTTTCTCAAAATTTTGACTTTTCTTTCTCAAAATTTTGACTTTTCTTTCTCAAAATTTTGACTTTTCTTTCTCAAAATTCTGACTTTGTTCTGAGAATTCTGACTACATAATTTTAAGATTAATGTCAGAATTTTGACTTTGTTCTCAGAACTTTGACTTTTTTCCCTCAGAATTCTGACTTTGTTCTGAGAATTCTGACTACATAATTTTAAGATTAAAGTCAGAATTTTGACTTTTTTCTCAGCATTTTGAGATTTTTCTGAGAATTCTGACTACATAATTTTAAGATTAAAGTCAGAATTTTGGCCTCCTTTAAAAAAACAGTGGCAAAGACTCAGAATAAGTCAAAATTATATTCTGGGACTTCTAACTTTCTCATTTTAATCTACTAATTGAATCTCATTTAAAAAAATCTGATCTGTTGAATTCTTTGACAAAAGTCAGAATATTGGTCATCTTTTTCTGAAGAAAAAAAAGTTGTCAGAATTCTGTATTCGTTCTGAGATTGTAGCCAGAATCCAAAGAGGAGCATATTAACAATGACATACTCGGACACCAAGCGTTAAAGAGCAAGGTGAATTGCCCTAAGGTGGTCGTCTTCCCGCGGTGCTCCACAGTCAGCGTGTAGAGGCCGATGGGTGCGTAGGGGTCGGATACGATGGCGACCACCACTTTGTCGCCACTGGGGTCACGGACGGCCGAGGCGCTCCACTTGATGTCGACTGTGGAGTCGCTGAGCGGGAAGGAAACCTCGGTGTCTGATTCTCTTTTGGGAAGCAGACCTGCGGGGAGTGATGCGTCAAATCTAAATGAAGACGCGCGCCTGGAGTCGTTGGCGACGGCGGCGGCGGAGGCTTTCTGACCGGTGCGGACGACCAAGGCCAGATGGGGGTCGTTGGCTTCCAGGGTCGCGCTTCCGGCTTCCAAGTGCACAAAGATGGTGAAGGCCTGTCCTCGTCTGACGACGAGACGCTGCTCCGCGAAGTGCTCCGTGCGATGGTCGCTCTTGTTGCGATCGATGTTCAGGTCGCAGCGCTCGATAGCCAAAACTGGGCCAAACACACGAGGCGCTTGACTATGACAACATGCTAGTGTGAACCTACGTTTGGACTTCATTTCTGTAAAGGCCTCTCGTCACAAAACACTTTCTCCTTTTCTTTGAGAAATGTTGATTTTGAAAAAAAAGGTGTTTTTTTTTTAAATAAATAAAAACCAACACTTTTTTGCTCCTATGTTGTAAAAAAGTGGGAAAGGTCACGCACTTACAAGCCAATTTGGAATTCAGAGAGAGAAAAAGCAATGTGATGGGGAAAATGTTATGACAAAAAGCAATTATTTGTTTCAGCCAAAAGCAGGAGCTTCTTAAATTGATAACTTTTTTGCTGTAAGGTACTACGTGAAATAAATCCCTGGCTTGTTCAATGAATCATTTTTGAATGAAAAACTATCATAAAAAAAGACCATGTATAGTAAGTTTTTTTTCTTGTAAAAAAATTAGCCCATGCATAGAAAAGGCTATTTTTTTATTTTAAAAAAAAAGTAGGCCATGTATAGTAAGCCTTTTTTTTTCTTCTTAAAAAACACTGTGTATAGTAAGTCTTTTTGTAAAAAAAGAAGTTATTAAAACTGTTTTTTTTCTTAAAAATAAGACAATGTATAGTAAGGCTATTTTTCTTAAAAATGACCATGTACATATAGTAAGGCTTTTTGTAAAAAAAAAGAAGTGATTAAAACTGTTTTTTTTCTTAAAAATAAGACAATCTATACTAAGGCTTTTTTTCTTAAAAAAGACCATGTATAGTAAATTATTTTTTTCTCGTAAAAAAAAAGCTCATTTATAGTAAACTATTTTTTTCTTGTAAAAAAAAAGCTCATGTATAGAAAAGGCTATTTTTCGTTAAAAAAAAGTAGGCCATGCATAGGAAGGCTTGTGTGTATATAGTAAGGCTTTTTTTCTTTAAAAAATCGACATAGTATAGTAAGGCTAAGAAAGTCGGAGAATAAATCTGACTTCTGGTTCTTCTCCTAGTTATTGCTGTGGTCCATTGGCAAAAATATTGGTTCAGAACTTGAGGTGGGAATCAGGAGTGAGTTCAATTCCACTCTTTGCAATTCACAAATTGTTTATTGAGGTAATGAAAAGGATAAATATAACTTCCAATCACTTCATTTCAGAAGTCACTGTGGTCCAGTTGCAAAGACAAACGGTCAGAATTTCTGGTGGACTCAAGTTCAAATCAGGAGTGAGTTCAATTCCACTCTTTGCAATTCTCAAATTGTTTATTGAGGTAATGAAAAGGATAGATATAACTTCCAATCACATCATTTCAGAAGTCACTGTGGTCCAGTGGCAAAGACAATGGGTCAGAACTTCAGGTGGACTCAAGTTCAAATCAGGAATGAGTTCAATTCCACTCTTTGCAATTCTCAAATTGTTTATTTAGGTAATGAAAAGGATAAATATAACTTCCAATCATTTATAGGCGGGCCGCCTCGTGGTGTAGTGGGTAAGTCACCTGCCTGCGACGTGGGTGTCGAGGGTTCACATCCCGGTGTCGCCAGTCAACGACTGTATGGTGTCGGCAGTCGGCCGCAGGCCGACTGTCGAACACCACCAGGAACCCCCCCTCCCAACTGTCTTCCGGTCAGCCGAAGGCTGACCGGAAATATTGTTTTGCTGAAAAAAATGACTAAGTCTTTATTTGAATGAAAAAAGGATTAGCCATTTACTGAACTACTAGTGTAGTGATTAGTCAAACGAGAGCGGGATTCGAACCCCATCTCCCACATGGCAGTCAAATCCACTAACTTGAGGTCTGTCTGACCCATTGTCTTTCCCACTGGACCACAGTGACTTCTGAAATGAGATGATTGGAAGTTATATTTATCATTTTCATCACCTCAATAAACAATTTGAGATTTGCAAAGAGTGGACTTGAACTCACTCCAGATTTGAACTTGTGTCCAACTTCAATTTCAACCCATTGTTCTTGCCACTGGACCACAGTGTCTTCTGAAATGTTTTTTAAGAAAAAAAGGCTTCCTCTACTATGTCGTTTTTCAAGAAAAAAAGCCATGCTATACTATGTCGTTTTTTTAGGAAAAAAAGCCTTATTATACTATGTCGTTTTTTAAAGGAAAAAAGCCATACTATACTATGTCGTTTTTTAGGGGGGAAAGCCATACTATACTATGTCGTTTTTTAGGGAAAAAGCCTTCCTCTACTATGTCGTTTTTCAAGAAAAAAAGCCATGCTATACTATGTCTTTTTTAGGGGGGAAAAGCCATACTATACTATGTCGTTTTTTAAGAAAAAAAGCCTTACTATACTATGTCATTTTTTAAGAAAAAAAGCCATACTATACTATGTCGTTTTTTAAAGGAAAAAAGCCATACTATACTATGTCGTTTTTTAGGGGGAAAAGCCATACTATACTATGTCGTTTTTTAGGGAAAAAGCCTTCCTCTACTATGTCGTTTTTCAAGAAAAAAAGCCACGCTATACTATGTCGTTTTTTTAAGGGAAAAAAGCCATACTATACTATGTCGTTTTTTTAGGAAAAAAACCCTTACTATACTATGTCGTTTTTTAAGAAAAAAAGCCTTACTATACATGGTCTTTTTTAAACAAAAAAGCCTTCCTATACATGGTCATTTTTTAAGAAAAAAGCCTTACTATACATGGTCTTTTTTGTAAATAAAAAGCCTTACTATACTATGTCGTTTTAAAGACAAAAAAGCCTTACTATACTGTGTCGTTTTTAAAGAAAATAAGCCTTACTATACTTACTATGTCGTCTTTAAAGAAAAAAGCCTATACTATGTTGTTTTTTAAGAAAAAAGCCTATACTATGTTGTTTTTTAAGAAAAAAGCCTTACAATACTATGTCATTTTTTAAGAAAAAAAGCCTTACTATACTATGTCGTCTTTTAAGAAAAACGCTTTACTGTACATGGTCGTTTTTTTTAAATAAAAAAGCCTTACTATACATGGTCATTTTTTAATAAAAACCCTTAATATACATGGTCATTTTTAAAGAAAAAAGCCTGACTATATATACATAGTATTTATTTTTTAAACAAATAAAAGCTTTACTTTACATAGACCACTTTTTTTTAAAGAAAAAGCCTTACAATGTCCAGCCATTCAAGTCATTTTGCATGCCAGCTTTACGTTTGTACCAAATCTCGGGGTATTCTTTGCTCAGTTATGAAGCACGTCTAATAAGATGAATAAATATTTGACATTATCGTTGACAAGGAAAAAGAGTGTCGCCAAACTTTCGTCAAAACATATAGTATTTGTTAAAAAAGACCATGTATAGTAAGGCTATTTTTCTTTAAAAAAGACCATGTATAGTAAGGCTTTTTTCCTTAAAAAAGACCATGTATAGTAAGGCTTTTTTTCTTTAAAAAAGACCATGTATAGTAAGGCTTTTTGTTAAAAAAAAGAAGTGATGAAAACTTTTTTTTCTTGTAAAAAAAGCTCTTGTATAGAAAAGGCTATTTTTGATTTAAAAAAAGAGTAGGCCATGCATAGGAAGGCATGTGTATTTGTTAAAAAAGACCATGTATAGTAAGGGTTTTTTTCTTTAAAAAAGACCATGTATTGTAAGGCTTTTTTTCTTAAAAAAAGACCATGTATAGTAAGGCTTTTTTCTTAAAATATAGACCATTTATAGTAAGGCTTTTTTCTTAAAATAAAGACCATGTATATACTATACATGGTCTTTTTTAAAGACAAAAAACCCTTACTATACATGGTCTTTATTTTAAGAAAAATAGCCTTACTATACATTGTCTTATTTTAAAAAAGCCTTACTATACATGGTCTTATTTTTAGGAAAAAAAGCCTTACTATACATTGTATAGTAAGGCTTTTTTTTTTCTTAAAAAAGACCATGTATAGTAAGGCTTTTTTCTTAAAAATAAGACAATGTATAGTAAGGCTTTTTTTTCTCCTTAAAAATAAGACAATGTATAGTAAGGCTTTTTTTCTTAAAAAAAAGACCATGCATATTAAGTTTTTTTTTCTTTAAAAAAAGACCATGCATAGCAAGGCTATTTTTCTTAAAATAAAGACCATGTATACTATACATGGTGTTTATTTGAAGAAAAATAGCCTTACTATACATGGTCTTTTTAAAAAAGAAAAGCAGCCTTACTATACATGGTCCTATTTTTAAGGAAAAAAAGGCCTTGCTATACATTGTACACAGCCTTTTTTTCCTTAAAAATAAGACCATGTATAGTAAGGCTGTTTTTCTTTTAAAAAAAGACCATGTCTCATAAGGCTTTTTTCCTTAAAAATAAGACAATGTATAGTAAGGCTATTTTTCTTAAAATAAAGCCCATGTATAGTAAGGCTTTTTTCCCTATAAATGTAATATATATATATATATATATATATATATATATATATATCTATCTATATATATATATATATATATATATATATAGTGTATTTATATATATATTTTGTGTATTTATATATACATAGTATTATAAGGCAATTAATTTGTTAAAAAATGACCATTTATAGTAAGCCTCTTTCTTAAAAACGACTGTGAACAGTAAGGCTTTTTGTAAAATAAAAAAGTGAATAAGGCTTTTTTTCTTAAAAACAAAAGACCATGTATAGTATGTTAGGGCAATTAATTTGTTTTAAAAATGACCATGTATAGTAACGCTTTTTTTAAGTCCATGTAGAGCAAGGCTTATATTTGTTAGAAACATTTATAGCAAGTCTATTTTTCCTTAAAAATGTACAGTTTGCCTTTTTTTTTAATTATAGAAAAAAAGACCATATATAGTACGTTTTTAATTTTGAGAATATTTTGGATTGGTTACTACATTGATGAGCATCCTTTATTTGCATTCAATGCAAAATTCTAGCAATATACTCACTTGACGTCTTTTTCTTATTGTCATAAAACAACCTTGATCATTGCATGTGTCTTTGTACCGCTACAAATTCCCCCCAAATGAACATTTTTCCTCCATCTTTTTCAACTTGAACATAAACCTTCCTTACAACATGAATATATCTTGAGTATGAAAATGTGTCTCTCAGCATTTCCTTTCCTCTGGAGGATTAATTTAACGACCGGCCCCCTCAAAATAAACTCCAGAAAGGGATCCCGGAGAAGGCCAATAAGTTATTATAAAAAGTTATCATGAAATTGAGACAGTTTAAAAAAATGCTTCTTTCCACTTACCTTGACTCATGATTGCAGTGGCACTCAGTTCGTGTGTGTGTGTATGTGTGATTCGCCTCAAGCGATGTGACAGTTCCTGCATGGTCCTCCTGGATATTTGAAGCACGTGTAACTAGAGTGGGCTGTTCACATCTGATCTGACCTCATCTACTCATAATTCTGTTTTTAGGTGGAAGGCTGCAGGCTTGGAACACTCACTTCCTATTTCTCCTTCGGAAGGACACCACTTCAAACCTAAATTCTTTCATTCTTCATTAGGACCTTAAATGTCTTTTTTTTCCGCCCACAAATTCACACCTGTAACTTAAAACACTCATAGTCAGAGGAGTAGAACATTTATGTCATTCATGCTTATCAAATACACACTTAGGAGAAATATAGGTCGTATTTTATATAGTATGGATTTAAGGAAAATAATAATAATTTGGAGCAACCTAACTGTGGCAAAGTATAAACACTGATGTCAATTGCACAAACATCGAACAACAAAAATAGAAGAGAATCATTTAAAACAAAGTTTCAAGTCATCTGGTTCCAGTGCTCAGAATAGAGATGTTTCTTTGTTGTAGGTTTTATTATTATTGTGTATTATTTGATGTATTTGATGTGATTGATGTCAGTTGTTTCTACACACCTGTTTCCCTATTTATGAAACGAGGTGGCATCAATTTTATTTGAATTTAATGTATCATCCTTATTTGTCGACCACATGTTGCATTAACATCACTTGGACAACTTTATTGGTACCAAAATATAAACATAAAATGTTAACAGTCCTTAGTAAAAAAAAAAAAAAAAGAAACTCAACAGAAATACAATAACTCGCCTCACTTAAAGACTTTAAATAAAGAAAATGTGGTAAAAAGTGAGGGGCTTCACCAAAATAAAGACAAACCAAAAATATTTGAATATCATAATAATGACATTTCTGTGCCATTTCAATCCAAAGATTGTCTTTTTATCCCAACATTGTTTAACATACAGAGCACCTTAAAGGCAGAAACTGTGTTGACAAGTGGGTATCTCCCCCCCAAAATTGTCCATCCACAAAATAACATTAAAAATATTTGGAAACTGTACATATGATCAATAATTTGTACATGTACCCATTTGTTGGTATGAAGGGCAACTACTCCTTACTAGAGTTGTGCACGTATAAATAGATTTATACAACAATGCTTTTCAATGGATTTCAGCATTAGTGTAAAGTTAAAACTAATCCATAAAAAAGCCCATTTTACAATGTAGAAAAATCATTTCAAATGTTTTATCGGAGTCTTTTGCGGCTATACTTCTTGTTTTGGATTCCACTAGACCTCTCTGATTGGTCAATGCGACCAAATAAACAAAAAGGCCGCAAAACTGCGACTGTACGTGCATGTGTGTGGTTGTGTGTGTGTGTGTGTGTGGTTTGGAGCCACATGATGGCCAAAAGAACCAAAGTCAGAGATAATAGAGCAGGCGGACCACAAGACAGCAGACGTCTGTAAAAAGAACAACTCGAGTGAGTCTATAAATATGATTTTAAAAAAACGAAACAAATATCAAGTCACATAACCACAAAAATGATGTATATTGAGAATTGTATGAAGTTGTATTGTGCCTTTATTAAATAACTCAAACTCAAAATTCTGACCTTGTTCTACAAAGAACTCAATGCCTTCTTAGAGTCTTTCTCTTCTACCACAATTCAATTAAAGAACTCAACTCATTTTTCATACATAGCTTTTAAATCTTTACAGGTGTATTGTCCTAATTTTTTGTGTTAGTGTTTGTTCCTGGTTTATGATGAGCGACGCTGTCGTCACGCCACCAATTCCTATTTTTGTCACCTTTTTGTGTGCAATTATGACAAAAAAAGTCATCTTGATAGGATAATATAGTATTGTTTTCCTATAACTAGTGTGTTTGAGGGCCTTCGATGTGTCACGGACGGAAACACGCTCCCATCATTTCTTTGCAAATCAATGTCATTTCCAAATCTGTCTCTACCATTAAAAAAAAACGCTAACTTAAAAAAAAAGATTGCCACAATGAGGACAAAAAAGCATACCTTGTCTTTACCTTAAACCTCTGTGGATTTTCCTTTGGCCATTTCTCCCTGTAATGCAATAATAATAATAAAACACGCTTGTAAAAGGGAATCCAATGTTTTTTTAGAGCTGTACACCCAAGTCAGATTAGAATTGTATTTCATCCCGTATTCAGGAAATGAGGTACCTGAATATTAGCCAGGGGCGGAGTCTGGGAACCATTGGCTATTTTCTTCCCGTTGACTGCCGGCGAACTGTTCGTCCGACACAGCGTCAGACCGCGAGAGCCCGCCGAAGACCAGGTGTCGCCGACCCCCCCGCCGAGGGCCGAGAGACAACTGAGCCCCGAGTCGCTGAAAAACACGTTGGCGCTCTCCTCGGATGAATCCGTGGCGTCCGCCAAATCTGCAGCACGGATCAAACGGTAAACTCTAAGTCGGGAGATCAAAAGTTCCAAGAATCCGTACGTCAAACGTACCGATCGTCCGAAGGTCCGTTTTCCAAGCGTGGACGTCGCGGTGAAGAAGATCGTGACGAGTGTTGACTTCGTTGTCCAGCGTGGCGCCGGCCGAAGGGTGTCCGGGATAGCCGGCGGGCGAGAGCGAACCGCGGCCCGACGACGAAGACGACCGGCTGATGGTCGTGGACGTGGACCCCGAGGACGGCGGACGGGCCGCGTCTAGGGTCCTGCGCGAACAACACGCCACGGGGACTGACAACAGTCAGTCATAGTGCTTATCAATGACACCAAATGGAATTGACACACATGGATTGTACCCCGCTTCGAAATCATTAAAGCGGGGGGGGGGGGCAAAGCCAGTTGGGTTTGCCGGCCACGCAAATTCTTACTCGGGTCATCCCGCATGCCAACGACGTCCCGGTCACGGATGTCGGCGTCACTAGCTTGGATATCCGTGTATGTTTTGGGGCCAAGTCCCATGAACACTCGCTCCTGTAACCTTAGTTCTGCATCATAACAACATGGACAGCAGCATTAAAAGGCAGAAAAAAGAATATGCAGTACTAATGTCGCACTAATACCATTATTTTATGCTGATACCAATATCTGATTGTGTGTGACACATTTTTTAAATAGTCCATATATTCACTTGAGTGTAATATAATTGCTCCTTAAACACTTTCATAAAATGTGAGTGCATGTTAGCTTAGCTCATGTGCTAATTATACATTTGCCATGTTCGCAGCCCTACATTTAACTGATTTCCTTGGTAAAATCTTTATAAATGCTCATGTCGGCATTAATAAAATGTTAAAGCCTATCATTTAAAGTAAGTATTTAAAGTACAGGCTCTAACATCGAAAATACAGTCATAAAAAAAGAGAAGAAAAATTCCTCTTTTGGCCTCAAAACAGCGCAGGACTTGACTATCATTTATCATTTTACAAACAAAAAAAAATCAAACGACTTTAAAGTAAGTTAAAAACTGCGAATTATAGTCCTGAAAATACGGTACGTGCCGATGCCAGCTAGTTTGAAAGCGGAATGGATGGACATTGTGTTTCTGGGCAGTTTCTACCTCTGCTGTGAGTGGCTTGATCCCAGAGAATCTTTTCCAGGTCGAAGGTCCAGGCTTTCTTCACCTCCACGCCGCTGGCCTTCAGAACGTAGGTGTCCTCGCTCTTCCTCCTTCGGAACCAGATCTCAAAGCTCAGGCCGCTCACGCCGGTGTCGTGGGTCATGCCGATGTCGCCGGTCTGACACACCAGCGGACATTATGGCTCGGATCCAAAAGGACCGGAGCTTCGGGGCGAGGGGGTGCCAACCTTAAACGACTGCTTGTAGACGTAGACTTCGTTTCCAACGTCTGTCTTTTTGCTCTTGCTGAAGAGAATGAGATGCGTGAAGAGGAAGACGCGGCGCAGGCATTTCTTCTTCCGAAAGAAAACGGTGAATTCGTCCTGTCGGATGAGCTGACCTTGCTCTTTTAAGTTCACCTGTTAGGAGAGAAGAGACGAATGACCACCGAGGAGGAAATAACAAAGTGCAGTGCTGCTCTACTTACAAAAATTCCAAGGTTGGGAACAAGTTCTGGAACCAATGAATTTCGTAAGTAGAGGTAGTACTTTAAAAATAATAAACATTTTGTGTTTTTGTTCCCCATGTCGCTTGCTCTTATCGTACATTTGAGGGTACTCGGACGATTCGCCGAAAGACGTTTCGCCGACGGACGTTTCGCCGACGGACAGTTCGCCGAATGGACAGTTCGCGGAATGGGCAGTTAGCCGAAAAAAATTAAAGTATTTAATTTATTATTTTATTATACAAATAAAAGTGGGGATGTTTCTCATTGTGTTGTTTTTTGTGCTGAGGTTGAAAAACATATACACACACGATCCGGGGGCGGGACAAGTGCGCGAAACGTCCGTTCGGCGAAACGTCCATTCGGCGAACTGTCCGTCGGCGAAATGTCCGTTGGCCAAACGTCTTTCGGCGAATCGTCTGGTCACGACATTTTAGGGGTGGAAGAGGAAGATGGGGGTATGTCAATTTAACGTCTTACATCACAATGTTGGATGGCATCCATGGTGAGCAGGTCGTTGCCGTGACGCATCTGAAAGCGGACCAGGTCAGCGGCGGCCCTGACGTCGGCCCGGTCCTTCTCGGCATCGCCGTGGACGTCGGCGGGAATGCCTCGCGGCCAGTGCGAGGCGGTCAGAGCCACCGTGTCCTGCAGAAGGAGGCTGTACTTGCTGATCCTTTGGATGGGTCTCAGCAGATAGGAGGACAGGTCCATCGTGTCTCCCAGTTCCTGCTGCTTTCTCTGGAAGAATCGAGGGAAACTTTAAGGTTGAGGCCAATAAACAATAAACAACTTTCCAAGGTGAAACTCGTCGTTTTCAAGAGGATCGCTAGCTTTTCTGTTGATTCCTTAGAGACCCGCAAGCCGTGTGTTGTAACTATGTCATAACAAAAAAAAATCCACATGATTTGAGTCCATCACCACAAAAACTGCGCACCCAGAGATGACGAGTCAAATGATTTGGTTTCAAATGTTACGTTTGCGTTTTTTTGTGGCTTTCTCTTCATGTGTTCTTCCCACGAAATTGAGGAACCTGACCATTTACAACAATAAAAGGTTGTAGGCACACAATGTTGCTAACCAGTTGTGAAAGACAAACTTAATGCTCACGGAAATAACTCAAGTTATATAAATAAAAGAAAACCGGATCAAATATTCCTATTGAAAAGGGGTTTGACAACTTTATCTAAAAATGAACAAAAATGCCTGGTAAAATGATACAAATGTCCATTCGCCCAGTTAAAAAGTATTGGACATCTAGCACTGTCAATGGCGGCAAACGAGTTCGCAAAAACGGGAACTGAAAATTCTGCAAAATAAACAGAAAACAACACAACTCATTGTAATGCAAAGCATGCCCACGTAATTTATCCAGAAATGGCATTTTACCGTCATTTCTGTAGCTGTGATGGTCAAAACAACAACAAAAATTTGAAGCACGTGTTTGATATATTTTGACAAGGACGTAAAAGGACCTTAAAGATGTCGTGGCGACGATGCAGTAGCAAGGAGTCTGACTGAGGTTTATTCCTGCTGTAGAGGGAGTAAAGGCCAAAACTGTCTCTCTGTGGAAGGAGATAGAACAAAAGCTCATTTAGTCATTCTTTTTGTGCTTTAAAATGTCCTTCATTCACGTGTAGTAGAAAAAAAAGACTTTCCGGACTACAAAAACAACATGTATTATTTTTATGACCCAAAATGTTCAAATTGTAAATGAATACTGTACTCCTTTTAAAGCGCGAATAAATGAGAAGCACAATGATTGTCTTCAATAGCGCTAACAATGTATGAAAACAAGAGGGATGGGCTAGTGACATACGTACGTGTCGGAGAAAACAACGAGCCACCATGGCGGGGTGGCCGTGGCAGGCCTCCAACTCGGGGAGGAAGTAGCGGCTGTGGAAATGGTGAAGCTTTTGGAGGTTCCCGAAGATGATGGGACGCTTGCCCCTCAGGTCCTGTGGGAGGTCGGATCTGTCCAGCAGGGGGAGGTAGTGGCGTAGGATGTAGCTTAGCGAGCGTACGTACTCCTCCTCTGTGAGCAGGAGCTCCTCCAGGACGCGACGCAACCTCCTGGGAACAGCGCAAAATTCATATTTCCACTCATTTAAGAAGCTTTGAGGCTGAAAAACCCTTGTTCACATACTGCATTTACTCGCATATAAGCCGCACCCTTAAAATTGCCTTAAAAGCATAGAATTTTACAACTTCTCGAGTATAAGCCGCCCCCTGATTCACAATTTGGTTTTAATAGGGAGTACACGCGGTATTTTTGAGCTACTGTATGAATCGAAAGCACATTATTAGGGTCAATATCATAAGGAATTAATTCATCCAGTAATGTTGTTTTTTTACTGCAAAACAGAAAATAACCAACAAATAGTAAATGTTACTTTGCCGACATTTACTGGTGAAAAAGACTATAGTATAGCAAGTCTTGTGCCCATATAAGCCGTACCATTGATTCAGTCATCATTTTTTTTGTTACAAATACGGCTTATATGCGAGAAAATATGGTAGTTCATTGTATAGTCCACCAAAGTTGGACAAAAACATCCCTATTTATACTTTATGTCCCCGTTCATTTTAAAAGGGAAAAAAACTGACACTGTATCCCACGAGAAGTGACATGAAAAGACCCAAATTCTACAGGAAGTAACCCAGAAAATTGAAAGGAAGTAATCCAAAATGTACATGAAATGAGCCCACAATGGCCCGTAATTCCTAAGAAACGACCCAAACTGAACTCTTTGACAACAACAGACCTCCACTTCATTTAAACTGGGAAGACTGGTTGGGAATGCTACATTTTCAGTCCTGAATGAATATTCGTCCATTCACCCCTCCCAGTCAAAATGGATTGGACGCCTTCCTCCGCCAATGACAGCCTATGAGTTAACAAGGACGTGAGGAAAAATTTGGAAGAAAAAATACCTGTTTCAACTTCAGTGTAAGCTTGAAGACAAAAGATTAGCAAACAAATTTGTCACGTTAGTCAAAAGAAAAACTCCATTGTCCTTTTACCCATCATTAAAACCACCTCAAGCGGTTGACTCACAGAGTGTTGTCGGCGCTCTCTTGTTGCCTTTCCGAACAAAACGCTCCTTCGTCCCTCCCGGCGGGCAGGCTTGAATGTTTGCTGAGATAGGCCACGCCCCCCTCGGCTGGACCCTGATTGCAGGAGCCCTCGGAGAAGCTACCGTGGCGGGAGAGCTGAAACTTCTGAGCCTTCTGGAGCATCCGACAAGATGGCTGACCGTGGCGGGAGCAAGAGGACGACGTGGATTCGGGCGCCTCGATGTCTTTGAAAACGGAGGGCCTCGACTCGGCGGCTCGTGGGCGCCGTCCCCACGGAAACCACTGGCAGCCGACGGTGTGAGACTGCGAAAGGGCGGCGGCGTCTCGATCGCTTCTCGTCCTACTTCTCTTCGACTCACACGCCGTTTTCCTTCCTGACCTATTTGGAGAGGAAATGAAGGCAAATGTTCATGTCAGAATGATCCGAGAGAATCCCGAGAAGAAAGCCCAAGGAAAACATCCAAACTCCATAGAGGAAGGCCCAAACCTGGGTTTGAACCCTCGATATCAAAACTGTGAGACCGACAAGGCCTCTATTTTGGATTTTTTTCCACTCAAATTCTTGCATCATTGGTTGGCTACGTTTACAAAAGTTACAACATGTCTTTTATCTGATAAGTGTTCGGATCAAAAGGAAATATTGGTCAGAAAAAATGTTCACATGCAGAGATTAACCCAAATTTTCTTGGGAAGAATAGAAGAAGAATTTGGAGCGACTTTGGTGGCAATAAAAAATGCTCCATACAATTTTTCAACATTTGTCAGATCTTTGAATATCAACATCTCGGATAAAGATCAGTTCCACTCTTTCAGAACAGAAATGCTGGTCGTGACAACAAGGTTTCTTCTGAAATTTGCCAATAAACTGTTTGTAATTGTATCATAAATCAACGTAACCCCCCCCCCCCCCTTCGTTCGAAATAGGTTCTTGATCGGAATGTGCACGGTCAAGTGAATTTAATAATCCCAAGAGGGTGTGTACATGTTTTTTTTGTTCCGATCGAGTTTTTAATCCGGTTAAATGCGTCCACGTAAACATAGCCATTGCCTCATCGCTTTTCTCCAATCGTGTGATTTTGTACCTGTTGTATGACTTGACCTTTGACCCCTGACTGCCGCGTTTCTCCACAGTCTTGACGGCAATGTCGCCTTCCTTTTCCGTTGTGTCAATCTTGCCCAGGATTGGTCTTCGTTTCCCGAAATCCAATTCTCCGGACGCAATGCTCTCCCACCGTGGATGGCGGGGCCCCGGCGTTGACCGTACCATCAGACTACTAGATCGTGTTGTTTGGGCGTCGGCCACATCCACAAAATCGGGCCCACAACGGCTAGTGAAACAGGGCTGCCTGTCGAAAACCTGGTCATTGCTCTCCCGCATCCGATCCTGAAGCAGCTGCCGGGCCTCCTGGCAGCGCAGCCACGCCATATTCCAGACCTTCATCCCCCTGGAGCCCCGCAAGGCGCTGGCCTCAACCCTCACCTCTTGAAATCTCTCCCTACTGAACTGAAGTAACCTGTCTTGGAAAAGTTGGAGGACAGAAATGTCCTTGTCTGACGAGAGAACACGGACGCCGCCGCTCGGTCCCGAATCTTTGTTTTGCTGAACTTCACTGACGGTCGCTGTCGTTGGCATACCGTCTTGGCAGTTGAGGGTTCTGCTTGGATTCTGTTTGAGATAGTCGATGCAATCGGAAGCCAGAGATATAGCCTGCGACAAAAAGTTGGTCTTTTTTACTTCATGTACTGTCAAGTTTTAAGATTGTAAGTTCATAAAGGACACATGTAAAGCTACCTGCTGGCAAAAGTCACACACATTGACCATGATCTGCAGCTCCCTGCCACATGCCTCCGCTCTACACAGAAAGTCGTCCAGGTCCGATTTGAAGGAGCGGACCCGACTGCTGAACGCTTGCGTCTCCGGGTACGACATCCCAGCCTGCTGGAGATGCTCGGCCTCTTGCGCTAATGACATGCCGTGGTGTCTTCGATCCTGTCATTGGACAGAAATCTGTGGTCAGTACAGTAATCCCTCGAATGTCGTGGTTTATATAGACCAGAGCAAACATGGCCGAGATAATTGAAAAATCGCAAAGTAGGGTCACCCCAATATAACTTTTTTTTTCCAGTGCTGAGTCCTATTAGGAAGAGTGGAAGAGCATCCTATACTTTTACTATACGTTTCAGCGTGGATTTTCACATTTTTATGAACTTTAAAAAATAAATCTATCTTTTTTTTTTTTTTAAATAATAGCGGAAAAAACGCAAAGTAGGGAATTCGCAGTAAGTGAAGACGCGCTAATTGAGGGATTACTGTAACTATTTAAAATCACATGTTGATTTTAGGGCCATGTGCACTCGCAATAGTCAGAATGCTCACAAGCAGACTATTAAGTTACTCACATTAGCGTCTAGAAGAAAAGCAGTGAATTGGTTGAGGACCTCCTCCAACTGATCTCCAGATTCCTCTACTGATTCCGCTTCCTGCAGGTGGCGCTCCCCCTCTACATAAAACCAATGTTGGAGCTGCGTAAAAGAAGAGATCGCTTTGCTGAAATACATGAAGCATTTGGATTGGCTGGGGATCAAAACTATCATTTCAGTCCTGTCCGATAGCTTAGAAGTAGCGGTACAAACTTGGGTTAAGTGTCCCTCCATCTCTCGGACTTGCAGGAGATACTCCAAGTGTTCTAGAGACTTGTTGGAGCTCTGTACCAGAATGTGGACCTGCTCCTCCACGTGGTTGTACAGGCTGCTCAGTGAGTCTATGGCATCACTGCATTAAGGACAAAGCCACTTGAGTACAGTCCAAAAAATAAAAAAATGTAAAAAAATGTAAAAAAACAACATGTGAATTGACGAGCTCACCTGAGATCCTCACAGTGAGGGTAGCGGATGTCGCTTTCTTTCCTCAGCCTCGCCAGCATGGCCCCACCCTCTCTCTGCAGGCTGACCAATCGCCTGTCCTCCAGTACGTCACGCATCAGAGTCCTCTGGTCCTTCGTGCACTGCTGAATACTCTGCAGGAGAATCAAGTACTTAAACCAGGGGGCATTGAACTCGGATTGGTTTGCGTCTAGCGCCGTCCGTCAATGGCACTGAAAGATGAGCATCCACTGCCAGTTTTAGTGAATTGGACAACTATCACTGTCTATGAGTCAAGTTTGCATCCGTAAAATACAATACGTACCTGCAAAGAATCTGTCCGCTGAGGAGCTTTGAAATGACTTATTGCACTTTGCAGCCGACTGGAGGCGTCATGAAGATCCAACGCAAATGGAAAGAGTTTCTAGACAAATCAAAGATGGCCTCATTAGTCATTTATCCATTTCTCTTGTGTTCATCTTAGCCTCACGAGAATTACGGGGGGTGCTAGAACCAAGCTGCCAATCACAGGGCAACCAACATTTTACCGCTCATTATTAGACCTAAGGATAATTTCAAGTGGGCGGCCCGATGGACGAGTGGTTAGCGCGTCGGCCTCACAGCTCTGGGGTCCTGGGTTCAAATCCAGGTCCGTCCACCTGTGTGGAGTTTGCATGATCTCTGCGTGGGTTTCCTCTGGGTACTCCAGTTTTCTCCCACATTCCAAAAACGTGGATGTTAGGCTGATTGGACACTCTAAATTGCCCCTAGGTATGAGTGTGTTTGTCTCCTTGTGCCCTGCGATTGGCTGGCCACCGATTCACGGTGTCCCCCGCCTCTGGCCTGGAGTCAGCTGGGATAGGCTCCAGCACCCCCCGCGAGACTAATGAGGATGAAGTGGTTCAGAAAATGAGATGAGATCCTTTCAAGTCTTCAATCAGCCTATCATGTGTGATTTTGTTGTGGTATTACCCGGAGAAAAGCTGTGGAGGTACGGAGAGAATATTCTAACACCACGCAGGAAGGCCGGAGCCGTGAGAGGCGGACGTGCTAATCACTCATTTGAAGCACGTTAAGTTTCATGTGCCCACCCGGTGAAGATCCATCCAATCACTGAGGTTGTGACGCAGCGTTCCATCCAGACGAAAAGTCCGTTGACTCTCCTCCACCAGCTTGGTCAAGGCTTTCATGGATGTCACCACTTCAGTCTGTGGCATCCAAACAAAGTAAAATCAATATCACAAGTGAGAAAAAGGAGAGTCCATGTAAAATGTTGCCAAATATGTGGTGCAAATGGACCAACTTCCAAAATTACAAATGACTTACAACAAGGGTGTCAGACTCGGGTTGGTTCGCGGGCCGCGTTAACGTCAACTCGATTTCATGTGGGCCGGACCATTTTAGATATACTAATATTTAGATTTTTTTTTTAATAAATGGATTATAAGAACTGGATTAAAAGCCCTGAATATTCAGATCTAAAACAATGTTTATTTTAGCTTTTTTTTATATATATTTTTAGATTTTACAAAATGTTTTTTGAACTAAAAACACAGAAAAAATGGATTAAAAAATTACAATTATTGATTTAAAAGGGGGAAAATCAGGAAATTTAATATACAGCTATACTCTTCATTTTAATTTGATCCTAAAACAGAAAGTCGGCACTCATGATTTACTTTCCCGGGCCACACAAAATGATGCGGCGGGCCAGATTTGGCCCCCGGGCCGCCACTTTGACACATGTGACTTACAACATAATTTTTGGCAGAAGTGCAAGGACACTAAAAATAAAGCATTTAATTCTGTACGTACAGTGTGAACAACATCTCTACTCTATGATATACTCGTAAAGCCACTATTGTGTGTTCTAGATATAACTCCTTGCTATAGAAACATTCACAAACAAAAAGAAAATTTTATATATGAACTGATGAACCTGAATTGTGGGACATCGTTCTGGCAGTGTGCCGCTTTCTTTATCCACTAGGAGAACCAAGGTGTTTACTGCCTGGGAAAAGTGCTCCTGAATACAACCAGCGTGTTACAAAGGCAAGAGAGGGAAAAAACGGAAAACATTGTGAAAAGATTGCATTTAAAATTGGACAAATAATTAACATTCTGTGACCAGAGCATGGTTTTGCTCAAGCATGTTATGAAAAAATCAGAAGCAAATGCTGTTGCATGAGCAGAATCTTAAATAAATAATGTGGGACTACAACATCTCTAATGCATATCCTAGCCATCCCAAAATTGCAAGCAGCGAGGGTTTGAATAGCATACAGATGGCAGCTTGGCAAGATGATTGGCAAGTTCCACAAGGTGGTTTAAAACCATCCTCTTGTCAATGAATTTCTTTTTGGAAATGTTGTACAATTCTCTCATTGGAAATTTGGTGACTCGCGCCAATGATTTGTTTTCTTCCCATTAAACTACAATGTCAGAAATGTACCTGTGATGTTGCTGTGTGTCCTACCTGTAGCATCATCAAAGCTTTGTACAGCTGTGGACGAGGATTTGATTTCCTGGCGTCAAAGACAAGAGTCATCCCAGCTTCTCTGATTTCTCTCCTTAAGGTAAATTGACGAGAAGGACAAGAACATGTGAAATTATATAAATTCACACATGTCGCGCGGCAGCATACGTCGCACACCCCTCAGTCCAAACTACAGTAATCCCTCAAATAAGGTGGCTTCAATTTTCGCGGTTTCTCTACATCGCAGATTTTTTTCTAGGGGAATTTTTTTAATTTTTTAATTTATTTTTAATTTTATTTAAAGTTTAAAAATGTGAAAATCCACGCTGAAACTTGCAAGCAGATGCCACTTCACTGTCCTCCGCTTGCTACTAGGACTCAGCACTGAAGTATTTTATTTTATTTATTTTTAAATAGGGGTGACCCTACTTCGCGTTTTTTCGTTTATCGCGGCCATGTCTGGTCTACATTAACCGTAATAATCGAGGGATTACTGTATTAAAAAAAACTGCCACTTACATTCCAGAAAATATGTTATTTTAATTTCAGCCATTTAATCACGAACAGCCAAGCAGTTTATTGTGTCGTATTGTGTACCAGTGTCAATGCTACGTTACCAATACAATAATGAATAGCAAAATATTTCTCGTGACTTTTATACATTTCCGTCAGTGGCTTCGTTAAAAACCTCACCTTAGGACAGAGTGGAAGTAGAGCAACATCTCCAAGAGCTCCTGGCTGGTCAGATTAGATCGCCATCCATGGTGGTCTCCATAGAGCTCAGTGACCGCCCTACCCATTCTGTCTCTGCCTCCTGCCAGCATCCGCCAAATAAAATGATATATTTGCATGAATTCAAAGAGAATTGTCTGGTGTAATAGCTGAAAGAACTGGTGAAAGAGTGAAGGTTAGAGGACGTTTACGACTTGCCTGTGAGTGTTGCCAACCCTTGATATAAGGGGTGAGCTCTGGGGTCTGGAAAGCCCAAATGAATGTGGTCTGGTCTAGGACTGTGATGAACAGAGGACGGCTGACAGTTGGTCCTGGTTCCTGTTGCTGGAATGGAAACATCCGTTGAGGAGCTCTCCATCTTTCTATTTGCGCTGGATTTTTCCACCGAATCTGTGAAAGGATTTTACATTTGCAGATCAAGGTCAATGTGTGTTTACATTTGTCGACAGATGATAGACATCCTCTTGGGAAATAGTGAAAACACCGTTTACCTGGAATGGCCATCTTCATCTTGTTGATTTTAGGTGAAACTAATCGAAAGGCAGTGCTTTTTTTGCACTTGACCACGTGAAGCTGAGGCACATCGGCGCCGATATCATCATCTCGGCCCTTCCTGACATTCTTTCCATCCACGAGGATCAACTGGCACTTCTCAGAGGTTTCCACCACTGCGGTAGAGAGGGAGGAACATCTCCCATCCGTTTCCCGTTTATTCTTCTGCGGTAAAACGGGCAAAGAGTTGGCCGGAATCGCCCCAATGAGAGCGCTGGGATGTTTGGTAAAAAGCACCTGTGCGTCTGTAGGATCCGTGGAGTGCTGTAAAACTCTTTCAAACTTTGTTCCACTCCCGTTTTGTAAACCACTGTAAAATTTGTCGCAATATGCCCGAGTTGGGAGAGTGGTCTTCTGAATCGACTCATTGTCGGCCATATAGAGGACTGGGTTTGTATCATGTCTCCAAAATGGAGCACTGTTTTTCTCGATAGTGGATGTACAGCTGCCAATCGAAGGATGTTGGATTTGGGTCCCGAATTCAAGATCCGATTTTTGGTCATGACCCGGAGGGCAACCACTCGCAATCTCCGATTTCTTCCTTACCCCATTGCAAGAGCAGATTTCTCCATCCTCCTGCACAACACCCAACATCCTTGCACTGGCCTTTTCATACTTAGCAGTGAGCGGATTTTGGAGCGCAGCCCTGTAGGATTCTCGATGACGACACCGCAACTCCTCTGTATCGGACGCCGTTTCCCCCTGTTTACTTGTCTCTCGCTCTGAAAAATGGTCGCTGGGGATATGGTGAATAGGTTCAGAGACAACAGGGTAGGGTTGATGGGATTGGGAATGGTTGAGCGAGGCGGTCGGTTGATGTAACGGAGCAGCCTCTGTTCCACTGTACCTGGATGTCTGGGATTTTTCTGGTAGATGCATGAGGAATTGGTCTTTACTCTGTGGCTTTGGCAGGCCTTGGCTTTGTATATATGACTCCACATGAGCTCTTGGTTGCATTTGCACCTCTGACTTCTGTTCCTTTGTTGCCGATGGAGCACACCCAAATAGCATGGCCGCCTGCACAATATCAATATAGTCTGCCTCAGCGGGCGTCTGCTCTGAAAAATGACCGCCTTGCTTTGCGTGGTCAATGTCACGATTATCTTTTTCCTTGCGCAGAGCTGTTGTTTTGCAGATGTCCATCGTGGTGTTTAGTTTTGTCTCGTCAAAGCGGCTGTCCCAAGTATTATGGGACACCCAGCCAATGGGCTTTGGCGCTGTTTCTAGTATGTCTTTGGCACTGGTGAGCCCGGACGAGGAAGCAGTGCCACTATCCACCAGGCAGAGCGACACGGCGATGCCATGCTTGGCCGGACAAATTCTGGTCTCCAGTGACAAGGTCGAGGGATGTGAGAAAGACGGCAAGAATGAGGTCACTTGAGTTACACGACACGAGTTTGATGTGGCTTCCTTAGGAAGAGAAGGACCAAAAGAAAGGCTCGGCGAGGAATTACCAGGGAATTGAGGACGGGGAGGGGAGGCCATGCTACTCCTTCTGCTCTGTGGCATTCCAACTAAGTCAGACACAACTTCAGGTGGACATGGTAAAAGGATCTCATCCTGGTCTGCTGTATGCAGGTAATGGCTTCCGGAAAGGCTTTATCTCCTTGACTCCTTCCCTTTAAAGAAGCTGGTATTCTCCTTCTTCATAGAAGATAAATGACTATGGCACCAACAAAGAGTTCTAGAGAGGGAAAATGAGAGAAGATGAGAGGAATTATTTGCCTTCAAAATTTGCCACTAACCAAAATATCCAGTCAGATGCAGGGTAGGCTGGTTGAACACTCTAAATTGCCCCTCAGTGTGAGTGTGAGGGCAACCCGGAGGAAACCCACGCAGGCCCGGGGAGAACATGCAAATTCCCAGAGGAAGGTTGTAACCCACCGGGGATTGAACCCTCAATCCCAGAACTGTAAGGCACTGGGCCACCTGTAATGTTATTTAAAAATGGAATCGGAAATTTTGGTTCAAGAGTTTTTGGACTAAATGTATCTTGGTTATCAATTCTCAAATTTTAAACAACTCTCCAACAACTTGGCTATACTAAGACTTGCGTACCTTTAGCGTTGAGCCATGACATGCAAATCTGCATTGTAATTTACTGGTAGATACTCCCTATATAAGTAAAATATGTTTTTTTTTTAAACATGTCTGCTAGTCACAGAAAAATACATTGATGTTTTTGCATAAAAATGAAACCCACCATATCTGATGGGTTTCATCTTTTGGCCTCAGTCCTGGTTTAGTCTGTTAGAAAGGACGTTTTTTTTACAGTTAGTATCTGATAAACTCATGAAAACGATGCTATCAGTGGAATTTCATCTTTGGCGTTAAGCATTTCATGATCCACATTGTAACAAAATTATCGTTGTGTCTGAATCGCTTCGGTAAAATGAGAGTGATTATGCCTAGCGTTACAATTTGGAGTAAACATAAGGATGGCTGGGGCTTGTGAGATTCCTCGCGCTGTTGTTACTTTGCACAGGTCGGTCACCTGTTCTGGAAAGAGCCCTGCAAACTCAAACATTTGGTGCTCCCTGCCAGAAATGCACTTCAACAATGCCAGTAAACAGGATCATGTGGGGGGGCTGCTTTCCAGGCAGCCATGAATGCAGGTTAAGCGCTTCACATTTCAAGTGACCTCCTAACATATTTAGGCCCAGCTTTATTTAGCCTACTGCTGACCCCGGGGTTATTGTAATTACATGCATTTCAAGGCTTGATGAGGAGAAGTATAGGAGCAGGAAAGGTGATGTGGAGGTGTTGAGGTCCGAGCCATTTTTTAGGGGGGTCCAAGATATACAGTATGTTACTTGATGCAAAAGTAAACGCTAATAGCCTGAATTTGGTGAGACTAATTTGCTCAGTTTGAATGATTGGGGACCGAGTTTCTGTTAGTTGGGAGATACTCTCTCAAATAGACCAGACAAGTTCCCACTGATGTGAAAGTGCATCAGGAACTGTTTTTCCCCCACATGCCACATTACCTTATTTGGTCCAACCTGTTGTTGACCGCATAAGGATTTACAACTTGTACATGATGAACTTAGCATAAGGGCAGAAAAAAACTCAGTCTTCACACACCCAAGGGAAGACAATAATCGGACGAAATAATCTTTTCCAGATAACTGACAACGGGGCCTTTACTCACGTTGACATTGCGAAGTTATGTCTGCTTAGCAACTGGCTTGTGTCATTCTTTCCTCCACAGCAGGCCTTAAGAATTGTAGGATCATCATGTAATAAGCATACAGTGCATTCCGCCGCTATGTTTTTAATTCTCTATCTGTCGCTGCATGTTTATTTTGTCCCTCACCATCTCATTAGCTCGAATTATCATCTTGGAGCGCTGTCTGCAAATGGTCTCAGCGTGCCTACAAAAACCCCATGAGTCAGTTGTGCCACACCCCTCTGGGACAGAACAATGGTCAAGAGTCTTGACTCAAGACCAACCATGACAGGGAGAAGTAGGATTCCACTCACAACCCGAATGACAACAATAGGGCAGAACAGTGTCATATTAATATATAATACCAAACAAATATAATGTATGAGAGATAAATTCCAATGATGTTTCCAGTAAAGTAATACTAATGATTTGGAGATTTTAGATTGAGGCGACCGATTTTTGCAAATTCACATCTTTCCAAGTATACAGTGGTAACTCTTCTCACAAATGCTTCTACATGTGATTTTTTTCAGCTTCCAAAATGCTATATATGTATCAATATATTTCCCTTGTCATGTGAAAGAAAAAAAAGGGAACAATAACACCTGGACGTAATGGTCATATTCCATAGGAAGAGATTTGTACAGAGCCAGAGTCAAGCCATAACACATGCGTGAATAAACAGTGCAAGCAAGCACACATTGCCAGACGGCTAAATCACAAAGAAAGTCTTTCTGAAGCGAGAAAAAAAGATGCTCTGTGTGACCCGGTCCGGTCAGCATAGAAACAAATTCCCAAACGTTGAGGCCGTTCCTGAAGTGGGAACGGTCGGAATAGTAGATGCTGGTGGCAGGGCAAGGTGGCACGCACTCACGCAAAGTCCCCGCCAAGTCAAACCTACAGAAGGGATGGGCGGGTATTTTAAAATTCACTTCCCAGCATAACGTCGTTGCAGCGAGCCAGTGGCAAACAAATCGGCCTTATGTGCGAGCTGGGCACACCCAGACTGCAGCCAGAAGGTGGAACAACACAGGAAAAACATATACGTACAGTCCGAGACTACGCTCACATCCTCAATCGGTTCAACACTATAAGGAGAGAGTGGTAATTTTAACGAGACTTATTTATGAGTGCTAAAAAAACCAACAGGATTTTGGAGAGGAGTGAAGAGTCGTCATGTTGAGCAATTTGAGGGCACCATATAAAATAAGAACATGCTAGCTCTCATAGGACTGACCACTGACGTCACTCATAAAGGTACCACTACAATTCTTAGAATTGGGCTTGCCCTAACATACTTTATTTTTTTTTACAGTGTACACAAGAAGAAGAAAAAACGTTTTTTCTGATTAACATACTCTGTTTAACAGGCGGCTCGGCAGATGAGTGGTTAGCGCGTCAGCCTCGCAGTGGGGGACCTGGGTTAAAATCCAGGTCGGTCCTCCTGTGTGGAGTTTGCATGTTCTCCCCGGGCCTGCGTGGGTTTTCTCCGGGTACTCCGGTTTCCTCCCACATTCCAAAGACATGCCTGGTAGGCTGATTGGACACTCTAAATTGAGTGTGTTTGTCTCCTTGTGCCCTACGATTGGTTGGCCACCAATTCAGGGCGTCCCCCGCTTCTGGCCCAAAGACAGCTGGGATAGGCTCCAGCACCCCCCACGACCTTAGGGAGGATAAAGCGGTTCAGAAAATGAGATGAGAGGAGAGACATACTATGTTTAACCTAAAAAAAAAATGTCTTTTCCTCACAAGCCAGGTCAGGAATTCAAGCCTTAAGTCAAGGTAATGCTGTATTAGGACAGTCGTTCTTGGAACCTATATTCTCTTAGGGGTGATTAGTTTTTATAAGTATGGTTTAGCTTCTGCGTGACTCACATACCAGGGGGTACGGCCGATAAATGGGGACGGCTCGTGAAATCTAGCCTGATGCTGGGCAACGTGAAACCTTCACCTTGAGTGAAAAGAGTCGAGCGCTAACACTGCGCGGCACGCAGTCACGCTTGATGCGTCTTGCAAAACACAAATGGCTGCTTGTCATGACGTTATAAATAAAAGGCTCGACTGGACCGTTTGGATAAAGACAACATGACTTGTCTTCCTAACTCCGTCTTTATAATATTCTTTACTAGGGGTGTCAAACGTGGAGCAAATTCCCATTCAAATTCTTATCGCGAGGATTTTGGACGTCATACGATTGGATGTCTGTCCTCATTTCTGGAAGGGCGGCAAATGCTCTTTTTTAGGGTTAGAAAAGAACTTATAAAGGCAGACTCACTTGAAGTAAAAGATTTGTCACGTATCCCCAACAGCCATGTTCATGACTGAGCAACAATGAGGGTTTTGTTGAGTGTTACGGGTTTTGCTTTAATCAAAGAGCGAAGCCATCCATTTTCAACACCACTTATCCTTGGCAATGTATCAGGACGTCGGAGCCAAAGGGGAACTCCACCCTAAGGCCTGAACTGGTTGCCCGGCCAGTTGAAGCGCACAAACTGAGACATACAAGCCTTTGCGCACAAATCACAGTCCCACTGAGTGGCAAATGTCAGTCAGGTGAATACCACAACTTTATCGGCGACTCAGAGTGAAGTATTTGCCCATCTATCAATTTAACACCACTAACATGCTGTACAATAATGAAAAATATGTCTGTAGCAAGAGCCAGGGGAAAGAAAAACTCAAAAAAAATAAGGCCATTATGGACATTAACAGTTGAAATTATCTTGTAACATAAATTAAAACCTAAAATATAAAGGCGTTTAGGGAAGATTTTCAAGAGTTTTTGGAAAAAGGCCTGTGTTAAATGTAAAAACACAAATTAACAACACTATACTTAAATTACTATTATGAAATTATTTTTTAAAAATTACACCATGTATGGAAAATGTAAATAAAACAAATGAGGCACAATCTTCTACAGTTTTTTGGGCTAAGTGTCCTTTTTTCTCTCAAAACCTAACAAGGAATGAACATTGGAGTTTCTATTTTGGAATATGAATTAAATAATTTGAGATAAACCGTGATGAATTGGACTATCTGAAATACTCTCAATTCAATGGCTACACTGTTATATAATTTTTTTCTGACTTACATAGCAAAAAATAGAAAAGATTTTTCTTTCAAATTGCTAAACAGGATTCTTTCCACTGGGATGCACTTGATCAAAACTACGTCTGGCGCTTTAAATATTCATTTTAGACTAGACTTGAATAGCAAATGCGGCCTCCCTTTTTACATTTTTAAAAACGCTTAGTTCTTCCAAGTTTGAAAGTCAAAGATAAGTAAATATTAAGTTGATATTTAAAGTCTGACGTGGATCAGTGCCTGCAAGATCACAAGAGAATTTCTTATAATTACCATCTTTTGATCTTCATAGTAGCATGGCTCACTGACAGAATGCCAGTTGAGCTGTCCGAGCTTAGGAATTGGAACCGGGAGCCTCTGGGTCAAGTTTAAAAACTCTTTGCAAAATCCTTCTTTTCAGCTTCATAGGTAGTCGGTCAATTCTTATTTGATCCCTTCTGGCTCTCTATCCTTAACGCTCTCATTCAGAAGCTGTCTGCCCGCCCAATGGCGGCTGCTATGTTCCTCGGAAAGTGACAGTGTGACCAAACATGAGGAGAGGTGCGAGTGAGCGAGCGAGCAAGAGAGCGAGAGAGAGAGGGGGGCATGGGAGGGGGTAGAAGGACGGGAAAAAAAACTTGTGGCTTATCCAATCGCATACTTCTCTTTTTCAATGGTTTAATTATCTTTTAACTTACCATTTATGTATGTATGTGTGTGTGTATATATATATATATAAATATAATATATATATATATATATATATATATATATATATATATATATATATATATATATATATATAATATATAAAATATATTATATATATAATATATATTATATATATAATATATATATATAATATATATTATATATATATATACAGTGGTACCTCGTCATACAATATTCTCGTTTTACGACGAAAATTTCAATCGGATAATTCGCCCGTGATGCGGTCAAAATTTTGTGATGCGACCAAGCCAGGTGGCCATGGTCTTTTTTGCATCTCTTTCGTGTATAACAATATCTACGAGCACCGAATAAGTTATTCAGACCAGGAAACGCACAACGCGCATGCGCGGGGAAAAGAGGGCTTTCTGGGTAATGAAGTATACTCGTGCACACAACGCCGACAGGCAATGGCACTCAGAACTTTACCCACAATCAATACATGGGTAAGCTCAGCTGCTGCATTTCCTGTTATTCTGATCTAATACGAGGAGTATTATATTACTTCTCGTTCGCTACTAATAACATCCAGCGGCACCGGCCCGCAATTCCATCCTCGCAATATTTCCGGTCGCAACTCTCTCTCATAGGCGCCGTTCAAAGCGGTTGCGACCAGAGCCATTACAACGAGGGAGTTGCGAGTCGGTGCCCCCGATGTCCCCACGAGCAGCAGAGCGATCGCTAATATGTACTACAAGACTATTTCTCGTTGGCAAGTGGTCGTGGGTTATCCTATTGTGAGGACATTTGTGTGCATCATTTTCAGAATGTTTTGAAGGGAATACGTAGTACAACAGCAAACAGCCCATCGATAGTGAACGTGAGGGTGGAGGCGTGGCATACAACTAACCCGGCCAGAACGGAGGTAAAACAGATTAAAACAAAATTAGAATTCCATTTTGTGTAAAGTTACATTAAACGTATGTTTGAGTGTGTCTGTATATATTAATCCAAGTTAATTTAAATTAGTTTGTTCCGTTTACGAGTGCGTTGTCGTGGGAAAAAAAGAAATTGTACTGAATAATGTCTCTTTTTAGTATTAAACATCATAACCTCTAGTTATTTGTTACTCTTTAGTAGATGGTGAATTACAACCAATAAAAATAGGTTTTTCCATTGTAATATTCTGTTTTTTGGTGTTTTTTTCAGAGGGTGGGAACAAATTAATTTGTATTTAGTTTCTTTTCTATGGGAAACATTGATTGGAGATACGAATAAATCGACATACGTGCTCGGTCCCGGAACGGATTAAGCTCGTATCTCAAGGTATGACTGTATTTTTTAATATTCGGCTGACTCTTGTCAACTTATTCAATGGTGAAACAGGGCAAAAAGGCTCCAAAGATCCAAAAAGGAGATCTCAACTAAGATGGCGCTGCACATGACTCAGCAACAGCGTAGAGGCAAGAGTCGGGGAAACGCTAATGCGTGAAACATCATACCAAGTGCAGCTGTCGTGAAGCTGGCCCACGAACGTCTCATCTTTGTTGGTTTGAACCGACCAGACCAGAAAGTCGCTGACTGGCCCTCCAGTCCATCCGAGGGCACCGACCTGTGTGCGAATTAGAAACATACTAGTGAGAGTCAAAACTCTTATTTTTACCATCTACAATTACGCATACGTCTTTCATCTGAATCAGACTGAAAGGTTTCAGCCCATTATTACTTTCTGACTAAATCCAAAACATTTGATTTTCTACCTAATCAGTTAACATGAGAATATACTTACGTGCATATTGCCATGTATTTTTTGGAATCTGTGCTTAGAATTATTTGTGTCAAACAAAGACTTCCTTAGAAAAGAGAATTTAAAAAAAGCCTGAACATGACTGGTGGATGTTTTGTTGTTTTTGTTGCCATAGCTTGTATTGTTGCACCCTAAGTGCTCCGGTGGTTCTGGTCCTTCTCCACCTCCTCCGGGCTTTCTTAATGCACTGACTCTTCTGGGTGACAAGGCAAATATGCACTAGTCACAACGGGGAATGACGCTTTTAGAGCGTATGCGCTTATGTGCATGTGTGCGTCAGCCACGGGAGACGAGCCGCTGAATCGAGCGGACGCAACGAGGGCCTTATTGCCCTTGTCCTATTTCTCCCGATGACCATCTTGAATTGACATGTTAACTATGTAAGGCTAGGGCAGGGGTAGGGAACCTATGGCTTGGGAGCCATATGTGGCTCTTTTGATAGGTGCATATGGCTCTCTAAACTGTGAGATGTTGAGTTGAATACAAGCAGACTTGAAACAAGCCAAAAATCAACGTGTGATAATAACGTTCCATGTCAGAAGGTTGTGTGTGACGATGTGTTTGTGTACTTTGTAACCTTAAAGAATCAGAGTGCTTAGAAACCGCTAATCCCAACCAATGAAGGAACTAACGAACCTCAGGCAGAGGCACTTTATTTTTAACTCCAAACATGCTCACAACTTCAAGCGTGCATCTTGAAGCTCTGACTTAGCAGCTCGCACCTCATTAGCATTCTCTTTGACACTTAGCATAGCTGCAGATACCAAATCTCCCACAGTGAGCAAGACTGGGGTCAATGCAAGGCTAAATAGGAAGAGCCTACATTTGATGGTTTAAATGGTTTTCTGTTGCTTTTCCTTCTGCTCAAAACAAAAAAATCAGTCAAGTCAAAATCCATTAAATTGATTCATCCGTCGGTTTTGTTTTCGACTTAAGAATCCAAACGTTCAGTGCCAAAGATGTATATTTACGTTGTTTTTCCCTATAAATAAAGGTGCGAGTTATAAAGGTGACAAACAAACAGTACAATAGAACAATAAAGTCATGTCATATGCAATATGTATATACATTATGTACAGCATAGTGTATCTATTTTAAAGTATATGACTGTACATTGATCTGGATGGAGACACCAAAACATTGCTCAACATAATCATCTTTTAGATATACCGTTTTCTTTAAAAGTATGGCTTTCAGAAACATTCAAGATAGAAAAAAATATATATTAGGAGATCCAGTTTATTTATAATAATATAAACGGACATGGGCTTTGTCATCATCATTGACTCGACAAAAGCCTAATTTTCATAATACCCAGCTGCGTATGATGAAATTGGTAAAGTAACTGGCATGGAAAATAAAATATGGAACAGTTTTTTTTCCCCATTTAAAGAAGCCGGATTTTCTATTCGCAGTGGCAGGAAAACCAAATTATTACACTGACTATGTTGTTTTTACTGTTTTGTTCATCCAAAAATGTTACATTCCAAGCATTGTTTTGTTTTGTTTTTTTAAATCTGTTAAAGCTCTCATACATGGTATTCTTATTTGGACACATGAATATTGAGGGAGAATTACAAAAGAATTACAGAGCTCATTGCAGGGACAATCTATTATCACTGAACATAGAACACCCCCCAAAAAGCTTAGGACAGCTACTGAGACATGCAAGCTGCACAATTAAATGACAGACGGGGAGAAAAAAAACATAACTTAACCGTGGGAAAAACACACATTTTCCAAGGCATTCAGCTTGAACTTAAAATACCGAGTGTTCGAGGCATGTATGAGTGAAGATATACGGTATAATCAAGTGGTCTGCAGAGGATTAAAAAAAAGACTTTCCTTTTACTGCATTTTTTTTACCCCCACCACATGAAACTGCAATCCACGCAGCAGCCAGTGAGAGTCTTGCAGTGCCTCTCCAAACCCCACAACTGAATGTCCTTTACCACTTAAATAAAAGTCCAAATCCTCAAGATAAAGTCAATTGTTTTCAGCTAATTTTTCTGTGTTGCGAATGTTATTTTGAACTTAAGGCTTTTTTTGGGAGCAGACTGTTTTTTTGTGGTAACCAACCAGTGTTTTGTTGGTACTTAGAGTGATACTTTGTGCCAGGAATTGTGTGTTGTTATAGATATATAGACACATTTTCAGACTATAAGTTGCAGCAGCCAAACAATGGACGATGAGAGTCAGGAACGATATATCAAAGTCGCACTGGAGTATAAGTCGCGTTTTTGGGAGGGCAATTTTGTATTTGCTCATCAACCACGAATGAACATATGTTAAAGTAAAAATAGTCAAATGAAGCTCAACGGGCTAAATAGGCATCCATTAACGTTTTTCAGATAACTACAGACGCGCCCCTACTTACGAACGAGTTAGGTTCCGAGCGATTGTTCATAAGTTGAATTTGTTCGTAAGTTGCTCAGTGCTATATTTTGTATTATAATTTATGTTTAAGGCCTATATAAGTATATTGAAGGTTTATATAAGTGCATTTGTATGTTTAAGGCTTGTATAAGTAACACGCACTGGTTTGTACTGAAAAAAAAACATTTAATAAAATGGAGAGAATACATACAGTACTGTATACATACATTGACAAGTAGGCTTTTTGTGTTGTGATAATGACGACAGGGCCTATGTCCGATTATTAGAGAGAGAGATTTACTAGAAACTGGCCGAAAGAAGCTATCTAATGACGATTGCAGTTTTCTTTTTTTTCATCATAAATGATGCGGTAGCACTGTATGGCATCATTCAATTGATTTGCAAACTTTGTGCAACGTTCAATATTTGGGTCCTGCTGCTCGATCTTTATGTTTATAAATGGTACTGACGGTCGAACGATTCAAGTTGTATTCACGTGCAACGCTCACCACTTTCTCACGCGCATCAAGCTTTGTTATTATTGCCACTCATTTCAAATGAAATGGCTTGCCTCTTCCTTGCACCTCCCTCACTAGAACCTTTCGCTTTTCACCAACCATATTGAATAATGGATGCACGAGATATTTAATGATACAAATGAAAAAGGTTCTTTGCGCACTGGAGATACGTTCACGCACTTCCGCATTGCAACGAACTGGGCAGAGGAAGGTAGATGCTGGGTGAGCTGAGCTCTCACAGCGCCAGGCGTCGGTATTAGCGGCGGAAAGAAGCACTACTCGAAAAAAGGCGCGCAATACAAAATTGAACTTACGAACATTTTTCGACATAAACGCAATTTGCAGACATGTTCGTATGTACCGTTGTTCGTAACTCGAATGTTCGTAAGTAGGGGAGCGTCTGTATAGCCAAATAAGAAACAAAACAGCCTGTCAGAGAAAAAAATACATATATAAGTCGCGCTTGAGTATTAGTCGCAGACCCACCCAAATTATGTTTTAAAAAGTGCGACTTATAGTCCGGAAAATACGGTACAGTATTGTGGAAGCCGCAACCAGCAAAAACAACCCAAACAATACAATGTCAGTTGATTGCATGCTTGTAGGAAACCATGGTCAAACTTACCACAATAAAAAAACAGCAAGCATGCCGTAGTTCTCTATTTTCTAAAACATATTATTCATAAAGTATACTGGCTTGCTGATACGTGCGTTTATCTTCATTTGTAGATAGAGCGCACCCCTTTGGTATGGGCACAATTGGTTGCAAAATAAAATCATTCGGGATTCAGAATCGAGCCTTTGCTAGGTGGCTCATATTCTGCCCAATATTGCTATGTGAGTAATACGCTTTAAAACTACTAGCACGGTAGCGACAGCTCATGGTTATAAGGAGACGTATACTATTGAGGCCGAAACGGCGGCGACCAAGACCCGCCCATCTATTTTGGCCCACCAACTAAAGCTGTGAAACCTTATGACCCCACCGGTCATAAATCATCGCGAGACGTTCGGCTCAGTCAGGATCAAGCCAGAAGTTGATGAGCTCTTGAAAAACAAATAAGAAATCGAAACGAATAGACAGGTAAGAGTTGCTTCATCCAAAAAAAAGGGCAATAGTATAGTGACGATGCCACACCATGTTGCAAACCACTACATGAAACGTACTCCTTTTGCGGGCATTTTTTTGTGTGCTCATGAAAATTGGGACAGATTGCAGTCCAGCACAGAGACAGGTGATGCCATCGAAGCACAAATAGCTCAAGCCTTGAAATAAGCTTTCAACAGAGCATCTAGAGGCCAGCTAGCGACTGCACCTGCACTGAGAGGAGACAAACAAGCAATCTTAGCAGCTGGCCAAACAACAGAAGCACATAAAAAAAACACCTCCAACCTCTTATTTATAACCTCGCCCTCCCGGGCGAGAAGACGCAGACAGGCAGTGGCAGCTGCTTTAGGTCAAACGAGAGAACCAATGAGGGGGCGGCTCGGCGGATGAGTGGTTAGGGCGTCAGCCTCACATTGGGAGACCTGGGTTCAAATCTAGGTTGGCCACCTGTGTGGAGTTTGCATGTTCTCTCTGGGCCTGTGTGGGTTTTCTCTGGGTACTCCTGGTTTCCTCCCACATTACAAAGACATGCATGGTAGGCTGATTGGTCACTGTAAATTGCCCCTAGGCATGAGTGTGAGCGTGAATGGTTGTTTGTGTCCTTGTGGCCTGCGATTGGCTGGCCACCAATTTATGGTGTCCCCCGCCTTTGGCCCGAAGTCAGCTGGGATAGGCTCCAGCACCCCCCGCGATCCTAGTGAGGATAAAGCGGTTCAGAAAATGAGATGAGATGAGAGAACCAAATAAGACATGTTTTTTACAATATTAACTCATGAAATGAAGCATTTCATTTCATTTTTTATATGAGTAATCAACCTCTGCCTATCCAGGTTTGTCCCTGGAAGTGACTGACATTTCCCCAATGTTACCAGAAAGAAAATCTTAAATTGTAATGTTGTTTTATGTGATTTATGGGTAGCCTAAATGTTGTAGCTAGAACTGCAATGGTTAAGTAAAATGTCAAAAGTTCACATACCTTATTAAAGTAAAATAAATAATCTGTTGTCATTATTAACCATGACTGTCCACAAAATTGATATGTAAATAAATAATAATAATATGCAAAACAGAATGTATTTGTGTTTTAATCCATTTTAATTGGCTCAATTGGTAATAATTAACATTTGATTAAATTACATTTTCATTTATTCATAAGAAAATGTTTTTTTAATAGATGAAAATAAAATCAAATAAAATCCCCGTGTCAGTGGACAATAGGATTGTACGGGGTTGTTTTATTATTAATATTATTATTCGAAAAAAATAGCATTCAATTCAAGGTGTTGATTCCAAATTGGTTTGAAGTACTAGAAGTATAATTTTGAGTTCAACTGTATAAACATCTGAGAAAGACAGAGAAACAGTGCCATCGCGGGGTAAACTTCTTAATGCAGTTTAGTACAGTAGAATACACAGTTGTTTTTAATGGTTAGCCCATCCAATCCTTTTTTTGTCATTAAAATGCCCACAAAGTAGTGTACAGTGGAAAATCGACAACAATAAAAATTGCTAATGCTAACAGGTGTTAGCGTTGGTTATCCTGCTAAAATGTCAACCTGATGGAATATCCGATAGAATATACTCAACAAAGTGAAAATTGGGCCACGGCCTTAGCAATGATATAATGAGATTATATGAAGTTATCAATGCGCAAGTAACTATAAATAGCTACCGCACCTGCCACCACGAGGAGGAAAGTTACGGAACTTACCATAACAATCTCGTCCAAAATGTTGAGGATGCACAAAAACATTCGCCTTTTCTTGAACAAGAGGAATAGATGTCCGTTCGTGTGGTTTGAATGTGGGTGGGTGGGTGTCTGCGTGGGTCAGTGCTCCAACATCTTGCTTTTGTCTCCCTGTTGGGGTGAGAAAATGTTGCACTGAGGCATTGAGCCTGGTTGAAAAAAAAAACGGAACAAAAAAAAAGAAAATAATAAATAAATAAAAAAGAAAAGAAAAAAACACAGCAAGCAACTTTTAGTTGAAATTTCAGCATGAATCGAAAATGTTGAATGACCTTGATTTGACTTTTTCAAATTCATTTATTGAACCATGTCACGAGGGGTGCTGGAGCATATCCCAACTAACTACGGGCATCAGGCGGGGGACACCCTGAATCGGTGGCCAGCCAAACACAAGACACAAGGAGACGGACAAATTAGAGTGTTGAATCAGCCTGGTCTACATGTTTTTGGGATGTGGAAGGAAACCCGAGTACCCAGAGAAAACCCATGCAAGCCCAGGGAAAGCATCCAAACTCCATACACTATGGATATTGACTTTTCTATCTTTCTGTGACTCTTTCAGTCTCTCGGATGCAACCGAAATTCCACTTTAAAGTCAACGCATGGCTATTTTGGTTTTACACTTATTGGTCTCATAATATTAAAAGTGGAATGCATATTTGTTTGCCATCCAAAAACTGACTTTGCAATCATGACGACACGTCTCCAAACGCTGTTTACATCAAGACTTCCTTTCTCATGGAGACCACACAGAGCTGCTTATTAAAAAGGAATTTCCTCTGTCCACTACTGCTCTAAAAGAGAACCATTTTTCAAGACATTTAAAGTATAACATCATTTTTACCATTACATGTTCAGCACATACTTCATTATGTGCGTAGGAATTGTTGTATATTGAAACAGAAGATGATTCCTCTCCTCCGATTTTATTGAACTCTTAAGGATAGCACAATGGCTCACATACAATGCGGTACATATAAATATTTACATACGGGAGTCTTGCACAGTGATTATCATTGGATGTTGACGCTACAGTACAGGCAAACAGAAATAAATAAAACAAGCCCGACTTTAGATTTTTAAATGTGACATTTTCTTACATGTCACTGTCTTAATTACAAGGTGAACAATAAATAGCACATATATTACTTTATATTTATACGATATGCTCAAACCAGACAGTGGGAGTCGCGGATGACAAAAATGTAAAACGCAACTTCCCTACGACATATCATCTTCACTCATTGTATTTTGAGTTTGAAACATGTCAAATAGCAGGTACTACTGTACTGTACGTTTACTAAGAGCTGAAGTACTGCTGCATTTTGTTATAAAATGGCATACACTGTAGGTCAAATCTCGATGAAGTCCTTTTGTTAACATTGAATATTCAAGCTTTTTTTCCCTCTGTAAAAGATGTCTTCTCAGCAAAATACGGATGTAGGCAAGCAGGGTTTTGAATGTTTAAAATTTGGTGTTGGTTCTTTAATTCAGAATCTGAGCCACGTCCACATGCATCTGTTGCTCTAAGTGCTGTATGTGTGCAGTGCTCCTCTATCCTGATTGGCTGGTCAGGATTTATTATAGAAGAATCACACTGGAATACAACAAATACCATTCTGTTGGTTTATACCAGACTGGTGACTGCTCAGCTGGGAACCCACTTGAAAGTCTTCTCTCAGAATTGAACTTTTTATGGTTCTGAATTAAAGACAAGAACACCCAGATCAGAGTTATGATTTCATTGTCTGTTATCTCGAGTTTTTTCAGGTCCTGAACTTAGTCATGATAATAAACAATAGCAGCAGTAAATAGACCTTCAAACTGAAGTAACTATAAAAAATAAAAATAAAAAAGATATGCTTTTCTGTATTCGCTTGCCTTTAGAGTGGGATCTTTTGTGTGTCTTTAAAAGATTTGAAGACAACAACTCAGAATATCAACTAGAAGTAAAACTGGTACCAGAATAAGGATCCCAATTCCAATCTCAGGGCTAAAAGACTGCTCTTTTTAACCAAACGGAAATTTATGGAAGCTAACCCACTGAGTGACACGCATGCTATGCGCCTGTCCTTTTGCGTGCGACGTGCTGTTCGGAGTAGGCGATGTGGACGTTTGGCCAACAGAATGAGCTCTTTTAAGAAGATGATGTGTGCAGGGAAAGGTTGTGCATTACCACAAAAATATGCTGGTTAAAACGCTCGACTAGAGTATATATCACTACTTTTTTTTTCCTGCAAGAGTCAGAGTCCAAAATATTCCAGGGGCAGCCTGATTGGCTGAGGGACTGCAGTGTTTTATATTTACCTCGCCAAAAAAGGACTTCCTGTACTGCCTGCCGCCCAGCTATTGAAGTAAAAGGAGCAAGTATTAAGAAGAGGAGGAGCTTTATCTACTTAAAAGACTAGAAAGCTAGAGACCGCCATCGTCATCATCTTCATCGGTGATGCGGTGGAGGAACAAAGAGGCAGGCTGCATGCAGATGGGTGGGATGGAGGGTGCAGGTCCTCAACCATGTACAGTGTTTGGTCATCATCTAAAGAAAGGCCAAGAAAAAAACAAAATGAAGTCGGTTGAGCCGAGCAGAGCCCAGCTAGGATTGTGCTACCTTGGAATTAACTGGCGGCTGTCTCCTGGTGAGCGATGAAGTGTCTGCTGGAATCGTCCACCTCGCCGCTACAGTGCACATCGCTCCTGTTATTAAACCAATATTCATTCATTCGTTCAGTTTCCTTAGAGCTTGTGCTCACAAGGGTGACGAGGGGTGCTGGAGCCTAGCTTGATTTGTTTAGAAAGGCAGCACTTTTGGGATAAGGTCCAATGTGCAAGTGTACCTTGTGGATTTGGGTTTATATAGGGTGAAAGGTTAATATTCCTTACCTGTTGTCATTGATGTCTCTTGTGTCACTGATGCTGTTGTTTCCTGCGGGCGACAAAAATTGAAAGTTAACACAAAATTAATATTTATGAATAATGAACTGTAATGGCATATGGTCACCATTGTCAATGTTAAGTGGGAAGGATTCCAGTATGTCTCCGCTGTATCTGCCCGCTCTGTAGCCTAGCGCTGTGGAAACTCTGTAAAACAACACCGAGCGCGTCAGAATTCGGGGTTTCGATTCCATGGTGGTCTTGGGCGAGACTCCCCAAAAATACTTTGAACGCACGTGTTGGTCTGAACAGAGTTGGGATTGCAGTTGGAGCTCGCAGAGTTGGGCGGCGTCATGTTGTTCTGAAAAACGGCGTTGCTGTAGGTGTTGGCGTGCTCGGTGGCACGGATGTACGAGTAAAATGGGTTACTGGGAGAGCAGACGGTCATTTGCTTCGGCCTCACTGGCTTTGCTAGGAAGACAGTGAGACCGACGTTAAAGACAATCACAAGCGCTTCGTCTCTGATCTTGTCCTATTTTCCAATCGCTACCAATCTGCGCTGCGTGAGGACGTCTCTGGGCGTTTTTGGCCCTCATGGCTTCTTTGATGCGGTCAACTTCCTGCTGGTAGCGGCGGCGATCTATCATGGCGCCCTCCTTGGCGTCCCTCAGTGCAGTCTCCAGGGCCTTAACTCTCTCAGCAGTAGACCGAAGACGTTTCTCCAGTTTTGGAAGCTCGCAGCGCAGATCTGCATTGTCACGAACCAGCTGGCGCGATGGGAGGAAGAGGAGGACAAAGTTGGCCGGCGCCTTCATCTCTTGATGGACGTAGAATAAGAACAGCGTCCCATGTGTGTGTGTTCCTCACCTGTTTGTGAACCTTTGTAAGTTGGTCCAGGTTATTCTCAAGAAAGGAAATCTTCTGCTTTTGGGTGCAAGACCCCCCGCTATCATCAGGTTCCATTTCGGAACTCTGCAAAGTGAAGTGTTCATTTTACAAAGTAAAAAATGCTCTAATAAATAAACTTCCTAGCATAATGGGATTCAAATATAAAAATATTTCATTCAAGTAAAGGCACTTTATTTCCCCTTTTTCTGATGATCAGACAGAAGAGATGTAAACAGATATAAAACACTAAGGGTAAAAAAAGCAAAAATATTGTCCCATATTTGAGACCACTAGGGTGACAGTATTTTGCCACAATAACATTTTTCTTTTATCACAATAAAGAATTTTGCACCACATTAATCACATATATAATTCGGTCCCAGTTAGATTTGTACGGTAACTATAATGAGGAGACAACATGTAAAGTTCTCTTGAATTGAATTGAAACATGCAGTTTAGTAAATTTGAACTTGTAAGATTAAATTGACTTACTTTTTTAACCCGCGACGTGAGGTCTTGAACAAACAGCTTGCGAAGGTTGTGGAGGGTCTGGAGTTCGCGGGCCTGGCAAAAGGAAAGGTGAAGAGAAGTTGAGGAGACTTAAACTGAAAGATTAAAAGGGATGTTGTCAAACCCGACCGTAAATAGGTTACGTGAGAGGGAGTTCAGCTTGGACATAGAAGTATGGTACATTAAAGTATATAAAGTCCAAACTTCAAGTTGGGTTTGACTCAATATTTCATATTTGGTAAATGTGTAGATGGTTCTCTGAAGTTTACTCACGACGGTTTCCTCCAGACCCTTAAGATCCTGTTTAGTCTGTTCATGGCGCTCGTGCAAGAATCTGACAGAAACAACAACAAAATTGGGATATATAGCAAAATACTGTAGACACATTAGGACTTTTTTTTTTTTTTTATAAATCAGGGATTCTGATAATAGTTGAGTTGGAATACTATACTTAAAGCCTTGTCTCATTTCACTATCAGCATATATCTCTGGAGTCCGTATACAAGTAGACCCTTTAGAAATGCAGTTATTTGCACAAACAGACATTGAGGTAAAAAAAAAAAAAACCTTCCAGATGTTAGACTTTTACCACCACAGAACTGTAAAATATTCTTTTGTGATTGAAGTATTTTAACAAAATGAATTTGATTTAGCTAACAGTCATTCACAACCCAAACGCACACAGTTGAGCCTTAATGGCAATTTGTCTTACGAGAGCTCCTCTATGCGCTCCGACTTAGTGTTGTCCTGACTCTTCAGACGCTCAAAGTCGGCGCGAATCTGAGCCAGCTCCAGCTCCATCTTGGAATTGCGACTGGAGAAAAGGAATGTTCCGTTAATGTCATCTTCCATTAATTACGTCAAATATATGTACTGCCAGCCAAAACGAAATTTTAGACTTTATGAGTTACGGACTCGGTGAGTTCGTCGATGAGCCTCTGCTTTTCGTTGATCTCATCACGCAGACGAGCCAGCTGTTTGTGATGGAGCCCACGGGTTACCTTCTGGATCATTTCCCCCCAAAATAAAAATGAAATAAAAATATGAAGACATTAGATTTAGAATACTAGTATAGTGTTTTACAACTGTAGTCACCTGGAGTGTTTTAAATTACATATATTTTAAAATTATACATTAGAAACACCATTAGGTTTGTGATCTTTATTTTTTATTTTTTTTACCTTGACATTTCCATCTTCAGTTTCTCCCTTCTCGCCTTCCTTCTCCTCCAGAAGAGAATTGTCTTGTAGAAGATGAGAAAGGTTGGGCATGTAGCAGATCACAATAAATCCACACAAATAAGAAAATCTAGCCAAATGAGGGAGTTTTTGTATGCAGGACTGAACAGAGACTCATTGTTAATCCAGATTGTGTATAAATGATCAGCAATCAAAAATAATAGTAGTTGGTTTTTCTTTTAAATTTAATTGTCAACTAGCCTTTGAGTAATTCAGACGAATGTTCTTCTAGCAGTTGTAGTAGTGGTTGCAGTAATTTTGCCTTCATTTTCATTTACATGTTGAGAGCAGAAAGAATCCTAACTCTTGTTTAGTGATTAAGATTTGTTTCACTGCTTTAGATTCTCTAGTTACCTCTTGATTGTGTTATGAGCTTTACCTTGGTCTTGCAACTTGGCCAACTCTTCGCTCAGAGAGTCGTGGCTTTCCTCCAGCAGCCTCTTCTTGTGCTCCACGCTCTGCATGTACTCAGTCAAGGAACGGATCTTAGCTTCATGCTGGAATACAACGGAAGCATTTTCACCACACATCAACAATCATCACAGAGGAACGCTCTCTCAATCATTCCACCATCCACCATGCTTTCATCAGCCACCTGAGAAATAAGAAGGTGGCACGAAGAGAGCTCCCTCCCAGTCTCTTCCATCTTGCGGTGGCACTCCAGCTGCATGTTCTCCAGCTGGCGGCAACGCTTCACCATGCTCTTCACCTCCGACTTAATCTTGCTGATGTAGAGGCGAGCCACTGTGAACTCCTCCTCAATTGCGCCACTGATCTCCACCGGCTGAGCACAGGAAGAATGGTGGCTTCTGGGTGCTGTCCATCCATATGGAACACCAGGTGTCATACAGTCTACTTACAGTATTTTCCACACTATGAGGCGCAACTAAAACACTTCAGCCTTATAGTATATGGATCCATATTGGTTCATCATTACATGAAATTCTCTTCATCTATTGGATGTATAACACTACTCCTAACCACTGTTCCCTCTAAGCTGCGCGTGTGCGCAATTGCGCACTACTCTCGTCTTCTCTGCGCAGCAGCAATCCTATGGCGCGCAGTAAAAAAAAAAACGGATTAATTTATTTTTTTTTATTTTTTTTTATTTATTTTTTTTAACCCCTTTCTTCATGATGGCGCCGTTTAAGCGGCAGCCAGTGGCAGTAGCTCTGTCCACTTATGTTTTTCGTGTTTTACAGCATGTTTTAGATGAAAAATTAGAGGGAACATTGACATGCACCTGCTTGTGGCAGGTGTGATACTGGTGTGCCTATAGCGAGCAATGATGATGTCGTGACCGGATGATTCGCCTAAAGACGTTTCGCCGACGGACGTTTGACAGACGGACAGGTCTCCGAATGAACGTTCGTTCAAACAGCGTTTAATGATTAAATACAAATACTAGTATTTGTATTTAATCATTAAACGCTGTTTTCGGCTGGATTTGACCGAATTTGAGAGCATTTTGAGCCGTTTGGCGAATGGACGTATATAGACGTTTTTTTGCCTCCATCGCGATATCATCACGACATTTTACCGAGGAATTCACTTCCCTGGGCTCGGTTCTAATGTCCAAAGAGCTCCAGTATTTGTATTTAATCATTAAATGCTGTTTTAGGATGGATTTGACCCGATTGCTGTCATTTTACGGCTCGGTTCTGCTACATCTGCCCGCCCAAGAGTGCTTATTCCCGGGCTGCCATTGATGGTAGACTAACATTGATTTTTACTATAATTTGGACAACACCGGCGGCGGGCCGGATTAAAAATCCTAACGGGCCGTATATGGCCCGCGGGCCGAGGTTGAAAAACTTGTACACACACGATCCGGGGGCGGGGCGAGCGCGCGAATCCCGTTTCGGCGAAACCTCCGTTCGGCCGAATGAACGTTCGGCGGAACGTCCATTCGGCGACCTGCCCGTCTGTCAAACGTCCGTCGGCGAAACGTCTTTAGGCGAATCATCCGAGTACCGATGATGTCGCTCACACTGGTACTCAGTGCGCTCAGGGAGGTTGACTTTCTGCTCAGACCAACGAAAAATTAGAGGGAACATTGCTCCTAACCACTATTACTATCAATATCACTACCACTACCATTACCACCACTACGACTTGTACTGCGTTATATAATCCGGTGAGACTTATATTGAAACACATTTTAAGATAGGCCATTTATTAAAAGGTATGCCTTATAGTGACGAAACTACGGTAATTTGTCAGAGAATTTGAAAGGCGAAAACATTTCTGGGGGGAAAGACACGTACAAAATCACATTAAATATCCATCCAACTCACCAACTTGATTTCTCCATTGCCCACGATGGAGCTGAACTCACTCAAGTCCCTCATCAGTCCGTTGAGGACGTCAGCGATACGCTTTCTCTGCTGACCGCTCACTTCCTGCATGCGGGATAGCTCCGCCTCTAGCTCCATCAAACTCGCCTGGTTGTTAATGACAGAGATGTTACTGCAACTCAATTATAACGCATCAGATCGGTGACGTCATCTCATCATAAATGCGAAAATGAACCAGCGCAAAAGTGAATCTGGTGTCAATAATTCTGCACTTAAAGGATTCTTTTCATGTAATGATGTGCTGTATAAGTTTGTCATATTCTAAATTCATTTTCATTAACAGAGCTGTCAACCTCTGTCGACCCCATTTCAGGAGTACGTACCCTTGTCCCATTTCTGGAGTGAATGCGATTCACGCAAAATCGATTTGCGCTGAAGTCGCACAAGATGAATCATTTGTCAGAACTTGTAACTCGGATGGTTCACAATGCACTCTTGTTACCAAATTCTTCCGATTTAAAGTGCAGTTGAATCAAGATGGCGGAAGCCGGTGCGATGGTGTGAATTTCGAGGGATTTAAATTGGAAATTTGGTACTTTTCTGAAATGGTTGCTTCAAAAAAAAAAATCAGTGACAATTTTTGGGGATTTCCGGAGTTTAGGGATGTATTCTGGAGCCCTGGAGTTTGCGTTGCATAGCCGGGTAAACTCCTAAAAATCCGGAGTAGTTGGCAGCTCTGCATTAATGTTTTACTCTTTGAACAATAATATTAATTTGGTAATTTTTCAAAATCTTGGAACTATCATTTTGTTATTCTACATAATTCATACTGCTTAAGGATCCATTTTCAACATCCACCAATTAGATATGCTTCCCTTGTTATAGAGCCCATATAAAAACTAAACGACTAAAATATACATTTAATTACTACTCGCATACTAATGGCTTGGTCCAGGATGTGTTTTGACGGATGCGATTCAGTCACAAACGTACCATTTTCTGAGCCAGCTGGTCAGCCAGGAGCTGGTTCTGCAGACCTTTCTCCTCCACCTCCTGGCTCTTTTGGTCATAGTTAATAGCCAGCTCCTCTAGAGCCTGCAGCACCTCCTTCACCTCTGCCTTGGCGCAGTCACTCTCCACCTGCAGCCTACCAAGCTCCGCCTGCACCTTGTCGCCGTCACCACGCGAAGACGCCAGGAGCTGATGGCAAACATGTCGCGAGTGAGCAAAAAGATTGCCTTGGTGTTCAGGTTTGCGTGCGTACCTCGTCCTGATCCAACATTTGCTGCTTAAGTTTCTCCACCAGTTGGCACTGCAGGTTAATATCGTCATCCTGGGATACAAGCTCAACGTAAAATGACAACACTCACTAAAAGCACCATCCATCTGCGAGCACGTCTTATCCTGTCTACCTTGTCATCCAGCTGTTTGTAAAGCTTGCGAATCTCCTCTTCGTACTTATGGCGCTCTTCCTCCGAAATGCGGACCACGATGGAAGAGGTATCATTATCCAGAACCGGACGCTCTTCAATCGACTCGAAACGAGTCACAATCTCTTGTTGTGTCCTCTCCGTCTCGGGTACGTTCTCTCCTAAAGAAAGTGACGGTGGCGGAAATGTACCAAGACTTTGAATCGCGTCTTTTTTCCTCACCGTTCCTCCAACGGTTGAGCTCAGCTTCCAGCTTCTGGATGCTGTCCTTCAAAGTCTTGTTCTTCTCCTTCTCCTTCTCGAACTTCCTCTTCCACTGCTCAGCCGTCAGTTCCAGGTTGATGGAGGCTGTATTTCGGATAGTCTTGGCGCTGGTATGAGAGGAGAGATTTGTAATATAGTATTAACATTAATCTGTTTTTAGTGTGTCGAATTGCAGGATTCATGAAGGAAACACAATGAAAGCATTTGACAAGAATTGCAAATTTTAAGAAAATGGATTCGTTCATTTTCAGAAATGTAAACTAAAATATAGCAGTTATTTTTGTTGAAAGGATGGAAACAATGAAAACACAATTTATCATAATGAAATTGTCACATGATAAAATTAAATTTAAAAAAGCAAAGAGGAATATAGTCTAAATTGCATTAATTAAACTGAGCTTCTTTTATGCTAGCGTGAGTAATGTTAGCTGGAAATATGCAATCAACTTCAGACGACATCAATGCCTGGCAGGTTACTATTATATCATCATTTATACCGTTGGCCAACAACCAGACATCTACCCTTTATAGCTTGTAGTAGGCTAATTGTTTCTTGGTTCTGATTGCTTTTTGACTAGCTAAAAGGTTACAATGTGCTGATGTTTTCATCGTAAACAAACAAAATGCACTAAAGGATCTGATTAGAATCGATCCTGTGCGTAAGCACTAGCTTTTCATTGCATAACAACACAATTCAATGGCCGTTGTAATGTAGCACTGAAAAACATGGAGGCAGAATTCCCAGAAAGCCTAGCAGCATTGAAAGGTGCAGTAATTACGTGTCCATCATAGTAGATTTAAGAATAGATTCAGACCACTTTAGCGGCACTTTAAGTAATGACAAACTTCCCCACTTCATTGATGGTGATTGGCAGTCATTTTTACCGTTGCCCAAACATCAGCGTGGACTTTGTTTCCGCGTCGTTATAGCTGGAGGGTGAGCAGCAGATGAACATGGTGGTGCGACAGTTCCCGCCGAGCGAATCCTGCAGAATTCGGGTCATTTTGCTGTCACGGTACGGCACGTGGCTTTTCTAAGAAAGGAGATGCAGGGCACGTCGCCGTTGGATAAACGTCGGAAACAAAGGAACGAGGTGAGAAAGACCCATTTGAGGAAAAACTCACCGTTCCCTCAGCCAATGCAGAGATGACATTTCCCAGGGCTGACAGAGACTTATTGATGTTTTTGGCCTCATCCAGTACAGCACCTGCGGCACCAGTCTTACTGACCTGGTGCACAAAGAGGACGCTTACTCTTTGAATACAACACTTTAGCAATGAAATGAACGAGTATGCACCTCAATTCATAAAAGACTATGCAAACTTCGATGTTTGATTTTCATCAAGACCAGGGGCATCAAACTCAGTTTGGTTTGCAGGCCACATTAATGCCAATTAGATCTCATGTGGGCCAGACCCATTTACTTTTGGCCCAAAAAATTAACTTAGTACCTGCTGCCATTGACGGCGCTAGAAAGTCTCTTAACAAAATTGTTATGCTCTTGCTAATCAATGAGAGAAGGCATTCAAGAGAGTCTAATTAAAACAAAAATATTTCAATGGCACGTAAGGTAGTTTTGGCCCCACAGTGCTGTGCCAAAGCGACGCTCCAATTGGTGTGCTCTCAGTTCTCTGACCAGCGGTGAGCCATGTACACCGATTAAAAGAGCCATATATGGCTCTTGAGCCATAGGTTTCCTACCCCCGAAGGAGGTTGTTTCTCCTACTAAATTTCTTAATAAAGATGGATGTCTCTACCGTTAACCTGATATTAAATTCTGGCCTTGGCAGCTCTGACTTTGATTTTCATCCCACCTTTTCGCTTCCTGCCAAATCCACCAGATAGAGTTTTCCACAAAGTTTTTGCTCGGTCTCCACGTGCTCCTGCTTGATGTTGATCAGAAAGATGCTGTGGCTGCGAGAGCTGTGCTCGTTCATGTCTGTGCAAAGGTAGAAAAAGAAGAATTGGGTAGAATAATCAGTACCAAGTCTTTTTACATGAATTCGATTATCCCAGCCGGCATAGAATGGTGACCTCATCTTGCTGACAGCACTATCTTTTCCCAAAAACAATGTTCAGGTTTCCCAACTCACGTTGTTCTGCAGCACTGTGAGTCAGCGTAACAAGACTGCAATGGGAGCCAAGTCTATATCATTGACTTTGATCGTTACACCTTTCAATGTCGCTTTTCTCCTGGCTGGCTCATTGCAGTGAATGTGTTCCCATGGCAACGTGACCTTGCCACCCAATCAACCTTGCTATTATTTTCCTGCACAGTAGGTCATGTAATCCAGAGGCACACACACAATCCCTTGACATTAATCAGAGTGTCCATCAGCCAAATGACTTGGAGACAATGTTGTGATTAAGGGCGGAATATAAATAAATCTGACTTGACATGAGTCATTACTTGTATTCAAACAGGGTTGGAATACTGCGTTAATTTAGTACTCATAGATAAGGGATTAATGACATGTATAAACATAAACGTAGCATTTGCTAACAATGATGATGTAGTAAAATGTGTGTGTGTGGTAGAGTTCTATCTTTTCTAAATAGTTAAATAGTACAATAATACCTCATTTATCATAATTAATAGGTCCCAAACCTGCGGCAATAGCCAAATAACCTTGACAGACCTTTTTTCCTCCCTATTTCATGTACTATTATATAATTCCTAAAAGTAGACACTGTCATCTACTGGCCATTAAAATAATCTCAAATTATGACTTGTCCTCCTCCCATTTCATGCTCGTATTATTGTTTCTACACTATAAACTTTTCATAAATATTTGTTGATAGTGTGAATACACGATAGTCGATCTGCAAAGTGGCAAGGTTTTCCTGTATACAAAAGCATCAAGCCCCAGAAGGAGGAAAAAATAAGAACTCTTGTTTTTGGGCTGGTTGGTGTGGACACCCTGTGTTGGTAGATTTGTATTGAAATAAGGCACTCACTGGTAACAGCAACATGGCGGTTAGATTTGCCCTCGTCAATCAGGTCCATCACCTCGTCTGGGCTGGAGACAAAACGCTCAGTGCATCCCTGAGAATAAGATAGTGGGTTTTATCATTTGACAGATGATCGCAGTAAGATTTCATACAATCATGAGAAAGACTAAACTTTTCCAAACCTTGACATAGGGTACACGGTTTTTATCCTCATGGACAGACAGGTTCGTCTTGGTCACTATAAAATATATATATTTTTAATTGTAAATGATGAAATAAAAAAAAATACACTACCGTTCACAGATGAAATATTTCTTTTTAGACGCTTACCATCCAGCAAGTCACGGATCTTGTCCATGTAGATTTCAAAATATGAAACCTGTTTTCCGCAAAGGAAGTAGATTGTAGATGAAGTACAAAAAAAGCCTTCAGAATTTTACAACATATAGAATTCTTACAGAATCTTGAAGTAGGTGTAAAACACCCCAAAAACTGAAATATAAAATCAGACAACTGAGAGCAACTTTAAAACCTTAATATGGAATTCCAGGTTTTCATCCATGGCAAAGATATGATTGAAGATATCCTCCGCAATGCGAGGGATAATGCCCATCTGGTGAGGGTCGTGCAGCTTGCCCTGGTACAGAAATTCATACTTGTGAAAATATGTGTTATGAAGGGTCAAACATTAATCAAATAATTCCTAAAGAAATAAGTGAATGAATGTTGACACTGAAGAATACTAAGTAAGTGCAGGAAAAATAAAAATTCTGCATTATAGTACTAATAGATGGGAATTGCTATTTGGCTACGCTAACAACACAAAATAGAAAATTAGACAGAAAGTCCGACAGTACATTAACTATTTGACTGTCCTGCTATATCACTGTTTGTATTCTGTGTAGCTGTGGTATCATATTTTTGCGGTCGTATTTTAACTAGTTAAGTGAATATAAATGACTGAGATGACCGTACCTCCATGGTGTGAGTCTTGCCGGAAGAGGTTTGACCATACGCGAAGATGGTGCCATTGTAGCCACCCAAAACATCTACAAGGCAGCGAAAACGGCAAGAGAGGGAAGAAAAAAAAGAGGAGGAAACATTCACTACATCCAGTCATCTCATAAAGTGGTTGGGATGCCTACCCTTGACAATCTGTTTGGCACAAGTGTTATACACCTGCTCCTGGGTGGTGTTGGTTGGAAAAACTCGATCAAACACATAGGACTTGCCCTGGGAATAGCAAACATGGGTCATATTATACAAGATATATGAATTAAAAGTGTTTGGGCGGATGGACCCGATCATTGATTTGAAAATTTCACAACACAAAACGGAACGAAGGAAATCTGGCTTGTTGTCTGAGAGAGATCATCTAAACTCAGACCGAGCCCCAAGGTCGTAAAAGAAGGAGGCCTTTAAACTGCTCAATGAGGCCAGATTGCTTGCTAAGCATTGCGGAGGTTCTGGTCACCAGGGAATAGTAAACAGTCCACTCATTCTCAGATCTTACTTGCTAGCCAATACAACAACATATGGTATAGTATGTGGAGTGCCATTTAAGTGTAGATTTTTTCATTTTAAATAATATATTCCAAAACGGTCGACTGGTCAACATGGGCTTTTGAAAAACACTAGGCATTTGTCTCCAATCGCGTGAGTCACTCTAGTATAATATACAAGCCTCTAACAAATAGTACATTTAGGACTTAACAGATTAGTAGAAAGGACCATTTAGCAATGTGAGGATTCCATTAGTAAAAAAAAAAACAATTATAGCTGTGTGAAAGATGCACAGAAAAGAAATGACAAAAATATGGTATCAAACATTTTCATTTAAAAAAACATGCAGGGCTGAGTGATTGTGATTTCATTTCTGGTTCTTTTCTTTCTGTATTAAAAAGAAATACATTTAAAAAACATTATAAAAGTAGAGTAATCATGTATAAAACTGCGTGGTCTGTATATGCAAATAAGGGGATTGTAAAAAAGACTGAACACACCTTGTGCTCATCGCAGATGTGACAAAAACTGTCGCCTTAAGCTGTTTAATGATTTTAAAAAGCAACTTTAAAGGATTAGAGAGAGGTCAATAACCAGGGTTTAACTGTTTGTAATCATTTTTGTTGAATTTTGTTTTAATTAACATGTTGTTAATGTATAAACTGCTTTAGTGCCCTGCAGTCCACTGGCAACCAAATCAGGGTGTACCCTGCCTCTTGCCCGTTGTTATGTGGGATAGGCTCCAGCACCCCTGCGACCCTTGTGAGGATAAGCAGTTCAAAAGATGAACGAATAAAAAGACATTCATTTTTAAATGAGAAAAACGGTCATACTTTTTTTCCAAGTCTTTTTGTGACCTTTAAATGTACACATAGGTGGTCACCTGGTCCTTATGAGGATAGTTGTTTTTTTTTGTTCGTTTTGTTCTTTAATTATAAAAAAATAGTCACTTGCCGTAAAGCGTTAATTTCAATATTTCAAGCGTAATGTCGTACAATGTTGTATATTAGAAAACACATACACACGCGCTCTATTAAGGCCCAATGTGAAAATGATTAATTGATGAGGAGCCCTACGTGCAAAACAAGGCGACTCCCTGTGAAATACATATTTGCATTTTTTTTTTTTTGTGCTCACCCCAACGGAGACGCTGTCATCTCCTTGGAATTTGGGTAAGAAGAGGTCCCCCCGAATGATTTCCGACTGGTTGAGAGGACGAAAGCGACAGAGAACCTTAATGTTGCACTCGGCTGGGACGTCGGCCATGGCGCAGATTGGATGAGGAGGAGGAGGAGTAGGAAGATGAGGAAGCAAGCAAAGATGCAGGTGGCGGCCTGGAACCAAAGAAAAGCCAACAAAATCACGACGACAGATCCACGGAGGTCTTCCCAAAAGAGCCTTCGTTGCTTGGGGTGTTCTTTTTTTCCTCCCCTCGTCTATTTAAGCGTCGAAAAGGACGGCAAGCTAGGTGGCGTTTCCGTGTCGCAGTGAGCGGGGATGCCGCTAATTACTCGTCAAAAATGCAGACCACCTGCCTACATCATTAAAAGAACGGATTTCACGTGTTTCGGCTTCTCTGGCAGAGAGATCAGCTGTCGTGTTTCGGTCGGTTTCTTTCTTTTTGTGAGCGTCAGGCCGCTTGAAGGTGAGCGATGCAGCTGGAAGGGCAGTGAGAGACCAGTCGATTACTGCTCCCCCTGTCGGCGGGGTCCGCGAAGGGCGTGGCCTGCATCTTTCTTCAAATGCTAGCAACACCCACCGCTGACATTTACGAGGGCGTCGACGCCATCTTGGATGTGGAAAAGCGCAACGTCAGAACGGGAAAGCTTTAAATTGAAACAACAGCGTTAGGTGTATTTGTAATTGTAAACACCTGGACTCGTTATTCAAAATATACACGAATGTTCGGTGATTAGATGCCATTGACAACGATAGCGGTACAATCCATTTGAAGTTGGGAATGGTTGGCAGTGAATGAAAGCTCACTGGATTTGAAGTCAACCAAATAGTCTCGGTCAATGAGTCAACTGCATTATTAGTATAGTAGACAAGTTGTTGTTTTTTGCCAGTTTCCACGAATTAGATTCGTTATTCGAATGCGATGTTAGGGAACTTGCCACATCCAATATGGCGAATCAAAGCCCCAGCAGCTGAAGATGCCATCTTTACTTCCACGTCTAGGGTGGTACCCATGGCGTCACCGTGGCTCAACTATGGCTCAGCATCTCTCTGATGCAACGGCAGCAGCTCCACCTCATCCTCTTGGGAAATATACAAAGGGAACAGCAGGCAGGATGACACAGCGACTCGTCATCAGCTTTTATACTGCAGCCATGAAAAAGAATTAAGTATCACAAAATAAACCCTTATTACACTAGAATTTGTGTGATTACAACTGTTTTTTTACTAATAAAACAATATGCCTATGTAGCTTTACGTGAAATAAGGAAAATAACACACAGTACATTTTCTGTAAATAGTTTTAATATTAAATAAAAAAGACTCCCATATAAAAAAAGAACGCTACAGTCCACATTTTAATCTTTTTTTAAACACAATTATTGAAAGCCAGGGGGTTGAATGAGAAAAATACTCCGAGAAAAAAATTCTCAATTGTTGCGGCGCATCTTCTAAACCATATAAAATCATAAAACACATTAACTGTACATATATACAAATCTCCAAATGTATAGAAATTGCATAATTAGCTTTTTCATTTTTTGTGTTAAATACAGTTAAGAGATGCCAGTATTTGGGGGAGTGCAGTGTGAAGATATTTCATAATCTAAAGACAAAGACTCATCTAGTTCACATAAAATATCATGGCTCTCGGCTTTCGATTCCCTATTGTTTGTTCATGGATGGTCTACGTGATGGATGGATGCACTGCAAATGGAAGAATCCAATTACGGTGCCATTGTACTATTAAATAACCTGATAAATCTAATGTTCCAAACCACCTGAAAACATTAGGAGTGTGTTACTTAATGAGTAATTTCTGTAGTTATAAGGGGTCTCGTTCAACTGAACCACAATCAGACAGTGAGGGGCTCAGCAATAGCACTGTTGTCCTACACAACACATTAAAAAAGACAGACGCGCACACACGCACACGGGCGCACACACTTTCAACAAAGAGCATGGTTTCAAGTAGACGGGCTTCGTAGTGACTCACAGTAACACACTGATGAAAACAGTACTTTGTTTTTCTGTGTAAAAATGATATGACGCAAACATCTTGAAAAGACCTGTGAACACATCAAACAACAATTATTGTGTGAACTAGACCTAAGAGTGAGGAAAATATGCAGTTATTTTTAAAAAATCTATTAAATTATTTTATCCCCCCCAGAAAAGAGCTCGTCCGTATTGTCGTTATTTTCCACTGGTTGCCATTGCATTGGTTAAGATTAACAGCCTTGTTGGAGCAGCTGAGTGACAAAGGGGAAATAAAAACATGACATGGTGACATGGATTGGTGGAAGATGAAGCCCAGGACGTGAAATCTGTGATTGGTAGAAAGCTGTGACAGGCAGCTCACTCGACCAATCACTGCCTCTGAGGCCTCGCCCCTCGTCTCCTCCTGCCTCGGATCAATGTGTCAGGCTTCAAAAGGGCCGTCTGTGGCAGGACAAAGGGAAACGATTATTCATATTGAAAACTGCAGTGATTATTATTTTTGGGGGTCAAGAAGGCTAATGGTTAGCCTTAGCGTACCGTAGTTGCATCTGTTTCTTCGAGTGCTGTTGTAGCATCCAAGTCTCGAAAGTCCTCCAACACATTCTGCAACCTAACATGGAAAATATGAAACCGTGAGAAATTGGAGAAAATATCGAACTATCATAGATGCTCAAAGCAACGTACGTTTGTTTTCTTTTTCTCCCTCGGCGGGATCCAATCACAGCTTCCGATTGTTCCTTGGGTAAAAAAATGCATCATGACATTTTTGGCAAATATATAAAAATGCATCAAAATCAATCATCTGAGTTCAATCTTGAATGACACACAACATCTCCACGCTAATCTGGCAAATATTTTGGGGCTCATTTGAGCACTAAGGTGAACTAGATCCAATGTGGGCCCGACCCATTTTTTTTGCCCCAGAAGTTAAGTTAATGGCCGTCATTGATGGCGCTAGACGTCCAATCCATTTTGACCTGGAGGGGTTGCTTTTGCATCAGAAGTATTTAATTCTGTCCAAGTGAGCTACAAAGTGCCCGTCATGGAGCACAACCCAGTGGGCCACTTCCGGCCGGCGGGCCCTATGTTTGACACCACCGATGTAGACAATTTGATTCTGCGATGTTTTTAGTGATTCATTTTACAGAGCAAATGGGTTTTTCAGTGGCGCTTTGGTGAGCCTATAAAGTTAGGGATAGTGGCTATATTACTAATTCTAGGAGAGCTAACTCTGTTTGACTTAAATGGCACTCACTCACCCTTCCTTGTTCAGTGCGCAGCAACGTCCCTGGCATATCTTCACGAGGGCTCCCGCTGCAACCGTCCCTGGGACTCAGATAACCTGTCTGTCGCTCCAAACCCATACAGTCCGTCTTAGCTTCCTCCAAGTAGATGGATGGCAAAGGGGGCTCTGGATGCGTGTGTCCCTCCACCATGACTGTTTTTCGTTGTAAAGGCGATGCGGCCACATCCTCGCTGGGTTTGGGCGTACCCTGAGCTGGAGAATGGGCTGCCGCTTCCAAGCTGAGACGCGATAAGTCTGGGTTTCGCAAGGAGCAAGCCCGCCGCGGGCTGAGGGAGACCGGGGCGCTCGCCTGATGCTGTGTGGGGGCGGGGATGGAGAGCGTATGGTGCTCCATGGGGAAAGTGACAGGCGGTAAGGCACAGAAAGGTGACGTAGGGTCAGACGGCCCAGAGTGGCCCCCCTCCTGCTCTTTAGCGTTAATTTGAAGAAATGAAGTGTAGATGGTATCCATGAAAGAGGTGTAGGGGTCGATAACTGCTCGGCCGTCCGACCCACGCTGAGCTGGTCGGCTAGGTTCTTGGGCAGGTGCTGGAGCCGGGCTTGCAACCTCTTCGGGAGAGATCTGAGAAGCTGGAATATCAACGTGAGGGGCGGGGCTCTGCGTGGCCTGCAACGACTCTGACTTCTCTCCTTCCGATGGCGGTGTAAGATTCAGCTTTGGGAGAAAAAATAATTTTACATTGACCATTTGAAAAAGTGGCCGGTTATACGCTAAGACTAGATCAGGGATCATTTCCAATTCCAAATGCCACTGTATAATCGTGTGTCTTGCGAAAAAGGCCATGAGTGAAGCAATTGCCAAGGAGAATTTACAGAAACTACAGTGGCGTCGATGACGGTAGCTTTTAACGGGGTAATTATACTTCTGCTAGTCTACCTAATTGTGTGTACTGTAGTAGTATTTGACAGTAAATTGAAGTTTTTTTTACCTGTAAATTGTTAAGCAGGTTGATGGTCCCATCAGGCCCTTGCAGGAGAGGCATGCCCAAAGATGAGGTCTGGACTGATGGTAGGAGGATGGAACCTGCTCCAATACCCACCATATTTTGAAGCCCGGCAATTCCAGAAATGTCTCCTACAAATTAAGAGTTCCAAAAATGACATAAGATAGTGGCTGTTAGTTTTCAATTCCTACGGAACACGTAGTCTCAGTTTCACATATCAAGTATTACAAACTCACCTAACACAGTAGGGTTAAGCAAACTAGGAAGTAGTTGCTGGAGAATAGTGTTTTCCTTGCCTTGTAGAGAAAGGGGGATGAGGGTGTCCACACCAGCGTCAGACAGTTCCTATTGGATTTCAATGCACTGATCAAAATGATATTCAGAACAGTCTCGAGCCACCTGCTAGTCCAGTAACACTCCAAGAATAAATAAAAGAAGATAAGCAAAGACAGAAACATAAAACTACTATACTTGAAAATTTTTGAGGAGATCAAGGGGGCAAAAAAGCCTATGGCGATGAGGAGCCTACCTGAGGTTGGGTATGCTGAACATGAGTTAACTGGCTACTGGGCAAGTCGGCTGTGTTCAGAGCAGCTGTGAGGATGGCGGGGTTAAAAGGCAGGAAGGTAGCTGGGTGAGGTGGAAGGGTAGCAGGAAGGAGCAGGGACTGCAGAGCTTGAATAGATCCCTCCGCACCGGGTGGGAGGGAAAGGCCCTGGGTGACTTCCAGAAGCCCTGACCCGTGTAGAGTTGAAGCATGCAGGAGCGCTGCGGTTTTGTCCAGCGTGAGGCCCTCCAAAGTAGTGGGGATCTGCGGCGGCTGCTGAAGGGGAACCTCCAAGCTGACCTGACCCAACTGATTCAGTCCAGATAGGGGTAACAAAGGCGTCTGGTTCTGGCCGAGCAGCAAGGATGCCATTAGTAGAGCTTGAAGACTTGGTTTTTCTGTTAGCCCCAAATCAGATTCCTGTCCAGTGCCAGAGGCTGAGACTGAAGGTGACATTGGGTTGAGGAGGCCCATTAGATTTAGAGGCAAGTCTCCTTGCATCCCACTTAATAAGGGCAACAAAGGAAAAAGGGGATTGCTGTTTAGTTGTTGCTGCTGCTTCTGTTGCTGATCCTGGCTTTGTTGCTGTGTCTCTGCTTGGATCAGTATTGGCTGCTGCTCTGCCAAATTTTGTGTCGCACCAGCGGATGGAAGTATGTGTCCATTTTGCCCACCCAACCACAAGCCTCCGAGCTGTAATGAGGACAGGACGGTGGGGTCCAGGATGGATGGCAGGCCCCCCGTGGAAGACAAGAGCTGAAGCAGCTGATCTTGGTTCATGAAAGGGAAGGCCTCTGCCAGAGGTAAAGGAGCAGTTGAGTCGCACAAAGCTGAAGGCGTCTGAGGACTGACGTCCCCGGGGTGAGAGGAAACGACTTCTGGGCTGTTGGGTGGGGGTTGCTTTGTTGACGTAGAGTTCTTCATGTCCACATTTCCAGATCCCGCAGGTCCTGGAGAAAAAAAAATACACTAAAATGTACCCTCACTACTGTATATATCCTTGTCGAGTTGTATCATGATCATTAAAAACTAACAAAATTGACTATGTTCTCTTGTTGAAAAAGTACATCACTGTATTTCCTTTATGTATTTTCTTTGTATTCTGCAGTAACATTTTGATAACACTGAGACTAAACTAAACCCAAATTATGGTGAGATACTGTAAAAACAAGTGACATGTACACAAATTAAGAGTTGACACTTTGATCATTTATGCTAACACTTTCAAGTCATTTTTTTTCTACCACACCAAAATCTTAGGTGTTAAAGTAAATGCCGTAGATAATGGGAGTCGTTGGACGTCAAAGTAAACCCTTATATAACGGGAGTCGTTGGATGCCCCAAATGTTCACGTTTCAAGCATCCACTATACCTTAGAATGCAATTAGTTTACCCACAAATAGTTGAAAGAATTCTCACCTGCAGAGTGATATTCTTGGCAGGACATCACGACATCATTTCTGTGGTCATCTGAGCTGCCTTCTTCCTGCCTTACAGTCGAGGATACTGCTAGAAGGGCCAGGACATGGTTGCTAAGATCAAGCGGCTTTGGAGAGGTGGATACCCCCACGGTGACACTGCCTTCCGAATGACTCAGTTCAGCTGTGGAAGAGTCATTACTGATCAAACTCTGCGGCGATCTTTCCGAAGAAAGCACCCGGGAAACTGCGTCAGTTGTTGGAATGTGATTCTCGGCTCGATCCTGCCCGTCTAGTGTAGTAGGAGCCGCGTATACAGATGGGCTGTTGCTGTTGTGTAAAGCTAAATTTGTTTGAGGCGGCGTGGAGGAAGTAGGAGAGCGTCTCTGAAGAGGACTTAATCTCACAGAGGGAGAGGGCGACTGCGCTGCTTTGAAATGGGTGGTGGATGTGCGAGGGGGAGAAAGCAACTCTGGGAGCAAAGGTATCGTGTTAGTGTTACTGGTCCGACATGGTGACGGAGTCTGCGCCCGGTTGCCGCTGGATTTGGAGGAAAGAGTGGGGCTTGGAATTCTAGCGTGTCCGCTCCTTTCAGACAAGGATCCCAAATTATCTGGAGCGCTGTGGGAAGCCAAGGCTGCGGCCTGTGCGTTCTGTACACTCAGTAAGTGCAACAAAGCAGAGAGAGGCTGGTTCGGAGGATCCAAGCAAAGAGGCATAGGAGACCCGCTTGAAGTGATGTCCAACAATTCTTCCTGGCGAGAAGGTCCAGAAAGATGTGCGGTCTGGTTGGGAGTCAGGAACTTAATTTGCCCGGGTAACGGACGATGATGGTGCTCGGATGCGACGCTATTCTGTCTCTGCGCATCTGAACTATCCAAGCAAGCCGAAGACGATAGGTTGATAGCGGTAGCGGAGACGGACTCCACGGGTGGGGTCTTTTGAGACCCGTTGATCAGCGGCTGGGTTTCCCTGATCATGCTGAGAACGGTGGGAGATCGCCGTCGCCTCTTGTTGTGCGATACAGTTTTCTCTGTTTTGGGAGACAATTGCGGAAAGGAAGAAGCCAGGGATTGGGCCAGGGAGTGGGATGAAGTAAAGAGGACAGAGGAGGCTGCTGCTAGAGAGGGATAGTGAGGCCTAGAGGCAGCAATGCCGATGGGGGAGGGAAGGCGGCATTTTTTTAAAGTGCTGTTTGTTACCTTTGTTGACAATTTTTGCTGTGTCCCTGTCAGGGTTTCCAGCGAAGGGGACACACTGGTTTGGCTGCAGGCCACATTTGAACCCTGGCCCTGGGTTACTTGGCTAGCCAGCTGAGCCTTAGCAGCCGCAGAGAGCAGACTACTTGCGGGAAAAGAAGCCGAGGGCACCTGGGGACTGTGGTGGTTCAAAAATGGACCCAGACTCACGCTGGAAATTCCTGCAGAGGTCAACCCATAGCCTCCAGGTACCGCGTTGGGGTTCGCTGGACTCGATGAGGGTTTCAGAGGAGTGTGATGACTGTGACTGCTTTGGTTAGTCAGTATGTTGATGTTTGCAGGGTTCTGGGGGTGGTTGTTATTAGTGCTATTGTTGCCAGAGTTCTTAAATTGCTCCAAGATATCTTCCAGCTTGAACTTGAAGATGTGGGGGCTGGGGTGTGGTGACCCACAGGGGACAGGGGAGCGCGGAGAGGAAGAGAAAGACTTCCTCCTACGCGACGCATGATTTGACATCAGTCCATCGGCCGCTGCAGTCGAACTTCCACCCTGGGGAGGGGCAAGAGAGGGGGAGGCCGAAGCGTGGTGTGAACGCTGCTGAGGGGAGACGCTGTTCCTGTTTTGGGCAGAGGGTGAGAGAACGGGAGCGGGGGAGAGGGGGGAGCCCCCAGCTACGACTCCGTGCGGATGCTGTGCTTGACTCTGGGATGCTCGTCCTCCCATCGCAAAGCTTTTGGGAGAGGATCGTGGAGGTGAACACAGTGGTCTTAGGAGAGGGGAAGCAGGAGATTCGGGGGTTTGTGATGTCTTTTGACCTTGACTGTCATTTTGAGGGGTGGGAGTGCGGGGTGATCTTTGTTTAACATGGTAAGGGGGAAGTGGGGGGGTGCTGGAAGAGTTTAAGGGCACAGTTTGAGGAAGAGGATGGTGAAACCTTCGTAAAGCTTCAAGAGGGTGGTGAGAGTTTGTGCCCGTGCGACCCGGGGAAGAACCGTTATGAGGATAAATATTCTTGTGAGAGGAATTGGGGCTGGTGCAGGGGTTCGGGTTGGCACTATTCTGAGGTCGCGCAGCTGGATGAAATTTGGGATGGTAAATGCTCCGGTCCTCTTCTTCCCGTTCAACAAGAGCCCTCTTTGGGTTGCAATTGGCTACACTCTTGCTCACCTCTGGGGTAAAGAAGAAAGACAAAAAAACATTTGAACATGTTAAAAATGTTCCGATGTGATCACCTGATGGGAAATCAGGGCAGACATGCGGGACAAGCCCAAAAATATTTTTTGAAATAAGCCTACAAACTATGAGAATAACACGGCCTTGGAAACTAAACTTACAAGAAAACTAACCAAGATGGAGAGGAAAAAAGACCTTACCGGAGTGATGAAGATGAGCAAAGGGCAGTTGTGACGCCTGCATACTGCGACACAAAGCGGCCATTGCCACAACTTTCCTGCGGTGGTTGCACAGTTTGGTCATGTCCTGCTCTGCCTTGCCTAAAGGCTGCTTGTGCTTCTCCACCTTTACCCCCATGGTAAAGTTGAAAACCTGTTTGAAGTCAAAAAGACACCCACTCGCATAAAAACAACAACTCCAGTAACTGGACACCTGAATGCATGTGTAAAACTAAAATTATTCATATGACATATCTTGATCGGCTTAGGTTTGTTTGCCCAACAGAAAGACGAGTCCTATTATGGAGAGAACAACTACTGATGTTGTCATTGGCGTGTGTTTACTGCAGACACTATTTCATCCTAATACAAATAAAGACAATGGGACAGAGCCACAAGAGACAATATACAACAATTTCATTGGTCTTCTCTTAATGATTGCCATCTTATTTCTCCCACCTAAGATGTTTTTTTTAACTAGACAAGTTTTAGTTAAAGAGTTGCAGTTGCAGGTTGCTAAATTGAATAAATCATTGCCTGTAATTGACAACAATAGAATTTAATTTTGGAACATTTTGGCCGCTCAGGTCATTTATGCACCATTTTGACAATTCTCACTACATAAATGACGCCTAAAGAAAAAGATTTTACCTTGTTGATGACAAGTGGACACTCCAGACCACATTTACAGGTGCCATCAGTCAGCAGATAAGTCTTCACCTCATCCAGGGACGATAGAGAAATACCACTGGGACTACAAAACATCATATGCACATTAAATAACAATAACCCTTGAACAGGCTGCATGTCATATGCAAAACCATGTGAAATAAATGCACACGCTGTCCAATTCTTAGCGTTTCCAAATGACTTGCAAAACGGTGACCGATCACTTCTTCCTATAGGTTTGGTAACAATTGGATTTTTTTTTTACTATAATTTTGACAGATTTTTTTTGCAGTTTAATCAGGGAACTCAACGCACCTGACATACACCACTTGGCTGCCATGCAGTCTCCTCTGCCAGCCGATGGGAATGTGTATAGCAGCGGTGACCACCCCATCCTTGTTCCCACTGCCAGTGTCACTTCCTCCCATCATTCTGTAGCTGCAGCCTGCAAGCGGCTTGGAATACACAAAAAAATCTTCATCAACTCATTAGCCAGATTAGTACTATAACACCGCCTAATAAAGAAATCCATTAGTTTTGGGGGGCTTTTTTTTTTTTTTTTTTTTTTTTTACAAGACCCTGTGAAACTTTTTCCCCCCAATTGTGTGAGTAATCTATTAGGGCCATTTTCTTCTTCGTACCTGTGATGTGTGAATTCAGACTAACTGTGAACACACCAATAGGTTTCATTCATTTTCTGAACTGCTTTATCATCACTAGGGTCACGGGGGGTGCTGGAGCCTATCCCAGCTGACTCCAGGCCAGAGGCGGGGGACACCCTCAATCGGTGGCCAGCCAATCGCAGGGCACAAGGAGACGACAACCATGCACACTCAGTCCATACCTAGAGGCAATTTAGTGTCCGATTAGCCTACCATGCATGTCTTTGGAATGTGGGAGGAAACCGTAGTACCCGAAGAAAACCCACGCAGGCCCAGGTAGAACATGCAAATTCCACACAGGTAGACCTAACTGGATTTGAACCCAGAACCCAGAACCGCAGAGCTGTGAGGCCGACACGCCAACCATTCAACCAACGGACCGCCCTCACCAATATCTTAAACTGTTCTAAAAATGAAATCAACCTAAAAAAATTCAGATTTGAAAGAATGAAAAATGCCATGGCCCTCATCCAAAATATTCAAGAAAAAATGAAAAAATAAGTACATTTCACCTATAACTCTAGAAAGGCTTGCGTCATCACAACCATTCCTTCATTTTCTGTACCGGTTATCCGAATTAATGAAAAAAAAAAGTGGTCATTCCTTGATGGGTTATATTCTGGTTTGGATAACCATGAAATGGTCAAAAATAGTAGATTTAAAATGGTTAAAAATTTCTTGAGTGTCAAATGTGTTTTTACAAGCGAAACTAGTGCAGTCGTTTTCATTTCTTGACATGGTCACTATTCACAGCACTGTTTAATAGGCAAAAATATATGATTGTGTATAACCAGTTTTGCTTAACAATCAAAAAGCTATAAATTGTAATTTTAGGAGATGTCAGAAGTTATTTTTCAGTGCAACAATGACGACGTCCAGGACCTTTTCAGCACACTTAATACATGTTTTATTATGGTGACAATTTGAGCCTACATTCAGATTACAGTTGTGACCAAATAATTTGTGACGATTTTTGAGGTCCCGATACAATCACCCAAAAACCACGATTACGGATAACTTGTTTACGAGATGGAGCTAGAAATAGCATACCTTGTCATCTTTGGGAAGCCAAGCTTGGATTTGGCTATGGTATTGACTGTTGATTGGCCATGCTGGTGGGTTAGAAGCATGCAGATTGCCAGTGAACCTGACTCAATCTCCAAATTGTCCCCAACAAACAGACCCAGCCACTCTCAGCTCACAAGAATGAACGCTGCAGATGTTTATTTAGTTCACATCCGAGGAGGAGCTGAGATGAAGACGATGAGCCTGCAACAGAAATGTGGAGGTGGATTATGTAATATGGGAAGTCCCAATTCATCATAACACTTGGAAGATTCCCAGATACGTAAATAATTTACCACAATCATAGATATCTCGCTGAAATCCATAGCTCTCACATGAAGAGTCACATCAGATCACATGCAGCATTTACTTTTAAAGGAGGGTGTGTTCAAATGGGCCTATGTTTTAATGGGTGTATACATAAGCAGAATACATAACTACTACTTACACGCTTTAACAGAGCGAGCCTCACTATAAAACATAACTTAATAAACCAAACAATGTGACGGTGAAGTCATGCGCGCGTGAAGTGTCGAGCCCCGTTATAAAGGAATAAAAACTCCACGGTTGACACGGGAGGCTAGAATGCTAGGCTAACCGCTAAGCTAGCAAGCGCGTACACTTTGTAGTGTTGTCGTGACAGCTGTCAGGCGCACTAAACTCTTGCACATTCGCCACGACTAAATGCAACAAATCTCGCACGCAAAAGAGGACTCGCCAAACATAAACACGTCAAGTAAATATCTCATTAAAGGACATCAAGGGTTGCGGTGTTTCTTTCTACCTTTTCTCCCCGTGGGGCTCTCTGTGTTGGCGAAGTTTTGAAGTCTTCCCTTTGCTGGCTCGCGGGAGAAATCAAGTTAGCTGATGAGCTAATGAATGCTTTTTGACGGATATAACGTTGACACAAACATAAAGAAATACTACCGCGCTCGCTCGCGTATTGCACAGACGAGTGGTCGACGTGTGAACAAAGTGTGCGGGTTCAAACTGCAAACAAAGGGCAATACTAACGCCTCAATTTGACTGCGCCCCGGGTTACGGAGGCTAAGCAAGGCTAGCGGAGAGGCTAGCAGAACAGAGCTAGCTGACTCAATTTACTTGATTTGGAGTGGCCCGACAAGAGCAAGAGTGGACGCTGTCCCGCTGCCGGCTGAGACTTCTCCAAGACCTTTCTGCCACTGGACTTCTAGGCCGTCTTTCTTCTAATTGTATTCCGATAACCATCGCGAGCCATGGAATCCAAAATTCCCACTTGCCTTCTTTTTTTGTTTGTATTTTTTTTTTTGATTCCCAGAAAAATAATAATGGAGTTTTCTGGTCGCGCGTGCGCACTCCAAACTCTAGGAGTATTGTACCCAAAATGCAACGGGCGCTTTGTCACTTTCCGGGCGGACATTGCCCGTAACCCAGTGAGTGCGTGGCGGCGGCCATATTAGTAGGGGCAACATTCCCATGAATAGCATTGAACATTGACTAGTATTGGAGGGAAAATGATTCTAATTGGATGATTCCTCAACTAGTTTGTTAAAGTTTATTTTCATAGTCAAAGCACGAATAAAAAAATAACATTTAAAAGCAATGATTCTTATTTAAATTTTATTTATTTACTTTTTTATTTTCATTTTATTTAAATACATTAAAATACATTTGTTATTGCTGCGAATCAAGACATTTTGTCCCATCATATGCAAACTAAATGTTATGTACTATATTTGGTTTATTGTTCATACATATAGTCTATTCGGTGTATATATAATATACATATGTTGTAAATAGATTCAAATTTTCCTTTGAAACACTGATCATCAATAAAACATTGGAATGTTCCCATTAATACTGAAAATATTGATTAAAAAAGTACTTCTAATAATGAAAGAAAAAAAACATTGTCAATCACTGTGGGAAAAAACACTTTAGGTTCATCCATTCATTTTCTATTCCACAAAAAGGGTATAGGTCACACAGGGGGAAAAAAAATAAAGTTGAAAGGGACAAGTGACGAAGATGGAGGGGGAGCAAAGGTATCTATTTTCTCCTCACCGTCAGACCATAGTCTGAGGTCCCCAGCTGTCCCAAACTGTCATCTTGACACGAGTGCTCAAATGGGGATTTCCATAAACACTCAGTCAAACAACTTCAAATTCAGCCAGGAACTTGCATATCCTTCTGGAAAATCTTGCTGGAAATGACCGAACGGGGCTAAAGACAGGCCAATAATATCAATAACCAAATGAAGGCATTGATTAGTCAGCTGATATTTTGGACTCAGATCTATGGAATGCCCATGCGACAGAGCACTCTAGCTATTGGAAGGAGCTGAAGGACTTATTCTAGCACATTCGTTCTTCTACGGTGGCTTTACGCAAAAAGGTACGCGTGTCCCAGGTTATTTTAAACTACATTATAATAACTCAGTTTAGGTCAGCCGTTTTGTACAAAGTGACATTGTGTGTGCACCGTTTTATGACGTTACATTGCTATACAAAGAAATTCAATTACAAGCTGATTATACTACATACTAAAAACACTACAACAATAAAAACAACTTTTGCCTTGATCACAAAGCAACCTTTTTAGCCGTGAAGGGATTCAATTTCAGTAGCCGAGAATAGTTTAGGTCAAGTGTCGTGTAAATGTATGTCCAATAGACATTTGTGTGTACGAATTAAACATCTGCCTTTTTTGTCTCATAATCATGTAACATTAATTCACTAGACATGTGCCTATAGGTAAAATGTATTCACATTAAAATATGGCTACAATTAGTTGTAGTAACAGCATTAATACAAACTTTTTGCTGCTCTCCTAATTGTGCAATATTTCTTAAGTAATTGTCAATTTATTGGAAAATGAAATAAAATGAGATATAATCATCTTGTTTTTTGAAAGACAACCCTAATTGTTAACAATCAGTAATTTAGGGAAATATCTAGTATATATTAGTAATCAAATATAATAGAGTCAATATAAGCAAACTAAATGTGTTACTAATACTGCCACCTTCACTACTATTACTAGTAGAAATAATAATTATCAGTCATATGTGAGTGTATATATATCTCCTATCATTCTAGGTAGTGAAAGAACACAATGGACCAGTAAGTATAATCACAGAAATATGTTTGCTCTGATTCCAAATGGAATAATTTGCGTGTCCTCATTTGCTTGCCTCATAATTTGCTTGACATTTTGGATGCATTTTGTTTAAACATGCCGCTAACGCAACTTCCCGGTGTGAGATGTAGTTAACTAATCAAACAAAAAAATACAACTAAATACCGATCTACAATTTGATGTCGTTTGCACCCTTTTCAGCAAAGAGGATGTATTGAAAAAGTTTTGTTTTTGATGATTATGTGTCAACTAACACAAATATTGAGACGAGAATGTCCACTGAAACCTCAAACAAACATGAGTGCAATGACGGAATTTTGTTTCATCTACCAGGGAAGACGACAAAAACTCGGTGGATATCCATGACAACCCTCCGGCTCCTGACAACGTTGTGAGGGAGGAGGGAGACACGGTGAGTGACGGATGTGAAACGGGATCAACGGGGGCGCCTGCTCAAAAATAGTAACGCAAGCTGGTGTCGACTAGAAAAAAAAAGTACCTCTCACAGTACGGTGCCTTTTCAAAAAACGTCTCAGAGAAGATGCTCGGTAAAGAAAGGATTTCTTCACAAATATGAAGAGCCACTTGAGTGAGCTACTTTACCTTGTGCGATCCCCAGGTTTACTTTATATACGAAGAAGAAGTGGAGGTAGAGGAAAAGGAACCGGAACCTCCACCACCTGTCATCCGGGTCAACGACAAACCCCACAAGTTCAAGGACCACTACTGCAAGAAGCCCAAGTTCTGCGACGTCTGTGCTCGCATGATAGTCTGTACGGAAGGAAAAATAATGACAACTTTTGACTTTTCATACCTTAAAGTTCAGGTGCCTGTCTAACACCTTTTGCTGATCTTACAGTGAACAACAAGTTTGCCCTGAGGTGTAAAAACTGCAAAACCAACATCCACCACTCGTGTCAGTCCTATGTTGAGTTCCAGAAGTGCTTTGGCAAAATAGTGAGTCTTTCCTGTCCACTTTCTTCAGCTGATGAAAATTCTGTGGGGGGTATGATAACATTTAAAGATATATTAAAATACACTCAAAGAGTCAATCTTTTAGATTGGTTGATGTTCAATTTAAGAGGTTCAAGTGCAGGCAGGATCGATTTTTGCGATGGGCAATGTAGGCAACAGCCTAGGGTGCAATCGATTTGGGGGCGCATGGGAAAAAGAAATCAATTATATTATCCGTTCCTCATTTCCATGTCAAGTTAGTAACGTAGGTCATTTTGCCTCAGCCAAAATATCAGTAAAGTGTTACTGTGTCCAGTCTAAAATGGCGCATAGATTTTAAAAAAATCTTTCTATAACCATTTTTTTATGATGACATCATTCAAGATTGGAAGAAAAGTCAAGTTTGAGGCTCAATCCAATCATCCAGAACAGGGGTCGGGAACCTTTTTGACGAAGAGAGCCATAAACAATTCATATTTTCTAATGTTATTCCTTTAGAGCCATACTCCGAATTTAAAAGTCAAAATACATGTAAATGGGTGTCTTTTATTTTAGTAATTTCACCACTTTTAAAGTGGAGAAAAAAAAGAATACTTTTGACAACATTCTTATGCAGTTATTAATCAATGAGAGTATGCATTCAAGCAGAGTCTAATGCAAAAAAAGAAGACTAAAGCAGCACTGGACGTAGTATCTGAGTTCTGTCACCAGCGGGTTCCATATTTTAGCTCACAAGGTTAGCAAAGAGCCAGATGCACCCATCGAAAGAGCCACATGTGGCTCCCGAGCCATAGGTTCCCTACCCCTGATCCAGAACAAATTTAAGCCCGGCAAAAGACATCTAAAACATCCGCTGAACTCTGATGAAAACATTTAATTATTATAATTCCGTACATATTTTTAGTCTGTTTACAGTGATATCATTAACAAATAACCTTTTGTCTCCATAGCCACCTGGTTTCAGACGGGCCTACAGTTCTCCTCTGTATAGCAGCGACCAACCAGATCAGAGTGGGCATCCTCTTCATATTAAATCCTATAATGTGTACATACATTAAAAAAAGAAGTGATTTTAACCATATAAAATGATACGCATGTATTTCCTCTCTTCTCAACCAGACAATCCAAATCGGAATGACCCTGTCTTTGACACCCTGCGGGTGGGCGTCATCATGGCAAATAAAGAGCGCAAAAAGAATGAAAATGACAAGAAAAATGTAACTGAGCATTGTTTATTCATGACATATATACATTTTTCATTGTTACCATTTTTTGACTAATGATTTAAAAGCGGTAATATAAAAGAACCTCCTTTCACTCCCAAAGATGCTGATGATGATGGAAGAAGAAGAAGATGAGAATCAGCAGCCCAAAGAAAATGAGGATGGAGGAGAAGGTATTAAAAAAAAGGAAGGCCCCAGTTGAAGTAATAAACAGATATACTTTTAGACATGAAAGAAGGCATAAAAATGTGTTTATGACTGTTGGTTTCCAGGAAAGCCTGAAGAAAAGAAGGAGAAAGGAGGAGAAAAGACAGATGATAAGGTAAGATAAAATAAATTTTAATCCACTTTGGGTAATTTTAGTTATTTTTATGTTATTAGTGTTTAGCTGAGATTGCACTTCGCTCACAGGATGTTATTGCCTATTTTAAAATGTGTTTCATGTATATAAGGCGCACTGGATTAGAAGGCAGTGGTAGTGGGTGGTGGTGCATGTGGTTTGTCGTAGTAGGGGAATGTTACATGTCCACTAGATGGAGCTCTACAAGTACTGGTTAGGGGTTGAGGTCTACATCAACTAGATCGAGGGTGTCAAACTCAGGTTGGTTCACGGGCCGCGTCAACTCGATTTCATGTGGGCCGGACCATTTTAGATATAATATTTAGATTTATTTATTTTTTTAAATCGGATTAAAAGAACTAGATCAAAAGCCCTAAATATTCCGTTTTTAATAGATCTAAAACAATGTTTATTTGAGCTTTTTTCTTAGTAAGGGAAAACGTCTTTTAATCATTTGTTCCTCATTTCAAAAGGAAATTCTTAAATTATGTTCAATAAAGTGGAAAAACAGAAAATATTTTATATATTTATTTTTAGATTTTCCAAAATGCTTTTTGTACTAAAAACACAAAAAGAAAAAAATGATTAAAATTTGCAATTATTGATTTAAAAAGGGAAAACTCAGGAAATATAATATAATACATATATAATCTTCATTTGAATTTGATCCTAAAACAGAAAGTCAGCACTCATGATTTACTTTCTCGGGCCGCACAAAATGATGCGGTGGGCCATATTTCGCCCCCGGGCCGCCACTTTGACACCTGTGAACTAGATGGAGCTGAGCTGAAGGAAATTTCATACAATGATCCACCAATATTGGTCTATATATAAGGTGGATCGGATGATAGGGCGTACGATACTGGCTTTTAGTCGCGCCTTATAATGCCGAAAATACGGTAGTTGGTTGTGCAAATCAAAATGAGCTGTGCTCTGTTCATAACAGCAAAAAGGGACCTTCTCACAGTCGCACTATTACCTGGCTCTCTACCGCTTCAAGGCCATAGAAAAGGATGATCTGGACTTTCAGTAAGTAGGATAAATATTCATATTTTGTGTGTCTAAAACAAGGAGAATTATACCTTTTTTTGTCATGTCAGTCCTGGTGATCGCATTACAGTCCTCGATGACTCCAATGAAGAGTGGTGGAGGGTAAGATCATTTATCTCCATAAGGTCATCTACAGAGGCAGTTTCTGTCACCCTCGATGGAACCAATAGTAATACCATTCGTATCACTATAATAAGACAATTATTGCAATTTTTTATATCACTTTGGGGGGAAAAACTAATAGGTTCATTAAAAGATATACTTTAATAAAAGAAAGACATCGTAGCACATACATCCAGCTTTACTTGGAAGTGAGAATCAACCCTGACTCGTCCTCGTCACAGATTATTCTCAAGAAACGAATTCTCTCCTGCCCATTTACTTGCATTAGAATCAAAACAATTAAGGTTATCTTACTCAAAACAATTGCATAAGCGTCAACCCGAATAACACAACTGCATAAGAATTTAAACAAGCAAGCCTCCATTCAGCAAAACAATTCCATATTAGGTGAACCGAGCAACACTATTTTAAAACAGGTCGATACGATATCGCCATCTTCTCCGGAATCCAAGTCAAAGCAATTTAAGAGTCCTTCACAGATCTTCATTACGAACTTGCGACTGGGTAAAGGGTCGAGGTTTTAATCCGAGTCAACAGTCCTCGGAACCAGGGACTGAGATGTCAAGTCAATAGTCCTCGGATCAGGGCATAAAAATTAAACGTCCTCGGAGCCAGCTGCAGGGGGAAGTGTCCTTCGGTAACAATTATACTACGCGTTTGCCAAGCTTATAATGATTAATATTTCCCATATACATATCATGATTAATATTCCATGCATACATATAATGATTAATATTTCTTCGTTGTACGCACATATATAATAGTACCCAAAATAACTCCAACAAGCACCCAAATAAACTTGTTTTACGTTCTACGTATCTTTCCAGGGAAAGATGGGAGAAAAGAGTGGCTACTTCCCCACCAACTATCTCATAAAGGTGCGGGCATCGGAGAGGGTTTATAAAGTCTCACGCTCGTTTGTCGGAAACAGAGAGATGGGGCAAATCACACTGAAGAAAGACCAGGTAAGAATACACAGATTTAGCAAAGGACAGCTTTCTTCGCGGGTCGTTGTGTTTACAACAAGACAGTGTGTTCTCAGCAAGTTGTCTTTTTGTCACTATGGCTTGTTAGATCGTGGTTAAGAAAGGAGACGAGAAAGGCGGCTACTTGAAGGTCAGCACGGGACGCAAGCTGGGCTACTTCCCCTTTAACCTGCTGCAGGAGATCACTGTCATATAGAAACTAAAATGAATGTAATATCCAAACACATCTGTGGCAAATCAAAATAAGAGATACCAGGTGTTATTCCTACAACTTCAATTCTAAACACAAATCTATTTTTTGACAGCCTTCAAGTATAGCCACATGTACGCGAAATACATATTCATATACTACAACAGTTGCAGTAATGTGTAAAAAAAAACGTGTATTACTGAAATAACAACAATAATAAAAAAAACCTCATGAAAAAGCATGTTTCATTATTTATGCAATGTCCACACTTTCCACACACATTATCTTTAAATCCAATATTGATCTAAATAGGATATTTGAAAAGAATGATGTTTTATAAATACTATTACTGTATATTTGCATCGATTATCCATGTACAGAAAGTAAACGTATTAGATTTCCTAGCCTATACGAAACAAGAGCATTCTAACTCTACTATCGTGGTAAAGTTTTTCTCTTTAGTTTGTTTTGTTTCCTGTCTGTTTTGAAATTGAACCAAAAAAAGTGAATAAAGAAAACCAAGTAACACAAAAAAAACAGAAAAAAATCCAACGCTCTGCCCAGTGCTCGTAGATATCTTACACAAGGGAGATGCGTCCAAAAAGACAATGCGCTGTTATCATAAGCAGCCTGTCGCATCTTGGCCACCTGGCTGTCTCGTATGCTCGTATCTCAAATTTTGTCTTGTATCTCAAGGCAAATATTTGGTCGGAATTTTACTCGTATGTCAAGGTATTACTGTAGTTTTATTCCTGTCCAGCAGAGGGTGCAATTTGACATGCTTTGGCTTGTCACCTTTACAGCAAGATGGGAATAATGGCTGAAAAAAGTAAAATCTTTCTTATTTCCGCTGCCGCACTTTTTATATATATATCTAGATATATTTTTCTTATCCTTCGTATTCATATTCGTCATCAGGTGTGCAATAAACGACGGCAAGATGTTTAATCAAGACCTGTATAGCATCTTAAGGCTTCTCGCCATTTTACCGAGACAGATTTGTCATAACATTAGGTGACTTGTCAGTATAGTTTTGTACAAATCCTCTTATTTGGATGAATCTCATTTGAATGTGCAAGGGACAGAGGGTGGCTGTCAGACCAGAGCCCACCACAGCATGTGTGTGTGTGTCTGTGTGTTCAGGGGAGAAACACCTCACTTTGAAAGGGGGTGGGGGTGCTGTGGATTGAGTCTCTCACTGGAATATGTCCTCACTTCATCTGTAGAATTCAACTCAGCCAAAGGCACCTTTTTGAGTCCAGCTTGCCCGTCTTCTTCTCGGAATGCACATTTGGTTCTACAAGATGAGGATCGTGTGGTTCAAGTTGACCATCACCTGTTTGTGGCTTCTACCCGCAGCGGTGAGTTAAAAATCTATACTTTTTTTCTACCTGTGTTGCTCATTTATTTCATGTCGTATCATATAAAGTCACTGACGTATTTGCTTGACTTTGGTTTAGACATCGAATAGATGAGTTGATGGTCTATTGCGTCAATGGTTTTTGCTTTAAGCGCAAAGAACTGCTGGATTTTTAACAAAAAAATGCAGCTAGTGTACACAGACCCACAAATTTATTGATATAATTTTTTAAGAGGCTGTATATTACTGCCATCTGAAGGTATTATACAATTATTATTATAACTACAATTATTATACATAAATACATCTTAAGCTGTATTTAGAACGCAAATGAGATTGTTGAGATTTTTTTAATTAAGTATGCAATGGTGGCAATGTAAAAAAAAAAGTACTACTAATACTTCCAAACCTAACTCAATGGTACTAAATCATGATCATTCACTGCCAGGCCTCCAACTTCAAGTGAATTAGACCTTTCTTATCATTGCTAGGAGTTAATTTCAAAATTTCTGCTTTAAAAGCAATAGAAAACGACCCCAAATTTACAGGAAGTGACCTGTAAGTACCTTAAAACGACAAGAAAGTGATGCAAAATGAACTCAGTGCCTGCTGTTAACATTGATACATTCCAATTCCTTAAACTGGCTGTGGTCACTCATCTTTCAGTGCCATTGACAGCGCTAGTCATCCAATGACCGAATGTTCATTCATCCTTCCCCGTAAAAACGGATCGGATGTCTAGCAGCGTCAATGGCGGCAATTAAGTTAACTTTTTGGGTCAAAAAATAAAATGGTCGGAGCCACATGCAATCTAGTCGGCATTAGCAATATGGCCCCCGGACCAAAGTGAGTTTGACAACCCGGGTGTAGACACTGTGCTGGCACGGTGTCACAAATCCACCGACATGGTTGTCACACGGTAGGCTCTAATTGGGCTCGGTGAGAGCAGCGCACACGGCTGCAGAAGCCGCCCGTGACACCCCCGGAAAAGTGGATGGGAATTGACAACGTGGCCAAGGTGGCTGGAAGTGATCCGGCTTAATGACATCCCGCATGAAATATGTTTATTCCAAAAATAGAGAGCAGAATGTAACGCTCGCGATGGTCGGAGAAGTTGGTTTCATTTCCTCTGTGCATTACAAAGTAGAAGTGTATTGTTGCCAAACTTTTACTGAAAAAAGTGTCGTTTTTAATGAGAGCAACTTGTGAATAACAACTAGATTTGCAGGATTCACCTGCATTTCAGAATTTTGTCAGCAGGGCTAATTTAGGAAAGGAAATGTATTCTTGGTCCCACAACTCACATTTTTAGACAACAAGTGTCAGGTTTAACATAACCTAGCCTTTTTTCCTCTGATCCGGATTATAACGTTGTCGTTTTAGCGGAACACAACTGCAGACTAAATTACTATACTCTCCTTCAAAACAAGAAGTCCTGTAAAGATGAAATAGCTGAACCCAAAAATGATATTTCTCTTAAAATAATTTTTTCTTCTTCGATGTTACAGTGACTCTTCATTCATGTTTTGTTCCTCAAAAGGTCCAAGAACCAATCAAATCCTCCGCTTTTTCAAGCCACCAAGCCAGGCCAGATGAAGGAGAAGGAGGAGGAGCGGCTTTCAAGGTCAAGCACATCTCCAAGGATTTACAGATCATCTCCACCAAATTCAAAACCCCTTCGTACGGATCTCTGGGCCCGTACGGCTGGCCGCAGAACTTTTCCCAAGCCCTGGATCAACATCCGTACAACCCGCAACCCAAAGCTAACTCCAAAGTCTCGCCAAAGTCCAAGAAGATCTTGGGTTGGGGCGACTTTTACTTCAACGTCAAAACGCTAAAGTTCAGTCTCCTGGTGACCGGCAAAATCGTGGACCACGTCAACGGCACTTTCAGCGTCTACTTCCGCCACAACTCGTCGCATTTGGGCAACATTTCCGTGAGCATCGTCCCGCCTTCCAAAACCGTCGGTTTAGAGGTTCTGCAGCCGGGAGTTCCGAGAATACGGAGCAGGAACTCGGTAATGTTACCGGAGCTGGATTCCCAGATTCAAGCCGGACGTTCCGCCTCTCCAGACCCGCAGAAGCAGCAGGATTCGATGGCGACCACTGAGCTCAACTGCCGCATCGATTACCAAAGAACCAACAGGTCCAAGAAGACCAAGCCCTGCATGTACGACCCGGGTCAGACGTGCTACTCGGAAAACACCCAGTCGCAGGCGGCGTGGATCTGTGCCAAACCCTTTAAGGTCATATGCATCTTTGTTGCCTTCGCTGGCACGGACTACAGGCTGGTGCAAAAAGTTTGTCCTGACCGCAACTTTCAGGCGGACCAGAACCAGCGGTATTTTGGATGACTGGTTCGCAGTCAACATTTCAGTGTTCTTCACAGTTTTTGTTGTTCCTCCAATGGGACTTGCTATGAAATACGATCCAATTCTTACATTCTTCAGAAATGTTTCATTTTATGGTTTACATATTTCTTTTTCTCCTAATCCAAGCTATTTATTTTCCCCTTTTCCTTCATTTTTTTCAGTACCACTGACAATGTTGTTGTTGTTGTTGTTTACATCCTTTTGCTTTGAATTGAAGTTTTTCACGAATAGACGTGCAATTCATTTGAACTATGAGGTCTGCACCAGTGATTTAAAAGCATTCATTCATTCATTTCCTGTACCGGTTGGGGGGTGCCGGAGCCTATCTCAGCTAATTACAAGCACTAGGCAGGCGACAACATGAATCGGTGGCCAGCCAATCGCAGGGCACAAGGAGACAAAGGACAACCAATCATACCTAGGGGCAATTTAGATTTTACAGTGATCCATTATCTTAGCATGCGTGCCTTTGGGATGTGGGAGGAAACCAGAGTACCCGGAGAAAATGCACACAAGCCCCGGGGGACCAAATCCACACAGTGAAATCTCAATCTGGGATTTTAACCCTCGATTTCAAAACTGTGAGGCTGACACGCTAACTACTCGTCCGCTGGGCCTCTCTTAAAAAAACAACTATTTATCCATATTCTCACTTTAGTGACTTCCCTCTATATTTTCTAGCAACTACAGACAGAGTTTTGGGGACAAAAATAAATAAATACGACTATCAGAATGTAAAGTCATAATATTATGAGATTAAAGTCCTTATATTGTGTCTTGATGGCTGAAAAAAATGTACAGCTGCTGATTGGACGATGGCTTTTCCAATCGCACTCATTATCAAGCAATCCACATTAAGGCAAAAAGTAAGACGTATTGGATGTGTGCCAATCAAGAGAAGAGCATTGTAAAATTTCAACACATTGTATTATGTGTCAATGGACTATTATCATATTATGAGTTGTAATATCTATGTACAGTATGATTGTTTACTTAAGAATTGTCTCTTGTGGACTTCATTTTTGCAATCATTGCTTTTGCACCTGGGAGTTGTTTCATGTGTGTAAAACAAAGTAAAAATAAATACATCCAATAAATGAGAAAATGGCCCTAATCCTGTTGTCTTCATTTATTGAAATGCATTCTTTTAAAAATCACTGTTTGTTCATTATGCAGAAATTGCAAATACTAAAACTTAACATATTTCTCCCAAAAAAACACTAAGTTTTGTCCTGTTTTACTGATCAATCATTTTGTGATTTATAATTAGAAAATATTGGGGTTGCATGTACGTTAATTTAGTGTTTCACAACCCTTTTTGAGCTCACCACAATCATTAATTATCAACAAATTTAAAACTCTCCCCTGTTTTAATAATATAAATTGATTTTGACACAGATTTATCAGAAGGAGACAATTAAACACAAAAAAAGAATTTAATTTTTCGCATGACCTGACGTCGCCAAAAATTGAGCTCCGCAAATCCCGGACGACTTTCAGTTAAAGTAATGTAAAATAAGAAAACAAATTTTGAATGTGTTACATTTTTTTCCTCCCAATATTAGTTCAATTTCCTACCATTACACGAAAAAAAACAGTTTTTTGTTGTCACTATTGGTAGTTGGCAAACCCTGCGTTTACTTATAAAGTTATACCTCTACTTACAAATGCCTCTAGGTATGAAATATTACATGTTACATGTAGAATGTTACAATTTTTTATATGCAAATGAGTGACTCGAGATACGAAAAAGATCCAAGTTACGAAATCCCCCCAAAAGGAAATGCATTTCCTTATCCGTTATTTTATTTTGAAAATATTGTCGCGGATGCATTGATTCTCACTTTAGAACATCGCTACCCTCTACTGGGCTCTCATTTTCATCGCTGTCATTCTATCTCATATCTCATCTCATCTCCTTTTTTTTCATTAGGGTCGCGGGGGGTGCTGGAGTCTATCCCAGCTGACATCTGGCGGACAAAGACAGGTATTATGTCTCCCAGTATAACGGCCGCGGAGGGAACTATTTCAGTGGCGCAGGGCACATTTTCATATGCTTTATTTATTTTAAGACATTATTAAATAATTTTCTTCTAATTTTCTCTCATTTTTGTGCATTTCCTCACATCTTTCATACAAAATTGGGACACTGGCCAATTTTAAAGGGTTTAGTTGGTAGTTTTGTGAGGACCATTGAACAAATTAGAGAATTTACATATAAAGTACACCTCTACTTCCGAAATTTTCCAAAAAGTTCTGGAACCAATTAATTTCGTAAGTAGAGGTACAACTGTATTATTCTCCCGACTCAATCTCTTGAGCACATTTTTATGGCATTAGCAGGACAAATATACAATCTAACCTGCCTATTTATTGGCGCGTTTCACTTTGGCTGCCTTAATTGCATGAGAGCACGTGGCTAATTGCACAAACAAAACCAAAAAGCCCACGATATTTACTTGCAATTCTGCCGACGCTAGAACCTTAGCAGTAGTTTTAAAGTACTTTGAGCGTCAATATAGCCTGAAAGTGTCCATTGAAGCCTTTGAATAACAACAATCCCCCAAAGCAAGCATGTCCAATCATCCATTGGTCCAATCTTGATGGCTTTTTCAAGCAAGGTCATGAAGCGCTTGATAGAAATGTCACGTTGGACCACGCCGTGCCACAATTGCACGCTCCAACATTGTCTGACAGCTGTGATTATTTCAGCTGGGCAAAAGGGAAAGCGGTGCTGTAGAATATTTGGCTTGAAAAGACGATTGACGCCTCCCGTGCTTTACGTAAGACTAAATACGGACGGCAAAGGCTTGGGAAACATAATGAAGCCAAAAGATGAAAGGACTTTTGCTTATGCTGCAACAATGATTTGGTGTGTTTGGAGAAAGCAAAAGTGTGGAACAAACAAGCCTTAAACATATTACCGTGACACTTTTGGTAATCTCTCGTAAGCATGCCAATGAAAAACACATTATTTGGCTGTCTTTTATTCGAGGGATTGTTTCAAACTTCAAAAGCCCCATTAGTTGCACTCCCTTGTTTTCCACCCCCCGCAGCAGAGTATATTCTGCGAAGTGATGAAAGTGCTTTTGAACATGTTTACCAGAGACACAAAAGCCCAGCGATCGCTCGTAAGCAACATCAATTGCGACCAGAAAAGCCTTTGCAGCATAAAATTGAAATTTTACGGGCCAATCAAAACCGATTGAAAATGAATAAGGGACTGATTACTTTATCATTTGAGAGTTTGATTTATTTAACAAGAGATAGCACATATTAATGAACATATATATGTAAATATGAAAGATTGTAGCCGAGAGCTAATTTCCATCTTTAGTCACTTTTGTAGATTCAAGATAAACGACGACCCATACTAGACCAGGGGTGGGGAACCTATGGCTCGGGGGCCACATGCGGCTCTTTTGATGGGTACATGAGGCTCTTCCCTAACCCGTGAGCTAAAATATGGAAACCGCTGAGTCCCAAACACACCAATAGGAGCGTTACTAGCGCCATTTTATTTATTTATTATTATTAGACTCTTCTCCATGCATATCGTCATTGATACTCATTGATTAGCAGCAGCAAAACAATGTTGTCAAAAGAATTCAGAGTCTTTTAGTACTTTGAAAGTAGTGAAATTACTAAAAAATGCACACATTTTCATGTATTTTGACGTTTAAATTTTGAGTATGGCTCTCAAGGCTCTCAAGGAAGAACGTTTGAAAATATGAATTGTTTATGGCTCGGTTGCCGACCTCTGCCACACACGCACACACTCTCGTAGCACAGTTTTAGCCAACATTGTTATTGTAATTTTGTTCGTCTAAGAGCCAGGCTTTAATATGATTGGCAAAGAGCTTCAGAGACGGGAGTTTACGTATGATAATTGGTATTGAATTCCAGGTATTAAGAGAGAAGGTGCTTTGGCTGAATGCACTCTTTTTGAAAGGAACTACACAGTCACCTCTAGAGCCAGCCCTTGTTGATGTAATTTGTTTTAGAATACAACACACACACACACACACAAAAGATGTCAGCTTCAATGTCATTATAACTGTTTTTGGCTTTTTATGACATTTATGATGATTTTATGACAGGGCCTCACTTCAAATTGATTGGACGTCATTGTGAAGAATTGTCAATTTTTGTCACTTGGGGAAAGTTTACGCAAAGTTGGAGACAGCTGAGGAGGGCAAGTGATGGAAAAGATGAACACAAGTGACAAAAATGGACTGAAATGGTGAGAATATTTTGCTGCTTTTACTTCTCACCATCTGTTTCTCGAGTGAGATGTGGCAGAAGATTTCACATTCACTGTGAGTCCTCATATCAGTCCTACTTTTAGGATATTTAAATAAACTAGTTAGAGCCGTTTTCCAGGATTTCAAGTATTTTTGTGGAAGAAAATATTTTGTTTAACTTTTTTTACTCACAAAGCTCTCATTTACATCTGCAACACACACACACACACACACACACACACACACACACACACAAATAATAAATGTAAAATAATATTTGGGGAATTTTGAAAAATACTGTTTGGGATTCAATTTGTATTTTCTGTTTACTTGAAGGTTAATTGTAAAAGTACCATTTTTATTATTTAAATTTACAATAATTGGTCCGAAAATGCTTTTTTTTGGGTCTGCCTATGCTAAATTGTAAAGTGACTGGCAGAACAATAAAATAGATGCCAAATAATCCAGGAATCCACTTTTCTGTTTATTTTTCTTCCCTCCTGCTGGTACTGTGAGATTTTTTTCCCAAACAGTTATTATGTTCCTTGGTTCTTCATGCAGGAGGAACCTGACTTTGCACTTCCAATGGGAAACTGCCCACGCCTTTTCTCCCATTTTTTAACTAGTATATCCAACTCTTAAGGATTATCTTTCTTTCAAAACAGTGGGAGATTTTTTTGTGGCTCACGGTCAGTCTCAACTTTAGTGCCGGACACCACTTTGGTATATACATAAAACCAACCAAAAAGGCCTATTTTATGTACTAAAGTACAAATTACATCATAATAGCGTATTCCAAAATAGGTCATGATTTATTTCCAGCAGTATCGGACAGATTTTCTCCCTCCAAATTTCCCTCCCTGTACACATTTACCAGTAGGGGGCGCTATCCACAAGACCTTTTCCCCTGGGGGACTAACTTTCTGACCTCAAATTTGGTCGCCACGGCAACATATGAAACAAATGAACTCAACCATAAAACAGTGTGCAAAGAAACAAAATAAAACTTCACTGACCTGTTTTCAAGCCTTTGTTATGTTTGTAGTGGGACAAGAAACACACGAGGTGGCTTCAAGCCTAAACTTTATTTCACGGACTTACTTCCTTATTTTACGACAAATCCCACTTTTTTTTGTTAACCATTCTTAAAGGAACACGAACACAAATACTATATTAAACCAAGCCTCATTTAACTATATAACTACGTACATGCATTCAATACTATATTATAACGAACATCACACCATTTTCTATGCATTAATTATGCCTTTTGTATTCATGCACAATGACAATAAAGCTTTCAATTCAAAATCAATTCAATTCGATTCAATATTTATTTTATTATTTTCGTCTTTATTGTTGCATATATTTGGTTTGTATTATTGTATTAATTTATAAATACATTAATGATTTAAAAAATAATGAAAACATAAAATAATTGTATTTAACAATGTAAATACAAATTACTAATATATTTATATTTTTTTAAATGACCAAAGTTCGCCACTTGCCCTATAAAGGTTTTACGGTCCAAAGTGTAAACTTTTAAATAGTTGCCCACTGTGGTGTTCACTAAAAGGGTTAAACCCTACACGAAATTCAATTACATGTTACATCAAAATTTCTTTTAGTGTGTCATAAAATAAAAATTTGACGGTATTTCCATTTATTTAGAGGTGGAAAAATTACTGTACTATTTCTTGTTCATTCTTTCATTTTTTTCCCGCACCACTTATCTTCACGAGGGTCGCGGGGGGTGCTGGAGCCTATCCCAGCCAACTGCGCCCTGAATTGGAGTCCAGTATTTATTGTTGAACTCTAATTAATGTCAATTTTTAAGTGGTACTCACCGAACATTTCCCGCATTCTTAAGTGGGCTGTTATTGGCCTCCCAAAGGGATACAAGTACATTAAGGTATTTGGCTTTTTGTCCCAAAAAAGGCCATACTTCAAACCCTTGAGGGTGCCTGGCTTTGTTGCCGTTTACATCACAAGAGAGCGAGCGCTTCAAATTTTTGGAGCCGTATTTGTGTTGTTTCGTGCCAATCGGCTGGCGTTGGAGGTCCCTGCAAAATGGTACGTGCCATGAAAAACTGGGAAGAAGAAAGAAAAAGATCTGCGGAGATGATCAACGGAGCCAGCGGGTCGTACCACTGGCATTTCCTCTGCTCGTTTCCTTTGGATGAAATAACATTTGTGCTGCAGTGAAGAGGGGGAAAGGAGATACGTAGAAGATAACTCAAATCCCAGCATCACACTGGGAAGAAAATAAATAGTTTCAGCTTCTTCGTCAAGTTCTCACCGTGTGTTTTGTTCCATGAGAAGAGAAAGAAATAAGACCATTTTCTGTAACACTTACTATATGGCTAAGAAGTAGCTTAACTCTGCCAGAATTTTTTTTCTTCCAGAAACAAATCATATCATCATATCATAACATATCATTCTTTAAAATAAATTAAAAATTCTCTTTAGGCTTTTGGCAGGCATTCTAAAATGCTCAATATGGATGTTTTTTTAAATTATTTTTGCTAGATTTGGTGGATTTTGGCTTGACAATTGTTCAAAGATAAGCTTTCACTTTTCTCCTTTTCTTCTCCATACTCGCCAATAAAATGAAATAAACCCTCAAAGTCGGAACTGTCTTATCTTACAGACCAGTGCTAATATTTTATTACAGGGTATTCAAAATATTTGGATTGGATAACTTTATTCATCCCGTATTTGGGAAATTTCATTGTGACAGTAGCAGAGGGTGATTAGACAGAACAACAAAGCAAAAGCACAAAGTACAAAGCAAATCAGAGTAAATGGGATCATTAAGAATCACCAAATCAAATCATTAAGACAGAAAAGCAGCAAAAACACAAAACAAGCAAGAGTGGACGGAGCTACGGCCGCCGGCTGCCACTTGAACGGCGCCATCTTGGTTGCGGTAGCTAAAACGGATACAGACTCAAAAAGACGTTGTAAAGTTGGACAAATTTGCATCCACACTAATGTTAGCTTTTTCTCAGGCGTAAAAGCTAGCATGTAAGCAAGCATGCTATTTATTTAGCTGTTACTGTTGACCAATAAGACCAACTTACTTATTAATTCATTCATGTTTTAGTCTTCAAGCAGCCTACCATGCATGTTTTTGGCAAGATTGAGGGAAAGCGGAGTACCCGGAGAAAACCCACGTACAGGGATAATATGTAAACTCAACTCAGGCAGGTTGGAACCCACAAAAGATAATTATTATTTGAAATATATTGATGAAAACAAATGTTAAAAGAGACAGAAATGACGCAATTTTAACTTTTATATTTAGATTCAACTTGGACATGTGGAATGAGAGAAGAGAAAGCTGCATTTAAGGGGGTAATCCACTTTTAGTCATTGTTTTCTTCCAAATTTCAGTAATTTTATTCTGACAATGGCTCCACCTGTTTCGGGTTTGAGTGTTGAATGCCAAACCACAAGTCAATTGCTTTCTGTTGCTGCTTACTGAAGCATTTAATAATGATATTTCCCCCCAAAGTGAATGGATCTTTGTTCCACGTCTCACTGCTTTTGTGTGGGACCTCCGGCTGGCTGACTATCCAGTCTTCTTTCCCCCCAGTGCAATGCGTCACGTCCACAGAGGCCGACCGGCTGAAGCGCAGCTTAAAGGTCAAGGGAGCTTTCAGGCCGGTCCTTGGCAAAGCCACGCAAACAGCCGCGAGGACGCACGTCCTCAGAGACGCACGAGCAACATTGCCTAACAAATAGCGTCTCATCCTGACCGCATCTGCGCCGGATTCTCACGACCTGATTGCTGCTTTGACGCGCTATGCGGGCGTTCCTCAGGGACCACTCTTAAGATGCGCACATATTTTTTGCTGTGATGGTATATTTTGCCGTGTATACCCGTACAATGGCCATACAGTGATACCTCGACATACGAGTACCCCGACATACGAGCTATTTGAGATACGAGTAAAATTTTGAAATAAAGCCAACCCGGGAGAAGAAAGGTATCACAATTTAAAACAAAATTAGAATTAAGTTTCGTGTAAGGTTAGATTAAACTTATTTTTGAGTGTGTCTGCGTCGTAATCCAAGTTCATTTAAATTTGTTTATGTTATGTTACAAGCGCGTTGCCGTGCAAAAAGTCTCCCCCTCTCTGTCAGTCTCTCCTCCCCTCTGCGAAATCCATCTAATTTTAGTACTATTAAAGACATTTTAGTACTATTAAACCACTAGTTATTTGTTACTTTGTTAATAGATGGCGAATTAGAACAAATAAAAATGTTTTTCCAATCCAATATCCTCTTTTGGGCGTTTTTACAGAGGGTTGGAACGAATTAATTTGTTTTTAGTTCATTTCTATGGGAAACGTTTGTTTGAGTTACGAGTAAATTGACATACAAGCTCAGTCCCGGAACGCATTAAGATTGTATCTCGAGGTACTACTCTATAGTGCGATTTTGTTATACATTTTGAATTGTTACATAAGGCATTGAACTTCCGAGTGTGTGTGTGTGTGTGTGTGTGTGTGTAGCAGCTTTTCTGATGGTGTTGACTTGTATCGGAGGTGGACGCCATGGCGCTGCTTCTCTCCTGCTGATCAAAAGAAGCTTGAAAGACAAGCAGGCATCAGTACAGGATGTTGTTTTATCCTAGCCACAACATACTGGGTGCTGGTGACAAATACACTTACCAGATGGGCCTATTCTATCGAGGATTATGGAAAAAGATTATTATCTGATTTCGGGCATTGAGTTGAACTCATTCGACTTTGAAAGAAAATGGATGGATGGCGATACTATTAATTATAGAGTAGTGTCAAGGTTGAAGTTGTTTGAATTTCACAAAATGAGAAAAGCAAAGAGGAATGGTTTGTTTATTTATGTTTATTTGTTTTTTTCATCTTTGAACAAAAAACGATCATTTGAAAATGGTGTGTGAAAATAGTTAGAATGCAGCATTCAGAAATCAGGTCCGTTCTTCTTCAGATTTTTATAATCCGTGCCGACGGCCACAAACTAAAAGACAGAAAAGAGGCCGATTAAGGGGCTTGTTATTGTTGTATTGATGTGTGTGTGTTTGTGTGTGTGTGTGTGTGTGTATGTGTGTTTGTGTCTACGAGGTCACCTTGTACTGGTATGTGGGGTCAAGTTTGTTCCAAGGCTCGGGGTTATTGGTTTTATCCCAGCTAAAACCAATGTGACGAAAATGAATGTTAATTATATAGTCTTTCAAAGTACTCTCTAGCCACGTCGTTTTGTATTGATGGCACATTTTCCCCCCAAAAAAGAAGCAATTCAAGGTCCTTACCTGACATGAGGTCCTTTAGCCAATCGGACGAGGTACACCCCAGCGCTGCCCATCCCCAAAACGATGAAGAAAAACTGAGGGATTAGCTGAACACATACAAAAAAAAATCATTTGCTTACTAAATTTCTCCAAACAGCTTGTTATTCATCTGTGATAAGCGCACGCCGAGTAATTTAACTTTTCAGAAAAAAAACGGTATAAAAGATGAATGCAAAAAGTAAAAAAAACGTTTGTTCCCATTATTCGTTTTGTGTGTGAAAGGAAAACAAAAGAACAAATCAGAAAGATTTTAAGCTTGCCTGACTTGTTTGTAAATCCAATGAATACAGATGTACACACAAAGAATGTAAACACTAAAATAACATGCACATAATTCAAAATCAAATGCAGCATTTATTTAAACTAGTTTCTTTAGATTAGGTTCTCTAAATTGTGAATTGTTGTTAGCCTTGTTAAAGAAAGAAAACCCACAGTGGTGACTGAAAATGAATATAAATGAATCAGTAATACAATAATATATCCAATCATTCATAAAAAAAAATGGACCCCCTATCCTTGAAAAGTAATAAATGAAAATCAGGAATTTTTATTTTATGCTTCAACAAATACTTTCCAATAACAAAAAAATGAATCTGTTTTAGGTAAAAAAGATGGCAACATAACATTGTTTTCTTGCAGTGTGTAAACGAAAACAATTTCTTGTGACGCACCTGTCAACAAAAGTATTGCGTAGTATGTCAATGTACACTGTCAAATCCAATCAATTTAAAAGTTAAAAGAGTGCCAATAACAACAAACTACAACAACAAAAATTCACTTTTGTGTCCGACATGTTTCTGACTGTTTAAGAGGTGAAATCTAGAGTTTATCTTGTTTTTTTTCTTCACAATTTTCCATTCTAAGTAAAAAAAAAAAAAAAAAAAAGGAAAACAGTGTTAATTGCAGTGAAAAAGTACCAAAAAAGTTGTGTTGGGCCTAAAAATATAGATGGGACTGAAAAAACTGAGATCAGATTTGGATTGTGCATCTGAAAGTTAGTTTAAATAGCAGTTGGAAGAAAGAAAAAAAAGAATTGTGTTGACCGATGTAATTCTGCCATGTGTTGTTGACAAAAAATAAAAAAAATAAAAAAACTGTGATGGATAAACTGTGTAGCTTCTGAACAGATGAATGGAGGAAAAAAACACACACAAAAGATCTAGAAAAGAAGGTTACTTACTCCTCGGTGCCTCTTGGCTTGCTCCACTGCGGTCCGAAATATCATTGTACCACTTTTAAAACTGCTCCAGTCTGTTTTTTAGTTAGTTAGTTAGTTCACAACCTGTTGCAATGGACAAGGAGGCAGGATGGAGGAGGAGGAGGAGGAGGAGGAGGAGGAGCAGGAGTGGGAGGAGGAAAGAGCTTTTGTTGCTTGCCATTGCATGAATATTTTTTTTCCAATGCCTTTATTTTATTTTTCTACGACAAAGCTAGTAAAAGTTCTTAAAATGAGCCAAAGAACGTTGCTCCCTAGTTCCCCCGTCTCTGGGGGTCATTTGGGGGCAAACTGCTGAAAGGCATACAAAGAGTTCGTCCTGTAATGGTTGCTAAAATACACGTCCTCACTCACAACATATCAATTACTGAGATAACACAGGAAGTCGTCAAGTCTCCCTAGAACTACAGCTCCAAATACAAATATACTACAAAGTAAGCTCCAGCGTCTTAAACAATCAAACACTATCCAACATACATATTGTAGTACAAAAAAAGTATACTTTTATCATTTTTAAAGGGTTTATAGTGTGTAGTATTCAATATTGTGGAACGAATAATCCTAATTCAATATAAAATGCGGCTCTACTTACGAAAAACATTGAATTTCGTAAGTAGAGGTACCACTGTAGTTAGTTAGTCCACCTACCTCCAAATTAAAATGATCAAGATAGGACAGTGCAAAATAACATAATAATGTGTGAAGAATTTAACACAAGTGTCTCTTGCTGCCAAATTATGAAAAAAAAAATGCAATTTATAGTCCGCAAAATAGGTTACCTGACGCCCACCTAAAATTCTGCTGCTTTTCAGTTTCTTGACTAATATAACTGTGAAACCGACACCATGATGGAAATGCAGTGTAGAATTTGAAATTTTCAGTGTCTTTCCGTGGTAACATAATAATGACGTGCTCTCCTTTTTGAAATCAACTCTGTCACTTGACGGCTTTGGCTACGATTAGCCTCCCGATGCCCCCACGATGTACGAGTGCGCGTGCATGTGTGCGGGCCTGTGACTTGAGACGAAACAGGCAAGGCTGGCAGATGGTTTGAAGCTCAAAAAGTGGCGGTTCGCGCTACTTAACAATATTAAACTGCAGATTTCTGCCTGGTTAACGTGCAGTCTTATTAAACAGAACACCTGCAATGCATCATGCGTGTCCACTTGTACATGTTGCCATGACAAATCTGTTTTTTTAATATAAATTTAGATCTGGGAGATCAGTAAAAAAAGACTGTTGGGTCATATTAAAAGCACCTTTTAAAGGGTGTCTTTTTGGGGAAATACTATTCAACGCTACCTGGCCTTTGTACAAAATGTTGTAATGGAAAAAAGGGGCTAACGTGAAGCAAAATTTGGCTGAAGTGGCAAAAAAAAAAAATTTATGAGCTAAAATGATTTAAAAACATTAGCTCTGGTTGGATTTTTCCGGATGGGGCTGAAAATGCATGGAAATTGAATAGACTGGTGTTATGATAATCAATTTTCGTCGATTGAGTGCTAGGTTGTTTAATGTAAACAAAAAAAAAACAAAGTTTGTTTAAGAATACAGAGCTTTATTTACAAATGTACATATGGGATGAGTTGATTTTGTTGAAAATAATCTATACTATTGAAACATTTTGTAGTTATTCCACTTCATTCTGTTATTTTTCAAAATGTGGTTGATAGAAAAGAACGGAAGGTATGCCAATGCTAAGTGCAAAATCAGTGTGTGAAAATATGACAAAATGTAACAATTTCACAGTTAAATACACTACAGCACTTGTGTCAAAGTGGCGGCCCAGGGGTCAAATCTGGCCCGCCGGATCATTTTGTGTGGCCCGGGAAAGTAAATCATGAGTGCCGACTTTCTGTTTTAGGATCAAATTAAAATGAAGAGTTTAGACATATATTAAATTTCCTGATTTTCCCCCTTTTAAATCAATAATTGTAATTTTTTAATCCATGTTTTTAGCTCAATGTTTTTTGTAAAATCTAAAAATATATATTAAAAAAAGCTCAAATAAACATTGTGTTAGATCTATAAAAAACTGAATATCAAGGGCTTTTAATCCAGTTCTTTTAATCCATTTATTTAAAAAAAAATCTAAATATTATATCTAAAATGGTCCGGCCCACATGAAATCGAGTTGACGTTAATGCGGCCCACGAACCAACCCGAGTTTGACACCCTTGCACTACATTATTTAACTTCCCCATTTTCGTATTTTTGCTACCACCTCTTGACTCATGTAGTTAAGTACATCTCTTATCTGAATGAAATTGAGGACTTACTTTATGCTGTAAAAGGTCACCTTACTGGGTGTTGGTGGAAGGACACATGGAGCAGACTGGAGAGGGGGTCCTCAAGGACCAGAACTGGGCACCCTTAAGTTACAGAAATACTATGCACACAAATACACAACCTGTCACGGTTAGCACTGCAACATTAAAGCTGAATCAGCGGGAGCATCTGAAGTGGAAGGTGAAGACGCCAGAACGGCCGTAACCGCGCCGACGGGTGCGGGAAGTCCCGTCGGCACGGCGACGGAGGGCTCGGACGGCCTGGCGGGAGGCGTCTTGTTGATCTTGATGGGGACAAAGATGTTGGAGGCATCGTGCTCACTCAGGTACTCGCCTCCTTTCTCCTCGTAGTCCTGCCGGCTGATCCAGCCCGCCTCTCCTCCTCCACCTTCGGCGCCTGGGGGGTGCTCCAGGGCCCAGTCTCTTGCCCCCAGCCACGCGCTCAAGGTTGGCTGCATTGCCATGGTCACCTGAGAGGAAGAGTTCATTGCGGAGAAAGATGGTTTTGGAAATGACACTACAGAATGTGGGGAAACTTTACTTTTGACACTGCTGCATTTTTTTTTTTTTTTTGAAGGAGCGACGCTTCAGAAAAAAAAGTTTATCAACACAGACAGTACTTTAAATGCATGAGATGGTTGTAGCCATTGCCAAGTCCGCTGTCGCCATCTAGTGGCCATCCACTAGCAAAGCGTACGAATCTCCCTTGGGCAAATGTTGGCTTCCAAATATTACGAGAACTCAAATTGAAGGTTCTCCATTTTGAAAATGTGGCTAAAAACGGGTTAAAATTTTGAATGGAAATAGGTCATCTATACGTTTAGTTCTTGAGTTCAGACCTCGTTTTTAGTTTGTTAATAAGAATTGGATGTTTATGCGACTCGTTGGAATTTTCCCCAAAATCCAAATGTGTGGTGTGTATGCAGTCAAATTAGTAATGAACACACATGCATACGTGTCCAATTTTCAATTTTGGTTCAAAATGATGTACTACCTTGAAGTGTGACTGGAAGGGTCTCATGGCTAGCAGTTCTCTTTCTATCCTCTCCTTCATTCCTGGATACTGCATGTTCCCTCCGGTCAAGAAGACATTGTTGACGAGCGCCTCCTGCTGCTTGGGAGTGTACCTGCAAGCCAAGTACAGACAATGAAGTAGGGTGGATTTTTTTTTAATGGCTCAAATGTGTCATCGTGAGCTAGCTACCTGGCCAACATGTACTGAAGCGTCTCCATGATCCCCATTTGATCTTCTCCAGTTAGCGAGGGCTGAAAGAGGATCTCTGGACATCGCAGACGCTCTGTGCCCACAAAAAGTTGGTGGTATTCTGCCATGTTGAAAGCTGGCTAGGGTTAGAGAGCAAAAGTTCATATTTCTACCTCCGGGAGTTAAATAATAGTACACAGTGGGTTTTAAGAGTCCAAATATCATTAAATAGACACCATAAAAACCCTGTCCTTACATCGCGGTTATTCACCTACTGTGGCAGGTTTTGAAATATACGAACCGTGATAAACGAGGTATTACTGAACTGTATCGTGAGTATATGTTTACTTTTTAATCGTTTTATTCTCTATTTCTGTGCTGTTTTTATTAATACCATTATCTATTTCAAAGTTTAATGGAATAAATGCCTTCATAAAAGGTACAACATAAACTTATGTGAGTTTTTGACCCAACCAAAGACTTTTTCCCATTTCCTAGGAAACCCTGGAGATTCATCCATCATTTATTTCTTGGAATATGACCTGCCATGATGTCTGTAATATTTCACCCTACCTGGACGGCATTCACGTTGGACTTTTCCTGCAGGCTGTCGTCACAAAAGTCAGGATACATGACGTCGCCCTCCTCCACGTGCTGCTCCGACTCGGAGACCTGTCGGGGTGAGCGAGGAAAACGTCAAGTGGACGTGAACGTGACGGCAGGAAGAAAGTGTTCGTCCGCCTGACCCGCCTCTGCCTTGCCCTCCGCGCCGTCGCCGTGCAGCATTTTGCGGCGTCCTTGCTCCACGGCCAGCTGCAGTTTGCCGATGTACGACTGGAGCTCCTGGGCCGAGTCCATGTTGAGTTCCACCAGACTCTTGTGGAACTGATCCAACAGACCCTCCTCCAGAAACTCCTAAACACAGGAAATAATTTGGAAAAGAACATTAGGTGGACTTGTTGTAAAAGAACTAGCATAAACATCAATTCAGGTGTTTGCTTGTCTCCTGTAATAAGTATTACAACCAGCAGAGGGTACTGTTTGGAAACAGTACTAGAATTGCTTATTACAAGGGTGTCAAACTCGGGTTTGTTCGCGGGCCGCAATAACATCACCTCGATTTCATGTGGGCCGGACCATTTTAGATGTAATATTTAGATATATTTTTTTAAATTGGATTAGAAGAACTGGATCAAAAGCCCTAAATATTCAGTTTTTTTATAGATATAACTGTTTTTTTTGAACTTTTTTTTCTTTAGTGATCCTAAAATAGCAAGTTGGCACTCATGATTTACTTACTCGGGCCGCACAAAATGATGCGGTGGGCCAGATTTGGCCCCCGGGCCGCCACTTTGACATCCGTGGCTTATTAGATTCCATGGTACGTATTGCTTATTCATTCATTTTTAAATGGTTAAGTATTTCAACCAGCAGAGGGTACTTTTTCGAAACAGTACTAGAATCGCTTATTAGATTTCATGGTATTGCTTATTCATTCCTTTTTAAATGGTTTACTTGGACCCGTGGAATGATTTAGCGAAGTTACATATAAAATACTAATCTACCACGTTAGGGAACAAGTTCTGGAAGCGATTCATTTTGTAAGTCGTTACCTGTACGGCCATCAGTCTTTCCAGCCTTTCTTGGTCCTGATGCAGCTTCTCCCCACGCCGTCGAGCGTTGATCTCCTGAAGCCGCTTGAGCTGCTGCGCTCTCCTCTCTTGCCTCTCTTCGGCGCTCACGCCGCCGCCCGGCAACTTGCCCGAGAAGGGCAGTTGCATTCGGTGCACCTCGCGCTCGTAAAACTCCGGGCTCCGCCATTTTTCCAACTCTGCGGACGAGCGGGTCGATGAAACACTGGCCTTTGGACTTCACGCATACGTTGGCTCTTACCGCACCTTCCTGATAGTCCACCGCGGTGTAGCTGTGTTCGTGCAGCAGTTCCTCCATGCGGCTGATAGTGATCGACGCAAGGTGACCCGGATATTTGAGCTGGAGGAGCCTCTGCAGGTAGGCTGCCGCCTGGCTTCCGGCCACGTTCACACGCTTGCAGTTGGTCGCGTCCAACCTACGGTGACGTGACGTGGTCGTAAGAATTGGCTGGACATTCGAACATCTCATCGCCATCATGGTAAGCTTTTGATATTCATAACAGGAAATATTCCATCTAATTCTGCTCATGAAAACTCAGATAGGAAAATATTCTGACTCAAAAAGCAGGTCATTTGCGATGGCAATCGCCTCGGAAACTTGCTAAAATGACGCCATTGGTTATAAGAATAATAATGTTAATAATAACCGTCGCCGGACGTTTGGTCGCGGTCGTTTGGTCGCGGACGTTTGGTCGCCCGGACGTTTGGTCGCCCGGACGTTTGGTCGCCCGGACGTTTGGTCGCCCGGACGTTTGGTCGCCCGGACGTTTGGTCGCCCGGACGTTTGGTCGCCCGGACGTTTGGTCGCCCGGACGTTTGGTCGCCCGGACGTTTGGTCGCCCGGACGTTTGGTCGCCCGGACGTTTGGTCGCCCGGACGTTTGGTCGCCCGGACGTTTGGTCGCCCGGACGTTTGGTCGCCCGGACGTTTGGTCGCCCGGACGTTTGGTCGCCCGGACGTTTGGTCGCCCGGACGTTTGGTCGCGGACGTTTGGTCGCGGACGTTTGGTCGCGGACGTTTGGTCGCGGACGTTTGGTCGCGGACCTTTGGTCGCGGACGTTTGGTCGCGGACGTTTGGTCGCCCGGACCCAAACGTCCGGCGACCAAGCGTCCGCGACCAAACGTCCGGGCGACCAAACGAGGTAAAACAACACGGTCTACGCATCAATAAAAGCCAACAATGGCCATGAGCAGTTTCACTGAGCCGACGTGTGAGTGTATAAGAGTTTGTATGTACATGTGTTGTCCCTTTAAGAAGCTACGTCAGTCAGGGTCTTAACAAGTTCTCCAACAAAAAACAATAAAAGTCCGGGAAATTTTGAGCTTTTCTTTAGCTTAATAATTAATAGGGCATTAAGTATGACTACATAATAATTCGCAGTTTGTATTTAGGGAATTTGAGCAACAATTTCAAATGGTAATTATCAATAACCTTCCGGGCGACCAAACGTCCGGCGACCAAAAGTCCGGCGACCAAACGGCCGAGTACCAATAATAACTGGCCGAGTCTCACAATACTAATTTCATCAATGAAACTTGTGGGAGATAAAAGAATAGATGGAATTGTTTCTATTCCGAGCGCGCGAGCCTCACCTGCCATCGACAACAGGAAGGATGTGCGAGCAATGATACCCGGAGGACAAGACGATGCCGGTCTGCGGCGGCCGTGGGTTCCTCCGACGGTTGTCGTGGTAAAAACTGTACAAGGCGTCCACTCCGTAGGAAACGTGAGGAACGCCGTAACACTCGAAGAGCAGCTCTGACATCATCTGGCGGCAGTGCAGAGGGTTGCAGGGGGCCTCGGTCAGCACCACGGGGTGCTCCACGTGGCCCTAAAACACACAATTCAAACCCTCCTTACATTTAGAAAACAATGCGCCATAGTTTCAATCCTGCATTTAAGCAGGTGAAAATGTTCTAACCAAGGCCATATGTTGCTCAAATGTAAAAACAGGTTTACTTTAGTGCTGAATGAGCTTTAAGAATTTAATTGTGCTTTTAGGGCCATTCTTATTCGTTCTTCACAAGAATTAAGCAGAATTGAATCATATCGCCAGATACACCACCAGGATACACTTTAATATAAAAATATGAGATAGTATGGGGGCACACTTTGCGCTTTTTTCCTTGCACATTTACAACAATACTTAGCAGCTTCAATATTTATTTCTGGCGGCACGGCGGATTAGTGGTTAGTGCGTCGGCCTGACAGTGGGGGGTCTGGGTTCAAATCCAGGTCAGTCCACCTGTGTGGAGTTTGCATGTTCTCCCCGGGCCTACGTGGGTTTTCTCCGGGTACTCCGGTTTCCTTCAACATTCCAAAGACATGCATGGTAAGCTGATTGGACACTCTAAATTGTCCCTAAGTATGAGTGTTTGTCTCCTTGTGCCCTGCGATTGGCTGGCCACCAATTCTGGGTGTCCCCCGCCTCTGGCCTGAAGTCAGCTGGGATAGGCTCCAGCACCCCCGCGACCCTGGTGAGGATAAAGCGGTTCAGAAAATAAGATGAGAATATTTATTTCTAAATAACAAGTGCTAATTCTGAGCCACCTCGTGGTGTAGGGGTCCTCGCTGCAACATACGTACTCAAATGAGCACCACCCGACTTTTATTTTGTTACTTCCGGTCACCGGTCGTTTGAATTAGCATGTTAGATAAATGTTAAGTTGAGAGATTTCAAATTTAGATTTCGGATTTCTATTTACGGTTTACATTTAACAATTTGGATTATTTAGAAATAAATATTGAATCTGCTAAATACAGTTGTAAATGTGCAACAACAAAAAAGTGACTCTAAAATTGTCACACAAATATGAGAAAATATTGACCTCCGAAGCGATGCCGAGGTGAGTAAACACGTAGTCGAAGATGAGCTCCTGGATCTCAAAGTTGACCACGACGTTGCGGTCGAACTGGCTCTTGAGCAGCCAGCGCAGAGGCTCCAGATTGGGGATGTCGTTGCCGATCTGAGTCTCGCTGCGGGCGGCTCCTCTGCTCCGCGCGGCCACCGAGCGGAAAAGCAGCCGCGGGGCCTCCGACTCCGCCGTCCCCCAGTCGGCTCTGGTCTGGAAGGAGCCGTTGTCGATCACGATCGGCGTCCCGCACGAGGTCGGCGTCGGCTCGTAAATGGGGTCGAGGGAGCTTTTGCAGTCTCGAAAGGAGAAAATTTGACACACCGATGTATCCGGGGTAGCCATTTTAGGGAGGTGTCACAGGAAAATAGAGCCGAGTGGAAACACTTGTCGTTCTGGATCATTCCTCGCCAACCAGCGGCGTTCTATACAAATTGGTAGTCAATTAGTCAGATTTTTGTTTTTAATTGGTTAAGATTAGTGTTCAAACATTTTCAATTAGTCCGAATTTTGTTTTTAATTTGTCAAAAATAGTGTTCAAACATGTTGTCCTCCCTTATTTCAGCATTATGCATCCAATTGGTTTCTATAAGACTTGAGTCACTTTGTACATATTTCTGTTTTGACAAGTGTCCAGAACAATGAGTGATTCAAGAAAATTATTATTTTTATTATAAAATCGTGTTGTTGCTTGAATAATTTCAGAACACGGGGCCGATCATATTATTTTTAGAAGAATTGAATGGATTTGATGTGTTTAATCGTTAAAGGCAGGGAACGAGTTAAGAACCAGATGCAACAAAGTCATGCAAAGGCATGAAAATATTACGAAAAATATATATATACAGTACTTGTAGTTCAGGAAGGTATATAAACACATATTTTCATATGATGGATGTATATACTAAAATGTTACGATGCCTTGAAAATAGTAATTAAAATCACAATTCAAGAAAAATGTAATGATAAATACATGGACGTTTTTCAAAATATAATATATACAGTACTAATATATAAATAGTAATTAAAAGCACAATTTAAGAAAAAATCAAGGATATAAACATATATACTTTTTCACATGTAGGTCATATTTACTAAAAGAATACTTTTACTTTAAAATAATCATTAAAACAACAATTAAAAAACTGCACTGATTTTCTTGGTGCATTGCAATCCATTGCGTTTGGAAGACTGTAATCAGTTAACATACAACAAAAAAGGTGCTTGGTAATAATGAGTATTTGCTGACTTTTTCCATTTTGATCATTCACCACCATTGCTCTTAAATGAAATGACAAGAAAGCACCAATACAGACAATAATGCGATTCTCCACATTCCCTTTTCCTGGATTGCGGTGGCGTTTGGGTCTGGGAGATATAAACGATGAAGGCAGTGTGTATGTGTGTGTGTGTGTGTGTGTTTCCGTGTGTGTGTATGTGGAAAAGGGCTACTGTATGATGGTGTGTCTGTCACCAAAACACAAGCACAGTTCACTGCTCAGACACAAAGCTCTAAGTGACTGCTGCCCACCCCCCCAACCGCTTCCCCTCCGTCCTGATGCTAATAAGCAGATCTGGGTCAACTCAGCCCCTCAAAGACACACACTCACACACACACACACACATACACTCACACACACAAACAGTGACATACTCGTTTCCAAGACCAATACACGTATGGGCACAGAACATGCAAATATACTCTCTCAAAAAACGTACACACTTCAGGTGGTCTAACATAATCCACAAAAATGTCTGTCCTCTGAAGCAAAAAGCACCCATGAAAGCATGACACACCACAAAAAAAGACACAACATAACACAAACATGGCAAAAATGATGCTCACATGCAACACACGTGACATTTTGCAAAACGAGAAAAAAAGCATGATCAATTAAAACGAAAATACTACAAATGTCTATTTTATAAAACTATTTTATTATTATTTTTGGACAGGCTATAAAAGAGTCTTACAAAGGCCACTCGTGACATTTTAGACGTCTACTTCAACCTTTGTGACTTTTCTTCACACCCTGTCAAAATTGAATACACAAACACAATCTCTATCTCTCCATGACAATTACCAACACACACACACACACACACACACACACACACACACACACACACACACACACACACACACACGCACACACTCATACACACGTGTACTCCCCCAACAGAAAATGTCACTACAATTTACTTCATTCTGTGGCCCTTGCAGCGCTATATATATACTTCTTATTTTTTTCTATTTTTGTTTACATGGGCTAATTAATGTTTGTATTACCTGCATTATTATACTGTGTTCTCATATAAAACTATAAAAATATAATCAGACATTTCTAAAGAATATCTCATCTAACGTTTTGAATACTGTAACGAATCTATGAATTCTTCTGATTTAACAATTAAAGACTGCCAAATTAACTTTGACTTTTGTGACAAAATTGAGGAACCCCAAAATTACGTATTTAATTAATGCAAACGTTTTTTTAATTTATTTATCATACATGAATTCATTTTGAGAGTAAAACCCAAAGGTCCTGAAAAAAAATCATTTTTCCATGTCCAATTACTGTGACCATGGCAACTATCAGAGATTATTGCTTCCAGTCAGCAGTGTTAAAATGCAACTAAGCCCCTCCGTATCAGGCTCCCACACACACGTGCCCCCCTCATACGGAGTGGAATTAATCCTTTTTGTAGTGATGGAAGGTAAACTGCTCGATCCGGTGACTAATTCAAAACACACACACACACACACACAGACACACACACACACACACACACACACGCACACACACACACACACACACATTTCTACAGAAAAAAATGGCAAAAATACTCCTGCTTTGTTCCTAAACAACATCTCGTTGAAGCACTGACGTTTTGAAATCCGCATCACAATATTAATAAAATCAAGCTTGTTTTAATGTTTTAATTTTTTTTAACCATGCAAATATGGCGTGCCCATATTTCTATATTTTTCGTGTGTACATGTGACATTTGCAGCCGATCTAGTTGGTGCATGATGTGAATGAAGGGGGAGGGTAGAGATGCCCGGAGGTTTCTCCTATATCTCCTCACCACCCACACACACACACACAAACACACACACACATGCACGTGCCCCAGACGTGGGTGACACACTAACACAAGCCAACTCTGTGAAAGCTGACCACAAACAGCATCTGGGCCGCATAAATGCAAGCCGAGCATAAAAATATGCATAATTTCTATTATCCAGTCCAATATTTAGTCGGCACCCATGTACCCCCTTTTTAAAAATTTTATTGCATGTGTTTGTTTGGGCAATATTATCATGGTTATTTTCAGGTTAGCGTGAAAATTATTAGTGCAGACTGAGGTAGTTTTTATATAGAGAAATTCGAGGCCTTTGTGTAGAAAATAGATGTTGCATGCAATTTTTGTGTGTGCGTGCAGAAGTGCGGGTGGTGTCTATTTGCTGGCGGCGTCTTCATCATCATATCAGCAACGAGTTGCATGCTCACCGCCTGCTGCTCATCTGGAAGCAAGATGGTTCAATTTTGCTCGTAAAAAGGAAGGCCGCTCATTTTGGATCATTGCAAAAACACTAAACCAATTCATTGTGCAAACTAAGGTGCCAATAAAAAAAGGTAAATAAATCGAATACCTTCAAGTGGTCATCAAAACACGCAAACGTGCAGAAATTTGAAGCATGATTGACAGAAAACATGAGATCCTATTCAATAAATAAATAAAACGACATTTCCCTCTTATTCTGCAAAAAATGCACCATGCAAATATAAGCGCAAATGTTCCAAAAAAAATGTGTGGGAGCAAATATTGGAATTAAATGACTGGGAAAAATGTATAGTCTTCATTTTAATACACAGGGAGACTAATTTTTTACATAATATTTAAATAATAATGATCTGTTCGAATGAAGGTGCCGTCATTCATTCATATTTTGCATGTTACAATGGCGCAACGTTTTTTTTTTGTTACTCTTCACGTGATTTGTCGTGACTGGCTTGATCATCTCTCTCTCTCTCTTTTTTTTCTCCCCCTCCTCCCTCTCTCTCTCTCCCCCTTTCTCTCTCTCTCTATCTCTCTCTCTCCCTCCCTGTCCTCTCACGACGCAGTCACCCATCCTCGCGCCGCCCTAAATATAGCCTCCAATTTCTCCTTTTATTATCGTTCAAATGAGGAGTTTTTTCATCTTAACATAAACGTGCATTTTTTGGGGGGTCCTCAAAATGGACAGGCGATCCAAGAGAAGCGGCTGAGGATTTTTTTGTGCGTGTGTGTGCGTGTGTTTGTGTCGTTTTTGGCACTTGAGGACAACCGGCATGACTTTGCAGCATCGGCGTCAGTGAACGCTCCCCCCCCGAAGGCTAAAAAAATCCATCATTTTGGGGTTTTTCACCCCCGTTTTGTGGCCTCCATTTGACCCCGCCATCCCATCGATCGGACGAAATGGCTCACCTGATCCGCCACAAACTGAGCAACAAGCTGACCAATGCGGCCCACACGGTCTCCAACAAGTCCCAGGCCAAGGTCAGCGGCGTGTTCGCCCGCCTGGGCTTCCAGGCCGCCACGGACGAGGAAGGCGTGGGATTCGCCGAGTGCGACGACCTGGACTACGACTACAGGCAGGGCATGCAGATGAACGTCGTGCAAGGGGACGACGGAGGCAGCCCGGAGGACGGGGACACTCACTACCAGAGGGACGGCACCGGGGACAGGCGCCAGTCCTTCAAGGCGAGCGGCGAGTCCCTGGACAAGGAAAAACCTCAAATCACGTCCTGGGAGGCTGGATGGAACGTCACTAACGCTATTCAGGTGCATTTTGATTATTATTATTATTATTATTATTATTTTGAGGGCCTGAAATTTTTTTAGGCCTTCTAAAGTCACCTTGAACGTGATGTACGTTTGGGCCCTGAACGCACCATTCTCAACACGCGCAATGTAATGACAAAGCCCGGAATTGGTGCCTTTTAAAAAAAATTTTTTTTTTAGATTAATCTATTTATTTTTTCCTTCACCAAGAAGACCCCCCCACGTGACCATATTTGGGCACACGCGTGGGCGTTCGACCACTATCGAGCTGCACGATTTCCTTCAGCCAATCAGCGTCAAAGAATTCGTGATGTAATATATAATGAGCTGAAGGTCGAAATGTAAGCGTTTTAAACTGGTCGATGAAAGTCAAAGTGCAATCCGTTTTAACTCCGAATTGGACGTCTATGATCGTCAATAAATCAAATAGTGCATTTATATTGCATTTATGATTTATTGCTTTTAGTTGGATTCGTTTTGGTTGATTAAGAATGAAAAAAAATACAGTCCAAAGGACTTTATTAATGAGCATTGCCTGTTAATGTAATCATTTTGAACGAATTTCCCTTCCATTTATTTTTTATTTTTTTAAATATGGCAACGGTCAAAATGAGACGTAAAAATGGAATTCCACGATGAGATAGGAAAGCCGCTCGAGCGACTACAACGATTAAAAGCGTCACGACGTAAACGATCCTTTTACGTGGCGACTTGGCACAAATAAAGGCAACGCAGTGAAAAAGGTGTGCCGCGCGTGGGTTGGCGGGTGTCGTCCGCAGGGCATGTTCGTGCTGGGCCTGCCCTACGCCATCCTGCACGGCGGCTACCTGGGCCTCTTCCTCATCATCTTCGCGGCGGCGGTGTGCTGCTACACGGGCAAGATCCTCATCGCCTGCCTGTACGAGGAGGACGAGGACGGCGTCAGGGTGCGCGTGCGCGACACCTACGTGGACGTGGCCAACGCCTGCTGCGCGCCGCGCTTCCCCAGCCTGGGGGGCCACGTGGTCAACGTGGCCCAGATCATCGAGCTGGTCATGACGTGCATCCTGTACGTGGTGGTGAGCGGCAACCTGATGTACAACAGCTTCCCCGGCCTGCCCGTGTCGCAGAAGGCCTGGTCGGTGGTGGCCGCCGCCGCCCTGCTGCCCTGCGCCTTCCTCAAGAGCCTGAAGGCCGTGTCCAAGTTCAGCCTGCTGTGCACGCTGGCCCACTTTGTCATCAACGTGCTGGTCATCGCCTACTGCCTGTCGCGGGCTCGCGAGTGGGCCTGGGAGAAGGTCAAGTTCTACATCGACGTCAAGAAGTTCCCCATCTCCATCGGCATCATCGTCTTCAGCTACACCTCGCAGATCTTTCTGCCCTCGCTGGAGGGCAACATGCAGAAGCCCTCCGAGTTCCACTGCATGATGGACTGGACCCACATCGCCGCCTGCGTGCTGAAGGGGCTCTTCGCCCTGGTGGCCTACCTGACCTGGGCCGACGCCACCAAGGAGGTCATCACCGACAACCTGCCCAGCGCCATCCGCGCCGTGGTCAACCTCTTCCTGGTGGCCAAGGCGCTGCTGTCCTACCCGCTGCCTTTCTTTGCCGCCGTGGAGGTGCTGGAGAAGTCGCTGTTCAACCAGGGCGGCGACGGAGGCGGGCGGGGACCCTTCCCCGACTGCTACGGGCCGGGCGGCCGCCTCAAGTCCTGGGGGCTGGGCCTCCGCGTGGCCCTGGTGGTCTTCACCCTGCTCATGGCCGTCTTCGTGCCCCACTTTGCTCTCCTCATGGGCCTGACCGGCAGCCTGACGGGGGCCGGCCTCTGCTTCCTGCTGCCCAGCCTCTTCCACCTCAAGCTCCAGTGGCGCAAGCTCCTCTGGCACCACGTCTTCTTCGACGTGGCCATTTTCGTCATCGGGGGCATCTGCGCCATCTCCGGCCTCATCCACTCCGTCGAAGGCCTGGTGGAGGCCTACAGGTACAATATCCATGACTGAGACACACAGAGAGAGAAAGAGAGAAAGAGAGAGAGAGAGAGAGCCTTTATCTTAAAAAAAACACCCCCTTGCCCCCCAACTCCCTCCACCGTCAACAAAAAAAGCCTGCCGAGATGATCTTGTGTGGGAAATCTTCAGTTTTTTTGCCTCTGTGAAAATGTGCAATAAGAAACTCAACAATCGATTTGGGGGCAGGGGGACCTTCAAAGCAGTCAATCTCCATCCTCCATTTATAAAGGCGTAGAGTAGAGTGAAAATTCCTCCTACTGAATAAAGATGGCTATTCTTTTAAGGTCCTCAAAACATACCTGTCAACCTCCCCTTCTTAAGCAGTAAAAAAACGTACAAATGCAACGTGGCACGTATTTATTCATGTAGGGCGCATGTCAAGGTCTAAAATTTTCTGCAAAGTGGACGGCTTTCTGATACGCTATAGTATTTATATAGTGGAAAAAGTCGGGTGAAAGGGGAATACGTGTTTGGATATCATGACAATACTATTAGCAGCGGATTACAGCCGAAATGGGTAAAATGAGATCGGTTTTACAAAAAAAAAAACGTACTTTAAAAAAATCCCGTACAAAAGTTGTTACACGGCGTACACAATTTGAAATGATCAAAAAATGTACAAGTTGACAGGTATGTCAAATTGACATTTGAGGGGGCTCACAGCCTTTGAAAAATGATTTCATCATTAAAAAAATAGAGGCTATCAAGACAACAATAATATCATCCTATGCAGTAATAATGAAGACTATTTCCAAACCCAATTTTCCCTCATTAGTCAGTCTCTTCCTGTTTCCAAAGATAGAAAAATATAAGTCCTCAGTTTACAAAGCCATATTAGAGTGAAAATTCCATATTGACTAAAGGGATGCTCAAATTACAGCAATTTTTTTTCGGGTCCTGAAAATGACATTTCAAGAGCTTCGCACCCTTTGAAAAAAGGATTTTTATTCATTAAAAAAGTAGGGTCAAAAAGAATACAATAATATGATCATATGCAGTAACTTTTGCCAAATTCTCATCCCATTTCCAAAGAAAAACATGAGTTTTCTACACTGTCTTGCTCTAAATAATTGATCCTCAAGGAAGAGTTTTACTGACTTTTATCCTCAATAAATCCTTGAGGGCGATAAATGTCCAATCCAATCCAATTGAAATGGATTCGCACGTCTACGGTCGTCAAGGCGACTGAAACATCATCAACGGTACTGGAAAATGACTTAGCACAATCGTGAGTTATCATTAGCTATCTCTATGCAAGTGAAGAAAAATGAATTCTGGAAGGTCTCCACCTCCGCCAGAGTTTGCATGAGGGCACAAAAAAAGCCTTTTTTAAGTGTGTGTGTTTTCTTAAAACCCAAATATTGGTTGCTACCACTCCAGGAAACGTCTTGTCCAGTTCATTTTGTGCTATTTGGAAGTATAAATCCCAATCTGGGTCCTGTTTCCACTGCGAAGAACACAGTGAATGTCTTCTTCCAATTTTGACCAATCACAAATGGCAAAGTCTATAGCTCCACCCATTTTACGACAGTAGAAAGTGGTACGCTATCGTAAATTTCAGTATCCTAGATTGACATTGAACAACAATGGAAATAATCGAGTGGACCGCGTGGGCAAACACGAAAGAAATATCTTGTGTGTCGTCGTTTGAATCCTATTTATGGTTTGTCGGGTGGTTTTGTGCTTTTTTTTCTTTCTACATGGTTAGAAACTCGGCCTTTTGGTTGGGTAAACGTCATTTTGGATGGAGTGAATTTGGACGTGCAAGCAAGTGGCTCCTTGTCGTATCGTATGCAAAGTGTTTGTCGGATGATATTCTCTCCCCGTTGACCCGGTCCTTTGTGATTTCATGGAACTAAACGTGGTGTGTGAGAAAGAGTATTTGTTGAAACAAGCGATAAATAAATGGAATATTTTATGGCTGCTCATTGTGAGCCTCCAATTGTTCTTCTTTTCATTTTTATTTCCCTAACAAGCCAATCAAATGTTTCTTCTCCCACAACATGTGACTTTTTAGGCCCTAATATTAAGCCAACCAAGCAGGGCGATATTTTGTTGAAATTTAAATAGCTTTATACTATTTAATATAAATATGATTCTAGAAAAGGGAGAATAGAGAGTAAGTTTCGTTTCATTTCATTTGTTGTCGCAATCTCCCAGAAAAAAAAACAAAAAACTGTCATATGCTTTTTATAAGTTTCACTTCTCAATTCTAATCCACACAGGAAGCTGCGATCTTTTGCCAGAATTGAACATTCGCCGCAGACTTTAAAAGGAAAAATAACCGTAGTCTGTTCATGGTAAAAATAATAATTCTTGGAGCAAAATGTTTCTTAAGTGGGTGATACTGCTCCCGCTCATTTATTGCACCCGTGGCCTTAATCCGGCTATGCAAGTGGTCCTGAACGACAAAGGACTTCAGTACGGTAAGGTGAAACCGGTTTGCTAACGCGTTGCAGTCTCAAAAAACGAAGACAATGAATCCGCAGTTTGTCTTGACAAAAGCTAAGAAAATGGAAAAAACCTTCTAAAAGTGTTCTACGTGTGTTGTGACTCTCAGGAAGGCACGTGGTTGCAGGATGGATTCAAGACAAGTTGGAACACGGCACCCTGCCCGATATTAGTGGCAAAATTAACTTTGGCTTCCTCTTCAACATACAATACACCATTTCAGGGTAATAAGACAAAAAATGTGGATGAAAACAAATAGAGTTGTTCCTCAATAAGTCTATTAAAATATCTTAATGACCAAAAAAGGAAGAGGTGGGTAGTGTAGCCAAAACTTTTACTCAAGTAGGACTATAATATTATACTCAAGTAAAAGTAGTCCTCCAAACATTGACTCAAGTACAAGTTAAAAAAAAAGTATTCGGTGAAAAGAATCCTGAAGTAATGAGTAACTGCTTGCAATGTTATTTAAAAAAAAAAAAAAAAACTATATTACGCCTATTACATGAACGTATTTACCCAATAAAATAGAGAAAAAAAATCATCCGTTTCCTACTCTCCAAAAAGCAGGACTGCCCTCTAGTGGAGAAAAAACATATTGCCTACCATGAAATCTAAACCAGTGTGGCGTGGGAAAAAATGAAGTGCCAAAACGTTATAGATTGTAATATTACAAGATTAAAAATGAAATATGACGAACAATAAGAACATATTGTAATATTACAAGATTCAAATCATATCATGACAAGACTAAAGTTTTTTTCTCGGTTATTTTCAATGAAACGTGAACTGGGTGTTGTTAGGTTTCACTGGCATCCACTTTTGGCGCAATATTAAGAGAATCAAATAATCTTTTTCATAAGTTTACGAGAAGAAAATGAGTAAATTACTTTTTTTTCCATCAGGTGAACTGAAGTTTGTTTACGGTCGGCGAAATTCAACTTTTAGTGTCGTAAAGTCGGTGAAAAATGACTGTGATGATCTCAAACATAGCATATACATATTGTACGCCGTTATAAATAACGCACAAGCTTTTGTATGTCTACTGGCCTTGTGTCTCTCTCTCTCTCTCTCTCTGTGTCTTCTAGTGTCACCATAAGAAAGTGTGACTTTCCAGAACCATCTGTAGAATTCTACCAAGCCACATCTGGTTTGAAGATGTCCATAATAGGTCTCAATGTCGCACTTACCGGAGACTGGAAGGCCAACTGTGGGTTCATGTAAGTGCAATGAATTATTATTAGTAGTATATTGGAAATTTGCATCAAGAGAAACTAACTGCACATTCTGCTCAGCCACAATATTACTCAATAGAAATTCAATATTGCCAGTTGGCTCAAAAGCATCTCCATTGAATCCAAATGTGCCGTATTTTGAAGATCATATGGTACCCTTAAGTCTTAAAGGAACAATAAACAAGATTTGTGGCCAAAAATCATACATGGAAATGCATTTGTAGGAATAGAACCACCCCAATTGCCCGATGGCCTTCGCACGTGGTGTGAACACAACACGTCAAATAAATAAATAAAAAACTGCGATATCACTTTAAGACATTTTAGCCGTAGACAACAAAGCTATTGAACCTAAACTGACGTTTTCACAAAAGATTCAAGAACGTGTTAACTCGTCAGTCTCATGTCATCTCATTTTCTGAACCGCTCACTAGGGTCGCAGGGGGTGCTGGAGCCTATCCCAGCAGACTTTGGGTCACAGGCTGGGGACACCCTGAATTGGTGGCCAGCCAATCGCAGGGCACAAGGAGACAAACAACCATTCACGCTCACATCCATAGCTAAGGGCAATGTAGAGTGTCCAATCAGCCTACCATGCATGTTTTTGGAATGTGGGCGGAAAGCGGAGTACCCAGAGAAAACCCAGGCAGGCCCAGGGAGAACATGCAAACTCCACACAGGTGGACCGAGTTGGATTTGAACCCAGGACTCCCACCGTGAGGCCGACACGCTAACCACTCAGCTCGTCAGCGAATCCGCCATATAATTAGGGCGAGATACGTTCCCACAATCTTATGTGAGATTAAAAGCAAGTGGGGTTATTCATGTGTTTTATGGTGCACTTTTAGACATGAAAAAGGCTCTTTTGACATGGCTTTATTTGGAGTGGACCTGATCTCCACCGTCAAGCTGGGAATGGACACTGCCGGACACATGTCTTTAACCGGCGTCAACTGCACCGCTCAAACGGGCGATGTTGACCTACGTTTCCATGGCGACGCAAGGTACGTATCGCTCTCAGATCACATATTTGTGGTGAAATGTAAGCTACAATGAGCTCCAGCATCTCCACAGCTGGTTTCAAAGGCTTTTAGAGGGTCGAATCAAGGACCAACTGACAAAACAACTGCCAACCACGGTGAGGGATTTTTGCTTTTTGCTTTTTGCTTTTCTTTTGATCACGACAGAAAATGTTCAAATCAACCCGATTATTTTCAGATCAAATGAGTAAAACGAGGTCATTGCGCTGATCTTTCCAGATATGCTCGGCAGTAGAGGAAGTCATTGGAAGCCTGGAGAACTATCTCGAGGACATGAACGGTATCGTTAAAATAAAATTAGGGGGCAAAAGATGTCTTACTGCTTCTTGTACCTATTTAAAATGGTTTTTAAAATGCAACAAAACTGCAGGTGTTGGAGGTAAAATTGAAGCCATCCAATTATTTGAACTCTACTTTCAGTCAACTTTCCACTAAATGAAGACGTCACTCTGGATTTGCCTCTAATTGACCAGCCTGTTGTTGATATGACAAATCTTCACCTTGGACTCAAGGTCGGGATTTAAAAAAATAATAATCTAAGGTTCAATCCTTGTGGGCCGAAATTTACTAGATTTACTACTCGTATGAGAGTGATGACAATTTACATGCTATGACTATGATTTTGAAATGTGTTCAAGGGGGAAGTCCACAGTAGCAAATGTCCAAGGGATCCTCCATTTGTGGCTCAAGCTTTTAGCGTACCTCAGCGGCCAGGTTACATGCTGTCTGTCGGTTTATCTGACTTTACGCTCAACTCAGCCTCCTTCAGCTACTTCTCGTCCAATTTACTACAGGCCTTCATCAACGACAGCATGGTAAGTTCACTTTTAAAAAATCATTCCACTTTGCAGAGGAAGATACAATGCAGTAATACCTTGTTTATTACGGTAAATAAGTAAAATAATCTCCAAATGTGGCTGTAATACCAGTGTTTGTCCGCCAGAGAAAGGCCTGTCCTACCAGGACCGAAAGCCGTCCACTTTGTAATACATTTGAGACTTTTACGTGTGCCCTATGTGTGTGTGCGTGAAAATAGGTGCCACGTTGCATTTGTAGTTTTTAATCGCTTAATAAGGGGAATTCAAAATAAAAAAAACGGATAAGGAAATACATTTACTTTTGGGGGGATTTCGTAACTTGGATCTTTTTCGTATCTTGAGTCCATCATTTGCATATAAAAAATTCGTAACCTGAAACATTCTTAAGTAGAGGTAGGACTGTAGTATCATTTAACCCCCAAAGGTAAACACTGCTCTCTAGTGGCCAGGGACATAATCTCCAATTGTGACTTTGTATTATCATTCCTACACCATACCTTGCAATTTATATGTCTCTCCCGTATTTTATACGTTTTTTGATCATTTCAAATTGTGTACTCCGTATAACAACTTTTGTACATGATTTCTTTGGTACGTTTTTGTAAAACCGATCTCGTTTGACCCATTTCGGCTCTAATCCAGATTGTCGAGGTCACTGGTAGCAGACGAAAAGGTCATCGTCGACCGCTAATATTGTCATGCTTTAAGCATGATATGCGCACCCACATTCCCCTTTCACACATCCACCTTTTCACTCTATAGATATAGTGTGTCAGCAAGCAATGTACCCAGACAGTAAACCTCTCAGCGTCATACAGCGAAAGCTTGAATTTAGTGGATACCGATTGGGCACCCCGTCCAGTTTGGAGAAAATTTTAGACTTTTAAGTGTCCCCTATGTGTGTAAATACGTTTTTTTACGCTTAATATGGGGAATTGCAATCATTGATAAAGGGAGCAATTGACCGAGGTTGACAGGTTATGACTACACTATAAACTTTTCATATATCTTCATTTGGTTTAAATGTCTCATTCCCTCCTCAGATACCGCCAAGCTTTCCCGTGCGTCTCAACACAACTTTTATGGGCCCTTTTATTCCACAGGTAATTAGGCAGTAACTTGGACGAACAAAAACAGCATTGTAATGCAAATTGATTTTTTTTTTTGCAGCTCCCCAAGATGTTTCCAGACTTGCTGATGTTACTGCACATTTACGCCACAGACATTCCCATGTTTTCCTTTCGCTCCGGGGCTGTCGTGCTGAGCGCCAAGGGTGCCGTTGAGGCTTTTGCCATTCAGGGCGCCGCCCTGACGCCTCTCTTTAAACTCTGCGTGGTGAGCGCTACTTGTTGTTTTTGTTTCATTTTAACGTATAAAGATGGCACAACGAGATTTGTCTATAGCTACATGGCACAAAATGTGGTCCGATAATTATCAGGAACTGCCTCAATGACAAGTTTATGAAAACCTCTCAATGTACAGTCATACCTCTACTTGCGAATGCCTCTAGGTACAAAAGTGTCAAGTTACGAAATACATTTTTCCATGCAAATGAGTGACTCAAGATACGAAAAAGATCCATGTTACGAAATCCCCCAAAAAGTACATGCATGTACTTATTCATGATTTTATTTTGAATTCCCTTTAATAAGCGATTAAAAACTGTACAAATGCAACATGGCACATATTTTCACACACAGGGCACAAAGTAAAAATTTAAAATGTACTACAAAGGGGATGGCTTTCAGCCTTGCTAAAACGGGCTCTTTCCGCCATCTGGCGGACAAACACAGATATTACATCTACAGCGGGCGCGGAGGGAGATATTTCCTTTTTGTGTTTCATCACATCTTTCATACAAAATTGGGACCAACTTTAAAGGGTTTAGTTGGTAGCTGTGTGAGGACCGTGGAACGAATTAGAATTTTTACATATAAATTACACCTCTACTTACAAATGTTTCAAGTTACGGAAAAAGTCTTGGAACCAATTAATTTCCTTAAGTAGAGGTACAATTGTATATATTTCAGTCGAGTGTTTTTAATGGCGTATTCACAGCTGAAAAGTCTATAGCGTCTCTTAGACGGATGTCCCATTGATGGCGTTAGGCGTCCAATCCATTTTGACTGAAAGGAACAAAACATGTGACAGGGCAGGTGTGAAATATATTCAGATGTAAGAAATGAAACAAAAGCAAAACATCTGGCGAATCCTGTTTTTTTTCCTGAAGAACTCCAGTTTCAGTGGCAAAGCACAGGTCGATGTTGGGCGACTGAAAGGGTCGGTGACGATGCACAAGTGAGTCCAATAAACACGTCTTGATTTCCATGTTCAAGTCATGCAATGACTTGTTTGTTGTTGCAAGCAGCTTCTCTCTGAGTCTTGGAGAAAGTGAGATAGGACCCTTTAAGGTAGTGGTCTACTCCTACTGTGCGTATGTATGCCATCCCTTCTAAAATGGCCTACCTCGTGACAAATGTTGATCTTTGCAGACGGATGCTTTGGAAAACATGGTGGTGACGCTCATGAAAATAGCCATCTTGCCCCAGCTGAATGGTGAGTTGTCGTGTCTGACGTTTATGTACTGTGCCACTGGGCAGAAAGTAGATGCTGATCAAGTGATTCATTCGGATTCGTGTTGCAGAGAAACTCGCCGCCGGCTTTGCTTTACCTCGAACAGTACACGCACAGCTGGTCAACTCACTTCTGACTGTGGAAGAGGTCGGTGGCAAAGCAAAATCAAATGTAGACATTCCCAATTTGTGGCCTCATTTTGTCTTCTTCAAACAGGGATTCGTAGCTTTCTCTTCCGATGCTCAGCTGGTGACCAACGACGCGATGTTCAGATGAGCTGCACTTCCTAATGAAACCCTATGCACTTTTTCTATTTGGACGACATACCAGAGAGGTCCGTTATATTCCTGAATGATTCTGGTTCTTGTAGAGATTTTCTTTCATTTTACACGATAGGCAAGTTTCTTCTCCGGCTAACGTTGCACAAGAAATCAGAATTCTAATAAAAAGTACATTCAACAACTGCACAGGGATGTTGTGGTCTCGATTCAATGTTACTGGTTTATTATCAAGTGCTGTTTTTTTTTATATTTTCAAAATTAGAATTAGGCTCTATGAACCTATTCTACTGAATATTTAATTAAAACTATCAGTCTACTTTGTAGGCATGCTGTTAAAGGTGATCATGTAAAAAACTTAAAATGACTACCATAATGTAATTTTACAAATTTGGCACTCACATCTGGCTGTTTTTTATTTTTATTTTTCCTTTTTACCATTTCAGTCATTCCAACCAAAACAATGCAAATGGGGAACAAGCACTTAAAAAAAAAAAAAAAAAAAAAAAAGCAATTCTGGTTTTGAGATCATAACCTGAATTTTTGTAATTTTTTGAAATTTTGCTGCCAATTCTGGTTGTGACATCATTCTTTTGTTTTAGTGGGAGGGGCCACGCCAGATGAGGATTTCATAGCACCATTAAATGAGCTTTAAACTGCCTTTGACTAAATAATCCTTCTAAATTTTAGGTACTCTCCTACCCCCATTTTTAAGGTGCTGTACTCTTATGTATAATAAAAATATAAAGGGTAAGATTGTTTTTCTGACAACCTTACGTGAAATGAGCTTTGAATTTAAAGTAGATAAAGTAGAGCTTCTTCAAAATGAGTTCGATAGAGAAAGTCCAAGGCAAAATCGTTACCACCATCATGAAACAATGGCGTCACTTTATTTTGAAACATTGTTATTGTGTGTTTTTCTTCTCGTAGTTACAGCTTCACATTCTTGGAATGCAACACCAGCATATTATAAATAGAAACCTATTTACAGCCGCTGTTCTTAAACCCTTTCCTCTAGAAAAAGTTGTTTGTTCAAGAAACTCCCGCGTGAATGCGTAGATGAGCCACATGACAAATCTTCACATAGCTCGAAAAACCTCCGGATGGTTTGAATAGCGTTACCCATCCCATCAATCCTTCCCGCCACTTTGAAGCGCTTGAGCATCGTCGAATAAATCCAACACGCAGTCGGGCTAACAGAATCATTTTATGTCCAAATGTTGTTATTTAACCCTTTGACTGTCGAATGGCCAAAAACCTTTTAAAGTTATCATTTTTGTAGAGATAGCTAACACGTCTACACTGCTTGAAACAACTGATGAGAATGCACACGTGTCATTGAAAAGGAAGTGCGCACGCAATTTTTAAAATAAGTGAATGCTTTGACAACATGCAAAATGCAAGTTTTTTTTTTAGAACGTTGGGTTTCCAAATTAATCGTGACACTAAGTTAAAACGACGAGCCAAAAGTGAAAACTTTCAACATTTTTGAAATGTAAATTGCTGAAAAAAACTTTGGTTGAATTTTTTTGTGGGGATTTTTGTAGTTTTGACAAAAAAATCATATTTAGTATTTTGGTAAAGACGTGCGTAGTAAACTACGGAAGATTTAGAAGTATTTGGCAGCTTTGCATGACGTAAAATGCAATTCTTAATACGCGTACATCCTCCCAGAATCGGGCAGCCAAAGGGTTAAAAACGATTGCGATATTAATGAAGCGATGATGCTGTAATGATGGAGTGAACTTGTGGCACAGTGGGAAGAAAATAAATGGCGGAATCCGGAGGTCACCCACGTCCAAAAGTGTCTACGTACCGCCAATGATAGAGGCGCGCGTTAGTTCACGACAGCTGGAAAGCCGCTGTCATTTGTCGGTGACGGCGGCCGCCATGGGCACGCGCATGCTTCCACGAGCCGTGGCCGCCAGCTCTTCGATTTCGGCGTTTAAGCGCCGAATGACCCACTCCATCGCCTCGCGACCCTGAGATGTTCAAAAGGGAAAGAAATGGGTAAGATGAGTGGCAATGACGGGCCGGGGAAGTCGGGGTGGGACGTCACCTTGCCGGCGTTGACGGACATGGTGTTCGCCATGAGGCCTTCGAGGTAGCTGCTCAGACTGACGCCTTTCACGCTGATCAGAGCCTCCTGGGTCAAAACCGTCCTGCTCGATGAGGGAGGAAAAAAATGGATTTAGACACCGTGTCAAAGTGGCGGCCCGGGGGCCAAATCTGGCCCGCCGCATCATTTTGAGTGGCCTGGGAAAGTAAATCATCGGTGGCGACTTTCTGTTTTAGGATCAAATTAAAATGATAGATATAGATGTTTATTAAATTTCCTGATTTTCCCCCTTTTAAATCAATAATTGAAATTTTTAATCCATTTTTTTCTTTGTCTTTTTAGTTCAAAAATCATTTTGTAAAATCTAAAAATATTTTCGGTTTTCCACATTAATATGGAACATAATTAAAGAAAAATGGTTTCCTTTCGCAATTAAAAACAAATGATTAAATTTTCCCTTACTAAGAAAAAACGGAATATTTAGAGCTTTTAATCCAGTTCTTTTAATCCATTTATAATTATTATTATTTTCTAAATTAAATATTATTTCTAAAATGGTCCGGCCCACATGAAATCGATTTGACGTTAATGCAGCCTGCGAACCATCTAATATATAAAAGTTAGGGTGTTTAAGTCATTCACTGCCATCCCAGCTTTGAAAATGTGTTTTGGTCGTTACTAAAAGAAGGAGATTGATATTAAAAACACCCATTGCCATCAAGGGCAGATAAACGGTGAAGCTATGATAGGTCACAAGAGAGCTAGAAAACAAAATAAAAAACAAATACACACTTTTTCCCCCTAGTTTGGCTATGCCTGCGACTAATACTCAAGTGCAACATATAAATGTATTTTTGTTTCTTTCTGGCCAGACCGTTGTGTTTTTGTTTGTTTGCCTAATCAGCCTGTTGTTCTCTCTTTTACTATTGTTATTTTAATGTATGTTTGTTCTTGGTTTCTTATCAAATAAAAATCTGCCCTGTCAAAAATGCAACTTATAGTTGAAAAATACAGTACATCAAATTCCTAGGAAAAGATACACACAGAGCACATCTATTTGAATTGGTCTCTTTCTTCAATTTATTACAATTTGAATTAATTTTTAAAATGGATTTTGTTGTGATGGATCGGCAGGCAGCCAGCCTGCCCTGTATCCCCTCCAATGTAGTCATTTCCTTTAAAATTATAATAATCATAATTTGATTCTGATTTCAATGCTGTGGCATGTGCAAATATTTACACATGAATACGTACTTGTCAGGATGGTGTGGATGAGGTTTATATGTCAGCTTCTCATCTACCGACACCAGGTTTGTGAAGGAAATCTGAAAAGGAGAAAAAAAACTATAACAGTATTTAAAAAAAACAAGTGGAGCAACTTTGTGAAAATAATATTTCATCACTTTTTAAACTAGAGGATGTATCTGTATGCGGTTTAAGAAGAATATTATACAATATTTTCACTCTTGGTCAAAAGTTTTGAGACTATTACATTCGAATGGATGGTAAAAAGTCTGAAAAAAATTGTCTTTATAGCACTGTTTTGAATTATAAAACAAAACAACAAAATTTGCCTCCAAAGCATTCATATCGTCTTCGTATAAAAGGTTTTAGGGACGTTCCCGATCCAATCACATGATCGGAAATCGGTTCTGAGAAAGATAAAATAATCAATGTAAAAAAATAAAATAAAAGGCGACTTGAACTTGGGTGCACAAATATGCGACCACGACAAATGTATAAGGATTTACATTTATTTTGAGGATGTTTCAGGATGTTATTGTTATTTTAATCCTGGTGAAATAAGCGAGCTTTTCTAGCAATGTTGTTGGAACGCATCTGCGTGTCTCAAGACTCACATTTGTCGATTTCAGCTCAAAGGTCTTGTCTTTGGGGTCCACTATCGAATGTTCTTGGACATACGTGCATGTCCTCGTTAATCCAATGATCTACAGCAAAAAAAAAACAAGTCATAAGATGTTTGTCAATCTTTGTCTTTGATCCTTTCCCCCCCAAAGTAACGCAAATTTGCACATACAGATTTGGCGATGGCGGGAAGACCCCACTCGGTGCTGAGCAGTCTTTTACTGTGTAAGCGTCCCTCCGCGTCCACGCTTCTGTCCAGGACGTCCACGCCAAACACATTGGGGTTCATGGGGTTGGGGTACTTCTGCATGGCGGCCTTGGTCACCGTCTCCCACGGGTGGCTTTTAAAAACATGCAGTATACCATGTCAATCATGTGCTACCATTGACTGCGATAGACGTCCAATCCATTTGAACTGGGAGGGTTGGCAGCGATTCGTCGGCTGTTACAGTGGAAAACGCCCCCTTTCGTCTCGACCAGCAGACTGTTATGTAATCACGATTATGTCATCTTCTAACTTGATAAGTGATAACTGATATGATTGAATAATATCTTTTGTTAGTGATATGTTTAAAGACACGGCCCGATAAAGACGAACTTTTTATTGCTAACAAAGGAAACAGGAGACGTCATGTTGTGGTCAGTTCCAGAGGCTGAAAAATGGTAATAAAAAGTCAAACGCACCTTTTTGGTACATTTGCGAGAACTTTCTATTATTAAATGAAGTTACCCAACTTGTGGCTAGCCGTCATGCTACAAAGACGCAGCGAAGTATGTTTTTTTTAGGAAGTTGCGAAAACTGAGACAAGTTGGCCAGACGCGGATAGACAGAAAAACTCACTTGAAAATGTGCTCTGACGCCCAGATTTTCATGTTTGACGGTAGAAGTGGAGAGCCGCTGGCCAGCGAAGGTGACAGCGTGACCGCAGGAAGGAGGACGCAAGGATCGACAGAGCGACCGACCGACCGACGGACGGAAGCGCGGATGGGACACAAATCGAGAACGGTCTCTTGCACATACGCCCTCCTGTGGTAGACACTGGGAACGTATGCGTTTTTTTCCTTCATATTTGAAAAATATTTATATATTCATACATTTCGGAACCAGGAGTCTTTCACTAACCTGGTGTAATTTTCTTAGGTATTTTTCAGAGTAATTTACCACTCTCACCACCTTTACGTTATCAATAACTTTTTTCAAAAACTAAATACATAAAAACGGAGCGCTTAAAACTGACGTCATCACCCCGCGTCCTACCTGTCCTTGAGAAGCTCAAGCAACACACCAGACTGTCAAGATGGTCGCTTACTGGAGACAGGCAGGACTCAGGTTAAAAAACCAAATAACCTAATAAATAAACAAATTTCCATTGTTTACTCTTTATTATTGCTTAAAAATGTGACTGTTAAATGTATATGTTGAACGTATCGTATTGTTGAGACCTAATCTAATCAGTGCTCTGCTGGTTAGCCCCTGTGCTAATGCTAGTCGAAATCTGTTCCCACACGTCTTCATGTATGCAGGTTATCCAAACCATGTTGTGTTCATGCGTGCGAAATATGACTTAGCATCCCGCGGACCAACTCTCTGTATTTGTCCTCCGTGCAGCTACATCCGCTTCTCTTCTATCTGCGCTAGCGCGGTGCGGGCCTCCCTCAAGCCGCAGGCTAAAAGTGAGGCGATCAAGGCGGCTGAAGCCAGCGTCAAAGTAGTCAAACCCAAGACGGCATGTAAGTTCCCATTTCACACCCAATGCGTCAATCATACGTTCTGAGCATGTAGAATAGGAAACAAAAAATAAATAAATGAAGCGATGTACTATGGAGCAGTGTCGTTTTAACATTTTTTTTTGGTCTGTCACAATTCTGCTTTTAACATGTGAATTTGTACCTAATGTGTTTTTGCAGGATGTGATCCTTTTGGCGTAGAAGACTTCTTCCTACTATTGTTGGAAAACATGGTGGAGGACTTTGATGTCCTGAAGGGTCTGGTTAACAGAATGGCATCTCCCTTTCAGTGATTTGTAATTAAAGTTAAATTAAAGATGAAAAATGTGCAAGCATTTTCTTTCATTCTTCGGTTGAAATGGTTTTGCAGCTGATAAAATCAAACGTTACCTTGCTGACATTTATTAAAATTCTGTGAAAATACAAATGTTTACAAGCCCAAAAGGTTTGCGTGCATTAGATTGTCTTTGGACTATTGTCAGAAAACACTGAAACACCTCCTGTTGCTTTGAGAAATTCCAAATTTATTTGCAAAATCAAATCATTGACCATTTGTTCACTATTAGAAATGCATGCAGTCAAAAATTATGTATCTAGCTGGCATCCATATGTTGTTTTTGATTAAAACCTGTCGTGTAATATAACACCAACTATAACATTGCAATACTATTATCATACTGTATCATGTGAACCCCATCTTACGTTGTCCTATTCATCTCTACTTCAGTCATTTTACAAAACGTTTTTAGTCGATACAGATGTCCCTGCCTAGCTCTCCTTCTCTCTGGTCATCTTGATCATGGTCTCGGGGGATCTATAGAGGAAGATGAGCTTTTCGAAGAGGGTCTCCTCCAACTCCATCTCACCGGTCTCGCGCACCACAAAGATGTCCGTGCACAGCTTGAGGACACGGTCCACGCAGGGTAACTCCTCGAACATGATGGAACGCGAGATGCCGTTGAAGAACTCCCTCACAAACTTGCCCACGACCAGCACCACTGACATGTAGAGCCCTACGATCCTGAGAATGACATGTATTAGGACGCCGCTAACATTGAAATAAAGGTTTGCCATTCTTTTTAGAGTTCGGCCGATATTTAGAAACTTTGACGGATATTGGTATCGGGCTTTATTTTAATCCGACTGGCCGGCATGAAGAAAGCAATTGAATTTTACTTCAGCTCGGATGCAGCCGAACCTGCTCTATTCAAAGCCTCGCCTGACATAAATGACCGGTCACAGCCGCTCGTTAAGTCGAGACTTTGACGTCGGTGACGCCTTGTGACATTTGTGTGATTATTAATAAAGTTCAAAGGAGTTCAGTGCTTGCATTATTCACAATTTTTACACCAATTTTGACGCTTTTGCAGTAAATATCAGCTCCAAAAACGGTCTCGTTTGTGAAAAACCCATATTGGTCGAACACTTAATTTTTTTACGTACCCGTGTCCAGCCAAAAAGCCGAGACTGGAGGGACTGACTTTGTCACTGAACACCACCATCTCAATGGTGTCACACTTTGGGTCGGAGGGGTCAGAGGTGGGGGAGCACTCCTGTACCATCCACCATTGATCTGCCTCCCGCTCCAAAGTATCGTTGACCTTTCGGAGTTTCATTGACAGGGGCCGGAAGAAAGCCAGGAGGTCTGGACGGTCAGTTTGGCCTGCGGGAGAAACCTTCCATTTTTACAGCTGGACTGTCAGAATAAAAATGGTCAAATTTGACAATGTAGTATTAGCGTATTTTCCAAAATATAAATCGCAGTATTTTTCATAATTTGCCTGGACCTGGGGCTTATATGTCTTAATTTTTCACTCTCACCACCAACAGCTTGTTATGCTGTGTTTTTTAGGCTACAGTTATAAAAAAACAAAACTTAATATGTTAAATTAATGAGTGGGTTTTCTCTGGGTACTCCTCTTACATCAGCTTTTTATGCTGTTTTTTAGGCTATAGATATTAAAAAAACATGTTATATTAACAGGTGTTTTTTCTCTGGGTACTCCTCTTACAATAGCTTGTAATGCTGTGTTTTTTAGGCTATGTAGTTATTTAAAAAACAGTTAGTATGTTAAATTATCAGGTGGGTTTTCTCCGGGTACTCCTGTTTCCTCCTACATCTGCTTGTTATGCTGTTTTTTTAGGCTATTGTTTATTTTTTAAAAAAAAAGTTAATATTTTAAATGAACAGGTGGGTTTTCTCTGGGTGTTCCTGATTCCTCCAACACCAGCTTGTTATGCTGTGATTTTTAGGCTATAGTTATTTTAAAAAAACAGTTATGTTAAATTATCAGGTGGGTTTTCTCCGGGTACTCCTGTTTCCTCTTACATCAGCTTATGCTGTGTTTTTTTAGGCTATTGTTCATAAAATAAAATACAAACAGTTAATATTTTAAATTAACAGGTGGGTTTTCTCTGGGTACTCCTGTTTCCTCCTACATCCCCAAATCATGCTTGGTCTATATTGCCTCTAGCACCCCCCCACGACCCTCGTGAGGATCAGCGGTACAGAAAATGAACAAATCAACTTGCCCTATAAAGGGTTAAAAGTCTCAAGTGCGAATTTTCAAAGAGTTGTCCACTGTCGTGACGTTTGTTCCTGAAGGTGTTCAAATAGCAACTCACCTACATTCATCCTGGTTGCCATTTTGGATTCGGTTCCTCTGTTACCCCTTAAGAACCTGGGCAGCAGGGAGTTAATAATCCTAGCAAGAGAGAATCATGTAACAAGTCACGATACAGGCTGGGGGTAACAAAAAAAACACGTTCGGATGGCATATAAAGCTCCAAAATGGCGACTTACACTTGTTTGCTACTATCGCCTTTGAGCATGTGGACGATCCCTTCTTTCAAGGACTTGTCTTCAGACTTGACCGTGTTTTCCCCCACCGTCTTGACATTCATCGATATGGAGGCATTTCTTAAAAAAAAAAGGTGTTGACGGTTTAAGATGGCGTAGTAAATCTGTTTGGCAACATTTAGCGGGACGAGTCACGTTGTCTTCCGACCTGAGCAGCGTCCATCGTAGCGTCACGTAGAAATGAGGGGAGGAAGTGAGCTCCTGGATCATCGCCTCCCGACTGGCCGGGCTGATGGTCCAGAGCAGGCTGGCGTCGCTCTTGATCTTGGCCACGATAATATCTTCGGCCTCGTAGTTCATGATGAACTGCATGGCGGACTTGGGGACAAAGAGTCCATAAAGCCTCTTAGAATTGGGACACGTTGCAACCAATGACCAAAATGTAAGATTTTGAATCAATTATTATCATATCTAATTCATTCCGTTGAATTGATTGAATTGGACTTTTGCTTTGTTGGGGAAAAAAAGAAGAGCTCACTGGGTAGGTGGCGTAGATTTTGGTCAGCCGGTTGAATCCGGCTTCGGAGTATGAGACCAAGTTCTGCTCCTGGGCGCTCATGGTGAATAGAGGCTAAGAATGCACAAAAACATATCATTTGAATAACATGAATTGGACGTCAATTGCCGTGAATAGCACCGGGACGGGACTTCACAAGAGATGAATACAAAAAAAAAAAAAAAAAAAAAAAAAATTCCCAGAGGAAAACCCACCAGGTTACACTTATTTGAATTTTTTTTCTTTATTTATAATGTGTTTTAATTCATTGATTGATTTTTTTCAACACTAATGTTATGCTGATTTTTTTGTATTTGTTTTTTTTATTCATTTCAGATTTTTAAAAATCTGAAAATAAATCCATAAATTCACTATCATAATCAAAAACATATTTTTAAGCAATATATATATTAGATTAGATAACTTTATTCATCCCGTATTCGGAAAATTTCATTGTCACAGTAGCAAGTATGTATATATACATATATATATATATATATATATATATATATATATATATATATATATATATATTTTTTTTAATTTTTTTTTTTTAAAATTTTTTATTTTATATTTCCCGAATACGGGATGAATAAAGTTATCCAATCCAATCCAATATATTTATATATATTTTTTTCCTGTAGGCTGCAAGGTTTTTTTGGTTTGGTTTTATGTTCTAAAAACACGTAAGAAAAATATCTTTAATGCGTGAAAGGGTTCATCGAGAGAAAGCAAGTGAACGACTCTTCACCTCGTAACCAGCGATGCTGAGTTCAATGGACACGTCAACCGGCTGATTGGTGACGCCGGCTGCCGATTGGACGAGAGACATGAAGAGCAGCGGAAACCAGATGATGCCGATGAGAACAAAAATGAGGACTCCTCCCATTCCGTATTTCACCACCTTTTTCTTCTTCTGTCCCGGCGTGTGGGGAAATTTCTGAAACAATGGGGTCAATAAATGGGCTGTCAGGGAGCAAATGAGCGCCCATTTATTTTTATTTTTTTACCTTTTCCGACTCCCTCCAGCACCTGAGGATGAAAATATTGGCATAGATGTCTTCCACGCAGATCCAGCTGGACAGGGACAGAGTGGTGTCGGTCCACACCCAGTCCATCACCGCCCTCAACTCGGTCAGGAACGGGACCATGCGAAAGCTGAAAGCGGCCAGGAGGATAAAAGGTCAAATCGTCTCAATCAGAGGGACGTCCCGTTCGCCCGTGGACGAAAAACGCCACGCCTCGTACCCTTGGAATAGGAAAAGGTTGAGGTAGTTGAAGTTCTTGGTGAGGAAATTTCCCAGGATGCGATTGGGGTAGCCGCATTTGATTTGGTACGCCGATAAGCCAAAGTAAATACACTTGACGAAGTACCACAGCTGGGCCACGGGGTTACGGTTGAACCTCCTGGACGGAGAACCCAATGAAAACCAGGACGGCATCAACCGCCGGTCATCGGCACTAGAAATAAGCGAAGCCTTTACCTTTCGGTGACACCGGGCAGGATGAAAAACATCCAGAAGTGGATGCCGAACACCAACACCACTTGGAAAACGCATTTTCCCAGCAGAGACTTCTTCAGGTAGAGGGCCCGGTCTACGATCATGGTACCGAACTGGATGAGCAACATGACCAGGAAGGCTTCGGGGACCTGGTCTTCGGACAGCGACTCGGTGATGTCGGCTGCCGCTGAGTACTTCTATACACGCAGAGACCAAAGTCAGTGCTACCTGATAAGGTCACGGGTGGATCTAGAAAGGTATTTAGGTGGTGGGGCCAAGGACCGGGGTGAGAATAAGCAACCTTATTGGAGGGTGGCAATTTTTGGTGGAACGTATTGTCAAGTCTATGGACGATTGTACAATTTTCTGCGACGAGCTCGAGTTTGCCACCGGTAGCGTCGGTTTCATTCCCGTCGGCTGATGCTGTGATTGCGAATGGTTGTTAGTCTCGATTTATGCGCGAGGACTGATAGGCAATGTTCCCTCTAAGCTGCGCGCATGCGCAATTGCGCACTACTCTCGTCTTCTCTGCGCACAGCAAATCATATGGAGCGCACAAAATAAAATCCCCTTTTTTTTAGCTGTGAGGCCGACGCGCGAACCACTCATCCGCTGGGCCGCCCATTCATAGATATTAATCATTACATTTTATTATTACTAAATCATTTATGTGTAGTAGACATACACCTGCTTATGGCAGGTGTGATATTGGTGTGTGCCCATAGCGAGCAATGATGATGTTGCTCACACCGGTACTCAGTGTGCTCAGGGAGGTTGTCTTTCTGCCCAGACAAACAAAAAAATTAGAGGGAACATTGCTGATAGGCGACCAGTCTGCAGGTATAGGCTCCCGCACCCCGTGACTCTGACTAGGTTAAGCAGTGTTAAAATGGAACGAACACCCTGAATCGGTGGCCAGCCAATCACGGGACAATCATTCACACTCATAGCTAGGGGCAATTTAGAGAGATCAATTCGCTTAGCATGCATGTTTTTTTTTTATGTGGGAGAAAATCAGAGCACCCAGTGAAAACCCACGCAAGGGACATGCCAACTTCAGACAGTGCGGACCAACCTGAGATCGAACCCTCGACCCCAGAACTGCGAGGCCCACTCGCTAGCCACTCAAAAACGACATTTTCATCGACTTAGATTTAATGGTGCTTAACAAATTCACGTATCGATTAATATCCATTAATTGTTATAACCCTAGCGTTGCATGCAGTCAGTTTTGGGCATTTCAGGGAGGTCAATGTCACTTTACCCCAAAAGCCCAGTATCCATAAATGGTGACGATGAAGTTGACCACGTCGATGAGAAACATGAGCGCGTAGACGTCACACACTGGACTGTAGTCGGGGTGAATGATATCGTAAAAAAACTGCCTTATGGGTAAGTAGATGTGAAGGGCTCTGGAAAGGAACACAAGTTTTAGATGGACAGGTTCTTTTGGAAGACAAACTTGGTGACATTTTGATACACAGACATTATTTTTGTTACTCACACTTCAATGATGGTGGTTTTAGCCTGCAGCATCCGCTCTCTGATCTGCTGCCTCATCCTCTGTCGTCTGGTCAGAGGGGCCTTTTGGCGACGCCGCCTTTTCTTCTTGCTGTTCTCCCTCTTGGGTTTGTCCACTTCATAAAAACAATTCAATTAATAAATATATCGTCCCAGATGAAGATGCCATTCAGTAGTGGAAGAAGAACTGTTTGGAGTAAAGAAATTTCTGCACTATACGTTGCTCATTTTTTCTGTTGGGTCTGCGTCGAATACTGAAGTGCAACCTATGTATGTTTTATTTTTTATTTTCTATCTCTCTGACCACAACAGCCTATTATTTTGATTTTTTTAGGTTATTGTTATCTGAAAAACTTCTGTTAACAGATGCTTCTTTAGCTCGTTTTTCGCCATTTTACTATTGTTACTCTAAGTCACATGTGTCAAAGTGGCGGCCCGGGGGCCAAATCTGGCCCACCGCATCATTTTGTGTGGCCCAGGAAAATAAATCATGAGTGCCGACTTTCTGTTTTAGGATCAAATTAAAATGGAGTATAGATGTATATTAAATTTCCTCATTTTCCCCCTTTTAAATCAATAATTGTAATTTTTTAATCATTTTTTTCTGTGTTTTTAGTTCAAAAATCATTTTGTAAAATCTAAAAATATATTTAAAAAAGCTCAAATAAACATTGTTTTGGATCTATAAAAAACGGAATATTCAGGGCTTTTAATCCAGTTATTTTAATCAATTTATTTAAAAAAAATCTAAATATTATATCTAAAATGATCCGGCCCACATGAAATCGAGTTGAAGTTAACGCGGCCCGCGAACCAACCCGAGTCTGAAACCCCTGCTCTAACGTATGTGTGTTCTTTGTTTGTAATAATTAAAAAAAAAAGCCCTCCCAAAAGTGCAACTTAAATATATTTTCCTGTTCACCCTCCGAGTCTGTGGAGTTTCCTTTCTTCAGCTTGTGAAAGATGGAAGTGGTGGACGACTGCAGAGGGAGAAACTTGAGTCGGCGGCGAGCTGGTTTCTCCTTTTCTCCTCCACTAACTTTCTTCTTGTCCACCTTCTTCTTGAGCTTCTTGAAGAAATCCGGCATCTCCACTTCCTTGTTGTCCCACAGCCCGTGACACTGTGCCGTTATGAAAACCAGTACACAATATTTTCCTGTCACACACACTTTAACCCTATGAAATAATCCAATTCATTTGGGTTAACCTTGAGAATGGAGCGGTGGAAGAAGAGAGCGAGCAGCTGAATGAGGTCGAAAAGGACGTAGCCGTCCTTCTTCTCCACCCCGATGATGTTAGGCAGCGCGAAGGGACGATCGGCATTGATGCCACGGTAGGCCGAGGTGGTCCAAGGGAAGAAACCAAACTGGAAAAAGTACTTCACCACCACGTTCAGCTGTAAGAAACACAAGAGTTTTGTGGGATTAATGCAACAACCAAGTGTCATTTAGTTGGGATATTTTCAAGATGTTGAAAGATACATTTCACATCGCAACGTTCATAAATTTGTTTTCAACTGAAGACAATCCTGACATGATGTACTGGTATATTCCATGACTCCAATTTAAATATTGATAGATGTAGCCAAACACTCCCTCAAATTAAGACAAACATTCCTAAAGCCACTAAAAAACAGCATATATTTGAATATAAATCTCCTAAAAGTACTTCAATACTACGTCTACGGAGTCTACGGTCCTTTGGAGTGTGCAGGACACTGCTGAGGACTTTCTACGACACTGTGGTGGCCTCTGCAGTGTTTTATGCAGTGCTTTGTTGGGGATGCGGGAGCACGGAGAGGGACAGGAACAGGCTGAATAAGCTGGTCAGGAGGGCCAGCTCTGTTCTGGGCTGTCCTTTGGACTCTGTGGAGGAAGTGGGAGAGCGGAGGATGCTGACCAGGATGATGTCCATCATGGACAGCACCTCCCACCCCCTGCATGAGTCTGTGGAGTCCCTCCGAAGCTCCTTTAGCAATAGACTGCGGCACCCTCATTGCAGGAAGGAGCGCTTCCGCAGATCCTTCCTCCCATCAGCTGTCAGGCTCTTTAACAAAAAAATGGCTGTGTGTTAAGACCTACCGTATGCATGCATGTACATTTATGTGTATGTATGTATGTATATATGTCCTAAGCAACACGCTTACTTAATTATATATTTATTCATGTATTTATTTCTTGACCTACTTATTACCTATCTATTTATGTCTAAAATGCCTTTCCTATTCCTGCATCCTCACCCTCTTGCCACTGGAACAACGAAATTTCCCGAATACGGGATGAATAAAGTTATCCAATCCAATCCAATCCAATACTATCTAAATATTAATGATGGGCACCAATACTCCCTAAAAGTAATCCTAACATTCTTAATTCAACGAAATACTCACTAAAAGAAATGTACATATTGTATTGCAATGCTCCTTAAGTTATTTAAACATTGATACATTTATTAGTATAGTCCATAAAACTAATCAAAATGACCTCATGGACACATGAAATCCCACTGACTTCTATTAGTAAATCATTTTACATAAAATCTAAAACCTTCCCATCCAGTATTTCGATTCTAAATACTATTGATGTACTAAAATACTTCAAAAATGTCATTTAAAGACAGTATTCCTGCGATAAGTGCAACGATGTACTACAAAAAAATCCCAAATACTCTAAAGAAAAGTTATCTTAAATACTCCAACATATATTCAATGACCTAAGACAAATCTTAAAAGTTACCTAAATACTAAATAAAGTATGAATTTAGCAAAATTTTGCACATTTTTATTTTTAAGAATAAGTATGGTCTTTTTTTAATTTAAAAAAAAATGTATTTTGGTGTACCTCCGTGTAGATGATGGCAGTCATCCAGAAGCGTTTGGTGGGCCGCGGCACGGACAACATGGCCCACATGAAGATGAGGATGGGCAGAATGAGGGAGAGGAGCGACGCCGACACAATGTGGTTGAGGATGATGACAAAGTAGCACAGCATCTCCGACTTGGAAACCATGGTATTGTAGAGGGCAAAGATCATCTTGAGCGGCCGCGGAAGCCTCAGGAAGAACTTGTCTGACTCGGAGATCTCCTCATTTTCAAACATTCTGCAATGAAAGTTGAGCAGAAGGAGAGCAGATCAACCACTTTCAATTGCAGCGTGTATGTGTTTCATTGTTGTGTGTCGACGGACTTGTTGAGCAGCAACTCGCTGGCGGTCAGGTTCCTCGTTTCTTGGCTTAGAGGTCTGGGTGCATCCGAGGCATCCGTACTTTTTTCCAAGTCGTCCTCTCTCCAGCCAAGAGACGAGCATTCTGGGTACTCTTGCTGGGATTCCCCTTGCAGCTCCTCGCACTCGAACCTGTCATCTTGTTGCTCCATTTGGGGCTCATCTTTCTCATGCCACTTTTCATCCAAATCTTCTTCTCCATCCTCTTCTTCCTCCATGTTGTTTGACTCGGAGTCACTGAGAGAAAAAAAATAACTTCAACAGTAAAGAGAAATTCCGTTCCAGTCATTTTATTTATTTATTTAACAACATTTCTGGACTATAATTCGTATTTCTGTATTGAAAAAAAACTCAATTTAAAACTCAACAATTAACAGGAAGCCATTCTCATCAAATGGGAATCAGATAACACACACACACACACACACACACACACACACAGAAAGTATTTCAATATTTCATCTTCACACGGACCTTTTGTTGCCAAAAAAATGACGTGACCCCAGAACAACTTCCCATTTGTAACACAAGAGCAAGCAACAAAACAAATTTAATCTCGGACGGTTAAGATTTTTTTCTTGTAATTTACAATTTTAATCTCCCAATATTGTAATGTATAACTTCATTCTACACTTGGCATTTTTGGGCTATTGAGACTTCTACGTAAACTCAGTTTTGACTTGTAAGCCAAAAAATGCACGATTCATTTGTTTCCATTTTTCTTCCCTCTTCACCTCGGTGAGAGCTCATCGACTTCGCAGGAGGCCCAGTCAACGTTGGCAGACTTGCGCAGCCGCTTTCTGAGATGGTTGGCCACCGTCGTCACTGGCGGTTCGTCCAGCTCCTCCTGCGTCGGCTGCCGGGAACCCAGCATGGTCTCGTCTGTCATGCAGCTGACAGGCCATCAGGGGAGAAAGCAATTTAAGACATGTGCGCAATGTTCGCATAATGTGTTTATTTTTGAACACGCATCTTATTTTAAAGAGCACATGTCTGTGCTCTGCCTTATTATGTGGGAAGCCAACAAAAACTCCACCAACATAAACGTGCGGTGAAAGCTGCTCATTAAGTGATACGTTGATCTTGGACACTTCAAACGTGCGCCGCAACTAGGTGCTTCAATTCGGTGCCCTTAGGTGGTGATGGGACGTGAGCCGCCTCCCTCTCGAATCAGTGCCGATCTTCCCACCCCGCCACCAACATTGTGCCGACCGAATTTTAGCATTTTAAGAGCAGCAGCTCTCACTGTCGCCCTTTTGTGCTGGTGTGTTAATACGCACACACGCAGGCACATATAAACGAGATGCTATAAAAATAATGTTGAATTGTAAATATGTGGTCATGCAACATACATCAACATTAGTAAAAAGAATAAATACATGTCAGGTTAGATCTGTTTGACTTGATTATTTCTTGAAAAGCTGGCAAATGCAACACCGCTCATATTTACTCATATAGGGCGCACTTAAAAGTCTAAAATTTTTCTCCCAAGTGGATGGGGTGCCCAATCAGTATGCACTAAATTCAAGATGCTGTGGATGTCGCTGCATCACGCCGACAGTTTGACTGTCTGGGTACATTGCTTGGTGACGCACTATATTTATTTCGTGAAAATGGCATATCATGTTCAAAGCATGACAACATTAGCAATCGGCGATGACCGAGACCATCCGGATTAGAGAGAAAATGGGGAATACGAGATCGGTTTTAGAAAAAACATACTTTTCCGGTACAAAAGTTGTTATACGGCGTACACAATTTGAAATGATAATAAAAAAATGTATAACATATGGGGAAAAACGTACAAGATGACAGGTAGGGCTGGCATGTTGAAAAAGCAAGTGAACCAAAAAAGGTTGATGTGGGAAGTTGGTTGCTTGATAAGTAGGAGCAAAGAAAGCTTAAGCACCCTCGGTTTATGGCATACCTGGAGACGCTGCTGGCCCAAGACATTTTGGAGGCCTGGCTTTTGAGTTTGACGTAGGCATGACGGGACGACGGCGGGGCAGGCGGTGGCGAGGAAGGAGGCAGAGAGTCCTCTAGGTCTCCAGGTGTGGACATTGTGTTCTGACGGGACAACCAGCTTTCGTAATACTGCTTCACGCTCTGCTGGCTCACCTCTTTGCCCTGAAGAGCGAAGGGGAAAGCGGTAGACGGAGACGCGGCGTGAAAATGTGCCGTACGTATAAGTGGCATGGGTTGGGTTCTCACTTTTTTCTGCTGCTGGCTGAGTAGAGCTCTCTCAAAAAGCAGCACTTTGGAAATGTCCAGATTTTCTTTGCAGAACGAGTTCAGACCCTGAGTCAGGTCATCAAGAAGCGACTGCAGGAACACCACGCCAAATTTTAGGGTGTTGACGATGCGCTGGAGGATGTTTTCTGGAGGAGAGAATTGTTGCTTAGCCACTTTTGGGGGGGGAAAACAGTTGAATAGATGAGAAATTCACAGCTGACTTGTGTATTTGTTACCTTTTTCTTCTTCACCTTCTTCCTTCGTTGTGCTTTCGTCGAGTTCCTCATCGCTCGAGTTCATTCTATCAATACCTAAAAGAAAAGGATTTCCGGCATTTTACAATAAGAATATTATTCAGATCATTAGCAGTCCAAAACAACTTTTCTTTAAAATTTAGGCCAAGTAAAATTAAGATATTAGTCTAGGTCAGGGGTTGGGGACCTTTTTGACAAAGAGAGCCATAAAAAAAATCATATTTTCTGATGTTATTCCTTGAGAGCCATACTCCAAATTTAAAGGTCAAAATACATGTAAATGGGTGTCTATTTTTTGGGGGGGAATTTCACCACTTTTAAAGTGGAAAAAACTGAATACTTTTGTCAAAATTCTTATGCAGTTGCCAATCAATGAGAGTATGCATTCCAGTAGAGTCAAATGCAAAATAAAATGAAGATTAAAGCAGCTCTGGACGTAGTATCTCAGCTCTGTCACCAGCGGTTTCAATTAATTTGCTCGCGGTTTAGCGAAGAGTCACATGCACCCATCAAAAGAGCCGCATGTGGCCCCCAAGCCATAGGTTCCCTACCCCTGGTCTAGGTTTTATGACAAGAAAAGGTATGCGGGTCAAGATTTTTCAAGGATAGTTTGTTGCCATGAGACAATTTTTCCAGTAATTTGGGACATCTATTATCTGAAACTTTCTTAACATTAAACTGTTTTGTGATGTAAAAAAAAAAAAGAGATGAGTCCTCCATTTTCTCGTGTTCTCACTTTGCTGTGCCTGAAGTTTGGCTTTCTTCTTCTCTTCTTTCTTCAGTCGTCTCTTCTCTCGGCTCAGGTCCTTCAAAGCTGATTTGGAGCTGGTGACCCAGGCGTTGTAAGCCAACTAACAATACACAAGTGGACCAAATACATTTCACATTCAACTCTTTTTTTCTTGGCAGCAAGAGACATCTCATCCATTTGATCAGAGCCGATGCGCCTCATCGTCATGGCACAAGTCCAACGAAAGGCCTCGCTGCCGGTTCAAATGGATCAGACGTCCGTCACCGTCAATAGCGGCCGATTTCATTTCACTTTTGACTCCTCAGCTTTTTTTCTCTGCTTTCCTCAAACCTGAAAAGCAGACTTTTTCTTTGGAGCTTCTTCTTCTTTCTTTTCTGGATCCCCTTCTTCTTCCTCCTCACTGTCACTCTCAAATAGGTGGTAGCCACAATTGTTTTCCACTGCGTGAAACAAATGACCAACGTTATATCAGTAAAACTTTCCTATCCTGTAGTTCGTCGTGCTTTTGCTTTTATCGTGTACCTCCCGGGCGTGACACCCAAGGCTTCCACCATTTTCCTGCATCCCTCTTTGCCTTCTCTTCATCATCTGAAAATAAATCCATAAATTGACTATTATAATTAAAAACATATTTTTAAGCATGATATATTAGATTAGATAACTTTATTCATCCCGTATTCGTGAAATTTCATTGTCACAGTAGCAAGAGGGTGAGAATACAGACACAGGAAAACACATGACATTTTAGATATGAATAAATAGGTTATATTATATGTATTTCCTGAATACGGGATGAATATATATATATATATATATATATATTTGCAAATATGAATGTATTTCTATTTTTATTTGCTGTCGCGTAACAGATTGCATTCATTATCTTGCGTTACCCAATTTCTCTAAATTCTGATCCGAGGGAAGCCCTAATTTGTCCCCCGGCGTAGGTCGACTCCTCTGTTTGGATTTAATCTTCTCCATCCTACGGGAAGATGCAGAAAGTTTACAAGTGGCTTCTAACGTTTGTAGGAAAAAGCATTAGGACCTCTGGGTATTACACAGACGGAATAAAGAGCATTGGATGGATACAGAATGACGGGCATCATCTTACTGTTTCTTCAGTGTCTCCACGGATTTCTTCTCCATCTCTAGCCGGGCGGCCACTTGCTTTTTGACCTTGGCCTCAAAGAGCTCAGCACCTCTTGGATGTCGACAGAGATATTGAGGAAAAAGATACAGTAATCCCTCGAATATCGCGGCTTCACTACATCGCAGATTTTTTTCTGGGGGAATTTTTTTTTAAATTTTTTTTTTTGCAAGTTCATAAGAATGTGAAAATTCACGCTGAAACTCGCAAGCAGAAGCCACTCCCCTGTCCTCCGCCAGCTACTAGGACTCTGAAGTTAAAATATATATATATATATATATATTTTTTTTAAATGGGGTTGACCCTACTTCGCGTTTTTTTATTTATCGCAGCCATGTCTGGTCTACATTAACCGCGATAATCTCTTCACGATTAGTCAGAAACAGAGCCAGTCCTGCACTGAGGGACGGCCTTAATTTGTTTTGCAATCGTAAACCATCTTTCCAACTTTTTAATGAACGTAAATACCCCTTTTCTAAACACATTGATTAAGATGAACTTAATTCTGACTTTACGAACCTGGAAGCCAATATCTTGCCAGACTTTAGATCAGCCACCACAAAAAGGAAGTAGTAGCTGAGGAAGACCCTTCTCTGGGCTAAAAGGACGGTAAAACAGATGGCGTCCCACACAATGCCGGCCTCACCCTCGGGCAGCTCGCACTCCTCGTCCGGTTCAGCTGAAGAACACAAACAAAAAAATCCTTTAGCTTAAAGAGGCTACCTTCATGATCCGAGCGCCTAAACGTACGAGTTTTTCACCATACAAGCATCGTCACGAGACAAAATCAATTGCATTATGTGAACGAATTTTCACGATACAAGCGACTGCTCAAATTTTGAAAAGCCATTTATGCCCGTTATTGGAAATACGAGTAGCTTGCATCAACCGAATCCACGCACTTATTAACTGGAATTCAATCATTATTCATGGAGAAAATATATTCATGATAAGCGGCATTTTCAAGCTTGGTCGTGGAACGGATTGTAGTCGCAACATAAGGTTCCATTGTATTACAAAGTTATTAGACTACATATCCAAAATTTTCAAGGTATCTTAGTAATACACATCAATGTCAAAGGCTGGAAATGGCGACACCTACGGACATCGTAGCCTTTTATGGTGCAGAACATACTGAAGGCCTGAATTAACCAGCAGCCATTCTTCAACAGACTGCCCAAGTACGCACAGGAACCAAGCTGGAGAAGGAAAAAAAAGACATATAACACCAAAATACAACCGTATGGACACAAATATGAGCAAATTGGGTCAATACGGTTCATTCATTCTTTTATTTTCTGTACCGCTTATCCTTACAAGGGTCACGGGGGGTGCTGGAGCCTATCCAAATCGGGGGACAGCCTGAATCGGTGGCCAGCCAATCGCAGGGCACGAGGAGACAAAGGACAACCATTCACCCTCACACTCATACCTAGGGGAAATTTTGAGTGATCAATGACTAGCTTAGCATGCATGTTTTTGGGATGTGGGAGGAAACCTGGAGAAAACCCACGCAAGCCCAGGGAGAACATGCAAACTCCACATCGTGAGATCACCGCGCTAATCACTCGGCCACCGGGCCGCCCGTAGTAATTGTAATTCTGAAGTACTAAGCGTCTCAATTGACTCACCGAGAGAAGGTTCTTCATTGCGATCACGAAGCAAGTGTAGCCAATCAGCCAATCCCAGAGGCGCAAGATGTATTTGACAGGTTGCATCAGTACACTGCTTCCAAACAACATGAAATAGAAGCAGGCCACCAGGTAGCCCATGCAGAAGATATTAATGCGAGTGGTGCCCGTGATGAAAATGAGGCACAGAACCAGCCAAAAGAAGTAGCTGAACACAAACACCTTCACCATGTCAAGGTAGGACCTGCCAACAGAGAAAAAAAAGTACATTTGCAAAAAGACAGGACCATTTTTTTTTGCATTCTGTGCACTTATTCCAGACCTGCAGTGAAGGAAGTTGTCAACCGGTATGAATTGGTTGCATGAGCTGGGGTCCAGACTGCGACTGATCTCTACGTTGTCTCCGGCTAACAGTCGTATTGCCGCCCTGTTCTCCTCCTCAAAAACCTGCCATTGCAAGGATGAGCACAATAGCAATAGATGGTCGTCTGCACCAGGGGGACAAGAGACAGAGAAATCAATTCGCTGTCTGAAGAGACACGAGACATTTTTTTTTGGGCTTCACATTATCGTGAAGAGGAAAAGTCCTAACGCTGTAAGTGTTTAGACTGTGTGGATGCTTACAAGGTCTGTTACAATTTTTCTTTTCAGCTAGGCGACTGTAAACATAACATCAACTTTAATAATTAAAAAATATTCACTCTATTTTCTTCGTATTTTTTATTTCTCTGTGCTTGATGGTGATACAAATATAAGCCCCGGAACAATTTTTCAATATACTCACAGAATATGAACAAAGGATTAGGACTCTTGGCAAAATCTGGCATGTAAAACCATTTGATGACATTGGAGGTCAAAGGTTGAACTGCAGTCCTCCAAGGGTAATCTAAAAGGGAACACAAGCAAAAATATGAATATAAAGCATCATCATTTTACATCAGTTACTGTGGTGCTTGTTCAAATTAGCATGAGCGTGAATTGTAGCTCACCTAAACTAGCGACAGACACAAACAATCAAACTAAAATTCAGACATAGTACAGGCAAATGAACACATTTACTTGACCAAATGTGAAGGAAATGCCTTTCTTAGTTTAAATATGTATTTTTTTTCCAAAACGAAGTCATACCGACACACAGAGCAGGAGGAATGCCGATGCAGAGTAAGTACTGCAGGACTATGAGACCCGCTGTGAAGCAGCAGTACTTTGGCCACACCTCCCCGATGGCCTTCCTGCGGCGCCGCGACACGACCGCCATCAACGCGAAGGAGTGAAGCAAAGCGTAGAAATCCATCCTTTGACCGACCACGTTGACCGCCACAATGAAACTCATCTAAAGTGCCGCAAATGGAATGTGAACGTCGAGGAGCCGACGGAAAGGGACTCCCTCTTTTGACTCAAACCAAAGCTCACCTCCAGGCCAAATTTATAGAAGAAGAAGTTGATATAGTATTTGACGCAAGGCCCTACGCCGTGGTCCAGGTGCTGCCGCGTGATCCCGTGGAAGAGGATGCCGAAAGGTGGCGCCTTCAGCTTGTTGTGAAGGCGGAAATAGAGCTGGTGCCGATGGACCGTGGCCTCGAACGCCAGCAGACCCAACACCATCAGATGGTTCTAGCACAAAAAAAACAGAATACGTGGACTACTTCAAATCATGTGAAAGAAAATAACGACGGATTTTCACGCTGGAGGAAAAAGTAAATGACGGATTTTCCGCAGTATAAGGCGCACCGGATTTTAAGGCGTACATTCAACGAATGGCCTATCCTAAAATTTAATTCATTTATAAAGTGCATGGGATTGAAAGACACAGTAGTAGTAGGTAGTGGTGGTGGTAGTGGTAGTAGTAGTAGGGAATTGTAAAATGCATCCACTAGATGGAGCTGTAGTAGTCATAATAGTAGTAGTAATTAGGAGTTGTGTTATATATCAACTAGATGGAGCTGTGCTAAAGGGAATTTTATACAATGATAAGCCAATGTTGATCCATATATAAGGCGCATCGGATTGTAAGGTGGACAGACGGCGTTGGAGAAAGTTTTTTTTTGTTACGCCTTATAGTGCGGACAAGACGCTATATCAGGTTTGGCCAACTCTAGTCGTCGAGAGTCGCTATCCAGTGGTGGAGGAAGGCATGGAAAACAGCGCGGATTGCGGCTCTCGAGGACCAGAGTTTGCTTGCGCTATATGATATAGTACCCTGAGACACGGAAGGATTCGTCCTTCGCACTTTAGAAGCGCACCACACCAGTAGATGGGATCCACAGGCTCAATGTAGAGGATGGACCGCTTCAGTAGCTCCATCATGTTCCCTCTCATCTCAACTCCAACTTCCAGGCCAGAGATGTTGGATGGTAAAATATTCTGAGATATGAAAACAAAATACAGTAGTTTAAAAAAGGCAGTCAGGTTCTGTGTTTGTTTGTTTTTTCGTGCCTCTTTCTTTACTTGTCTTGCAAACAAACAACTGCAAAAAGCATAGCTAAAAAAAATAGCACGGGTGTCATATCATAACAAGTAATAGATAACGGTGGTGCAACACATGTAGAAAGACAGTATATGACAATAGTCACAGGGGGGAGGTTTATTCTTTATCTCTTGTGAAGATTATTCTTATGGCCGCAGTTTATAAAGTGTTGGTCAATAACATTCCAATTACTGTAAATATATAGAAAAAGGTATGATGTTGTGTTGAAAACATTGTTTAATTCCGAATTAAGCCTGTCTGTTTGAGAGTGCTGGTTGTCATTTTGAACACCATGTTGTACATTTTCATCATTGAGATGGAGAGAATCACTGTAGTAATTGTCCTCCATTTTGGTGGGTTTGAATTACGTGGTCATCGAAACCAATCCAACTTGTATCTTAATGCACTATTTTATTTTATTTTGATGCTGTTCACCCCTTTGTGTAGTATTAATAATTCCTACTGTACAAACACAATAAATAAAGCTAGTTTTGGTTGAGTCAGGTTCAGAAGAAAAGTCAAATAATACGACATCCTCTTGAGGACAATGCACTCACTGCCGTGCAGTTGGAGGAGTAGTCGAGAGGTTTGATGACCTTCAGCTGGTAAAACATTTTGCACACCACCATGACACAGGCCCACACAGCGGACACGCTGGACGCCGTTGGCCGCAAGCGTTGAAAAGGGATGGCAAAAACCCACAGGACCAAGAAAAGGGAGTTCATAAGAGAAACCTAGAAACCAAGAGAAGCGGACAATGGCACCAGATGACGGCCGTAAAACTTGGCCTTTATTTCGCCCACCTCTTTCAAAGAAACCCAAATGATGCCCGAGGAAATAAATTTGAAGCCATGGAGTTCCATTAATCTCCAGCTCAGCTCCTGAAGTTTCTGGATGCCCAAGAGAGCCTGAATGAGGAGCAGGCTGGCCCGGTTCACAATCACAATCCACTTGTCCTCACAAATGTTGTCTATCGTTTCTAGGAGGGACACAAAAATCCAAGAGTGTGGGTGAAAAAAAAGCTTAATTGACGCTGAATGATCATAAATCACAAATAAAACAGACATAAAGCTACAACCTTCTTCCTTCATCTCCTCCTTCTCCTCTTCTCCTTCTGAGGTCATCTGCACTTGAACGTTATCCAGAGTCTCCTGACTTTTTCCGCTGCCCACGTTCTCCTTCCGAAGTCTATACAAAGACAAAGCCATTAAAAATGAATCATGGATATTATTCAAAATGGTCTGGAATAATACGTAATGTTATAAGTAGCACAAAAGTTTTAGTCGTCAAATGCCTACCTTAGCCGTAACTTCTCAATATTTTCTTTAATACTGGAAAAACAACAAGATAAGAGTTAAGAGAGGTTACGCTAATTGCTTTCGCATTTTGTGTCATATGCTCAGAATAAATTAAATGCTGTATTTTTTCTAACTATAAGTCACACCTGAATATAAGCTGCGCCAACCAAAGAATGCACAATGAAGAGGGGAAAAAACAGTAGATTGCACTAAGAGCTTCTAATTGATCAGAATCCAATAATAACATTATTCTATATACTCCAATCTGTCTAGTTTTTTTTTAAATAGATGGTCATGTAACAGTGACATCATAAAATTGCAGTTTGACTACAGTTTATACAGAGGGTATTGGGTATTAGCAATGAGTTTGGGTTTGATTTATTTAATAAGGGACAGCACATATTAATGAGCATATTCATGTTAATGAACATATATATGTAAATATGTAAGATTGTATCCGAGGGCCAATTTACATCTTTATTCCGTTGTGTAGGTTGAAGATAAACAATGACACATTCTAGACACACACACACGCACACGCACACACTTGGCACAGTTTTAGAAAGCGTTGTGATCGCAAATTCGTTCGTTTAACAGCCAGGCTTTAAAATGATTGGCGAAGAGGTTTAGAGACAGGAGTTCACGTATATTAAATGGTATTGAGTTGCAGGTATGTGTGGTGCGGACAGAGAAGGTGCTTTGGCTGAATGCACTCTTTTTTTAAGGGAACTACACAGTCACCTCTAGAGCCAGTCCTTGTTTAATGTGTTCAAATTTTTCTTTGTACAAAATCTTGCAGTGGAGGAGGAGCTTCGTGATCAATCTCGGATCTATTTATGTCTAAAATGCCTTTCCTATTTCTGCATCATCACCCTCTTGCTACTCTGACAACGAAATTTCCTGAATACGGGATGAATAAAGTTATCCAATCAAATCCAATTTATTTATTGACTTTAAATTTCTGCTTTCTACTGATTTGACTTTGAAGCATTTCTACCTTTTTTTTGCAATTCCATGCAAAGAGGGATAAATACTTACAGGTCAGAAATCATGTTGACTGAACTGCTGAGTTCTTCCTCTCTAAGTAAAAGATGGATGCGAGAAAATCATTTGATTGTACACGTCCGGTTCGCCATCAGACATTCCCAAATTCACGCACAAATAAAAATGTAAGGTTCCACCATGCACCACACACCCCCATTACTCCCATTTGACACCACAGTGCTAGACTCTTTCTCAATAACAGTTTGTTTTCCTTCTCACCTGGGAACTTCCCGGACAGGAACATTGTCCATGTCACTGAGCGTGAGGAAGTCAGAGTTGAAGTAATGCAGCTGAAGAATACAAGCCAAGAGGAACGCTGCAGGAAGCAGGATGCGGGTGAACAGCTCGACTGTGTCATAGCGTTCCAAACCCAGATCTCGAAGACTAACGGAGGATACAAAGTGACACTCCAATTTCCCCCAATCGGCCTCGCGTCAACTCGACTCACCCATCCTCGGACATGCCCAGTATCTGTCGGAATAGCGCCGACACGCTTCGGAACTGGTACATGTAGATGGCGATCAGCACCAACATGGAGTAGCCCACCACCACCGCCCAGAACATCTTCAAGTATCGACGCCACAGTTCAAAACGAACCTAAAATATAGAACATAAAAAAACGTGATCAACTTGTATTAAAGATTTTCTTTTTTTTTTGTAAAGTAATGATTTTGACAAGAAATATTGAATTGAATGCTTTTATTGTCATTATACAAGTATAATGAGATTTAAAGTTTCACCACAAAATGCACAAATAACAACAAGAATCAGACAAAAAAAAGTAATAAATAATAAATAAATAGTTAGTCAACAACATAAATAAGTAGGGAAGTGCACAAATTATAACAACAAACCAACAACCAAACAGATAAATAATCAATAAATAAATGAGTAATAAATAAATAAGTAGCTAACATAATAAAGAAGTAGTAGTCAACATAGATAAGTAGTCAACAAGATAAGTAGTCAACATGAATAAGTGGTCGCATAAATAAGTAAGTTAGCAGCCTATGGAGTTTTAGTGCAAGTACAAGATAAGTCTTGATTCGGTGTTCCGGGGTGCAGAACTCGAGTTGAGTATGGTGATGACTCTTGGGAAGAAACTCCCTCAAGTCTGTTTGTCTTGGCTGTTATGGCCCTGTAGCGCCTGCCAGAGGGCAGCAGGTTGAAGAGGTGGAAATAAACACTGAGTTTGTCTATATTTCCTTAACGTTTCAGTTTCTCGACACAAATTGGCAGACGAAGCTTTCGCCTTCATTCGGTAAATTGTGAATTTTAATGCTAAGATCGTTTCATGAATTTATACAGAACTTGTTAACGAATCAATACGGGATCATTAAAGCTCTTGTTTACCTATTAAGGAATTACTGTCCCGACCGCAAAATGCAAATAGACCACAGGGTTGCTGACGATATCCCAATAGAGAATTAATGGTGTCTTTTGCCCGCCGCCGTTTCAGCCATTAGGCATTTGTGTGCTAAGTGAGCAGCGTGTATCTAAAAGGTCAGCAGAAACGCAAGAAGGCTGAGGAAAACCAGGAAAAGGCTAGCAAAAAATGGATGTGGGTGCATTTAGGACTTGAAATCAATAGAGAAGGCTAATTTGACTGTTTCTCAGTCTCACGAGGTTACAAAAGAATATGCGTCAGAAATGTACACTTTGATTGAGAGGTAAGCGGAGCAACCACAACGAAGAACATAGTACCTGGTAGAGGACGACGAAGCAGAGGAACAGGACAATGTAAAGAATCTTGTACACGACCACCTGAGCAAGACATACAAAGTCAAGATTATTGGAAATACGTAGTACATTTATATATTCCCATTTTAAAATGGATTGGACATCTATTTCCAACAATGGCAGCCAAAGAGTTAAGCTATAAGAGGTCAAAACAGATTTATACAAAATAAAATAAAAATCTAGGCAAAAAATACACAGGGTCCACACTTTGAATTTCTTTCTTCTTTAGAAAAAACTAAATTAATAGATTGTACTTTGTTTTGAATTATTTGTATTTTCATTACTAACTCATTTTTTTAAATTTATGTATCATTTGTTACTCTTGAAAAAATATAACATTCATTTAAATACCATTTTAAACATTTTTTTTCTCTCCAAAATGATCTTTCAATTATTACTTTTAAATTGGAATACATGTTAATATATTTTTATAGCCCATTCCAACACTAGTACTATAATTAGATGTCAAATGGAGGCCTCAAAATATTGTCCCAAAAAGAAAAAAAAATCATAAAACTGTAAACACATGATGACACTGCTTGATTGGTTACAAGTAATTTAAATCTAAATGTACTGTACTGCATTTGAAAGAAAGTTAAAGCCACTTGTATATTGTGGAGAGTTTGTCAATTTGAAGTGGTTTTGAGGCAAACATTTCCTAAAATTGTGACGGTATTGCATCTGCATTGGAGTACATACTTCTTTGAACTGTTTAACAAGTGCATGTGTACCGTTCCAGAGAAGCTGACCACAAAGAACATGGAACAACAGAAGAGGATCCAGTATTTGACTAAGAACCCCTTCACCCCCGAGATTAGCATGCCCACTGCAGGAGAAGGCTGGTTTTCCTCTGCCTCTGCTGAAAATGGTTAAAAACAAGGGAGTAAAAGACAGAGGAATCCCTTTTCTCTCTTAAAAAAATGTGATATCAGCTTGAGAAATAAATGGATTCACATTACGTTGGATAACTTTGACTTCATCGAGCGATCTGGACTTCAGATTCTGCTCTTCTTGCCTTTCTTTCAGCTGCTGGCGTAACATCAGCCAGAAGCTGAACGTGTAGAAAACCTGCGTAGAAAGCAAAACCAAACATGCAAATGAATAAGGAGGTTTTTATTAAATAAACAACTAACTAACTAACTAAATTAATTAATTAATAAATAAATAACTAGATCAATAAATAAATAAGCATGTTGCTTATATATATATATACATATATACATATATATATATATACATATATACATATATATATACATACATATATATACACATGCATATACATACATACGTGTATATATAAATATACATATACATACATACATGCATACATATATATATATATATATAAATATACATATACATACATGCATACATATATACATGCATATACATACATATATATATATATAAATATACATATACATACATACATGCATATATATAAATATACATATACATACATACATGCATATATATAAATATACATATACATACATACATGCATATATATAAATATACATATACACGTGCATATACATACATATATATAAATATGCATATACATACATATATAAATATACATATATACATGCATATACATACATATATAAATATACATATATACATGCATATACATACATATATAAATATACATACATATATACATGCATATACATACATATTGGATTGGATAACTTTATTCATCCCGTATTCGGGAAATTTCGTTGTTCCAGTGGCAAGAGGGTGAGGAATGTATATAAATATACATATATATACATCTACATACATATACATGCATATACATACATATATAAATATACATATACATACATATAGATGTCCATGTATACATATTAGTGTCAATTTGTTAAGTGACCCATGGGGGTTTGTACGGTTAAAAACAATTCTAAATAGGTTAGAACGTCCAAGAGTCTAGGACCTAGACTGTCAAAACACTTAAAACGTATAGGGAAAAAATCCCAAGTCTGCATATATTAATGCTGTTTTTTTAGGCTTGCTCAGCTTTGGCAAAGATTGGTGCAAAGTGCCACTCTAAAGAATACCCAGTTTTAGATCAATCTTCTGGCGAATCTTAGTGTCACCTTAGGTCCCAAGTGGATGCAAGGAGCAGGGTGATAACTGTTCAGGTCAAAGTCCTCGATGACAGCCGGAGGCAGGCCGGGGTACAGTTCGGCCCGGCTCAGGCGCAACCCACTGACGAAGCCAAGAACTACCAGAACTGTGCCGTACGCTGCCAGGAAGGGGGCGGACATCATGGCGTATCGGCGCCGATCTCGCATCATCCAGATGATACACGACCATATAAGCAGGGCAAAGGTCAGCCAGTTGGTGTAGGTTATACTCCACACCTTCAGAAGAGAGGGAATGTATAGCAAAGTTGGTTTTATCTGCCATGCTTAAAGGTTCCCGTAAATGTAGTAAAGCACGGGTACATCTACGTAAATTTTGAATGTCGTAAAAAAGTTCCCCAAATTTTTTGGGACTACTTCAGAGGGTGAGGAATGATATACTACAGTGGTACGTACCCCTACAAAATTATTAGCTTCCAGAACTTGGATTTTTCGTAAAGAGAGCCGAATTTGATCTGTACCGTAAATTCCCTAGCATTTACGCTGATATTGTTACATTCCCTTATAATGAGTCCACCACATTTCCTGGACTTGTACCGCACTAATGACAATGATTGCACTCTAAAATCTGGGTTGTATTTACAGCATGGGCGCTTGATTTTTTCCATTCAATTACGATATCGTACATTCCTAATTTACAGTTTGCCTTCCTACCATCATGATGATGAGGCCGCTGACATAGCTGTGTTTTTGAAGCAGCCGTCCAAAGACGACCAGACCGCTTGGGCCTGATTCAGAAGGAGAAATTTCTGTCAGACTCGCCAAGGACTTGTCAGTCCTCTCCATTGTGCAGTGTTGGCTCTCTGTAGCTAAAGGGACAAAGGCAGAAGGCAATAGCATGTTTGCATTTAACGCAGCAATTAACACATTTTGAAAGATGATTAATATTTGATTTTATCTACCATGCGACGGTGAATTTATGCCTTCATACTCCGAGTGTGGATAGCAATTGGTGTATCCGCCATCCTCTCCATAGACTCCATGACATGAGATGTCTCTCATTAAGATCATGGCCTTTGGAAAAAGAATACATACAGTAAGTGAAAAATCGGAACGCCTATAAAATATTTCAAGTAAAAAAATCCAGTACCTCGTCAGGTAGATACGTTTCCTCATCTGTGCTGCTCAAGAGCTAAAATTGGAAAGAAAAAAAAACATTTATTTGAAATGCTTTTTTTGTGTAAAGAATGCAAAAGCGGGCAGTTTATAACAAATCCCTTTAAGTACACAAGGTAGACATGATTTATAGATTACATCATGCTTATCTCCTGAGATGTAGACAACCCTGGAGAAGCTTGGAGGAACATCTGGAGTGTAAATTGGACTATCTTCACCACCAAAGTTTTCCTATCAAAAAAACGCAGGCACCCAAAAAAAAGACCATGTATCATACAATAAAATAAAAATGCATTTCAAAATGATAAACCTAACATTTACCAACCTCATCAGCGATTTGAACCCATTTATGTAGCAGTGTAACCAGCGTATAATACAACAGCAGCAAAACAAAGGGGTTGATGAAGTCCGGCCAGCTGATGTCGGGCTGGAGACCGATCGCGTAAGGGTCGGAACTGTTAGTCCGAATCACCCCCGTCATTCCGAATAGCCTAAGACAGACAGATGAATTGAATTCCATTGGATAGATATCCCCACAATAATTTGCACATTCCTCTACTCCGTACTCAATGAATTATTCATTCCAAATCCCGGTACCTTGCAAAGACATCATCAGGTGGTACCAGCTGCTGGGACAGGGGTAGCTGGTAAACATAGAGGGCTAAAAGATGGCCTCCACTGAAGATGGTCATCATCACACAGAGACAGCTGAATAGAAGCAGGCTGATGGATCGGCCCATTACCCACCACCACACCAATCCGAGGAACGTTCCGAAATAGACGCCGGAGGTAAGGGAAGGAAGGGTGATACCTGGAAATGTCCATCCAGTAAAAAAAGCTCAAATTCCAGCATTGGAACAACCCCAAATGTAGAGACCGGCTACACCTTACCGGCCAGTCCCAGTAGTAAAGTCACGACCACTTTGCCCGCAGTGTTCATGATAGTCGACAACAAGAGCCTAAAGCCAGCCGCAAACATCAGGAACTTTTGAACAAACTGAGGTGGGGCTGACTCAGCTGGTACCGTGCTCTCGTCTGAGCTGTCCGAGCTTTCGCTCCCTTCGTCAGACTCCGTATCAGAAGTTTCTAGGTCCTGCCCGATGCCAAACATGCCGAATCAGGTTCCTGGTTTTTGTTTTGAGTCTGATGTGTTACCTCTGAGTGAGAAGGTGGGATCCCATTTTCGTGGAGGTTGACCTGAGGTGCTGCTCGTAGTAGTTTTCTGAAAAGTCTTAGTATGAAGAGTGTGGAAAGCAGAAGGCCAATGTCTGGCGCTAGCAGGCGCGCAATGTTCCCCGGGTCGACTGAACTGAATCTACAAAGGCCACCAAAAAGAAAACAGTCACATTTGACCAATAATGGAGATCGACCGATACCGATGATTAGTAGTTAGAGGAGGCCGATGACAGATATTTGGAGCTGGTATTCATTTGCGGTAAAAGCGTAAACATCGGTGTAAAAAAAAATCATAATGAAAGCCTTGAATTTTAGAGAACTGTATTGTATCACACAAATATATTTAATAAATATATTGACATACTAAAGAAATAACCAAGTAAAAATTATCCATTCTACCCATATGTTGAGAAACTTACAACTTTTGTTAATGTATGTTGCATAACCATCAATGTACGATGGTATCCGGACATTTTGTCTTTTTTTTTCTTTAATAAAGAATATGTGAATTTCCTTTGTCTTCTTTAATAGTGGTTTAATATATCCCCTTGATTTAATATACCACCCCCCATTTAATATACCACCCTTCATTTAATATATTCCCTTCGAGTCAATGATGATGACAAAGCCTAGGTCCGATTATTATTATTATTATTATTATTATTATTAAGGTTAGGCGAACTGTCTGGCGACAAAGTATCCGGTCGATGAACTGTCCGGCGACCAAACGTCCGTTCAACGAAACGGACAAAGTGTCCGTCGACGAAACGTCCGGTCACGATGTAGGATTCAACTTGTTTCCATTGGTTGTGTGCGCGCGTGTGTGTGTGTGTGTGTGCGTGTGTGTGTACGTGTACGTGTATGTGTACGTGTGTGTGTATTTCACGCGGAACTGAATTTGGAGACAGGACAGTTGAGACGCGTGTCATAACTAACAAGGGGTGCCGAATTGAAGGAATAGTCGCGGCAAGTCTATTGATATGTTCGAGATAAAAGATCCAGCGCTTCCAACCTCCGTCGACCCCATTTAAGAAGTACCCTTGTCCCATTTCAGGAGTTTTATGTTTCCATCAGGAGAAATGCGATTTGCGCAATATCGATATAAAATGTTAAAAAAAAAAAACAACGTAGGACAATTTAAATCAAATTTATTATCATGCTCGGATGATTCACAATGCACTCGTGTTACTGAATTCATCTGGTTTACAGTGCAGTTGGTGGTGTGAATTTCGAGGCATTTCAATTGGAAATTTGGCACTTTTCCGAAATGGTTGCTCCTAAAAAAAATTAAGTGACAGTTTTTGGGATTTTCAGAGTTTAGGTTCTCAGGGGTCCCGGAGTTTGCATTGCTTGTCCGGAGCAAACTCCTGAAATTCCGGAGAAGTTGGCAGCTCTGAAGATCCCTTAGCGAGCAGCTGTGACAGATCGTTTATGTGAGGCTAGAGCATGAGACAGCAGACACTACTTTAATTTTATTTTCGCTTTTCCAATAATCGCTCGATCTATAATGACTAATTATATAATCATTTTGACCATCCACCGAAGAAACCAAGTCAGTATTTTCTTGGGAGTCCTTACCTCACGATACCCACGTGATAGAGGACATCCTCCCAGAAGCCACTAACTGTTGAAAAGATCGGCAGGGAAATCAGAAAAACTGGTCAAGCCACTTTGTGCTGTTAGACAGTGATTTCGAAAAACATTAAAAAAATTGCCCATGTATTTTTTTTACCTACCCTCTATTGTGATGTAGGCAAAGGGAATCTGCATAAAGCACTGCAGGGTGAGGAACGTCAAACTAGTGTAGATGATCCTCCGCAGGAATCCACCCGTTTTACCTTTGGAGAATGATAAAGATGGAATAATGTTTTGTCAAAATACCCTAGGGGACAAATGTATTTGTGCTAGCTACAGGAAGCAGACGTCCAAATACGGATATTCCAAAACAGACTTGTCCTTGTGATTGCCCATTGATTTCACCTGTTGTTTCCCACCCCTGGCGTCTCTCCTGCTCGTTGCCTCTCGTGTCACCCTGGTGTTTCTGATTGTGTTACTCCTGTCGCTTAACTAAATCAAACTCAAACTCAAACGGCACTGCACGTTTTTTGTCAACGTTTTTGTTAAAGCATGAATTTTTATTGCATTCACGTTTTACTTTCACTAAGTTTACACAAGAGCGTATGGTTATTAGCAATTTAATCGCTCACTAAAATCCATACCTGTCAATGTACAAGTTTTTCCCGTTTTTTTTTTAATCATTTCAAATTATGTACGCCGTATAACAACTTTTGTATGGGAATTTTTTTTTAAAGTACGTTTTTTGTTAAAGCGATCTCGTCTTCCCCATTTTGGCTCTAATCCGGATGGTCTCGGTCACTGGTAGCAGATGAAAACGTCATCGTTGATTGCTAAGGTTGTCATGCTTTAAGCATGATATCCACATGCCATTTTAATTATATAAATATAGTGCGTCAGCAAGCAATGTACCCAGACAGTCAAGCTGTCGGCGTCATACAGCGACATATACAGAATCTTGAATTTAGTGCATACAAAAGGCACACCAACTGATTGGGCACCATGTTCACTTTGGGGAAGATTTTAAACTTTTAATTGCGCCCTATGTGAGTAAATATGTGCCGCGTTGCATTTGTATGGTTTATTATCACTTAAAAAGGGGAATTGCAATCATTAATAAAGGGAGTGATTGGCTAAGGTTGACAGGTTTGAAAATCAAGTGTATTTTTCCAATTTGGTTCAGTTTGACCCGCGACAGATTATTTCTGTCTCATTTCTGAACCACTTCATCCTCATTAGGGTTGTGGGGGGTGCTGGAGCCTATCCCAGCTGACTCCAGGCCAGAGGCGGGGGACACCCTGAATCAGTGGCCAGCCGATCGCAGGGTACAAGGAGATGGACAACACACTCATACCCTTACCGAGAGGCAATTTAGTGTCCAATCAGCTTACCATGCATGTTTTTGGAATGTGGAAGTTAACCCAAGTACCTGGAGGAAACCCACGCAGGCCCGGGCAGAATAATTGTACGAAAAATTGTTCCACCAGTGTGCTAGAATGGGTTGTTTTACGTTGAGATATCCAATTGTAGCCTTCCGCTGCGTTTATAATGACAGGGATGGATTGTACATCCAATTCATGATTTTCGCTGAGCTGTTGACTTTGCTATTGATGTTTGAATTTTTTCCTAAAAGCTTCATATCACTTCCACCTCTCATCTAGAATCGCATGTAACTTTCTGAGTAAGCGGTCGTCTCGCAAACCCACGACGAGCAGACCTGTACAAGCATACACGTGCAGGATGTTGCACACACACTCGGGCACTTAGGCCAAAGATAGTGAGCTCATATTAGCAGGGTGAACATTATTGTGGGCTGAATGGAGCTTTAAGAGACACACAGACTGAAAGGCAAACAGTTTTTAGATGGACAGTAAAAGAAAGGTAAAATGCTGACTTCACATATTTCAATTCCTCACTGTAATTACCAAGCTATGTATAATTGATCTGACTACTCCCACACATTCCCTTTTACAAATTATGTGTGTATGTGCAAAACAAATTTATCACTAAGAATTAGCGAAAGTAACTTTTTTTTTACTGGTCACTTTTTTAAGTTGAAGCACTGCAGAATGATAATCAGTGGGCATTATTAATTAATGGTTAAGCCACTAAATTGTAAGGCTTCATTCATTATTTTATTACCTTTATTAGGATTGATTTAAAATAATAATTAAAATGTGAAAGGTGCATGAGGTATATATATATATATATATATATATATATATGGACAGTATATATATATATATATATATATATATATATATATATATATATATATATATATATATATATATATATGTATATATATATAGGTTCCATGTATATACACAAACAAACAAATATTGTTCAAAACAAGGAGGACTCTCACCTTTCATTGTTACCATATTTGGGTTTGGCATCAGCGGCAACATAAGTAGAAACAGGAAGTAAATCACGGACAATCCATTGTATCGGAAAGAGGCAGCTGTATATAAGAAAAAAGTAGAATTTTCACTTAATTTCAGTTAACTACAACCATTACTGAAACATTATCCAATTTGGGGTTTTCCCTTTGGTGATCCACACCGTTTGTGCAGAACTTTTTGGCTTTTTGGCGGTCCCTTTTTTCACAGCACGCAAAACTTTCTAATGGTAGGTCATGAAAAAAAAGACGTAAAGCTCTAACTATAGAGATTCACATTTATATTGGGTGGGCATCAGAGTATGGAAAGAGCTTATTATACTGCAGTCTCAAAATGTACAATAAATTTCATTCAGTAATTTATGTTGCTAAGGCCTAATGCATTCATCATTGTTCATTACTCATAAAGAGGTTCATGGTAGTGAACTTGTGACCCTGTCTTAGGCCCAAAGGACGTCTCTATTGAATTTTGGTCACCTAAACTCATAATGAGAATAAGCACTTTATGAAATGGGTGATTACTGCATAAGCGATTGATTTATATAAGCACATTTAACTGGATGCTATCCTTTAGCTTAATTCTCTGATTTAAATTAAATTCCAATGATGCAATGTCCATCTATCCATGTTCATCACAAAACGGAGGACTACATCCTAAACTGGTCGCCAGTCAGTCGTAAAACACACTTCTACCGAGTGGGAATTGATCCCACGCTGCTTGTGCCAAAGTCAGGCAAATGTATCACTACGCCAAGGCTGTCAAACAGGGTTTGTGGGCCGCATTGACGTCAGTCTACTCGATTTCATGTGGGCCGGACCATTTTAGATATAATATTTAGATTTTTTTTTAAATCGGATTGAAAAAACTGGATCAAAAGACCTAATTATTCAATTTTTTTATAGATCTAAAACACTGCTTATTTGAGCTTTTTTCTTAGTAATGGAAAACGACTTTTAATCATTTGTTTTTTATTTCAAAAGGAAACAAAATATTTTTTCTAATTATGTTCAATATTAAAGTTGAAAACAGAAAATGTTTTTATATATTTATTTTTTAGATTTTACAGAATGCTTTTTGAACAAAAAGAAAAAAATGGGTTAAAAATGGCAAGTATTGATTAAAGAGGGGGAAAATCAGGAAATATAACATATATACATCTATAATCTTCATTTGCATTTGATCCTAAAACAGAAAGTCGGCACTCATGACTTACTTTCCCGGGCCGCACAAAATGATGCGGTGGGCCAGATTTGGCCCCCGGGCCGCCACTTTGACACCTGTGCACTACACCCTCTGCGACTAAATTATGCAACATTATAATTATAAGTAAATAATGTGTGTTTCAAACATTTTTTCGACTGCAACTTAAATAGTTTTTTACTCTCTTGTGATGTGTATCATGCATGATTTATTTGAGTTCATTTTTTATTTTGTTTCTTCAATAGTGGTTATTGTAGGACTATTTGTAATGGTAAAGTATATTATGTTCTTGGATGTTATTTTGTAAAATATTTGAATTTTATGACAAACAAAAAAAGAATTACACACACAATTATAGTTCTTGAATTAAATGGTAATCATATCATCATAAAACAATTATAATAATACCAGGTACCTCGATTTAAGCTTCACTACGCCTGCAATCTAATGGGGATGAGCAATATAGAAAAATCGTCACGGCTGACAAGACCAAAAATATTTATTATCAATGTAAAGAAAAAAAAATCATACAAATAATAATTGGTCTGGTTTATTTTGCACAAAGATGCTTAACCTCAATTAGAGTGCAATTAAAATTTTGAGACCACATTTCATCTCTGTGTTTGCCTTCCTAAACAGATCTTTAATTGTTATTATTATTTGTATTTAGGATTTGAGCTACATTTTTTCAATATTGCACAGTACCGGTCATTTTGTTCCAAATACCTAATTTTTCTTCAAAAGTGGAGCATCAAGAATTTAACTGAAAATGAATCCAAATTAAAACATTTGCTAACAATGGACAGTCTCTGCATTTTTTATTTGATGTAAGATATCTGTGAAGAACAAGTATCTGCACTTTACAAGTTTTAAAGATAGTAAATATGAGTATTTCCGTTACTTCACGAGAAGCCTTTTAAGGACATTTGATAAAACGTTGGATCATGACCAGCTAAAAACGCAACTTGCGAAAAATATCAAGTTATTCCCCCTCTGGATAGTGATTCTTTTCCCAGTTTAATGATAATTCAACTCACCAGCAAGCAGATTTAGTGGCAGTAATAAATTGTACAGCATCCCGACCACCATGTCCCCAGCCATGACTCATTCCTTCTGGATGGTTTTTAGCTCCCTCAATTTTAAAAAAAAAGCTCTTATTGTCCTCACAAGGAAGTCAAAATGTTAAAAACATTCATCGTCTTATACTCGCTCCAAAAAGAAGGGACAATGCCAGAATAAAGTTTTCAATCCTCAAGAGCCCAACGAGAATAAGAAGAGTTCTCCTATCTAATGTCAAGATAAAGAATGCCTTTGCTCTTGTTCTACCCTTCTTCATCTTCTCCCCCCACTTCCTCACCTCTCAATCCCACGCTCTCTATCAAACGTCCTAATGGCTTGTGACCAAACAACCCCGTTACGATGCTGAAATTGAGGCTAATCTGACTCCAGGGAGAGTCTTCTGTCATTACATCGCCACTGGTGATCATAAATACAACACTTGTAAAACTGAGTGACTTAGTGAATTGTTTTTATGATTGTCGCCCCACGCTGTTTGTCTCATTTCTGTGGTTCCATCTCTTTTGTCACCTCGTTGCAAAGTGAGTTGATTAGCTTTCTACGTTCATGACACCAGGCACATGCCGTCATCGCATTGCACTTATTTTTACTTACAGTGGCATAAGGCTGGCTCATCATTTTTGGTCTGCAGGGTGAAGGGAAGTGTATCTAATATTCATGGCTGCCAGGCCATTAAGCGCTGGTGTGACTACAGAGGAATCATCCATGCTTGGACCAGCAAAAACACAAATTTTATTTGCTGAAAATTTGAGGATACATGTGCGGTGTTCATTTCAACAATGAAAATGAATCATGTAGAAGTCGCATTATGACTATGCTACTTTGACAACATTTTCCAGAAAGTACAGTTATACCTCTACTTACAAATGCCTGACTCTAGGTACCAAATTTTCAGGTTACAATTTTTTTTGATTTGCAAATGATTGACTCAATTGCAATTCCACTTATTAAGCGATAAAAAAAACGTACAAATGCAACACGGCATATATTTTCACACACACACACACACAAACACACATACACACAGGACACATGTAAAAACACGGGTATTACATCTCCCATAATAACTGCTGTGGAGGGAACTATTTCAGCGGTGCAGGGCACATTTTCATATCCTTTATATATTTTAAGACATTAATAAAATATTTATTTATAATTTTCTTTAATTTTTGTGTGTTTCCTCACATCTTTCCTACAAAATTGGGATACTTTGACCAATTTTAAAGGGTTTAGTTGGTAGTTGTGGAGGACCGTGGAATGAATTAGAGAATTTACATATAAAGTACACCTCTACTTACGAAATTTTCAAGTTACGAAAAAAGTTCTGGAACCAATTAATTTCGTAAGTGGAGGTACGACTGTACTCTGTTTAAGACTAAGATGAATGACTATTGGAGTGTTAAAGTTAGGTGTCATTTTATGTTCTCGAAATAAATATTGTTAAGGAGAAAAATGAATCACTGGTTGGCACAGAGCCCTTTGTTTGGGAAAGTCCAAGTGCAAAAGTAATGTCCCCTAAATATCTAAAAATATATATTTATTTTTATATTATCAACACCTGTGTGTGTAATGTAGTATTTTTTTCGCTGAGGATCATTGCTGCGCACAGATGCAGAGTGAGGCCCACAATTCCCCTGCCTGTGATTCTCAGGAGGGTGATGTGAATTAGCGATGTCCCGACACAGATGTTATCACTTCCGATCCGATTTTTTTTCCAGATATGTTTTGACGATACCGATTCATTGCCGTTCCATCGCCCATACTTTAAGAACAGTAAAAATAATACAAAAAATAATAATGAAACCGGTAAATAATAAATTCTATTTTACCTATTAAAGTGATCCCTGCTGGTACCTCCTCAGGAAATGCTGTGTTTACAAATATTACACGATACTGTCGTGATTATAATCAGTATTTTTAAAGAGAATTAGGCCCACTCTGCTGACATGTTTGCTTAGTGGTTTGATTTATAGCACCCGAAATGCACCATGGTACTGACAAAACAACTAATATTGGATCGGATCCGATCTTGGAACAAAAACCGATACTCCAAAAGTATCGGATTGGGACATCACTACTAATGTGAATCTAAACGGAAATACATTTTACACTGAACAAATATAACAATTTGATATAATATTAATTTTATATTTCCATGATGACAGCTGTGGCTCACCTGCCTCCCCAACAATTATAACAATAATTTGTGATATTTTGATCCCTGAGTCTGAATAAAATTAACCTCCTTTTGCCAATTAAAATCCTTGAAAGTTGTGTTCTGCAGAGTTGGAAACGTGCTGCCACCCTGTGTTAAAAATACCACAGTGCAAAGGAAATGGTGGCAAAGCAAAGACATTTAGAAAGAGCAGATCTTTCAAATTTCAGTCTTTTTTCTATCTCTCTTGGCCAAATTTGACCTCATTCCAAAAATGTTAAATTAACAGAATATTAACAACTCAAATGCTTTGAGTACATGTGCCCTGTCCTTAGCATGTTGGTTCAACTGATAAATTAGAATCCACAGAAAATTACCGATAAAATTCAAAGAAACCAACGCTCTGTATAAAATATAAATAATTGTATTAAATAAACAACACCATCGGTTAGCGATGGTGTAACTAGCGTGTCACTAATAAATGTTATAATAATTGTAATCCTGTTGATTATTCTTGAAGATTTTAGACTCAAAAAAATGTTTCATCTTCTACTTCTTAGCTGCCATTGACGTTGGTAGACGTCCAATTCAGTTTGAAAGAGATTGCCAGCGCATAATTGCCGATCTTGAGTTAATAAACACTGGCAATTATGTTTTTTTTTCTTCGCTAAAAAACACACACCCGGAAGTGCGCGTGACGTCACGGCGCTACGGTGACGCCTGGTCACGTGATCCCCTCATCAGGGTTCAATGAGCGCGGCCTGGCCCCACCCCGTCTCTCCCAAGACTCTTGCCTAGCCCTACTTTAATGTAGGCTCCTGTTCTCGTCAAAAAGACAGCGAGAGAAGAGGGGGTGGTCAAATTAAAAATAGAATAACAATACGCCCCAAGAAGACACATTTCTTCCCCTGCGCTTCGACTTCCTCAAGCCTCGGCCTGGCAGCGGAGGGACGGCGGCGGTGGAGGAGGAGGAAGGCGGCCTAGGCGGCGCGAATGTACCGCTACGACTAAGCTAGCTTGTGTGCTATTTTTTCCTCCCTCTCTGGGTGAATGTAAATGCGCACGCCGTGGGGTAACCTGTCGCTGATTCCCACCTATAACCGGAACCTTGGACGAGGAATATAAATTCATGTTAGTGTACGAGCGTGCGTGTGCGTGCGTGCGCGTACAGGCCTCATGTAGGCTCCCCTAAAGCCCGGTTTGACAGCCAGCTGCTTTTCACCCTAACAACAAACCTGGGGACATTTTAAGGCTGCCCCGCTTCCACGTTCAGGCGCACATATGTCCACACACACACTCCACGCCTTCATTCTCTGCTTTAATTGTGATTCGTCGGGATTAAACACGTGCTGGATTCGGATCCGAACCGGCCAGAAGAAAAGCGCCTGGGTGCGGGCTCGTTCGTGATATGAGGCGCTGATAACACAAGTCAGGGACACGCGCAAGATCAAGACCCCCGAAGGAGTCCACCTTCCTTTTGAAGAAAACACAGCAACCCGAAAAAAGGAGGAGAAATCAGCGGTGTGTTTTCGGAACCGACCCAGAAAGCTGTAGCTGTCTGCCGCAGCTAGTTGCAGAGACGTGTGGTCCGGAAGAAATGAAAATATCACTCATGTAGCTGTATTTTGGGCCGTCTTTGTTTATTTCCTGCTAGTTGGCCTCTCGCAACGAGAACACCGCCGAACAGAACCAGTTGGACCTGTAAAAATGCTTGTTTTGAAAAGAGGCTTGGGACCAAGCCGCGCCACCATGCGGGTGAGCGCCACACTCTCGCCGATTTGGGCTCCCTATCGCCGGCAGCAGTGAGACGCAAGACCCGGGATTTGGCTCACTCGCGTCTGGGCTCCTTTTCGTCCTATTCTCCTTGGTTTTTTTCCCGTGATCCAGTGGTACATTCACAGTCGTTGCTGTTTTTTTAATGTTTTTGGTTTTAAGTCGTTTTTGAGACTGACGCAAGGTTCGTTTGCAGGGAGGAAAAAGCTAACGCGATCTGGCCCAGTCGGCGACGTTAGCTAGAGCAGTTGCAGTTCCAAATTTTAGGACAGCAAAACTCCCTTCTTGGACAGAAAATACAAATATTCTGCTCGGACAAGGGCGGGAACCGCCTGAGGACCTTTCTCCATGTTTGTGGCTGTCCCTAACCCTCGGGTCAAACGTTGGCTCCACTCATCCACGTAATAGACATTTCCTCTATTTCCCCACACTCGTGTCTACTTGTAGCACATTTCCCAATTCTGCCTCGTCTTGGACTCCCCCTTTTTTGGCTTTTCCCTGTGGGAAAATGGGTTGTTTGAGCAACAGTAAGACTGAAGACCAGAGAAATGAGGAAAAGGCCCAGAGAGAAGCAAACAAAAAGATAGAGAAGCAGCTCCAAAAGGACAAACAGATCTACAGAGCAACACACAGACTATTGCTTTTAGGTAAGTGGTTTCCTTTCAGAGACGGTGGCATTGCTAAAAAAATATTTATCCCAAGCTTGATTGGCGACTCTGGATTTCAATTCACATTATGTTCCAAATGAAATCAATTGGAGTGCCTTTAATACACAAGATACACTGTACGTACTGTCTACTATTGTGCAGTTACCCATTTCTTGTGTCATTTACCTGTTATCAACAGGGGCATTGGCACGAACCAATTCAACATGTGGTCGTGTGTGTTGCAAGGTGGGCTTGGTCTCCACGTTACATAAGAGGCAGTTTCTTGACCGCCTCCCCTCCATTAACTCTTGGGCCGCCATTTGCGGCGATTGACACCCCATCCGTTTTGCTTGGGAGGGCTGAAGGCGATTGTTCACGGCCATACGTTAATTTCAGGTTTTCTTTTAATACCTGGCCAGATGCATTCTGGGCTGGCAGTGAATGAGTTAACTCATCGTCGAATCTCAGTTTTTGGTCTAGTTTTGCGAATAGTCACTTTTGAAATGACAGGGATTTCCACGGAGGGTGCCGACAATTTGACAGACACGCCCATTTTGATGGTGCGGAGAAAGTTGTGGCGAGTCTACAAAGCAGAAGGACAGGATCCACGTGAAAACAAATATCTGACATAGCTGAAATTTCTTCTGCCGTAGTTTTTAATCGCACCTGTCGTTAGTGACTATGAAATCAAAACGCAATGAGTGGAATTGATATCCTGACCCACACTTAATTTAATTTCAGAAGTTGATGTTCAGAATTCTTTGGTCTTTTCAGGACCAACAGATAATCGGAATGCACCGAATGATGTCACCTAAAGGTGCGCGATACGGGAATTTTGCAGGATCTTATCCTCACATTGGCAGGGCGAACCGTCTTGAAACGTAAAGGCTAGCTGACTGATTTGGTTTTGTTTTCACTCTAGCATAGTCGTAATGAGTTAAGGTCACCTATGTACTAAAATTTGTTTGCAATCTTGTTTTGTTGCTGCACAAGTGCTTTGTTGAAATCACCCTTTTTATATGGTTATAATTTTGCGACTGTTCAATTCAAATTGGTTGGAAAAAAGATATTTGTATTTATTACTTTCCCCCCCTACTTAATACATTTCTTGGGTATCAGATCAGGACTCGATATTGGCAGATTCTCAAAATCTGGTGACGTGGACTCATAGTCACATGCAAAAAATATGTGATTGGGACCCCCCAATTTTTTTTTGTATCCCCCACATGCGTTCTGTACAATGACATGGAATAGTTATTTTCAGGAAACTAAAATAACTTTTGAATGAGAATTGTGTTGTATGGTTTTACACATGTTCGTTCAGCCTTACAATAGGTCTCTTTATGTTTATGTACTTACATGATGTACATACAGATTTGTTATTTGAGATTCTATTAGGTTTCATACCTTTAGCTCACAGGCAAATTGGGGCATTTGGTGAAAGGCATTGCGGCCCCCTACTTGATATCAGAGTTTATCGTTAGCATGCATGTTCTTGCAAAGTGGTTACCCTGGACATTTTTTTTAAATTACGCCTCGTCATGACGGTTTCCTGGACTGATGCGTTAGCTCATTTAAATGAGCGATGGTAATAACTTGATTGAAAGTTAAATACTAGCAATTCCAAGCAATGGGCCTGGGACACGGGTGAGTTCATAACCGCTAAAGATTTTAAACCAACGATCGATTCACCGTAAATTAAATCAAATATCAGTCACTAGTTGCTGTTTGTACTACATTCAACTATTACAAAATCCTGCAATGTGTAATTCATAACATTGGTTGATTTAGCCAATCTTTGCTCAATTCACAGTTAGCTTCAAATGGTTGCGACCCACAGTGCAGGGGTTTTTGCATGTTTTTACATCTTATGGTTTTATTTAGATGCTATGAGAGTATTTGTCAAGCTTCAGTTGTAGACCGATGCACTGCAGACATATTTCCTGTTGGACATAGCAATGTAGACAAAGGTCTTCCTGGAGATATTTCTTTATTTGTGCAGCGCTGGAGCGAACAGGAAGATGGGAGAGACATAGCAGGGTTGACATTGTGACATGAGGTCATCAGTCATATTTCAGAGCATGATGTTATGAGTAGAGTCACAATTTGCAGCAACCAGATGAGCCACTAAAATACCCGTGTGACAAACGCTGTCATGGTCTCATCATGTGCTTGGCAACCACCATTTTTTTTTCATGAATGGAGAGGGCACATTGCGTATTTGCTGTTGCCACACTAAAGACTGGCAAAATCCAACATTTTAAAATGTAATCAAATTGAAAGAAAAATATCAAATCAAAGAACCTAATCTTTCTAATCACCGCATCCATCAGAAGAATCCTGTTTATCTCGTTTGTGGCCTTGCAGCCTGTAGTTGTCCCAGCATACAAATGTCTTTTTTTTTTCTCGTCGCAATTGCACCACGGTCAAATAATTTGTTTGGCGTTTGTTGGTTTTGATGTCATCATGTCAAGTTATACCTTCCATCTTTGATTCTGTCTTTTAGGGGCTGGTGAGTCAGGAAAGAGCACAATTGTGAAACAGATGAGGATCCTCCACGTCAACGGCTTCAATGCAGAGTGAGTAGAATATCTGTACTTAGTACGTACGTTTACAGGAGCAGACGGGGGGTTTGCATCCTTTGCGTCCCACTGCCTGACCTTGAATCATGCTTGGCGTCATTCTCTCACCCTTTTTTTATAATTCCACACCTAAGATCTCATTTCTGTTGGGCCTCAGCAGGTTGACATTATTACCTAATAATAGAATAACAGCACCTATTCAGTTGAACATGTTTCTTAGAAGAACGAGGCGTCACATGTTGCCCCAAGATGATGGAGACCAAAGGGGGCACAGTGGCCCATCTTAGCATCACTTGTTTTTCTTAGAAAGTCCGCTCACAAAGGACCCGATTTACTAAGATTCCAAAATGGTTTGTGTGTTGTTGATAGGCTTCCTGCTTTTATGTGCTGAAATTGTGATCTTTGACAAAAATCATAACGATAGTGGCACAAGGTTACAGCATCACTATGTGTAATACGTTTGCACGCATTAGTGATAACAGTTTAAAATCGTGTAGATGGTCATATTTAAAAAGATGGTTTTGCACTCTAGGTAAATTTAAGATTTTATGGAACTGCATGTGCAAATGTTCAAGTTTATTTAGTCTTTTTTCTCTCAATTCACATGACTGGTACAACACTTCATTCTAGAACATCAATAAAGTCAAAATTGTTTGGGTGGTCATTATGATATTTTCAGTGTCACAAAGTTCATGCTCATGTGGTTCACAGGCCTCTTTTATGCTTCACTGTAGTCATTCTATCTACCAGCATTATGCTGGAACTGGTGATGTAGTGTACCACTACATGCCCATGTTGTTAAATTATGGCTGAATAATTTGCACTGACTTTACTCACTTTTTTAAAAAATAGCTTTGAGTAATAAGTACAAAAAAAGTTTAACAAAGGCATCTTTTGGAAGATTGTAGATGAAAATGTGCACCTGAGGCTTGAAAAAGCGTATGACCCAGCACATGACTGTAGCACAACACTGTAGGCTGTGTGTGAGGATAACTGCATGAGCCTGTGTGACTCTTAATTAACCAAACACACAAATGCAAGAAAGACCATCATAGTATACGTGATGTTCCTTTGATTAGCTGCTCGATTTCTTGGTTTCATGGTTCCCACGGCTGATTCTTGATATATATATATATATATATATATACAGTGGTACCTCGAGATACGAGCTTAATCCGTTCCGTGACTGAGCTCGTATGACAAGTTACTCGTAACTCGAGGTAAAGTTTCCCATTGAAATGAATGGGAAACAAATTAATTCGTTCCAACTCTCTGAAAAAAACACCAGAAACAGGATATTGGATTGAAAAAAAAGTTTTATTTCTTATAATTCGCCATATATTGACAAAGTAATAAATAACGAGTGGTTTAATAGAAATAAAGTGTTTAATCTAACTAAAATTGGGCAGATTTCGCCGAGGGGAGAGGGGCACAAAAGGGGCGGGGGGCTTCGTTTTTTTTCTTCCACAAAACGCACTCGTAAACGGAACAAACACTCCACCCTCACGTTCGCTATCGATGGGCTGTTTGCTGTCGTACTATTCCCTTCAAAATATTCCGAAAATGATGCACACAAATGTCCTCACAATCGAATAACGCACGACGAGCAGCAGTCTTTTATCAGCGATCGCGCCGCTGCTCATGTTGTTGTTGTTGTTGGGCCACCTCAGGCGCTTGAGGATTACCCTCAGCAGCGCTAGAGCTGTCACTGGAACGCGGATTAGTTCATCCAGGGGGTAGCCGGAGGTGTGGGGCAGTGCGAATATCTCCGGCTGGATGAAAAACGTTGGGCGCCACGTTCCTGGGTGGCAGCTCTGGGTGGTTTTGTTGGATTCGCATGGGAGCTTCGGGCCGCTGGCTAGCGGCTCCTTTTAGCTTGTAGCATCTGTGTTCGCATCCCCTCGAACGGCGCCTAATGCCATTGCCTGTCGGCGTTGTGCGCACGAGTATACTTCATTACCCAGAAAGCCCTCTTTTCACCGCGCATGCGCGTTGTGCGTTTCCTGGTCTGAATAGCTCATCCGGTGCTCGTAAATATTGTTATACACGAAAGATATGCCAAAAAAAATGCCATGGCAACCTGGCTTGGTCGCATCACGAAACTTTGACCGCATCACGGGCGAATTATTCGATCGAAATTTCCCCCGTAAGACGAGCATTCCGTATGACGAACGGTCTTATGACGAGGTACCACTGTATATGGTTAATGGGGCATACATGCATGCGTGTACATTTTTCCTCTTTTTTTTAATCCTCAAACACTCATTTGACGTCAAAGTCAACGCTGTTGTACAACTCACACTTTGAAATTGTTGTTCAGAGGCGCAACAATGTGTGCTCGTCTGCAGCATTGCGGTGACATTTCCAATAATGTCTGATATCATCATTTTAATACAGTGCAACTCCTGCAATATTTGAAAATTCTTCTCTCCAGCAAAATATACCGCTAATATCAGCAACGGTATTATAATGCATAGCCTGAATGCAAATGTAATGTCGGGTACCATGCGAATCTGCGTGTTACACGCGGCGCTAATGACGCACATGGAGAATCGCTACGACGTAGGGAATGTACCTTAAAGCAATCGCTAATATCCTTGATTATGTGGATTTAAATGATAAGGAATCTTTTTTTAAAGTGAAAGAAAAGGTGATTTCAGTTTTCCCATTTTAACAGCCAAGAAAAACTTATACGAAAGCCACTATTTAAGTAGGTGAAATAGCCACGGTCAGACATTTTCAATTACCAGTCTATTTTAGCCAATTGAATGCAAGCATCTTAGATTGTCCCGCCTACTCCTCGCGGATTGGCTGTCCACCGTGCTGCTCACGGCTATCGGAGAAAGATTTTATTAGCCCGGGAATATGGGTCACTGGATGGAAATATGCTCTAAAAGTAGTAAGTTGGAGTCACAAAGGAAGTAATTTACTTGTGAATGCCTCGTCAATTAATATCGGCCTAATATTTGGCATGTGTAGAAAATAATTGTCTTCTTCCGACAGATGGCATTCAATTATACTTCAGCAAATGATGTCATTGATGTTGCAAAATTGACATTGTTTCAACAAATGTCTTTGCTATGGGATTTGGACACCTTTTGATATCTGTCACAAGCATACGTTGACAAAATAAACGCAGTAATGTTTTGTCCTAAGAGACACAAGTTGAAATTTAAAGGCTGAATCTCTCCAGTTGTCTTTATTGGAAATATTTTTCTTTGAGAGAGGGTACAAATGTCTTATACCAGAGCGCTATCCTTCAAAACATGCGCACAAAAGTCCTCTGGCTCTTTGGCCAGTGACGAGCTGTTTAACCTTCCCTTGTGAAAGACAAACTCAGTTGAGTACATGTCATGGTAACGTTTAGCTCGACTTGTTTTATTACCACCACTATGTTTTTGGTGAGCAACATTTTTTCTGCAATATACATATTTCTCCCCAAAATGTCTACATTTGTCTTTGACTTTGGGACACCAGTCATGTGTAAGTTGTCCACAAAATAAAACAATGATTTCAAAACTAGTAGATGGCACACTTGGTAACATAACCGGTTGGTCTACAATACATGTTTTACTCCTCCGCTCGATGCCAGTTGCTAGGATTATTAACATTTTAAGATAAAGAAGCTATTTTCTGTACAGTATGACCACCAGGAGAGGAAAAAACTTTGACTGAGAATGAAGTTGTGTTACCAAGTCAAAAACATAAGAACCAGGCTCTGAGGATTGAGACCTATTCTGTATATCCCTTCAATATACCTACCAAATCTAATTTCTATTCAGTCTTATGGAGGGCTAGTCATTTTATTTAGTGTCTTCACTTAAAAGAACAAAGTGGACGACTTTGATTCCTCCCTGTAGGCAGTCTAAAAAGTGAATCGTAATATAACATAAACAAATTTAAATGAACTTGGATTACGATGCAGACACACTCAAAAATAAATTTAATCTAACCTTACACTAAACTCTATTCTAATTTTGTTTTACATTATTATACCATTCTTCCGGCCGGGTTGGCTCTGTTTGCCCCGCCTCCAACCTGACTTTTAGTATCGATGGGCTGTTTGCTGTTGTATTCCCTTAAAAATATTCCGAAAATGATGCACACAAATTTCCTCACAATAGGATAACGCATGACCACTTGCCAACAAGAAGTAGACTTGAATTAGCGATCGCTCTGCCAGCAGGGGCTAACAGGCTAAGGGGGAAAAAAACACAAAAAAATGCAACGCTCCGCCCAGTGCTCGCAGAGACATTACAAAGAGGGAGTTGCGACCAGAAATATTACACGAGGAGTTGCGGAGCCAGTGCCCCTGATGTTTTTATGAGCAGCCAACGAGAAGTAATATATACCTCGTATTAGCGATCGCTCCGGCATTCGTGCTGTTTGACGGAAAAAAACACAGAAAAAAATGCAACGCTCCGCCCAGTGTTTGTAGATATCTGTAATACACGAAAGAGATGCGGCAAAAAAGACAGTGCGCTACAATGATAAAACGCCTCTCATGTCTTGGCCACCTGGCTTTCTCGCATCTCGAATTTTTTCTCGTATCTAGAGATAATTATTTGGTCGAAATTTTACTCTTATCTCTAAATGCTCATATGTAGGGGTGCTCGTACGTCGAGGTACCACTCTACTAACTTTAACATTTGTGTCTGTTTCAGAGAGAAAAAACAAAAAATTCAGGACATAAAGAATAATATCAAAGAAGCCATTGAGGTAAGTAGTCAGCAGCGACTGAAAGTATTACGCAAACACTGTACTCATTCAACTGGGACGAATTGTGCTTCTCTTACACATTGGACTACTATTTGTATTATGTTTATTCTTCTATTCCACTGTAACTTTGCTTTGGTTTCCTGTGTGTTTGTTATGATAGACCATAGTGACGGCAATGAGCACTCTGACGCCACCGGTGCAGTTGGCCTGTTCGGGCAACCAATGCCGCATTGAATACATCCTCAACCTTGTCAATCAGAAGGATTTTGAATTTCCAGCGGTGGGTATCGTGTCACATTGCACTCATAATCACAACAAAAATTATATTGTTCTCAGGGATGCACCGAAAACTTTTAGTTGAACATTTTTAAATGGAAAGGTGATTAATGTTGTATCCTAGTATATTTGTTTTCGATCTGAAACCATTTTTTATGCAATTACAGGGCTGAAACAGAACGTAATGATAAAGTAAGAAAAAAGCAAATACTGTCAGGCCACCAAGTATTTTATTCTTTAAATTTAAATATTCGCCAAGCTTTTGCCACACGTTGGCTGGTGAGCAAACTCTCTGTTTACGCCGGGCTGGTACTTTCTGGCCAGTGCCTTTTGTGTGCAAGTTAATGGAGGAGGTGCCGGTGCTTGATGGGCTGCTTGTGTGCTTTGAAGCCCCCCACCGGCCTCTCCCCTGCTGCTGATTAGGTGATAGGACATCTTAGGAGGATCTAGGCAAGGAAGATGATCTTTAAAAACCTCCAGACTACTGAGGGACTGTGCGGTAACCTCAGTCTCAGTCTGCAGAAGGTTCTCACCTTGCGGACTTCCTGTGTGTGGCTCCAGTTTTTTTTTACCTAGGTCTACAATGTCTTGTGTGTCTTGCTACTGCAACTAAGAAATTTCCCAAATCCGGGATGAAATAAAGTTCTAATCTAAGTTAAGATTTAAGGAAAAAAATGACCCAACAGAGTTTATGTTGCTTCCTTTAAAGTCATTCCATCAAGTCAGAGCTTGTTCTGTTTGATTGTGACATCTAAAAACAATGACAAAACCTCTGTGGTGCAGGCCTTCAGACTGCCCTTAAATGGGGAAATTTTGCACCCCCAGATTTTCCAACTTTTTAAACAAAAATCACGTCTTCTCTAATATTTTTGGTCCGCCTTTCAATCCAATTGCACAAATGAGCTGTTAAAATATTTCTCAGCGTTCTATAGTTTACAGCTTCTAATCTGATGGGACTTCAAGAATGATTAAATTCCAGGAACAGACCACACATTAATTCCAATATCTCATGCTTGCCATTTAACAAAGTATGTGATTGAATTCTAAAACCTTGTCTTTCATATTGTTGCTGTCAAGTCCGTGCAATGACAATTTCAATTAAGATAGTATTGTTTGATGCAGTAGTTATTAGGTATTTGGGAGAAATACATAGGCTGAGCCATCTGTGGGTTAGACAGAGGATGCTGAAGAGAGGAGGAGAAAGCGAGAAAGAAAGCGGATATTTGAAGATTTGACCCTTTTGAAGGTGTCGATGCTTAGTTAGCCATGAGCATTTTAGCATTTAAATGCGTAGTCAGCCATGAGCATTTTGTGTTCTTGCTAATAACACATGATAGGATTATAAAAGAATTCTGTGTTGTAAAACACATGATCAGTCTGCCGTTATGACATTGTGGTCTAAAAAAAAAAGAAGGGCCCATGCGTTTGGTAATCTTTTAATTTTTATTTAGAGGAAAAAAATAACTAAATCCCAAAATGTAAAAGATATTACAGGGCACAAGACGGCGTTTACACAGTGAATGTTCCATTCAGCTCTTGTCGTGGATTGCACTGGTTTTAAAAATCTAGTTATGAACCAGGAAGTGATCTTCTGTAATCAGTCAAGTGTAACTTTTAGCTTTTTGAACCATATTTCTAAATGTTGCACATGGGAGACAAAATATGCACAATTCTATACACATTTTTATGGGGTGGTGTTGCTGTAAAATAATTTTCTTTGCGTTCGCAAAAAGTGTTCGACAGATGTTAATCATCTAATTTATACAATGTATAAAGCCAAGTAGGAAGTCAGCAAAGAGTCACGGATTCAGTATATACGTAGCGTTGTCCTTGTTTGATTTTTCTTTGAGTAATCCCACTGCCTCTATTTACATGTGGTAGACGTGTACACAGGGGTCACCCAGGCACAACGTACACGGTGGTGGTGTCAATATTAACTTCTCGATCCTGGCCACTTTTCCTTTCTCTTTGATTTGAGTGAGCTTGTTTGACAGTGGATAGTAGATTCCTTAGACTTTGAATGGCTAGTTGGCCAATTGTTTCAACTCCAAAGGACAGTACAATTATGTTATTTAATGTTTTTGTTATTTCAAGATTTCCTCGGGATGTGATTGTTTTATAACTCCAATGTCTTGTCTATAGTATAATATAGTATAAAAATGGCCAGATATACAGCGTATTTGCTTATATATATGTTATTTTTACTTAGGTCTACAATGTCTTGTCTGTCCCTATTCTGTCGCTTTTTAATATTTGTCTTGATTTGCTCTCCCTCCACAGGAGTTTTATGACCATGCAAAAACACTGTGGCAAGATGAGGGCGTCAAGGTGTGCTTTGAGAGATCCAACGAGTACCAACTCATCGACTGTGCACAATAGTAAGTAGCCACATGTTTATATGCCAATGGACTCCCACTTACTATCATCACACTTTTAGGGAATATTGTTTGATTATTATGGCAATATAAGTCAATGGCATTTTCAAATGATACTGAAAAGTCAAATTATTCAGCTTACCAGTGTATGCTTCAGTGCCATATCTTCATCTTCAAGGCATTAAGGTGTAATTATCTCGCTTCCGTGCCTTTTCTGGTTTGCAAATTCACCTTTTTGTAGTTTTTATGCTGGTCCCATAATTCTTTTAGCCTGCACCACATTTGTCAAAGTGGCGGCCCGGGGGCCAAATCTGGCCCGCCGCATCATTTTGTGTGGCCCGGCAAAGTAAATCATGAGTGCCAACTTTCTGTTTTAGGATTAAGATAAAATAAAGAGTATAGATGTATATTAAATTTCCTGATTTCACCCCTTTTAAATCAATAATTGTAATTTTTTAATCATTTTTTTCTGTGTTTTTAGTTCAAAAATCATTTTGTAAAATCTAAAAATATATTTAAAAAAAGCTAAAATAAACATTGTTTTAGATCTATAAAAACTGAATATTCAGGGTTTTTAATCCAGTTCTTTTAATCCATTTATTAAAAAAATAAATCTAAATATTATATCTAAAATGGTCCGGCCCACATGAAATCGAGTTGACGTTAACGCGGCCCACGAACCAACCCGAGTCTGACACCCCTGGCCAACACGATAGCCAAAGTAGAGCTTGGCTAATGGGAAAAGTAGTCATTCATATTAAAGGCATACGGCATGTTTTAGTAATGCACCTTAACTGTTCAACGATCTTTGTGTCAAGGAAGAGTTTAACACGGGTTTCTTTGGGAAGGTACAGTCTTTGTTGGATGGTTTACCTAGATTGTAAATCACATATATTATTAATTGCATGTGTTTTTGCTGTCAGCGGTTGCATAAAAGATGATGCTACCAAACGACAAGATCATTGTGTCAGGTGACATGTCAGGCTCTTGCAGGATTTGACTCTTTGCTGACACCTACTGACAAAATGAAGATTGGTGCTTTCTCGATGGTAGTAGGCGTTATGAATCAGCATGTTTACCTATAAAACACCTGTTGCATTTTACCCTTACAGTCCCCAGAATTCAGCAGCTGGAAGTGAAAAACGATTGATTTCTGACTGTTCAACGCTTGGATTTTTCCTGCTCGTGTTCTCTTTCTATACACCACCATCATGTCGTCTTGGTCTCATTTGTCTTTGTGACGATGGGGAAGCTTGAGCTTGAGATTTTTACCATTGTTCAACCATCGCAATATCATAGTGCAACCTTGCTTTATGTAACTGCACCGTACGGAAGCAAACATGGCCGAGGCTGAGTCATCTGTGGGCTAGAGGATGCTGAAGAGAGGAGGAGAAAGAGAGAAAGCTGATATTTGAAGATTTGACCCTTTGAAGGTGTCAATGCTTTTCAGTGAGCCTTGTTAAAAATATGCATCTGAATTAGCGCTGCTTCTTCTTCTTGGTTTTGCCTGTTAATGATCAATAAGTAGATGGCATGGAGATCCCTCCCTCCCCCGTGGTCGTGGGGATGGTGCAGTCCAGAGTCTTGATCTCTCCCTCCCTCTTTGCTGTGAGGTCCAGAACAAAAGCCAGCGTTTACTCTCCTCTTCCTCACTTGTCTGTCCGTCTCTCTTTCCTGGAGTCGCTCCAGTCTCACCAGATTGGGAGCTGATAGACTATTAATAGCACTTGTGCTCTGGTCTCTATGGTAACTGTGCCGGAGGCTGCGGCACAGGGAAGCTATTTTTGAAATGTGCTCAGTAATGTCAGACAAATGCCGCCATGCTTCTGTCACTCTATCACTCGCAGCATGTCATTGCTCCGCATTTCCTCTTAACAACTTTTCCCACCGCCATAGCTTCCATAAATAAGTCCATCTTGGTTACTATATTAAACAGCGCGGATCGGTTCGCTATCAACCAAAGGTTGTTTTTCCTCCTAAAGCCTAAAACTATTGTTTATTTAGACTTTGACTTTTCACGTGGGGGGAAAAAGCCTTTCAAAACATACATGTTAAAAAAAGTCACTTTTATTGACTTACTTAGCACTTTCACAACAGCCGCAACTGGACCGAAGGGCTTTAGTCAAGATTTATAGATTACATTTTTTTTTCTGTTGCTCTTCTTTCAACAACCGGGCTAGGGGAAAACTCGACAGAATAAAAGGAAAGAAATAAACCTCCTTTTTAGTGAATTATTATAGGAGAGAGATGGCGGTAATTACAACTCTGATGTTTGGCCTTTTTTTTTGTCTCTCCGTTCAGCTTCCTCGACAAGATTGACATTGTGAAGCAGAACGACTACACCCCAACAGATCAGGTGGGTTTACATTCAACACTTGTTGGAAAAGTTGCTTTGTGCAAATGTTCAATTTTCTCTGACCTATTTGATTGGGTTTTGAATGTGGTTTATTTGAAATCGTTTTACAGGATTTATTACGGTGCAGAGTGCTGACTTCAGGCATCTTTGAAACAAGATTTCAAGTGGATAAAGTTAATTTCCAGTAAGTCAAAAGCATAAATCCACCAATGCTTTAACATTTGTCACCTGTGAAATGAGCTCAATCAAAAAATAGCATCCACATTTTCCTGGAAATTCCCCAAAAGCCCTCATGTTTCCTTTTTTGATTGACAGCATGTTTGACGTCGGCGGTCAGCGGGATGAACGACGAAAATGGATCCAGTGCTTTAACGGTAACGTGTCGCCGCTATATTACTTTAAGCCAGTGTTTCCCAATATTTTTGGGCTGCGGTACACTTTTTGCATCGAAAAAAAATGTCAAGGCACCCCACCCGCTGAAAATTTTCTAATTTTAAACTATATTGCCTATTTTAACAAAATAAAGTCGTTCTCATCAAAGTTTTATCAACAAGGACCATATAAACCAAAAACCATTCCAAAATCTAAAAACATTTTTTACACCGACCTAATGTCACCAAAAGTTGATGTCTACAGACCCCGAACAATTTCCGGTTGATGCCATGTACAAATAAGTAATGTCACGTTTTTAATCTCATCATTGAATGACTTTTACTCCCAATATTTCTTAAATCTCCTAATATGGCGTGAAAAGCAATGTTGTGCTCACACAGACTTCACTTGGCCAAAAGTTGATGCCCTTGAAACGAACAACTTCCGTTTCACGTAATGTAAAAACAAGAGAACAACTTCAATCTCGTAACATTACGACTTTTTTTACTCCCAATATTGCTTCAATCTCCTCACATTATGCAAAGAGAAGTTTTGCGGTCACAATCTTAACGTCAACAAAAGTTGAAGCCCGCGAAACAACTTGCATTTCACGTTACATAAAAATAAGCAACAAAATACACATAAATTTCAGCATTTTACAATTTGAATCTTGTAGTAGTGTCATGTTCGTACCATTTCAATTTGAATCTCATAGTAGTTGTATTTTTAATCAGGTAAAATTAAGATTTTTCTCTCGGAATATTACATTTTATGAATCCTGACCATCGCTCTCGACACAGTGGTTGGGAAACAATGCTTTAAGCCAGGGCTCGGGAACCTTTTTGACGGAGAGAGCCGTAAACAATACATATTTTCAAATGTTATCCCTTGAGAGCCATTCTCCAAATTTAAAAGTAAAAATACACGAAAAGATGCGCTATTTGTAGTAATGTCACCACTTTTAAAGTACAAAGTTCAGTGGGATCTTTTGACAACATTGTCGCGCTGTTGCTAATCAATGATAATCAATGGGAGTATGCATGCAGAAGAATCTAATGGAAAAAAAAAAAATTCAAGCTGCACTAGAGGTAGTGTCGATGCCACAATGCTCACGTAACGCTCCTATTGATGCATTCAGGACTGAGCTCTCTCAACAGCGGTTCCCATATTTGACCTCACAGTTTAGCAGAGAGCCATATGCACCTATCAAAAGAGCCACAGGTTCCCTACCCCTGCTTTAAGCTTTAAGTGTCTGTTACTTAGCCATATTTTGCGACTTTGTCTCTCTCGGCAGACGTGACGGCTATCATTTTCGTGGTGGCGAGTAGCAGTTACAACATGGTGATCAGAGAGGACAATCACACAAACCGTTTACAGGAGGCTCTCAACCTCTTCAAGAACATCTGGAACAACAGGTGACGAATCAAACTCAAATTCTTGAGCTTTGTTGCCTCGTTGTGTAACCCAAAGTGTTGTGTTCTCTTCAGGTGGCTGCGGACCATTTCTGTTATCTTGTTCTTAAATAAACAGGACCTCCTGGCAGAGAAAGTGCTGGCCGGGAAGTCCAAAATTGAGGAATACTTTCCAGAATTTGCTCGCTACACTACACCTGACGACGGTAAGCCGTGGCAGCCCTTGTTCAGAGCTTCTCTTTAAAAAAAAATGGACATTGGTGTGAGAGAAAGAAAGTCTGTCTGTTTTTCCCGATATTTCGGTGCTTTTCTGATCCACTTCTGAGGTCTTTTCTATTCTTGCAGCGACCCCGGAGCCTGCAGAAGATCCTCGTGTCACAAGGGCAAAGTACTTTATACGAGATGAATTCCTGGTAAGTGCTAATGAGTCTTATTCTTTTCATATTTTAGTCAGCCAGTGTTTCATCAATGGCCTGACTATTCATTTCAAATAAAAAACAAAACAGGTTCACAACGGCAAATTGTCTAAGGGCGGTTTCAGTGAAATTTGCTGTTGATTTTCTTTTCTTCGCAAGTAAGGTGAAGCAATCGGTCTTGGCCGTAACCAATAGAGGGCGCTGTTGGCGTAGTTTTACTAGTAAGCAGAAGCGTCCGAGTTAAAATAACAATGCTTGGAGATGATTGCTTTCTTTCCCACTATATTCGCATTAATAAGGTTGATAATCACATACAATTTGCCCTATGTTCCCATATCTTTCTCGGATTTAATTGAACTGGTGAACTGAATGATATGTGGAGTTGAACGGGTATAACTTGGAATCATAAACTTTGAGACCATTTCACTCTGCGCAGAGGATCAGCACCGCGAGCGGAGACGGACGGCATTACTGCTACCCTCACTTCACCTGCGCCGTGGACACGGAAAACATCCGCCGCGTCTTCAACGACTGTCGAGACATCATCCAGAGGATGCACCTGCGGCAGTACGAGCTCTTGTGATGGGACGGCAAAAGTGAACAAACATTGGGAACACTGGGAGTCTTTGAACTCTTCCACAGACATGCCAAAAAGACTATTGGACGCAGACACCGTACACCAAGCCCACTTGCCCTCGCTGCTAACTCCATTCCGATGGACGTTTCTGAGGGAGTCCAGCGTGAAAAAGCCAGACTCGCTTTGGCCCGCACGATCCAGACTGAAATTCGCATTACATTTGGAGCGCAGCTATTTTGGTGGAGCACGTCAAACGCCGTGCTCGGGATTTCAGTCAAAACGGCACAAGTGAGCACGGCGACACACACAATCACACTTCAGTCCTTCCTATCACATATGCAAATTGCCATACTCAAAAGTGACATTTGTTCATGCACACGCACATGCACGCACGCAACAATCACAGATGGATCAAATCTAAATTTACTGGATTGCTAAAGAAATCCAAGAATTATTCCGCCACGTGGCCTCTTCGTCTCAGAGCCACTGATTATTTTTTTTGCTTTGAGATTAAACTTATTGGAGCCCAGTTACAGATCGGACAGACGTCGAACAAGCAAAAGAGGTGTTTTGTTTTTTCGATCCTACCCGCAAATGGGACGGGTGGGGGGTTCCCTTCCCAGCTCTTGCCGGAACTTGAAACTAACACGCGGGACGACCACGGAGATTGCGATATGTTTGAGTTGAAGACTTGTGCGGGACTTGGCAAACAGGGCAAAACGCATCCAATACAGTATCTAAGAGAGAAATGTCTTTTGTCTTTTTTTTCTTACTTTCGGAGGTCCGCGTGGACTCGTGTGCCATTGTGCCCTATGTGCGCTCTTTTTTTCCCCATCCCCCCTTTCACTTTTCCTCTCCTTGCCCCTAACCACCATTTTTCCTCCTTTGACTTGGTCTGCACTATAGAGGGGGAAAAAAAGAATCTATCTGAAATTTCAAGTGAGAAAATAGCAAAAACAAACAGGACAACCTCCCTCCCCGGTCATTTTCTCTCTCGCTCTCTGTCTATTTTACTTTACTGCTGAACTATTATTCTTGTACAGACTGTAAAATGTATTATTTTGTACAACTTTATTGAGGAAAAAAAGAACTTTTAGAAGATCCTGTGCCTTGATCACGACTGTACGTGTGTAATGAGCTAAAGTGTCATACTGCGCTGTATAGCTTGGCCAATTAATAGCGCCCCCTTCGCATCACCACTTCCTTCCTTTTCTTTATCTTCATCCCCCAGCTCTCTCTCTCTCTTTCTCTCTCTTGGATCTCGGGGGACGCACATTTGTAGCTTTTTCTACGTTCCTTTTCTCGTCATATTTTCCTCCCCTTCTTGATGATTTCAACTTTTCTTTTTAGATCCATATAACCCTTGAAACAATGAATGAATATATGTCATGTATATGGGTTTTGAAAACAAAACAAAAGTATTTTATTAGGAATCCAATAACAAATTGTGCACTTAACAGTGTGCGTCTTGCTTCTGAGATAAATGCCTTGGGCGGAAGTTGTGTTCTTTTGTCACCTCGCATTTTGGATGGTTTAAAAGGGAAAAGGAACCAATGCGAGATATTGCCTTGTTTTTACACGAGTCCCATTCTTTTGCTAGCAAAATATCTCCCCCGACAAAAAAAAGACCAAAAGTCATTTTCACTTCATTTGTGGCAAAGAAGGGGAAGGGAGGGGCGGCCGGTCCTTCTTCCTGGCCTGGCCTGCACATCAGATTCATCTCTCATTTTATGTATGTGTCCTTTATGAGTCTTCTGAACCCAGCGCTCTTGAGAAATAAAGATTTTTTGGGGGGTGAAGACAGCAACCGGGCCTGTCCTTGCTCATGTACAACAACAACACAACATTTGGCATGTGTAAACAACATGTCGGTATTCCTTCATTTGCGTGAGAACATGGAATTTCCTGTTATTCCTTTCATCGCTTCCAATCTGATACAATGAGGCTGAAGGTGGTTCAATGAATTTGTGGCTGGTGGATTGATGTGAAGCTCATGGTGTGGATATTGAAGTGCAGGAATCATTTGGACGTCTCTCGCTGTCAATGGTAGCCAGTGAATAGATAGCATTAAGTTCCTGCCGGCACAACCCTTTCTGGCACGGAAAGATTTGCATTCAAAACCAGTCCTCCCAGTTTACATAATTTGACGATTCATCGCCAATTGCGTACAATGAGTTTATTTTTATTCATTTTCATTTCACTCAGCTTTTAACAATGCATTATTTTTTTAAAGTTTGTATAATTTAATATATTTTAATACGATAACACTAATTCATTTTTTTTTCAACGTTAGAATAGCTGACCCGCCTGTCCGTGAAGGTTACAATAAAGTTTATGAGTTTGAACAATAATTATATGTCGTCCTTGCAGCGTATTAAATCGTGAAAAATAGGTTGTACATGATTTATAAACCATAGTATATACTCATTTTATTCAAGCGATTTAAGAAAAGGAATTGAGATGGAAACGAACGTTTCGATCTTTTTGCAGGTATATAAAGAAAGTTCTTGAATAAAATCGGATTTAATACCGGAAGTCCCGCCCACTTGACTAGCCCATGTCGTCCCGCCCTTCGCTGCTCTTCTAGCATAGTGAGCAAGTTAGCTTCCAGCAGCTGTCGGTGGCAGAAGGACACGCTTCATATTGCATATCCCAAGTCGTCGTCGTCAACGTCCTCGACTTTCACTGCTCGAACTCCAAGGAAACCGCGGACGTGGACCTTGTTGTCTCCCGCCTCTCCTCTCCCGGCCACCTGTGAACCGAACCGTCGCCGCCCCGAGCAAAGAAGAAGCTCTGGGACATGGCCGGATCACAACAAGTCCTGGTGCTCGAGCCGCAATATGAACTGAAATTCCGAGGTATATACCTTGTCCCCGCTCGTTTTCGTTTGTCGCCGCGTTGCATATCAATGGCGTAAACGTTTGGACTGTTGTCACGTTTGCAGGCCAGCGGCGCCCCGCGTTACCGTCTCGGTTGACTATTTGGAAAGGCAAATATTGGCATTGCGGGCCTGCCGTCCACAACATTGCTTTCGAGCTCTTGTCGTAACTATATGCTAATTTGCTAACTACATGCTAATTTGCTAACTAAATGCTAATTTGCGAATTCACTTCCCGTATTCATTCGAGTATAGCGCGCCAATTTTTGTACCCAAAAACAAGTAAAGTTCAGGTGCCCGTTATACACGAATCCCGGTAAAACACTGCCCTCCGCCGGTGAAAAAGTCCCCTAGGCAGCCGTTAAATTGAGAGACGTAAGACCTGTCTTTGTCCGCCAGATGGGGCGCGAGAGCCCGTTCTATTGGCCGGTGCTCACACTTGATAAAAATAACTCAAGAATGGAATCAATTGTTTGGTGAATCTGATGATGATGATGAACATTTTTAAATATTATGGTGATGAATTAGACTTTAAGGATTTGAAATAGTACATTCTATTTGAGAATTGTGTTCATACCGGTAGTTTGTTTTACCAGGTTTCCATACCATATGTTGTGAATAAATGTTTTCTCATGGCCGCATGTGTTCAGCATTTGCCAGTTACCAGTACCAGTAAAATCCTTGGTGTGAGCTGAGTAAAAGTGGGAAAAAAATGTATACCAATTTTTAGTCACAAATTATGGGTGAGCTTTATACACGTGTGCACGTTGTATTCGAATAAATGCGGTAGTTCTCAGAGACTTAAAAGTGTTAAAAGTGGCGAATTAGGAATTTGAATGTAATTGGTTGCTAACGACGGACATAGACGTCCATTCTATCCTGACTAATCCTGTCATTTCGTCCTCAGGACCTTTCACAGACGTTGTCACCACATATTTGAAGCTCACCAACCCCACGTCACATGATGTGTGTTTTAAAATCAAGACAAACATGCCTCGCCGTTATTGCGTTCGCCCCAACGGCGGTATCATCGATGCCGGAGCCTCCATCAGTGTTTTGGGTCAGTATTTGGGGTTTCCCTGATGGTGAGACTAGGGCTGCCACAAACCAGGGTTTTTATCAATTACCGATTACTGGTATGTTTCATTTCAGCTGGATATGTGCATTGGAACCAAAAATAGGAGCTGTGAAAAGTTCCACTACAAATATACTATGTAAATAAATTGTTGTTTCCCAGTAGCAGATGCTTGCAAATATCTCATTTTGGTAAATTACCAAGATCAAGGATGAAAGTAGAGATTTTGTGTCTGATTTCTTTTTATTTCCTTTACTTTTTGGAATTAAATGAAAGAATAAAAGTAGAATATTTACTATTTTTTATATTTACATATTCAAATATTTTCTGAAATAAATACATATTTAAATAAATAAAATAAGAACATTAGCTGTTTTTTTTATTTAAAATATTAACATATTTAAAATGGAAGAAAAAAAATAGAATCGCTACGATTTCTTCCCTTTTTGATTAAAACAAGTTCAAAATGTTTGAGTGCGGTGGACGGAATATTTCATGAAATATGTATGAATTGGTCCATTCAACGGGGCGCAGCTGTATGCTATATTTTTGCCATGTTTGTGTAGCTTATGTATCATTTTTTTGAAATGAACTCTTGAATTAATTACTGTTAAGTACTGTTTTATTGAGATGCACTTCTACTTGAAAAGGCTAGTGACATCCACCATGTATTTTTCTACAAAATTTAGCAGGAGCTCCAATTACATACCTGTCAACTTCTGCCGATAACTGCCCTTATAAATGATTATGATTCCCCTTACAAACCCCAAAAAAACCTTACAAACACCGTACGAGTCGTACGGTGTTTGTAAGGTTTTTTTGGGGGTTTGTAAGGGGAATCATAATCATTTATAAGGGAAGTTATCGGCAGAGGTTGACAGGTATGCAATTACTTCAACTTTAACGAAGTTGATACAGTAATCCCTCGAATATCGCGGTTAATGTAGACCAGACATAGCCGCGATAATCAAAAAAATCGCCAAGTAGGGTCACCCCTATTATAACTTTTTTAAAATTATTATTTTTCTTCAGTGCTGAGTCCTAGTAGAAAAAGTGGCTGCCGCTTACGAGTTTTAGCGTGGACTTTCACGTTTTTATGAACTTAAAAAAAAAAAAAAAAATTAAATAATTAATAGCGGGGGGAAATAGTAGTGAATTTGCGCTAATTGAAGACGCGATAATCGAGGGATTACTGTATACAGTATCTGCTGACAAATGATTTCCAGATGTTATTTGAGTAAAGAAGTTGCATTTTGTGTTTTTTTTTTTACAGTCATGCTGCAGCCTTTCGACTACGACCCCAACGAGAAGACAAAACACAGATTCATGGTGTTGTCGATGATTCTCTACGACAGGAATGACATCGAGAGCTCTGTGAGTGTCCACACTGCACAGCCAAATAAAAGAACTGACTATAAGGAGTTTTCAGCTTAACGATGTCCTTGGCCTACCCTGTTTTCACTTCATGGCACCCTTTCCTCGTCCGACATGTAGCTTTTCCTTTTTCGCCCTCCTTTTTTTTTTATTGTGGGCCAAGTGAAAAATAAAGTATCGTCTTCTAGTGGCGTGGTTAGGCAGCCAAATGAAAAGCAATTAGTGTGGAAATGAAGCTTAACCTCATGAAAAGATTGGAAAAATGAGAGATGCAGACAAACGTGGGAAAAGATGTTGACTGCCGTTCAGAACAAAGTTAAACCGCCGTGCAAAAATGCCTACTGTCAAAGCCAAAAGCAGTTTTGCGTTCATTGTAGCGACTACAAGGACAACAACAACAACAACTACTTTGTTAGTTTTCAATCATTTGCAACCGAAAGGATGGAAAACGACTACTGGAAGTCGTAGCTGACAAAAAAGGAAAACAAAACAACAATCTTTGCCTAATAATTTATTCTTTTTTTTTTTCTTTGACAACATCTTTGTCCATCTTGATCTTTTTTTTGTCATTTAAAAAATCTTAAACACAATTGTTTCTACCCGATTCCAATCTTCTAAAAATGTTGCATAGTACAGACATATTTTATTTTTTCTTTTGACAACATCCTCCTAATTTGTTGCTTTTGTGGCCTCAAATTTTAAAAAAATCTTTCTTTTCCGATCTTTTATTTTGTTTTGTTTTTACTCAATTCCGATCTTCTTCCGGCCCAATTTTTGATCCTATCTGGGGACATCCGTAATCGTTATACTCTGGTGCATTTTGTTTTTATCCCACTGTATTAAGTTTATTTAAACTGGCAAGGCTGGCTTTGATTGGATTCCAGCCAATTTCCGATCATGTGATCGGTTCGGGGACATCCCCAATAAGTACTATTCAGCCGTTTAATTTTTTTTAAAAAAGTGTTGATGTTAAGGTGAAAATGTCTATTAAACACTTTTCCGATTGTCAAAATCATGGCCAGTTATTTGATAGTTCAATACTTTCTGTATCTAAAAGTTGGTTATTTCTGGCATTTACCTCAAATTCTCTGCGTCCTGTTGAAGTGTATCATGAAAGATGCTAGTTAATTTGTCCTTTTTTTTCCCCGTTTTATGACCACACCCACAGTGGAAGTACGCCAAGCCGGAGGACCTGATGGATACCAAACTGAGATGTACCCACGAAATGCCTTTCCAAAATCAAGACTGCGAGGTACGTGTCATCCCGTCTGCCATTATCAACTCATCCCTCAGCACAGGGGTGTCCAAACTTTGTTTCTTTGGGGGCAAAGGGAGAAAAATGAAAGGATGCATTTCACTTTTTGGGGGTTAAACAGAGGATTGCCATCGTGCAAAAGAAGATAGGGAATTTATTTTTAACGACGGCTGCCATTGACCGGGATGGAATGGTGCTTGCCAGACAAATTGGATTGGATGTCTTATCGCTGTCGATGGCAGTGAAACATGATCACTCTTTGCCCTTTGAAATGGATTAGATATCGAGAACTGTCAATGTCAGTAAAGGTGTTAAGGGTTGAGAGTACGAAATAATCCAGAGGTATAGGGATATCGCAACATCAAAGTATTAAAAACACACACACACACACACACACACACACACAATCAATCTAACACACAAGTTCATATACAGCCAACTACTGAAATTCTACCCAGTTCCCTACATTGATTTCAACATAGCAGGCAAAAAGTATGCTGTATTTAAGCTTCTTGTGCGGGGCAATTTCAATGATTTCTTTTTTGCTTTGTTTTCATTATTTACACTGGGTCAATAAAACTTGTGGTTTGGACACCCTTGCTTTAGCAGCTTTATCTACGATCAAATGTCTCAGCGATTTTGTTTATTCATTTATATGTAGTATTTTTTGTTTGTTTGCACCTGACATCCATCCACTCGCTCCACTTTTACAGCATGAGGTGGACATCTACCACACTGTGGTGTCCTCTACCTCTTCCCTTAAGGCGGAGCACACCGGATTGCCCAAGTCAGCCGTCACCTGGACGGATGACGGCGAGAGGAAGAACATCATGGAGGAGTACAAGCGACTGCAATTGGATGTGCAGAACCAAAGAGAAGAGAACAAACAGATCCGGGTGAGACATGCACCATCCCTAGATCAGTGTTTCCCCACCGGTCGTTGAGCGGTTAGCGCGTCGTCCTCACAGTTCTCGGGTCGAGGGTTCGATCCTAGATTCCGACCTTGTAGAGTTTGCATGTTCTTCCTATGCTTGCGTGGGTTTTCTTTGGGTACTCCGGGTTTACTCCCACATTCCAAAAACATGCAGGGTAGGCTGGTTGAACACTCTAAATTGTCCCTGGCTACGATTGGTTGTCCTTTGTCTCCTTGTGCCCTGCCAGTGGCTGGCAACCCGATTTTTAACTTTTTTTTAAACCTGAATCTGATCCTCTAAAAAGGTCTATAATGACTCTAAACTTCTCATCTCATCTCATTTTCCGGACTCACTAGGATCGCGGGGGGTGCTGGAGCCTATCCCAGCTGCTTTTGGGCCAGAGGCGGGGGACACTGAATTGGGGGCCAGCCAATCGCAGGGCATAAGGAGACAAAAGGACAACCAATCATATCCCTAGGGGAAATTTAGAGTGATCAATCAGCCTAGCATGCATGTCTTTGGATGTGGGAGGAAACCAGAGTACCCGAAGAAAACCCACGCAGACCCGGGGAGAACATGCAAGCTCAATACAGGTGGGCCGACCTGGATTTGAACCCAGGTCCCCCACAGTGAGGCCGACGCACTAACCGCTCATCCGTGGGCCGGGCCGCCCGACTCTAAACTTTATTATTATTATTTTCTTTTTCTTTCATGACACTCTCACTCGGTCGGCGTGCGGCAGGAGAGTGACGGGTTGCGAAGGAGAAAATTGGCGGGGGCGGTGCCCAGCTCCAATATGGTGGCGTCCAAGGAGCCGGGCCTGAGCAACCGCGTCCTAGCGTTCTGCGTTCTCGTCTTTGTCATGGGAGTCATCATCGGCAAGCTGCTCCTGTAAGCCCACAGGCGGACTGCGCGTCGTCACGGACGGACGGACGGCCAGCCGGTAAGCCCGGGAAGGACGCGAGGACGGACGTCTTCGCGGATTTCCCTTTTCTCTCCCCTTCGTTCTTATAACCTTCGAGGCAATATTGTTCTTGCTTGCCACGGCAGGGCTTCCGGGAAATGTTCGAATGTGTTCTAAGAAAACAAACGGTTCTACGTTGAGTTTTCAACCGTTGGCGCGTGTGAAAGAATCGCCGCATTCAGTTCCGTCGGTCGGCTCCGTCCATTGCTCTCGTTCTCGAAAGAGCTCACGCAGTTCGCAGTCAGTGGCGATGACACTTAAAACAAACACTCTTGTTTCCCGATCATCTACGCGGAGATTAAACGCTAGCAATGTCGACGTTTGTATTCTGGACTTCTGCTTTCTGTACGTTCACGTTTGTCGAGGTTGCCCGCGTGCCCGAAAAGGCACGGGTCCGTTATCTCCGTTCAAAGTTCTCGGGGCTTTCGTCCGGTCTCGGCTACGAAAGCATCGGGAGAATTTCCTCCACGTAGGTGTTAGCAAGATTATTCGCTTTTCCCTGACTGCACTTTGCCAGCAATGGCCCTCCACTTGTGTATGGGAAGAGCAGAGCCGCTTACTCATGCAAAACCAATGTGGACATTTTCAATAAACACTTGTATGCAACAGTTGATCAAATTGTCTCTGCTTCATATTTGCCATTGCCAATTTAAATTGATGTATATTGCTTTCAATGGTAGACAATGAGTTCAATTCTATCAAAATAAATCATCTGGGGCCATAACCAGTGGCTGTCTTTATCTTTGAGGTCATGAATTTGAACTTCTAACAGAAATTTTAAAAGTTGTCCACTTCAACCAGGTGTGTCAAGCTCAGTTTGGTTTGTGGCCACATTAATGTCAACTAGATTCCGTGTCCAATTTATTTTTGGCCATAAAAAGGTCATTTAATGGCACTGAAAGATGAGCATCTACAGTGAATTGAACCTCTATCGTTGTCAATGGCAGGCAGTGAGTGAGTCCATTTTGTGTCATTTTATGGTACTTACAGGTCACTTTCTATAAATTTTGGATTGTTTCCTATTGTTTTTTTGTGGGGGGGGAAGGTTCCACAATCACATAATTCGCAAAATTCTAGTTTTAACAGTGCCTGTGTCGAAAAAAAATTGCATGTAATTCTGCATGTACAGTATGAGTAAGATACTAAGCTACTTCAAGGGTGTCAGACTCGGGTTGGTTCACAGGCTGCTTTAACGTCAACTTGATTTCACATGGGCCGGACCATTTTAGATATAATATTTAGATTTTTTTTTAAATAAATTGATTAAAAGAACTGGATTAAAATCCCTGAATATTCAGTTTTTATAGATCTAAAACTGTTTATTTTAGCTTTTTTATATATATTTAGATTTTACAAAATGATTTTTGAACTAAAAACACAGAAAAAAAAGATTAAAAAATTACAATTATTGATTTAAGAGGGGGAAAATCAGGAAATTTAATACATCTATACTCTTTATTTTAATTTGATCCTAAAACAGAAAGTCGGCACTCATGATTTACTTTCCCGGGCCACACAAAGTGATGCGGCGGCCCAGATTTGGCCCCCGGGCCGCCACTTTGACACATGATTTGGATAGGACTGGTTTTTCCAGCTAATTTGCACATGTCCACTAGGTGGAGACAAACTGGTGGTGCGTACTGTGTCGACTGTCGTCATCGTGGCTCGTGACGTTCCCCGGCCTTGTCCCGGAAATAGAGAAACATCAACAATCCTCCAGGCAGGGCGAAGTGTCAAGAGTAGCCGAGCTGCCAGCGAGCCAATCCCAATCAACTGAAGATTTCATTATATATATAGTTTTAAGTACACTACCGAGTTGCATTTGGGCCATGTCGTTGTTCGGGAAGATATTTGGTGGAGGAGGAAAAGGGAGCAAAGGACCAAGCCCACAGGAGGCTATCCAGAAACTCCGCGAAACCGAGGAGATGCTAACCAAGAAGCAGGAATTCCTCGAGAAGAAAATTGAGCAAGAGCTGCAAATAGCCAAGAAAAATGGCACGAAAAACAAAAGGGGTAAGAAATCTGTTAGCGTTTTGTTCGCGCGCTTCTTTCTCGGTAATTAAATTGTGCTACTTTTCATCGGTGGTGGAGTTAGCATCCTAGCTAATTTGCTAACGCTACCGAGCCGCCGTCGTGGTCGATGTTGCCCCAAATTTGACAACCTAATTTTATTCATTGACGCCCTTGACAATCTACTATCTAAATTTTTATTTTAAGTTCAGAGGTTTATTTCGTTTTTTGACATCATTACCGACTACGTGGGTGATAAACCAACTATCACACATACTACGGTAGTCTTTAATGTTCTAGTTTAGCCACTTAACTGAACGGTAACCGACGACTAGTAGAAGTAAAATCATAACTTATAAATAGATTCAAATGGATAGTTGCATCATAAAACTTGCCTGTGTAAGAACAAGAGTTAACAGCTATTAGGTAATCGCGGCCAAAGTAAATGACGGAAAGTAAACAAAGTTCAACACTGATTAGCCTACTCAAATGGAAAACTTAAATATGTCCGCCATGTTAGCTGCTCAAAGTCCTCGTACTTCGACTGACATAAATTAAAACCGTACTTTTTCCGTGTAACGTCAAAGACACAACAACATTATCCACTAATATTCCTCCCATTTCAAACGGATTGGACTTCCGTCGCCGTCAATGGCAGCGATTAGGTTATAAGTGTAACTACTGTAAAATAACCCTAATTGATTTTTTTAAACTACTGCGATCCCCTAAAAATATTCAACCTCTTGTTTTTAATGTTTCAAATGAAGTAAATTATGTTAGGTTAGCAAAAAAGAAGGTAACTAAGTGAAAGGCTCATTATTTGACAAATACTTATATAATATATGTTTTTTTTAAATGTTGAGTTCTTCCTAGACTGTGAATTAATAAGATTTTGCAAAGTGAGATGTAGGTCAACCTGCTCATTATAAACTACCGTGTTTACTCACATATAAGCCGCATTTGTCGGACATAAAAATGATGACTGAATCGAGGGTACGGCTTATATGTGCATAAAAAGACGACATGCACGAAACTGGAAGGTGACAAAGACGAATGTATTTTGACGTCTATGAATGAAATTCAAGGGGAAAAAATGTATCTTTCATACAACATGAAAAAAAACTCACTGGTGCCTGTCACTGCTCGCCCAGGGGCGTCGCCATGTTACCTAGGGGCGCTGGGATCTTACCTAGGGCACCGCCGTCTAACCTAGTTAAAAGTGACTTTGAAATAAAACAAAATTTCACTTTGATTTTTTTGTTTTATTTTTTGGTCGAAGGTGACAACTATTGCAGTAATATGAACCATTGAAATAATCGAGATATTTTGACATTAGAAGCAGTATGGCTGCCACAACATCTTAAACTTCTGGTAAGAAAATTGTAATTTCTTTCATTAAAAAGCATCAGGTTCTCATCAAGATAAACTTATTTATTTTTTCAAATTGAATAATTTGATATTTGGCATTTAGAAAGACAGGCATATTAACTTCCTTCTAATATTAACCCTAATAATGTGCCTTTGATTCATACAGTATCTCAGAAATACCACATCCGATGATTTTTCTTAAGATTTTCCCTTCAAAGTAATACATTTGTACTCCCTATTAAAACCATGAATATGGAGGGGAAAATTGTGAATCAGGGGGCGGCTTATACACAAGTTAATACGGTATGTGTGGCTGCTCAGAGTGGCAAATAGCTGCTCTCAGTTATTTTCACCAAAAAAGAATAACAAACAACTTTAACTATGATGGAGCATTTGTAACAAAAAAAGTCTCTGATCCGTTGTCCCGCTTTTGCCCAACCGCAGCGGCTCTGCAGGCTTTGAAAAGAAAGAAACGCTACGAGAAGCAGCTGGGCCAGATCGACGGCACGCTGTCCACCATCGAGTTCCAGAGAGAAGCTCTGGAAAACGCCAATACGAACACCGAAGTGCTGAAGAATCTGGGCTTTGCCGCCAAGGCCATGAAGTCCGCTCACGAAAACATGTAAGCGAGAACTGCCGATGCACGCCAGCGATTCGAGATTGACGGGTGGCGCGCCGGAGTCACCGTTCCGCTGCTTTTTGTTTCAGGGATATTGACAAGGTGGACGACTTGATGCAGGACATCACCGAGCAGCAAGAGCTGGCCCAAGAAATCTCCGACGCCATCTCCAAACCTGTAGGCTTCGGAGAAGATTTGGATGAGGTAGGGGGCGCCCCCTCTTGGAAGGCCCGCTAATTGCACTTTAATTCAATTTGGAATGGGATGCATTCAGGCCAAAGTGTGAATGCACTCTTTTTACAAGTTTCAGTCAAATGACTTGAGTTGCCAACTCTGTCTTCGTGCGCAAATGTATTTAAAACAAAAATCTGAACGATGTTTCTAGGATCTTGCAGGGTGAACAGAGCCTAAACCAGTGGTGTCCAAGCTACGTGGGCCAACTGTCGTTTAGTTTAAATTGGCCTGCAGCAAATTATGGAAATGTGGTTGAACGTGGGCCCCACAAGAAGCTTAAATTCAGCTTGATTGCAAATTGAACAATAGGTGGCACGAGTCACAATGCCTCTCAAAGTTGATGTACTGCAAATATAGACTGTATTTTCCACACTATAAGGTTCAACCAAAAGACTTTTTATCAAAAGTCCCCTCATATGTTGGTCAATATTGGTTCATCATTACGTGAAATTCCCTTTTGCACAGCTCAATCTAGTTGATGCATAACTCCTAAGTACTACTACTGTAACTACTGCTACAGCTCCATCTAGGAGGACAGGGCAGTGGCTTCCGCTTGTGAATTTCAGCGTAGATTTTCACATTTTTATGAGCTTTAAAATACATATATATATATATATATATATATATATATATATATATATATATATATATATATATATATATATATATATATATATATATATATATATATATATATATATATATATATATATATATATATACAGTGGTACCTCGAGATACGATCTTAATTCATTTCCTGGACTGAGCTCGTATGTCGCTATTCTCGTAACTCGAACGAACGTTTCCCATTGAAATTAACTAAAAACAAATTGATTCATTCCAACCCTCTGAAAAAACACCAAAAACAGGATATTGGATTGGAAAAAAATGTTTTATTTCTTCTAATTCGCCATCTATTAACCAAGTAACACATAACTAGTGGTTTAATATTACTAAAATGTGTTTAATAGTACTAAAATTATACGGATTTCAAAGGGGGTAAAGAGAGAGAAGGACAGAGAGAGAGGGGGGGTGCTTTTTGCACGGCAACGCGCTCGTTTAATAACATAAACTAATTTAAATGAACTTAGATTGCGATGCAGACACACTCAAAAATAAGATTAATCTAACCTTACACTAAACTTAATTCCGGCCCGGTTGGCTGTATTTGCCCCGGCTCCACCCTGACTTTCTCTATTGATGTGCTGTTTGCTTTTGTATTCCCTTCAAAATATTCCCAAAATGATGCACACAAATGTCGTCACAATAGGATAACGCACGACCACTTGCCAACGAGAAGTAATATATACTCGCACTAGCGATCGCTACGCCACTCGCGCTGAGTGACGAAAAAAAACCACTGAAAAAAATGCAACGCTCCGCCCAGTGCTCGTAGATATCTGTTATACACGAAAGAGATGGGGCAAAAAAGACCGTGCGCTACAATGATAAACAGCCTCTCATGTCTTGGCCACCTGGCTTTCCCGTATCTCTAAATTGTTCTCATATCTAAAGATAATTTTTTGCTCGAAATTTTACTCTTATCTCAAAATGCTGTATGTCGAGGTACCACTGTATAGATTTTTTTTTACTTCAGTGCTGAGTTCTAATTGCAAGTTGAGGACAGGGGAATGGCTTCCACTTGTGAATTTCAGCGTGGATTTTCAAATTTTTATGAACTTAGAAAAAAATTAAATTAACAAAAAAAAATTTCCCCTAGAAAAAAAAACGTGATGTAGTGAAGCCGCGATAATCGAGGGATTACTGTAATGTACTTTGACTTTTTTTTAACAGGATGAGCTTCTTGCTGAACTGGAGGAGTTGGAACAAGAAGAGCTGGATAAAAATTTGCTGGACGTCGGAGCGGAGAACGTCCCCCTTCCCAACGTGCCTTCTACTTCATTACCTTCAAGACCTGGTGAGATGTTATTCTTTTTTTTTTTCCTATGAGAGTGGAAATTGAATCTTTTCTCCCAATTTCCCCATTATACATATCGTTCTTTTCCCGAAGCTGCAAAGAAAGAGGATGACGAGGACGACATGGGCGACTTGAAGCGCTGGGGAATGGAAGCCATGTAAACACATCATCATGCGACACATCTCGCTTACTTGCATCACCGACCGAGCAGAGCTGAGGAAGATTAGGCTCAGATGGACTAATAAAAGATGTTGGTTTGTTTTGGATGAGGTGGCCTGAACGCAATTTAACACTCCCCCCACCCCCCCAAAAAATCTCAAGTGTTGTAATCTTTCTTTACCCATGTTTTAGATTTACCCCCATTTTGTTCTGTTAGCGGCTCGCTAACGCTTGTCGGTGCCAGACAGAAAAGTCACTGCTATTTAAGGAGCACCTGTTTGTCAGAGTTCAGGTCAGCGTGACATTGTGACACGACTCTTTACATACATTTTATTCCCAGAAAGAATTGTACCCACATCCCCGCCAAGGATGAGTTAATTGATGTAAATACCCCCACTTGTGTCTGTTTTTCTACTATAAGAAATCCCCACTCTTGTTGAACATCTCACACGTTGTTGTGTGTGGGAAGCATGTAACAAAAAAGTGACATGTCAGCAAAAAGAAGGCACGACTAGAAGAGGAACCACTTCAAAGCATTTCAACACATTCAACCTGATTCTCAATATTAAGGTCTATGTTTCAAATGTTATGGGTAGAAGGTTACAAATAGCCAGTATGGTCACATTTCAACTATATCCACATGGGAATAGAACGGTTTTCGCTCCGTTGCATCTTTAACTTTAATGACATTTTGTATCGGAGTTTGGAGTCCAGAAGTGTTTTACAGTTTCAGATTCATGATGTATATTTTTTACATTGTGGGGGAAACAATGAAATTGCAGGTGGGCTAGCATGTATGCATTTCAATCTTTTATTTATCCAGATAAGAATATTATTTGCGAGTTCATTAAAAGAAGACAATTCTTATACTTTTGTCACCCACGGCCACCTCTTTTTTTTTACTTCACCTTTGCTACACAATTATCTACTTGAATAGGAAGCCAAAAAAGGGTTTCAATTTATTTGTATCCTCATGAGATTATCATGAACACACTGCCTGTCATGATTATAAATGCTTATGACACATGTCATTGAGTGTCACACAGTAAACTATGTTACTTGGTGCTAAGTTGACATTGTCCCAAATGGATTTGGTTGGATTTTTGGAACTTTACTACGATTAGAACACTTTATAACATCTATCCTCAGTGTTAATAAGTGTTCTAAGCGTTCTCATGGTGTTCACGACAGGCGCCGTGTGATGATTATGAGTCTTATGACACTTGTAAGAAACATTAAAATAGTTTTACTGGAAAACAAAAACCTCACCAAGACGTATCAATTTCCCTATGATTTTAACTTTATTGTCCTAAAATGTAGTAGACCTCAATAAATTGGGCTGGGCAATAGCACAGGTGACATTAGAGAAACAAGAATGTACGTTATTTTAATATATTTTAAATTTGTTAGATTTTGTAGCCTTTTTTTAATTAAGTATTGCTCAACATCATGTCAAAAAGGTAATTATTAGTGTATGTACTTTCGTTCCTGAAGAAGCCATGTCGCGGGGAAGTGACGTCACGTCGTCGAACGCATGCGTACTGCGAGTATTGCGCTGACGCAAGATACCTGCTGTACTATAGAACCCGTCAAGAAACAAAAAAGTAGCTAGCTTTCCGAAACTGCTCCATTCGCAAACATGTCCGGAGACGAGGTACGTCATAAGCTTACTTTTCAAAATCATTACAGTTTAATTCTATGCGTTAAGAGGTCTATTATGTGAGTTTATGAATCGGGTTGGAGATGAGGATGACTCGGGCCTCGGCACTCCCGGTCCGCCGTAGTTCTCACATGGCCGGTGCCGAGCTAAGAACAGCGCGTGCAAGCAAGAACGGAGCCTCGATGCTTCCTTCATTGCCTTATAGCACGCCGCCTTCTTGAGTTGAAAGCAACCGTTCACATAGGGCTGTCTGGATGACTTGTCACCGCTATTGAAGAGCGTAAACCGGATGGAATTAGGCTACGAGATAGGTTAGCTAACATTAGCATTGGTGCTAGCCTTAGTGTTCCTATCTTGAACAACAGAGTCGTGTGGTTGTTCGTGTGTTGAGCTGCAAACGTCGTTGCTTTCAATTAAAATGACCTAGTTGTTGTCTTGTTTTATTAGATAAAGTTTTATGAGACTGTGAATCAAGAAATCGCAGCCACGTTACATTGCTAGAAAGATGTCATAATTGCGTCCAAATAACATGGGAATTTTGCTAGGGTCAATCTGTCATAGCGATGCTTCGATGTTTTGACCAAAACTACTACAAAGTTACAGTTAGAATGTTTGTTATTATAATATTTGATAGGTTTATCCTTAGGTATTTCCAAATTCACCTTTCAATAAAAGAGGCATCTGAAGTCACATCTTTTAATTCTTGCAAGAAGAGAATACATCCAACCGCCTGTCCGGTCAAGATCATTCTAATAACTCGATGTCTCTCTCGCTAACTTATTCATAAGATTTTAACACCATGCCCCACAGAATTCTAGACATTTTTAGAGTCTCATAACAATTTATATCAGTTCTCAAAACAATTGTAGGTCTGTCGAATCTTCCCGAGAGAGTTTTGATGTGAACCATCCTGATGCTTCCCAAAACAATCCACAGTTCGATGTGAACCATCTTGATGCACAGTTCTCTTGATGTGAACCACAGTCATTACTTTTGCAAGAGATGTATTAAAATGCCCTTTGTATTAATATCAATAACTCTTTGTTGCAAGCACATGTATAATATAATATTGATACGTACACATATAATAATGATAAACCTAACATTCCCCCCTGTTATTATATATTTGTATGCAATCCCATAATCATTTTTTATTTATGACAAATACAAATACACTTGGGAAGTCAGTTGTCCCGATCTTTACCAGAATTCACCTTACTTGCATATCTGGCCTCAAAAAGGACGAACAAAATCATTCTCGTTCAACTCATTTTCATAATTTGCATAATCCTGGACATCAATGTTATCACCAGTAGGCTGTCTAATAAGCAGATACAATCCTTGTAATTCGGAATTTGTTAGAGCTACTGTATCAACCCTAAGTCGGTCTAGCAAAAAGCGTAAGCAGGGGATAAGACAATACCCACACATTGTCAAAGTATTAGCCAAAACAGCTATTGATATCACCTCGGTGAAGGCCAATTTTTTACTTTTGCGAAGGCCTTATCCCACCAGTCTGCCAGAAGGTGGACCGTTCCACTCCAGAGTGCCTCTTCGTTTCCGGTTCAGGGTCTGCAGGCCTTCAACGGCCCAGGTTAGGGACCCATTGGGGGACGTGTTGTTGAGTGCAACATTTTCAAACATTGCATATGCCCACTGCTCCCTCAAGAGCACATCAACCGTCAGAAGCATATCAACCGCTTTGCGGTCCTGGAAAGTCATGAGACTCCATCACTGGTTGGCAACCAGTCTCTTGTCCAAAATCAGATGGGATACACTTTGTGATCCTTGTAAGGGTAAATGGAACATATATGGGGTGAAAATTGTCTCCAATATTTTAGCCAATCTTATCATGAGCTAAATGATTCCAATTGCTCTCCTTTCTAGATGATTTTCGATCCCAACATGACCAAGAAAAAAAAGAAGAAGAAGAAGCCCTTCATGCTGGATGAAGAAGGAGGTGATGGCTTAGGAAGCGAAGAGGTGAAGGAGGTGGAGGTGAGGGAGGCAGAACCAGAGGCTGGGGACGAAAAGGACCTGGACATTGATGAAGATGAAGGGAGAAAGAAAGGTTGGAATGTCGTTTGGATGTTTGGTTTTTATTTTCCACTGTAAAATGTTGCCTTGAAGCTTAAATATTGCTTCAAACTTAACGTAACCACGGTTGTTTCTTTTGAATTTTTCCCAGAAACATCAGATGATTTGAATGATCTCAACTTCTTCAACCAGAAAAAAAAGAAAAAGAAACCCAAAAAGGTTTTTGAAAACGACATCGAGGAGGGGATGAAAGTGAGTGACTCTTTTCCACAAGTGTTTCAATTTAATCTTAAATGCAGGTGTAAACCAGTTCTGTTGTTTATATCAAACAGGAGATTAAAATTGAGGGCGACCAAAGTGATGTTGTCGAGGAGGACAACCTGGACCCAATGCTTCCGGAGAAAAAGAAGAAGAAGGCCAAGAAAGTGGATTTCGATGAAGGGGAACTCATTGAGAAAGATGACGGTAATAGATAAAATCTTCTCTGTTATTTTGATATTAAGATGGAGTTATGTGGGAATGGAACCACCACCACCCCTCTGAAAAACCCTCAAAAAATGTGTAAAATTCTGCTTAATGAAAATGCACTCTAAAACAGAATTTTCTATGAATATATTGGCACACTTCTACTTCTGTATGAGTATGCACTTTTTTTTTCGTGTGAAGCAAGTCAAAGTGTACTTCATTAAGGTGAAAATGGTCGTAGTAATTACATAATCTTCTGTATAAATGAAATATTCATGAGAAATTGCTTTTGCATGATATTGCTCAGCACTGGAAGATGACGAGGGGAAAAGCAACGATGGCATTTCATTCAGTTCCACCACAGGACCAGCCTGGGCTGATTCCGAGAGAGACTACACATATGATGAGGTAACGACAAGCCTTCCAAAGAAATATTTTTAACGCTGGCCAAATAAAAAATGGTTTGATCAGAGTCAAAAATGAGAGCAAGCTCTTTGCACCATTCATTTTTCCACGAAGACTATCGTATTTTCTCGCATGAGCCATAACCTTAAAATTGTCTTAAAATCGCTGAATTTTACAATTTCCCTCATGTAAGACGCCCTCTGATTCACAATTTTCACCTTCATAATCATGGTTTTAATAGGGAGTACAAATGTGTTGCTTTGAAGGGAAAATCTTAAGAAAAATCATCGCACGTGGTATTTGAGATACTGTATAAATCGATTGCTGGATTCCACATTCCTAAAGTGTGTTGCCTGCACGTAGACAAATTCAAAAAGGAAGTCATGTGAGCAGTACAACCAGGAAGTGTGTCCGTAACGGTCTAGTTTGCCATCCCTAGGTAAGATGGTGGCGCCCTGGGTGAGCAAGCACACAAGTTTTTTCACATTTTATGCAAGATGCGTTTCCTTTAAAAAAATTAATGACCGTATCGGCCGCATTGTCTTGCCTTATGGGGTTTCGTCTTTGTCACCTTGTAGTTTCGTGCATGTCAAGTCTAATTTGTGCGCATATAAGCCGTACACTTGATTCAGTCATCATTTTCTTCAGCGACAAATAGGGCGTATATGCGAGAAAATACGGTAACTCGTTTTGACTAAAAGCGATGAAAGAATGTCACTTGGAATCAAGTTGCACATGATTTGTCTCCCAGCTCCTGAACCGAGTTTTCAACATCATGAGGGAAAAGAACCCAGACATGGTGGCGGGAGAGAAGAGGAAATTTGTCATGAAGCCTCCTCAAGTGGTGCGCGTGGGAACTAAAAAGACCTCCTTTGTCAACTTCACAGATATTTGCAAATTGTGAGTAATTCCAACTCTTAACGCCAACGCTGCCCGTTTTTTTGCATCTTGTTCAAATTTCCAAAAATGTACTCTGGCGCACCTTCACCGACAGGTTGCATCGTCAGCCCAAACATCTTCTCGCCTTTCTACTGGCTGAGCTGGGGACGAGGTGAGTGGGCTATCTATTTCTAGTCCCTTTCCACTCTGATTTCTGCATCATGAAATTGAACTCAAAAAAAATGAAAGCAACGTCATTCCAAATCAGGACTCTTTTTCATTCCGTGGATTCTTTTGACTATTTTTGTCGTGTGTCCTTTCAGTGGTTCCATTGATGGTAATAACCAGCTCGTGATCAAAGGAAGATTTCAACAGAAACAGATAGAAAACGTCTTGAGAAGATACATCAGTAAGTACAGTTGTCTTGTCGGTATGTGCCAAAAAATGCAATCTGTTTTCCAATTTTAAGTACCGTATTTTCTGCACTATAAGGCGCGCGTTAAAAAAATGGCCTGTGTAAAAAATTCAGGTATACAGTATTTTTTCGCATATTAGCCGCCTCCACTTTTAAGCCGTACCCTTAAAGTGCTTTAAAATCGTTACATTTTAAATCGTTTTTTTTCTTCACATTTTAAATCGTTTTTTTTTCACAATTTAAATCGTTTTTTCACATTTTATGCAAGATGTTTTTTTTCTTTTCGAATTTCATTCATGGACGTCAAAATACATTTTGAAAAGCGTTTTATCTGTTTATCTTTTATCTATTTTGAAATAAATGACCGTATCGGCCGCATTCTTTTGCGCTGTGGCATTTCGTGCATGTCAAATCTAATTTGTGCGCACATAAGCCGTACCCTCGATTCAGTCGTCATTTTTTTTTGCGGAAAATATGGTGTATATGCGAGAAAATTCGGTAGATCCACTGGACGGAGTTGTTTTAGCAGAAACATCAATGGTTAAATACTCTGTGCTGGATTGGTTAAAAGAAAAACCAAGACCCAAAGCAGCCCTTGAGGACTGATTGGGGGACCCCTGGTTTAACCAATAAGGTGACTGCTAAGACAAGCAGCACCTGACTGGAATCAACCTATTACACTTGTAAGACAGCAAGCAGATTGGTGAAAAGCTGTCATCTTGTTCGGTTGGAATCAAATCCTGCACCCTGAATGTCCTCAACTCAACTCGCTTTCCCGCTTCCGCCCCACAGAGGAGTACGTGACGTGCCACACCTGCCGCTCCCCGGAGACCATCCTGCAGAAGGACACCCGCCTCTATTTCCTGCAGTGCGAGACGTGTCACTCGCGCTGCTCCGTGGCTAGCATCAAGACTGGTTTCCAGGCCGTGACGGGCAAGAGGGCGCAGCTCCGCGCCAAAGCCAACTGAAGGGTCGCTGCAAAACGCGTGGACCTCCTCCTCTCTCCTCCCGGCTTCCCCGTTCTCTTGGTCGGAAGTGTCAAGGCTGCGGCGGGAAGCTCCCCCCATTTGGAAAAAGGACTTGCATTGCATTGAAGTGCAGGTGGGATAAGTTTGATAATGGCATGCTGCCCCATGTGGGCAGGAGGCCAGATGTCTGCCATCTACCTTGTTGGATGCGTTTGGATTATTTTGACCCGCTACATTTTTGCTGTTCTTGTTGATTCCTGGAATAAAATTAGATTTATCAAACGTTGAATCTTTCTCGTTGTGTCCTCATGGTTTGTGTTGAGCTAAAAGAGACCCTGATATTGAAAATGCGCATAAGTAGGTGTTATAGAACAGTTTTTAAACTGTAGTATGCTTTGTCGATTAAATATATAGTTTGCAATCATCTTTTGAAATCAATTTAAGTCAAACTGCTGTAAAACCAGAGTAAGGAGTACTAAATTCTACAGCATTGAGACTTCAGTACAATTTAGCTTTTGAATATTTCCTGTATGGGCTATATTTGACACATCCAATATGGTAGCCGTGTTGACGTGATGCAACAACGAACCAACACGCATAATGGGGTTTATCCGTGATTGGCTCGTTCCTCCCGGTCGATCGAGGGCGGAGGAAAAGAATGCAACGTCACCAACGCCGGTTTTAAGCGGCCATCTTTTTTCCCTAGCTTAGCCGACGAACAACAGAAAAAGGACCGCTCGCCGAAGGGGTTTTCATTTTCAACCTTATCAACATGCCTCGCGTTTACATAGGACGGCTTGGCTACCATGTGCGCGAAAAGGACGTCCAGCGCTTTTTTGGCAGTTTCGGCAAGGTCTTGGAAGTCGATTTAAAAAACGGGTGAGGTCATTGGTACTAGTTTGCTTCACCGCGAACCAAAATGTCCGAGGTGTCTTTTTTTTTTTTTTTTAGCTAGCCTCTAGCGAGCGTTTTTTATTTGTACTCTCATTTCGTTATATTCACGCATTTTGCAGTTTTCCCCGTTTAATTGTGTTACATCTTGCTTTAAAAACGGTCTAAAACACAACAAAAGAGTGAATACGTAAACAAATGTCCCTTTTTTAAGAAATACGCCGCATGGCCAATATGGCGGCGGAAGCCCGAGTATTCGGTGCTTGGCCGCGCTTGAATTTTCTGACTCGATGTCGTTACTCATTTTCGTCTTTTGGTCACAGCTACGGCTTCGTGGAGTTTGAAGACAACCGAGACGCGGACGATGCTGTCTACGAGCTGAACGGGAAGGATCTGTGCGGCGATAGGGTGATCGTCGAGCATGCACGCGGGCCTCGGCGGGACCGGGATAGCTACGGTGGGGGTCACTGGGGTGATAGTCGCAGTAAGTTTGGTTTATTACAACATGACTCTATTTCTCCTTAACCCTCGGGCGAGGTGCGGATGAGGAATGCACGCAGTATTCCGCGTATGTCTATTATTTGCACTCAATACCAACGCAGACTTGGCCACTGGTTTGCCCGTGGTCTTGTAAACAATGTCTTGGTTTCTCCTTTTTAAGTGCCGCTAGAAAACCTGCCTAACGAATCAATTGAGAATGGTTATTTACGGTCTAGATTGCACAATTGTCCAATCATTTTCTTTTGAGCGGTACAGTGGAACCTCAAAGTCATACATACAATAATATTTTGTGTTTGTGGCTGATCAAGCTTTTCAGCTTTCTTATTTAAACTGAAATTCGTATTGGGGTTTGGTTTACGGGGTTAATTTTGGTAAATGCACTTCTAACTTCTGTGGCAGTCATGGATGAAGAAAATTTAATGATATACCCATCCAATCTGTTTTCATGTCTCATGCTGTCAATGGCAACATATTCATTAAGTGCCCTGCTATAAAGGATATTTTTTTTCTATGAAAGGCACTAATGTCATTTTACTTGTGGAAAGTAAATTTGGTGCTCAAATCTGGCCTTTTCCTTTTTAAACTATCTTATAGGTAAGCTCCCGCAAAAAAACATCGGACACACACACTTTTCCAGTAATTGCTCTCATCCCAAACTAGAATTGATAATCATGTCTATCTTTCTAGTACAGCGCTAGCTAGCACATGTTGACAAAATGAGAACAGTCACGTGGCAACAAGCGAGTTAGAAGTATGCTAGCAGACTGGCCTGCAGCATCTTAGTGATTTCCTGTCGTATTAATAGCCCTTTTAAGTTGTACTGTTTTGCGTAAGTTGTGGCAAAGGAAAATGTCTGCTTAAAGGAAAATGTCTGTTTAAACAAATGAATTTTCTGAAATTATTGGTCACTAATCAGATTCTAGTAAGATTGGCTGTGAACTTTGCCCCGAGAATGTTATGGTTCAAATAAATAAATCAAAAGCCTTTATTGTCATTATACACAGCTGCGTAAAACGAAATTGAATTATAAAAAGTCATTTTTTTCTAAACTAATTGCAACCTGTTTAAAGCAGATGTGTATACTAGCATCATTAAAGCAATCTTTTTACTGAATATCTTATTCTTTTTTGTCACGTTTCCTATCTTGTCGTGGGCCATTAGTGACTTTGGCTCTCTTTGGCACTTTTCTTTAAGCTCTATGCCATTTTCTCTTCCTCTTTGCTCGGCACCAGGCGTGGGCGTGGCTGCGATCGGAATAAGGGATAAAAACACGAGGCATTACTTGGATATTTGAGCTTCCACTGTATTTGCATGTCCATACAGACATTTATATTTTCAAAAAGTTTTGACTAGCTTCATCCCATGTGGTGCTCATACATATGAGCAGTCGATTCTTATGTTCTGCTCTGGATCATCGATAATTCAACTTGTCAGCTGTTGCACCTTCCCATTAAGTTCACAGAGCCCTTTGTTGTTACACTTTTTGTTTTGGGTCATTATTTGTCTGGGAGGGTCAACCATTTGGGAGAGCCTTTCGAGATGAGATCATAGCGGCTGTCTTGCCCAATGAGCGGAGCTGGCGGGAAACCTCACCACGACACAATTCCAGTTTGTACGTGTGGATTTGTTTATACAGATTTGTGTACTTCACAATCGGTCACTCAAGCCACACCAGGGTAATTGATACTAGACCTTCTGTGGTAGACTAATATTTTTATGTGATGTCTATATTTAAATATATTTGATTATTCCACATTAACAAAGTCCTTGATTTTTCAATTTGAAAGAGTCCAGTTGCGGGCTGAGGCTGAGAGTCCATTGAGGCTAAAGATGACTGGCTAAGATGACTGCCTTGGCTTTCACCTTTACAATGTGTGTGTGACCTTTGCCCCCCCCCTTGATCCTTGGCTGACCTAACCGGAAGCCATGACGACATCAGCCTTTTGCCAATAGACCAGGGGTGATGGTGAGGATTGTCATTGGTTTCTATGTTGACAGCAAACACTCGCGGAGCAGCTCTAGTAAACAACTTGCAATCGTACAAATATTGTAAGTAAATCTGTCACCTAGACTCGCTTTTTAGTCCAATTTGAGACCGACAACAACCTCCCGTTTGGATGCCTCCTGTGTGCGTGTGTGTGTTCCAGGTTTCAGAGGTTTTGAAACAACACCGCTGCCCTTTTTGTTTTATGCCGCTTAGCCAAAGTGCCACAAAGCTGACTAAGAACAGAGGCTTTGTATTGTCGCTGAAAGCTGCAGCCGAGAGCGTACGCAACAAAGCGGCAAACTTTGCCAAGCCGTGTCATTTAATTATGGCAGCAAAGTCGCCCCCCCTCGTTAAATGCGCGCTCAATTGGTCCTAGCAACGCGACCCTGGCCGGGTACTATCTCCATTCACTTGGGTATTTCTGACTATGTCCGCGTGCTGTTGTTTTTGAAGGTGGCGGCTACAACAACCGGAGCCGCACGGGCAGAGACAAGTACGGACCCCCCGTTCGTACCGAGTACCGTCTGATTGTGGAGAACCTGTCGAGCCGCTGCAGCTGGCAGGACCTCAAGGTACAAAAACCTCGAGCCACTTCACGTGTGCCCGTCAGTGTCGTTGACCTCGCTTTTATCCTCCGCACCAGGATTTCATGCGTCAGGCGGGCGAGGTCACCTACGCCGACGCCCACAAGGAGCGCACCAACGAGGGGGTGATCGAGTTCCGCAACCAGTCGGACATGAAGCGCGCTATAGACAAGTTGGACGGCACCGACATCAACGGGAGGAAGATCCGCCTGGTGCCGGACGCTCCTCGCAGGCGAAGGTCTTATTCTGGCAGCCGTTCCAGGTAGGGCAGCACCTCCCAATCTCTCAATTTTTATAAGGTTCATTGGAATCCAGACAAAGTGTGAGCATTTTCTTCCCGGGCTACCCCCAATGCTTTTGACAGGTCTCGAAGCCGCCGTCGTTCCCGCAGCAGGAGCCGTAGGAGCAGGAGTTCCAGGAGCCGCTCTAGATCCAAATCTCGGTGAGAGCAAGGGGAATCAATAACACCAAATTATTTGACTGGGCCTTGACTTTAGCTCCGTTACGAGAAAAGGGATGCTACTTACTCTTCTCTAGATCCAGGCTGTCGTAGTTTATTTTGAACTTGCTACAAATATTTCATTCTGTTGTTGATCATCAGAGTCATCGGTGTACCGGAAAACTGTAATAACTGTTATTTAAACCTTCAGGATTGGGAAAGTAACCTGCAGTGTGTTCTTTTTAAACTTGTTAATCTTAATCCAGTCAATTCTCACCCTTGTTTAATTTTATTTTTTAAACCAAGCACCTGTCAACAAATCATGAAAATTGCATTATTAGACCTTTTAACGAATTGGCTTAGCGATGCACGTCCAAGCCATTTTAACTGTGAGCTACTGGCAGCAAGTTAACATCCTCACATTTCCCCCATTATTTAGTTTAAAAAGTTGCGTTATGTTTTAAAAGTACCGAAGACAATAAGCGGGAAGTCAATTTGGGCCTCATGTCTGCCTTTCTGTTCTCTGCAGGTCTGGGTCACCCAGCAACAAGAGAGCCAAATCAGAAGGGAGCAATTCCCGTTCGCGCACCCGCAAATCCCGCTCCCCCCGCTCTCGCTCGCGCTCCCAATCCCGATCGCCAGACCGCAAATCCAAGTCCCGCTCCAAGAGTCGCTCCAAAGTGAAGTCGGAGCGGGATTCCCGTTCACGCTCCAAGGAGAAGGCCCCGGAGAAATCCCGCAGTCGTTCCGGCTCCCCCGTGGAGAACGGTAACGGAGAGCGGGGGGCCAAATCCGCGTCCCGCTCCCGTTCGCCCTCCCCGCGCGAGGACGACCGCCGTTCCCAGTCCAGGGAGAGGCGCTCGCCCTCCCGCTCCAGATCTCGCTCGCGATCTAGGTCGGCTTCTCAGGATTAGTAGAGAACTTGAGGTGGAGTGCCAGTCCTTTGTACTGTCCTGTTGTACATAGCGAGCGATTCTGGTTTGCACTTCGCCAATTGTTGGGCTCTAAAATGTTCTTTTTTCACGAATGGCATATGCTGGGCCCCACGCAATCAATGGGCTCCTAAAAACATGCTTCAACAACGTTACTTGCTACATTTCAATTTTTTCAGCGTTGTGCTTTCCGTATAATTTGGCTTCTCCCCAAAAGTTTGATCTGAATTGGCCATATGTACATTTTGGTCCCTGTTCAAAATTGCAATGCTCAAGTATCACGCACCCTTATGTTGCCTTTTGTTCTTTCTGCATGGTTCAGTGTTGAGATTTTTTTTCTTTTAGGCCCCTTGAACGCATGTGATTTCCCTTTCCACTCAGAACAGCTAATTTCGAAAGCTCAACTTGGACTTTTTGCCCCCCCGATTTATGGAATAGTACACTAGTGGACAGTTTTTTTCTTTCTGCATACTGGCAACTCAACTTTTCTTTTTTGTACGTTCAATTAAAGGTGTTTAAACCCATCTGAAGTGTCTGGTCTCTATAGTTTGTCTTCCGCTAATCCAATAAAGCATTTAAGAGGCGTCTATTTGAGTGAAACCGCCAAATATGCGGGGTAACACGCGTTCCTAACCGATAAGGAAACGAAACAAGTGTTGACCGTCACAAAGCGGTGCGGTTGCATTGAGGCGTCCGCGCATGCGCAGTGGCAGCCGGGAGCCGCAGGAGAGCCGAGCTGGTAAGCCCAAAATTTCACTCCTAAAATGGACCCACAAGCGCTAATTAGCTCAACGTTTTGTCAGGTCTAACGTGGATGTAAGCTCTTATTCATTTTTTCAAATTGAAAACGAACAAGCGCATTTTACGTATGTCTTTTTCCCGAGCGCATAGTCGTTTTAGCTTTACTAAAGGGCAACATCACCCCACCAAAGCTTTTAGCATAAATTTAAGAAAATGGCACGGGTTTAATTGTCGCAAATTGATTAAATGACTTGGAAATTGGGAAAGTCGTTTTGTTTATACGCCCCGCTGCTTGACATTATTAAGGGGTGAAAAAATGATAAAAATATGATTAATAAGTATAACCCTGAACGGCTGTCAACGTTCATAAAAAAAAGTCGTTTTAAGATTTTCGGGAGTGTGATTTAGCCTTGAGCTTTAACATCCTCCGCCATTTTATTGTGGACATATGTCATCTCCCAATATATTTTTTTCTGTCCTGTTTTGAAAGTCAGACATTTTGGTCTTATTCTCCCAAATAATATTTAGCAAATTCTTACTCTGCTTGCTTTACGTAATAGCTTAGTTCGCGTTAACCGGCAGTCAAGGGGGAGCTCAATTTTGTTTATTTATTTATTTATTGACCTTTGATTGTGACGCTTTAATTACCTCATGAGTTAAGTTGTTTAATGGTGACTTATGCAATAATGGCAATATCTACAAACTGCAATGACAATTATATTAACGCTACTGTATATTTAATGTTTGGACATCACTGCTAATTATAGTCCAAAAATCCAACTCAAAGCTTTGGAATTTGTTTTGTTTCAGAGTAAATTGGGATAGAATAAAATATTTCTATGAGATTGTCTGAGGTAGGGCGAAATCTTATACATGATGTAAGTAGAGCAAGCATTGTTTTGTTTTTTATTTTTTTAAATCCAGAGTTGGATGGTATTTGTATTATGTTTATGCGAGAACTGCAGGTCAAAGCTGCTTTCCATAAAAATGAACAGAATTTGTATTTGCACACACATTTGACATTTTGGTTCAAGGACAAAATAATTAATAACCTTGCACATTAATATACTGTGGCTGCCATCCACTGATTGAATATTAATTGAATTAACATTTATTTATTAGAGCTGAGGATTAGTTTATACCAAGGTTCACCTTCTCCAACACACTTGCATCATTCTAAGCAAACATGAAAAATCATATTTCATAAAGAGAATTTTCAGATTTTGTGCCCCTAGTGGCATTTACTAGCGACGCGTACAAAATAAAGCTCCATATTATCAAATTTTCTAGTGCTTTTCGAATAGTTTCCTTTTTTTAACTGTTAATTCTTGCAAATAAATTAAAAAAAAAAACACAAACAACAAATCAAAAGTTACTCACGTTTTCGGTTTCGCATTTAGTAGTTTGGTAAAAACTGGCGTAGTAATCAATGGAAAAGTCGTAGTATTTGACAGCTCTTTGTAGTACATATACACATACAAAAGTTTTTCTCATTCATTTGAATGGTAAAAACTCTCAAAATTTTGGGTTAAGTACGTATTATGAATTTTTCTATCCTGGAAAACCATAATACAGTTACATAATTACTAGGTATATTCATATATTCATCCCTTTCAATTCGCATAGTTTTTGCTTCTGCGTAATCTGGGGTAATATAACAGTAAAAGAAAACAATAATGAGTGAATAATCAATGATCAGAATCATTTTTTTGCGTCATCCCTTAGGGCAGGGGTAGGGAACCTATGGCTCGGGAGCCATATGTGGCTCTTTCCATGGGTACATATGGCTCTCCACTAACCTTTGAGGTAAAATATGGAAATCATTGGTGAGAGAGCTGAGTCCCGAATGCACTAACAAGAGCGTCACTGCGGCGTCGACACTACCTGTACCCCTATTTTAATCATAATTTTGTTTTTTATTACTCTTCTGCATGCATGATATCATTGATACTGATTTTGTAAGCCACCACATAACAATGTTGTCAAAAGAAATCAGAGACTTTTTGTACGTTAAAAGTGATGAAATGACCCAAAAAATAAAAATTACACTTTCATTTATTTTTACTTTTCAATTCCGAGAATGGCTCTCAAGAAATAACATTAGAAAATGTTAATTGTTTATGGCTGTCTCTGTCAAAAAGGTTCCCGACCCCTGCCTTAGGGCAACAAGTGTGAATCACCTTGTGGACGTGTTATGCTTTGCATCGATGCTTCTGCTTAATCAGCAAAGACACCTAACCCTAATAAATGAGCACGCTGGTTACATTTCAGCACTCCAAAGTAAAGCACAGACAGGCCTGCCACGATGAGTGCCAAAGTCAACACGGAGTCTCCGCCCAAAGAGCCCGAGTGCGCTCCCGCGGCCTCCCCCGCCTCCTTGCCAGGCGACACCATCCTCGTCTGCGGCACGGATAGCGTGGCCAAGAATCCTCGGCCTCAGACGCACACGACCACGGCTTTGCTTCTCCCAGGTGACGCTGTGACTCAATTGCGCGAGCCGAGATGGACATTCAACATTTTATTCATCGCACATTAAACTCGACATTGTGTGCTTCTTCACTCTTTATATCCTGTTACAGTACTTAACTTATGGCTCCATTAATGCAAATTGTTCACTCTACTTTTTTTTTCTTCAGCTCCCGGTCATCAAAAAGTGGAGCTGGCACCAACTTTGGCGCTGACCGACCCCAGTAAAGGAAGCAGGGTCACCGAAACGCCCGTTAAATCCACTTTGACGGCGCAGGTGGCTGGGGCTTGTAGCATCGTCCACGTCCTGGAATGGAAGGAAGGGATGGCCATTCTACCTGGGAGTAACCTCAAGGTAATTTGAGATAACAAGGCTTTGGAAATTTGGCCATCCAATACAAAGACCCTATTTTCAAAGATACAAACATTTTTTTATTGCGTAAAATGACATTCTTCCAGTATTGCCAGACAGGTAAAAGGCTGACTATTGTTCTTTAATATTTAAGTGTATTATTCAAATTAGGAAGTACATTTACCAAACCTTTTTTTTGTAACTTGAAAATTTTGTAAGTAGAGGTGTACTTTATACGTAAATTTTCTAATTCGTTCCACGGTCCTCACACAACTACCAACTAAACCCTTTAAAATTGGTCAATGTATCCCAATTTGTAATGAAAGATATGAGGAAACACAAAATGAGAGAAAATTAAAAAAAAAGTGTTTTAAAATGAATATAATGGCCAAAAATCCCAGTGAAAATGTGCCCTGCACCGCGGACGGAACTCCTTCAGCGGCGCAGGGCACATTTTCACAGGGATATATTGGGTATATTGAGAGACGTAATGCTTGTGTTTGTCCCCCAGATGACGGCAAGAGCCCGTTCTACCGGGGCCGCAAGCCGTCCACTTGTAGTGCTACATACGTTTTAGACTTTTACGGGTGCCCTATGTGTGTGTGTGTGTGTGTGTGTGAAAAAATGTCATACCTGTCAACCTCTGCCTATAACTGCCCTTATAAATGATTATGATTCCCCTTACAACCCCCAAAAAAACCTTACAAACACCGTACGAGTCGTACAGTGTTTGTAAGGTTTTTGGGGGGTTTGTAAGGGGAATCATAATCATTTATAAGGGCAGTTATCGGCAGAGGTTGACAGGTATGAATTATGTGCTGCGTTGGATTTGTACGGTTTTAATCGCTTAATAAGGGGTATTGCAATCATTAATAAGGGGAGCATTTAGCTGAGGTGGACAGGTATGTAAGAGAGAATCTTGAAACATGGATAGTGGTTGTTGTAAGACAACCAATTGAATTGAATTGAGTGGAATGCTTTTATTGTCATTATATGAGATAGAATGAGAGCGATGAAATGAGAGCCCAGTAGAGGGTAGTGATGTTTTAAAGTGAGAATCAATGCATCCGCGACAATATTTTCAAAATAAAATAACGGATAAGGAAATGCACTTACTTTTGGGGGGATTTCGTAACTTGGATTTTTTTCGTATCTCGAGTCACTCATTTGCATATCAAAATTTCGTACCTAGGGGCATTCGTAAGTAGAGGTAGGACTGTATTTTATATGAAAGTTATTCCTGTCAAATTAAACGACAACATTGATAACAGTGTGTGTCTTTGGTCATACAGTTCTGTGTCAGTGACGTAGGAGCCTTGAGTACATTGATCACACCAACAGCAACTTCCAGCACCAATAATGAACCTGCAGCTGGGACTTCTGCTAAAATGATCACAGTAGAAAGCCCTCCATCGGAAAAGCACAGTAAGCCCTTATATTACAACCCCCCACAAAATGTCACTGTCTACTAGCGATCTTGTTTTTTGTATTTTTTTTTTCTTTTTCCCAGTGATGTCAGCTCCTGTGATGTCGGGGAGCAGTCCCGCTGTTGAGCCAGACAATTTAGTTCAGGTTAAATCTGAGGTCCAGATGGGACCAGCCCAGCAGAACCATCATCCCAGAGCTCAGAGGATTTACACAGAGGAACTACGTAGAGAGTCCGTGGTGGACAAGTAGGTGGATTTGCATCCAGCTCGCCCACTCCGCCACATTTGGGACAGGCATGGTGTTAGACTTCTTCTCTCGGATCGTCAGGAGGGGTGTCGGAGTGGAGAAGGTCCCGGCCGGAGCGAGGGTCTCCTCTTTAAATGTTGAGCAGCTGAAGCCCATGAAAAAGCGGAAGAGGAGGGAATATCTGGGCCCGTCCGACGAAGACTCCGACATTGAGGGCATGGTAGGAATAGAATTTCTGAATTTTGCCATTTTGTCAGCTTGGAAGTACGTCATCCATTAAAGCAGGCGGCCACGATTCATCGTCGCACACGTGCCCCAAGTTTGAAGCAGAACTAAAATAGAGTTGACATGAGGCAAAACAAGGAAGGAATTACAAAGAGTAATGGGGTATTGCTGGCATGTATCTGCAAACTGAACCTTAACTTGCTCTTTTTGCAACTTGAGGGAAAACTTTTGACTTTTACAATTTTTCTCATCTGGTTTTAGGATGACAAAGTGGAAGACCTGAGAGGAGATGGCAGATATATCAGAGGAGGTAAGGACATTTTTTTGCTTGCAAATTCACCACTTATTCCGTATCCAATCACCGCTGGAGCAGAATAATCCCCTTGTTGATTCGAGAGAAAAGACCACCATATTTAGACATCGGTCTTAATCGGACATTGTCTTGTGCTAAAAGTAGACAAGTACCGCTTAGGAGTGAGGTCACAAGTGTATTGCCACATATATACATACGTACGTTGGGCAAGCATTCCTCATTTTTAGCTCAAATGTATAACTCCATCTCACGTTTAAAATTTCATCCAAATTGGGTTTAGTGTTTAGTATACTTTTTTTGTGGTGTCCTATTGCAACGTACGTCCCGTAATTTGGCCACTTTGGCTTGAAGGTGGAGACATGAGGACAGAGCCGTGGACATGGAGCCAGTACCTGCAAGAAACCAAAGCCATCGCTGCTCCTGAAAAGCTTTTCCAAGAGGTAAGCTTCAACGTTAATATTTCCAACTGTCCTCAAACCACAAGGTCTCGTTTTACTTGAGATGAATCACTTCTGTCATCGTCATTGCAACTTTTTGTCACCTTCTTCAGGGTCTCAATAAGTTGTTCGGCAGTCCCGATTCAAGTGATGTTATCTTGTCTTTTGAAGTCCAAAAACCAAATCAAAATTTGAAACGATAACTGGATTTTCTATCATTTACTAAACGCAAGTAGGTCTTGATTTTAAACTAAGAGAAGTGCATCCATCCATACTTTCATCTATGTTTTATACCACTTATCCCATGCAAGACTTGCAATAACAACGTATAAAAAGATGAATTTTATCTGTCAATTTCTCTATTGTCTACAGTGCTAGTCTTGCTTTGTCCGATCAGTCTTTGTCTGCACCAAAGTCTGCTAACAATTAAAAAAAAACACCAACTGCACAATGCTAGCATTTACTCAATCAGCAAATTAATAAAAATAGAACCGTGTTAGGCACTGACCAAGATTGGTAAAAGTTACTCAAAAGTGAATCCATTTTGTTCAAATTGAGAAGCTCACTCACAAACCTGCCATGTTCTGTTGCTTTCGGAATGAATAGCATCAGCACCGGAAGATAAAACTGAATTTTGAAAAATAAATATGACCCAATCCAAATCCTATTAATCAGTGAGAAACACTTTTTCTGTGTCCAGACTCAAAGACCGCCCACAGTGAAAAATGAATTTAAACAGGGCATGAAGCTGGAGGGAATCGACCCTCAGCACCCATCCATGTACTTTGTTCTTACTGTGGCCGAGGTAAGCTATGAAAACGGATCGTCGTTTCAAGCAGGTTTTTTTTTCTGCCTGGCTTTGGAACTCGCTTTAGTCGTGGAAATGATGTAACCCTGACCGACTGCATTGTAGGATTTGCTGGTAAATTTGACTCCTGTCATAACGCAGGTGTGTGGCTACCGTCTGCGGCTCCATTTTGACGGCTACTCCGACTGCCACGATTTCTGGGTGAATGCCAACTCACCCGATGTGCATCCTGCAGGCTGGTGTGAGAGCACAGGACACAGATTGCACACTCCCAAAGGTCGGACCCTCTCACCTCTACCAAAATATCGGCTTGCTTGTTTGGTTTTTATTCGGACGGCACTCCCGCAGTGCTATGTTGACGTCCACGTCTTCACCGTTGTCGTCTAGGTTGTAAAGAAGAAGAGTTTACATGGAGCAACTACCTAAGAATGACTAAAGCACAATTGGCCCCCAAAGAGCTCTTTGCCAGTCCCGGAAGGGTAAAGCCTACTAACTCATAATGATAATAAGCTACCGTGTTTACTCACATATAAGCTGCCCCTGCGTATTAGCCGCACCCTTAAAATTGCCTTAAAATCGTTGAATTTTACAATTTCTCGAGTATTTCTAGAGTAAGCCCCCCGTGATTCACAATTTGGTTTTAATCGGGAGTACAAATGTGTTACTTTGAAGGGAAAATCTTAAGAAAAATCATCGCACGTGGTATTTCTGAGATATTGTATGAATCAAAAGCACATTATTAGGGTCAATATCGTAAGGTATTAATTCATCCAGTAATGGTTGTTTTCTTACTGCAAAACAGAAAATAACCAACAAATAGGAAATGTTACTTTGCCGACATCTTCTGGTGAAAAAGAATTTGGCAAGTCTTGTGCGGATATAAGCCGTCCCCTTGATTTAGTCATCATTTTTAGGCTTATATGTGAGAAAATACGGAATATTGACAGTCTTTCTTATATTGAAAAAATGAACTCCAATGATGGTGTTACAGATCACGTATTTTTTTTGTTTCTTTCTTGTTATTATTTTTGTTGTGTCTACCGCTTGATAGATTGACACCAAGAGTGACTTCAAAATTGGGATGAGACTGGAAGCCGTTGATCGTATGAACCCCTCCCTCATCTGCGTAGCGACCATTACGGACGCCGTGGATGAGCGCTTCCTGGTACACTTTGACAATTGGGATGACACATATGACTACTGGTGAGCCTCCAAAATCTGGACAACAAATCGTTTATTTTTAATTTTTTTACACTGCCTAAATTTAGACCAGCTATGTAAAGGGCTGTCTTAATAGCTGCGTTTTTTCGAAGTATCTTTCGCAACAATAAGTATTGAGTAATAAGTAAGCAATTTTAAAGGAAAAGTCTTCTGTAAAGGTACAATCACTAACAGTATTTTCATATAAAAGTCATCTTTTTGCCTCCACTAAATTTGTTAACTATGTTATGACATGCAGGTGTGATGCCACCAGCCCATACATCCATCCTATTGGTTGGTGCAACGAGAGAAGTTTGCCTTTAACGCCGCCCCAAGGTGCTTTAAAAATGTGGATACAGTAATACCTCGCCATTTTGCGGATTCACGACATTGCGGTGTGGCTCCGACAAATATATATGAAAAGTTTGTAGTGTAGGAACATGAAATGGGGAGAAAAAGGCATGTCATGATTGAGGACTATTTCTCTAGCCACTTGGGGGAAGGTCCTACCTTTGTGTGTTAAATGGAAGTACAGCGAGGCTTTTAAAATGCTCAAAGAAGGTGAGCCAGGATTGGAGAGTTATTCACTGGACACTATGGGGCAGTGTCTACCAGGCAGAAGTTAAATAATAGCACAGAGAGTCCAAATAATATTAAATAGACACCACAAAAATCTTGGAATCTATTACCCGCACTAAACGAGGTATTACTGTATATTTTCTTTTCATACCGTACTTAATACATTATCATTTATAGTCAATAGTCAAACAAATGACATGCAATAAACATATATCTGTATTGATAGAAGCATTTCGCTTGTCAAGTAAGCTGTGTATTTAAAAGACATGCACACACACACACCAGGTGTATTAAGAATTTTTTCAAGGCAATGGAAAAGTTGATGTATTTTTTCGCTCCAGATTATCCTGACCAAGCAGCGTTTAACTGGTCCCGCTACCTGCATGAGACTTGTTCTAAAGCAGTGGCAGCTGAGTCATTTAAAACGGTGAGAATGTTACAGACTAAAAGGAATTTAGTCAGCACTGTATAAAAAGATGAATGACTTGCTATTATATTTTAGTCAGCACTGTATAAAACTCACATTCACCGTTGCACACTGCTAATTTGGCTTGCTCAGTGTTTTTTCTGCCGATTCCCATCATTTTTAAATAAGATCTCCCAATCAAGTTCCAATACCCATCACTTGGATTAGATCTTTTGAATTTGTACACTTTCTTTCTAATAATAATGTTTCATATGATCTAACAGACCTCAGAAGAGAAAAACAGCGCAACAAGTTTAAATGCAGCACAAGTGAAATGAAACTGCATTTATTTTTGAAAAAGAAAAAAAAATCATGAAATTCATTCATTCATTTGTCCAGTTATTCTTATAGCCTTCTGACTATTTTTAGGTACCTTTTCTTGATGTGTAAAAGGGTGAAAATTGGCCATTCTTCTCACCGACATTTAAAGTTCAATACAGTAGACATCTTTATTTGTTTCAGTAGTTGCTATTTGCAAGTGTGAAGATGTAGCATCCTACTCTTAAATATACTTTTGCTGTAGTCTGAAAAAAAACATGAGAGTGACAGAGATACTCAACAGTGCTATCTTTCTGTCAACGTGCAGCGTCCGCCTCACAGCTTCCAGCCTCAGATGAAACTGGAGGCTGTGGACAAGAGAAGTCCTGGTCTCATCAGAGTGGCAACAGTGGAGGAAGTGGAGACTCATCGCATTAAGGTGTGGGTGTGTGCGTGTGTGCATGTGTGTGTGTTTCTTTGAGGGAAGGTGTAGGTCGAGTGGCCTCCCCATATTTCTGCTTCCCTCAGATCCACTATGACGGCTGGAGTCACATCTATGACGAGTGGATGGACTCGGATCACCCAGACATCCACCCCGCAGGCTGGTGCGAGGCCACTGGTCACCCGCTCAAAGCCCCTCCACATGAAGCCAAAATGCAGCAGACGCACGGTAGTCACATTTTGAGTTAACCTGAATATCATTTTTTAGTGATGAAAACCTGTTGTGTAGACAAAAAGGGCCTACCGACATAAATGACTGGAAAAATACAGTCATGCCTTGAGATACGAGCTCAATGCGTTCCGGGACTCAGCCCGTATGTCGATTTACTCGTATCTCAAATCAACGTTTCCCATAAAAATGAACTAAATACAAATTAATTTGTTCCCACCCTCTGAAAAAAAAATACCACAAAGCTGGATATTACAATGGAAAAACCTATTTTTATTGGTTGTAATTCACCATCTACTAACAGTGTAACAAATAACTAGTGGTTATGATGTTTAATAATAAAATGAGACATTATTCAATACAATGCGGAATTCGCGGATGAGAGAGAGAGAGAGAGAGAGAGAGAGACTTGATGGATGCGCTCGTAAGATAACGAACTTTAAATTTAACTTAGATGAATTTAGATTCCTATACACACACACTTAAAAAAAATTATAATCTTACGTTACACTAAATTTAAACCTTGTGCAATAACCAAGGCAAAGAGTTTAATGTATTCCACCGCGGCTTTCGAGGCGAACTTCCTGCTTCTCCATACGTATCGGCGAGCAAGCTCAGTCACGCGTACACTGCTCATGTATTTTGATTATTTCGTACTTCATATCGATTGTCATCATACGCCTTTTCTTCGCACGACCCTTCATTGCACCGCGTTACTTTGGATTCATTGTGTTTCCCTTAATTCTGCACTGACTAACGCAAAAAAGCACAGAAAAAAAATGCAACGCTCCGCCCAGTGCTCGTAGAGATCTTTGCACTAGGGAGATGCAGCGAGAAGGACAATGCGCTGAAATCATAAGCGGCCTCTCGCGACTGTCTCGAATGCTCGTATCTCAAAAATTGTCTCGTATCTATTAAGGTCAATATTTCCTCGGAATTTTACTCGAATCTCAAATTCCTCGTATGTCGGGGCACTCGTATTTTTGTGTATGATCATCGATATATATCTACACACTCAGGTCCGAAAGAGCCTCCAACTTTGGCCCAATCCACTTACCCTCCTTCTATTTCCTGTAAACCCATCAGCCACAGCAGAAACAACAAGTACAGCTTCCACAACAAGTAAGCTCAGAGGAATAACCCGCAGGTTCGTTCTCAGGTCGAAAATTGAGAGATTTGACCAAACGCACGTCACCCTTTGAAACAGGAAGTGTCCGACTCCCGGCTGCGACGGTTCGGGCCACGTCACGGGCCGCTTCACGGCCCATCACTGCGTTTCTGGCTGCCCGTTGGCCGAGCGCAACCAAGGCAGGCTCAAGGTGGAGCTCTCAGACTCTGAGAGCAAAAAGAGCCTCTTTTTTGGCCAGAGGACCAAGAAGACACATTATCGTGGCAGGTAAAGGTGCGGGCAGCATTTATCTTATTTTGTGCAAACCTCTACTATAATTTGGATTTTGCTCCGCCTATTTTTGCCAGGATTGGACGGCCACCCAAATATAGGAAGAACCAGCAGAGAGATTATCAGAGTGAGTTTTATCAGTTTAACTAAACGAATAAATCAAAATGTGTGCATTTTTGCAATAGACATTATTTAGGCTGAAGAGCGGCAAACTAGCGATGATTGACCTTATCGGCTAATCGCACGATTAATCGGACAAATGGCACTTTTTGGCAATTACCTTCGCAATGTAATAATAGAAATAAACAAGTTACGTTGTTTTAGGCATGTTTTAAGTAAAACTGTAAGCTAAAGTCAATGAAAAAAATATTTTATCACAACTGTACCGTTCGAAGTACAGACGCTCCCCTACTTACGAACATTCGAGGTACGAACAACGGTACATACGAACATGTCTGCGCATAGGTGTATTTTTTTTATTTTTCCTTTTTTTTTTTTCCCCAAGATGGTGCCGTCACGCGGAAGCCAGTGACAGTAGCTCTGTATATTCTTATGTTTTTCGTGTTTTACAGCCCTTCTATCTTTTTTTAAATTACATTTTAATATTTCTTAATACATTCCTCTTTACTTTACTTTGTACTTTATACTTTGTACTTTAATGTTTTTACAACTTTCTTTGTTCTGTGAGCCTGGCTTCTTTCGGCTACTTCTTGTAGTGCTTCTTTCCGCCGCTAATACCGACGCCTAGCGCTGTGAGAGCTGACTCAGCATATGGTTGGTGAAAAGCGAAAGGCTTCTAGTGAGGGTGGTAGTGCAAGGAAGAGGCAAGCCATTTCATTTGAAACGAAAGTGGCAATAATAATAAAGAAGCTTGATGCGGGTGAGAAAATGGTGAGCGTTGCACGGGCATACAACTTCGTTCGACAATCGTTCGTTAAATGTTTTTTTTTCAGTACAAACCAATGCAGGTTACTTATACAAGCCTTAAACATACAAATGCACTTAAATAAACCTTCAATATACTTATATAGGCCTTAAACATAAATTATGATACAAAATATAGCACTGAATCAACTTACGAACAAATTCAACTTATGAACAATCGCTCGGAACCTAACTCGTTCGTAAGTAGGAGAGCGTCTGTAAATGCAGTTTGTTCAAGTGTGTAGGTCAAGGTTTTGAGCAGGAAACAAAAACAGTTCTGGCAAAATCGTGTTCATTCAAATTTAAAAAGTGCTGCTGGTTTAAATTTTTCTCTGTACGCAAAGTGCTGATATAAATGGTTAATTACTCATATATGCTTTCTTTAAACATAAGTATACCAGTTTTTCTTTAAACAAATTATATCACACCAATAATAAAGAAAATAACTAAACGATCGTGAAAAACTTTACACATCACAATTAACGCACTCGCGACAGCTTTCTTGCAACTAGACAAGATCCTCTCATCGATTACTTGTGGTAGCCTTAGTGGACCAAAATGAATTGGATATCTGAAATAAAGGTTCAATATGCAAAATATGACATGAATTTACTCGTTGTGATTTGTGTTCTGGTCACAAGACATGTCATCCGAGTGCGTCTACCCGTCGTTGTTTGTGTCGGCCCTGAGCGGCCAATCGGACCGCACGCTTTCTCTGTGCTGGGAGCAACACTGCAAGCTGCTGCCCGGCGTCCTGGGCATTCCCGCTAGTCAGGTGGCCACGTGGAGCGTGGAGGAGGTTAGATGAGGATTTTTCAACTCTTCATTTCAACCGCAAACTTGAAAAGTCATCATGTACGTTACGTGTGTATTCTCTTCTAGGTCTTCACTTTTGTGCATAATCTAATTGGCTGCGAGGATCAAGCCCGTCTCTTTAAAGAAGAGGTATGATGCCCGCATTCGTCTGAGTAAATTAAAGTTCAGCTGAAAATCGAAGACGTGCACTGATAGACAGTCAAAAAGTTGGGACACAAAACATACAGTGAATATACAACAAAATTCACTCGGAAGAGATTTTCACCATTAAAAAAAACCCTTGAAACATTTTCCAGTTTTCCTTCGTGCTCTGATGTTTTTCAAACTCGACGCAAAGCTGGATACGAAATAAAGCAAGAAAACCACACGTGGATTTTCACTGTTCTGCCAAACCATTTTAGCTGACAAAACTCCACTCGCTAAAAATAGATTCCACGACAACGCACTCGTAAACGGAACAAACAAATTTAAATGAACTTGGATTAATATATACAGACACTCAAACATACGTTTAATGTAACTTTACACAAAACTGAATTCTAATTTTGTTGTAATCTTTTGTTACCTTCGTTTTCCGGGTTGGCGGTTTGCCACGCCTCCACCCTCACGTTCGCTATCGATGGACTGTTTGCTGTTGTATTGCCTTCAAAATATTCCCAAAATGATGCACACAAATGTCCTCACAATAGGATAACGCACGACCACTTGCCAACGAGAAATAGTCTTTAAAGAACGATCGCGGGAGCTTCTTTCCTTAGAAAGAATAACAGGAAATACAATAGTTGAGCTTACCCACGTATTGATTGTGGGTCATGAAGTTTTATTCTGAGAAAGGTTGCCATTGCCTATGGGTGTTGTGTGCACGAGTATACTTCATTACCCAGAAAGCCCTCTTTTTGCCCGCGCATGTGCGTTTCCTGGTCGTACAAGAAACTCGTCTGAATTAATCGTTCCGTGCTCGTAAATATTGTTATACACAAAAGATATGCAAAAAAGACCTGGCTTGGTCGCATCACGAAATTTTGATCGCATGACGGGCGAATTATTCGATCGAAATTTCCGCCGTAAGACGAGAATTTTGTATGACGAGCGGTCGTATGACGAGGTACCACTGTACAGTGAATAACGGTTGCATGCTCCGCCCTTATCTGAAATATGCAGATGATTGACGGCGAAGCCTTCCTCCTGCTGACTCAGGCCGACATCGTGAAGATCATGAGCATCAAGCTCGGTCCCGCTCTCAAGATCTCCAACGCCATCCTCATGTTCAAGAGCACGGACGAGTCCCTCAAATGAACCGGGCTCCTCCCTCGGGTGATCGAGCAAGGCCCAACCTTGCCTTTAGGGGTATGTTTTGGGCAGAAGTGTATTGTTGCCAAGCTAAAAAAAAAAGTTCGATATCACTACGTAACGTGCTGAGTTTCATATTTATCTTTTGAATTTACTTACACTTTGACTTCATTATTTGACGCAGGAAACTTACCACGTCTAACTCACGGACTGCCAATGACGGCGCTAGACGTCCGATCCGTCTCAACCGAGAGGGGCGAATAAACAATATTCCCCTCAAGGCCAGAACGGATTGGACGTCTAGCGCCGTCAATGGCAAGGAGCGATGAGCATTCACAGCCAGTCTTCACAATTTAAACGAATTGGACCATGATGACCACTGATCAGGTGCCATTACAGTAATACCTCGCCACTTCGCACATTCACCACAGCGTGGCTTGGATCGGTCAGATATGTATTTTTTTTAAGTAAATAGTGTAGGAACAGTAATACAAACATGAAATGGGTGGGGCTAATTACAATTAGAGACTAGGGGGACATGGTCCACCTTTGGGAGGTGAATAATACAACAGAGAGGTTATTAATAGTCCAATTATTATTAGTTAGAGACCCTCAGAGCGCTGTTCCTCCTTGGCAGTTATTCACCTAATGCGGCAAGATTTGGAACGTATTAACCGCGATAAACGAGGTATTACTGTATTTTTGAATTTTTCTTCCCTGGTTGAACAGCAATAAGCTTCTGTTGTTTTGTGTTCTGTACACATAAGACAGTAGAAGCAAATGACATTTTATTAAGAATGTGAAGGAGAGAAAATGGATATCAGGGTGTGTTAGGCTGTTGAAAAGATCAACATTGCATCATTAAATTGAGTTATTTTTATGGTAGGTAATGTCTTCTTTAGGGAGCGTTTGCTAGAAAGAAAGAATGACAAATTTGACACTTTTTTATTCATTTATTTTTTTACTTGCAATGTTCTCAAGGGTTCTCTTACTTGCCACTTTGTGAATGAGCGGGCACATTCTAATCAATGATGCGTTTAAGTACTGTATATTCTTTTCAAAATGTAAAAGTCGATGAAAAATATATATTTAATCGGTATTGTTATTATAGGTCTTACAATCACTCCTTGGGGGAAATTAAATCACAATTCAGTCAATTTCCAGATGAAAATCTGCTAGAGAATAGAATATGTCCCTATCTTAAATATACTGACCTTTTTTTTCTTATTCTTTTTTTTTACATATCCAGCAAATGTAAATAATACAGATATCCAAAGTTAAGGTAAAATAATGTGTTGGAATGGAACATTTAAAAAGCAAAACAAACTAATTGAAGTCCATAAATTGTCAAAATTAAAATTTACATTGAAGTAGAGAAACTAAAAATTGAAAAAATAAGAAAAATGTACTTTTTCACGACGTTGTACATTTTTCCTTCATATGACTTGACATGTACTAATCAGGTGTAGAAAATGCACAACTTGAATTTAAAAAACAACAACGTTTCCCCCCCGTGTTTACAAAAGCACAGTCTGTATTGACAGCCCAGCATATTTAACAAATTTGACCATATCAGTCGTTTTTTTAAATCAGCGACTCGTGAGATGATAACTTTTGTTGCTGATGGCATTTCTACTGATTAAAATAATATTGCTGCACCCCAAGTATCAAGTCAGCATGACATGGCAGGGAAGTAGGCTCCATAACATTTTTCATTAGAATGAAGTTGGAGTTGTGGTTAAAGCAAAATAGGAAAATATCAATTCTGTGGGGAAAAAATGAAGCGTGTTCATTGAGTAAGACGTCATGCAGTAGACGAGGCCGGCAAACGAAGCTCCTGGAAGCTTCATTTTGTGCAATAATTACATTTAAAAAAAAGGAGAATTAGTTTGTCTCTTAGCGCAAACTTAAAAGTCTGTGACTGTTGTATTTTTCTGCATTTCTTAAGTATTTGCCTTCTTGTTTGTGTTTTGGTGCCTCAAAATGTGTCCTACTTTTTAGGTTCCTTCTAACCCCCTCCTAAAAAAATAATACTGTACATAGCGCAGTCATCCATCGCGTTTTCTTCATGCAGCAAATTCCATTTGTGGATGCATTGGCATTTTGAGCACAACTGTGAACCCAAAATGGGATAAAAGTGTTAAAATCACTATAAACAAGTTTACATTGATACTGTGTTTTTGGACAAGTGTACATCTAATGTCATTCTTGGATTTTCTGTGTCATTTCACTGGATTGTCTTAAGGGCTCTTGGCTTCGTGTCTTTCCAGTGTGTGTGTGTGTGAGTGTGTGTGCGTGTGTGTGTTATAAGACAATGTTGAATCATAAATGTCATTCCAATAAATGGCAAAATTTGACCCTTTTCCCCTTTCTTTTGGAGGTCTCACAATTACAGGACAGCACAAATGGAAGGTAATGTACTCAGTGTGTTGTATGTATTGACTATAAACGTACTTTGCTTATAGCATATCCCCCTATTGACCATATTGCCATCAACAAGTAGATGTGGTGGTGCGTCTCATCCCACCGCATTGCCTGAGCAAGCTGTAAGGTAGGATATACGCTCTTTTAACACCCTGGATGCCATTGACGGCGTTAGACGTCCCATCTATTTGAACTGGGAAGCCTCCCACTCAAAATGGATTGGATGTTTTGCGCCGTCAACAGTGCTCAAATATGAACGTACACAACTTCTCCTTCCAGTTTAATAGAAGTAAATGTCTATCATTGTCGATGGAAGGCATAGAGTTCATTGTAGGTCACTTTGTTTACATTTTAGGGCGCACATGGGTTATTCTCTATACATTTTGGTTCATTTCTGGGCACTTCCTGATCCTTGGTAACTTTCTGTTGCTTTTGAGGCATTTCCAGGTTACTTCCTGTTGATTTCAGGTCACGTTCAGTTTTTTGGGGGGGGCATTTCCAGGTTACTTCCTGTTGATCTATAACAACCCACTACCACTACTAGTAATACTACTACTACAAAAGCTCCATTTGGTGAATCTATAACATAACCCACTACTACTACTAGTAATACTACTACTACTAGTAATACTACTACTACTAGTAATACTACTACTACTAGTAATACTACTACTACTAGTAATACTACTACTACTAGTAATACTACTACTAGTAATACTACTACTACTAGTAATACTACTACTACTAGTAATACTACTACTAGTAATACTACTACTACTAGTAATACTACTACTACTAGTAATACTACTACTAGTAATACTACTACTACTAGTAATACTACTACTACTAGTAATACTACTACTAGTAATACTACTACTACTAGTAATACTACTACTAGTAATACTACTACTACTAGTAATACTACTACTACCGGTAATACTACTACTAGTAATACTACTACTAGTAATACTACTACTACTAGTAATACTACTACTACTAGTAATACTACTACTACTAGTAATACTACTACTACTAGTAATACTACTAATAGTAGTAATACTACTACTACTAGTACTACTACTACTACAGGCTGTATGTTTAACACTACTTTCCAGAAGCTTTTTAGACGAATGACCAATTGGATTCACACAAGTACCGGAGAAGCAGGAAAAAGCAAAGTGGACATAAAAAAAGCAAGTCACCCCGCCCAATTTTGAAGAACTTTACATCAATCATTGACTCCCTTCAGGAACACAACTGGCCTGAGATCAGTCATTGCAGGCTGAGCGGCTCCCGCTGCACATTTGAGTGATCGCTCTCACACCTTGGTCGGCTTCCTGCATTTACAGGTGAGCACGCAGCTTTTCACACATAATTCTTACAAAACTAAATACTTATTTACGTATTTAAAGAGCTTGTTTTCTGCTGTTGTGGCCTTTGAAACTTTACTTTTCCTCTTAATTTGTCATGCATTTTCATTCAAGTTGCTATTTTAAGATGTTGTGGGGGGGGTTTCAGGTTTTTTGGTCAACAAAACAACAAGATAACAAATCTGGGTGGCTGAAATGTAAAAATTTTAGGCAACACACTTATTTTTTTGCTTCATGGTGACGCAGATTTGCAGATATAAAAAAAAAACTTTGTTTGTTGTTCTGTTGGAATGTCACTCATCTCCTAAAGTTTAAAAATATATATTTTTAAATATTAAACAATACCTATTTTTTCTGCATCATAGCTATTAATAACTGTGAATGTTCTTAAATAATTAAATTATGGCTGTCGTTGTTTTTTTTCTATACGTTTTCACCAACCGGCGTAATATATACTATATATATACACTATATTAACATTTTTATTGGATGATTTTGAAAGGAAAAAAAAAAACATTTTCAAAGCTGGATAAGCGGTGTTGAAAAAAAAATTAAATGTAGTAATATGTTTGAAACATTCACATTTTTTAACGTACTTATCAGAACGTATCCTCGATTTCAATTTGTTTTTAGCGGTCTTATGATCATCTTGCATTTGTGTGTATGCAGATTTATGCACGCACAGTGTGTGTTCTTGTGTGTTGTGACAGCTAAACGAATGAGCCAATATTTGGCATATAAACACACAAAGTGTATCACTTACTCCCTGCAATGTGTTTGTGCTGGTCCAGCATCTTTTTTCCTTACCAACTAGACCAACCTGCTTTGCGCACACTTTGCTCAATATTTTTAGATCCGTGTTTCAATCTTACGCCATAACACAAAAAAAAGTTCTTTGTTTTTATGACCTGCTGTGATTAGCAAGATGTGGACATGTTTGATTGCGAAATGAGTTTTTTTTATTGCTGTGTGGCAAATTAAGTCATTGGCAGACATGGATGAACCAAAACACTGCACGATGTGGGGTAAAGATATACAAATTAATTATCGTATTTTCCGGTCTATAAGTCCCACCTGAGTATAAGTCGCACCAGCCAAAGAATACACAATGAAGAAGAAATCAAAATATATAAAAGTCGCTCTGGAGTATAGGTCGCATTTTTGGGAAGGTCATTTTTTATTTCATCAGAAACCAAGAAAGAACATACGTTAAAGTCACAATATAACATGAAGAACAACATGCTAAATAGCCATCTGTTAGCATAACTGTTTTTCAGGTAACTATAGGTTAAAAAAACAGCATAACAGGCTTTTGGTGGCCAGAGAGAAAATAAATACATGTATTTGGAACTTGAGTATTAGTCGCAGGCCCAGCCAAACTATGAAAAAAGGTGCGATTTATAGTCCGGAAAATACGGTAAGTGAATCGGAGTTGGGAATGACTTGATTATATTTGTAGTAAAGTAAACATGTCTGGGCTGGAGTGACAGGTCTATCAAACGGATGCAGGGATCCCACTGAGAGTGGAATGGATAACAGCGATGGCCCACTCTAATGTAAGTAGCTCATTTGTATTCTTGCTAAAGACAGCTGGACGGAAATGGTTTAAGAGTAGAAAAATCAAAAATGTCAAATCATTTGAAAATCCATTTCCTTCTTCTGTCTTTTTACACTCACGCAAGTTGGCCCTTATAATTGACTGAACATTGCGCAAAGATGTTCAACAATTGGGCATTGTCGTCATCATTTCTTTCTGTTGTCACCTTTTTAGCCACGGTTGCCATCCTCCACCTCCCCTGATGATGTCAATCTTGGACCTTCAGCAAACCCTCAGTAAGTAGCTTCACTCTTCAGAACATGTGACAACAACTAACGTGGACATGTATGTCCGGATTTAGATCGGACGGCTTGTAATTGAAATGCATTGTCGTGATAAATAAGCTCGAGGCTGCACCAGTTGCAATGCAAAACCCATTAGTAGACATATACAGGCAAAGCAATGTTACACAGTACAGTTCCCCAACATGAACCTAACAATCTTTTTATTTTTGAATCTATCATTGGCAACTTTTGAGTCGCTCGTATGGTGGCGTTGACAAAACATTTATCAAAAAATGTAATCGATAACTCTCTGTCTTGTTGCAGTGCCAAGCCTACCGACTTTGACTTCCTGGCTGTCATTGGCAAAGGGACCTTTGGAAAGGTGAAACAATGACTTATTCTCATCATGTTGACATGAACCTATTTTCACTCAGACATTCAACTTTAGATTTTGTTCTTTTATTGCGTTATAATTATTATTTAAATTTTAATGTTATGCTAAATCACCTTGTTCTGCCATTTAAGTCAGGGATTTTGGTTGCGACAGGTATGATATCTGTTTTTAATTCATTCATTTGTTCATTTTCTGACCCACTCTCCTCACAAGGGTGGCGGGGGTGCTGGAGCCTATCCCAGCCAACGGTGGGCACCAGGTGGGGAACACTCAATCGCAAGGAGATGGACCACAATTAGCACTTATACACCTGGGAACAATTTAGACCAGGGGTGTCAGACTCGGGTTGGTTCGCGGGCCGCTTTAACGTCAACTCGATTTCATGTGGGCCGGACCATTTCAGATATAATATTTAGATTTTTTTTAAATAAATGGATTAAAAGAACTGGTTTAAAAGCGCTGAATATTCAGTTTTTATAGATCTAAAACAATGTTTAATTTAGCTTTTTTAAATATATTTTTAGATTTTACAAAATGATTTTTGACCTACAAATACAGAAAAAATGGATTACATAATTACAATTATTGATTTAAAAGGGGGAAAATCAGGAAATTTAATGTACATCTATACTCTCCATTTTAATTTGATCCTAAAACAGAAAGTCGGCACTCATGATTTACTTTCCCGGGCCACACAAAATGATGCGGCGGGCCAGATTTGGCCCCCAGGCCGCCACTTTGACACCTGTGATTTAGACTATTCAACCAGCTAGCCTAGCCTGTGTTTGTGATGTGTGTGAAAACCGGAGTCCCCGGAGAAAACCCACGCAAGCCCGGGTAAAATATGCAAACTCCACTCTGGGAGAACCCACCGATGATCGAACTCTCGACCCCAGAAGTGTGAGGCCGACACGCGAACCACCGCTCCACCGAACCGCCCTCTGTTTTAACTCCAAATCCTGCAATGATTCATGTAGTGAATGTAGCTGGAGATGGATTCACTGATGCAGTAAGCAGGGGTCAATGTTGTTGTAGAGTACCTAAATGTGACGCAAGTTAGAAGCCGAGTCGCAGTTGACAGTGTGCACATAACGTTTTCATGAATCATTAACTGTACCGTCTTTTAAGGTCGTCTATCAGCGGCGACAAAGTAACATCAAATGTTACCACAAGAGCAAAAATGTACTACAAACATATTTTCAATCAGAGAGTGAATTGAACTTTTACAAACACTCCATTTTTTTTAAATGGGCAAAATATTCAATTTGCAAGTTTCATCTTGTAACATTGAACATGCTGCATTCAGATGCACTTTACTTGAATGCCTCTTATGACAGCATCATAATCATGACTTGACTCGTCATGAATATGAATGAATGCTTATTACCCATGCCATTAAGTGTTATTCTGTAAATGAGGTTACTTTTGATTGAAAATGGATATTGTTTAGGAACTGTTTAAGGACACTTCATGATATTTGCCATACACATTTCTTCATGTTTGTGACAGGTGTCGTGTCATGATTATGACAATGTCTTACCAACCATTCCACTCATGTGTTGTTACTCTGAATACTCTTGAGCAACTCAAGTTGTACATCACTCTCGAATAAGAAATAATTCTACCTTAAAAAGCTCCAACAATTCATATTCTCAGTTCTTATGAAATGTTATCAAAAGGATGCTCTATGTCACATGTGTCAAAGTGGCGGCTCGGGGGCCAAATCTGGCCCACCGCATCATTTTGTGTGGCCCGGGACTTTCTGTTTTAGGATCAAATTAAAATGAAGAGTATAGATGTATATTAAATTTCCTGATTTTCCTCCTTTTAAATCAATAATTGTAATTTTTTAATCCATTTTTTCTGTGTTTTTAGTTCAAAAATCATTTTGTAAAATCTAAAAATATATATAAAAAAGCTAAAATAAACATTGTTTTAGATCTATAAAAAACTGAATATTCAGGGATTTTAATCCAGTTCTTTTAATCAATTTATTTTTTTAAAAATCCAAATATTTTATCTAAAATGATCCGGCCCACATGAAATCGAGTTGACGTTAACGCGGCCCGCGAACCAACCCGAGTCTGACACCCTTGCTCTATCTATGTCAAGGTTATCTGTGATAGCCTTAAGTACAGGGGTGGCGAACCTATGGCTCGGGAGCCACATATGGCTCTTTTATGGGTGCATATGGCTCTCCGCTATCCTGTGAGGTAAACTATGGAAACTGCTGGTAAGAAAGCGCAGGAATAGGAGCGTTACGTTGGTATTATGGCATTGACACTACCTCCAGCGCCTTATAGTAATCCTATTTTTTTTTTCATTACACTCTTCTGCATGGATATTCTCATTGACACTCATTGGTTAGCAACGACGTAACAATGTTGTCAAAAGAATTCCGACACTTTCTGTACTTTCAAAGTGGTGAAGTGACTAAAAAAGGCACACATTGTCATGTATATTGACCTTTAAATTCAGAGACTTTAAAGAATTGGAGAACTCTCAAGAATTAACATAAACATGAATGTTTATGGCTCTTTCCATCCAAAATGTTCCCCACCCCTGCTCTAGTACATCCACATCATATCGCTATCGACATGTGTCAGCAAGACATGGTTACATAACGTCTTCTTTTCTCTTAAGCGGCACTCCATTTTGCCAGTGTCAAGTGTTTCCACAAAGTTCTCATGGTCACGCCAGGGTTTTTGGGGCCGAGTCGAGCGTCCACGTGGCGCTGCCAAGTGTTTAGTAAACAAACAGACATTCACAAATAATCCTTCCATGCAGGTCGTGCTTGCCAAGCTCAAAGACACCAAACAGTTCTATGCTGTCAAAGTGCTGCAGAAGAAAGTTATTTTGAAGAAAAAGGAGGTGAGCGCCCATTGCAATTCCACTCTTCTTCATTTGGATGAAAAATGCATGAAAAGGTGACTGTAAGTTGCCATTATGCGTTTTGCACCAATAACTGCTTTGCAGTTAATATGAAATACACTTAAAAGAAACGAAAACATCAGTTAATGAACCACAGCAACTTTCTCTATTATCAACTTTGTTTTGAAGCGGCGTCGCCATGACAATAGTATGTAATCTGCAAAATGCAACTTGGTGCAGATGACCTTTGGTGCCTTTATCAGAATTACCGAGTCAGTCATTATTAAAATGATGTGGAATAAGATAAGAAAATCTTTTAGAAGTGGCCAAACAATACGTTTACTTTTTTTAACGCCATAATGCCGTATTGCCAGGTTTGCACAACCATTTCCGTTAAACGCGCCCAAAATGTCATTTTCAACCTACTTTTCTACCCCCTTTTTATTCACTAAAAATAATCATAATAATCAATAATTTACAGCTTTCTGAATCAAATTTGAGTACTTCAGCATACTATTAAGGCTCAGTGTGAGGTCATGACCTTTTATAGAACGATTTCACTAACAAACGCGTGTGCAATCAGATAATATATATATATATATTAACCAGGCCACACTCCCATTTTTAATTTTATGCATGAAACTGTTTAAAATATAGAAAAAATATGCTCATTTTAATCCCAACAATGTCTCAAAGGGTTTAACAGGCCCACAGTTGAAAAACATGCCAACATATATTGTTCTAAATAGAGATAAGTCTGTTGACTTCCTTATTACAGTGCCTTTAAATATTTGAAATACAATATAATTCCACTCTGCTTTAATGAAACATCAATTCATATTGCAAAAGTAATTCAAGTACCGTATTTTTCACGCTATAAGTTGCACTTTTTTCATAGTTTGCCTGGGCATGCTGTTGTGTTGGTTTTTTTTTAGGCAATAGTTACCTGAAAATTAAAAAATAATAATAAATTGAGAGTCACGTGTTGTCTTCCACAGCAAAAAAACATCATGGCGGAAAGAAATGTGCTGCTAAAAAGCCTACAACACCCCTTCTTGGTTCGGCTGCATTATTCCTTTCAGACTGCCGAGAAGCTTTACTTCGTCCTTGACTATGTCAACGGAGGAGAAGTATGCGCCAGGGAGTCGAATGAACAAATTGGGTCTTAAATGGTACCTTCTTAAGTGCTTTTGCTCTCCTCTGCCCAGCTCTTCTTCCATTTGCAGCGCGAGAGATGCTTCTCCGAGCCTCGAGCGAGGTTCTACACTGCCGAGGTGGCCAGCGCTATCGGCTACCTTCACTCGCTCAATATTGTCTACAGGTCAGACCAAATAGAAATATAGCATTCTTCATCGTCATTTTATCTGAAATTGTCAATGTGTGTTCATTGCAGGGATCTAAAGCCAGAAAATATCCTCTTGGATTCTCAGGTGACCATTCATTTATCTATACTTAAAAAAAAAAAAAAAAAGGTTTTGCATCCCGCACTTTAAACTTGAAATAAACCAGATGCACAATAACCCTCTAAAACACATGTGTCAAAGTGGTGGCCCGAGGGCCAAATCTGGCCCGCCGCATCATTTTGTGTGGCCCGGGAAAGTAAATCATGAGTGCCGACTTTCTGTTTTAGGATCAAATTAAAATAAAGAGTATAGATGTATATTAAATTTCCTGATTTTGCCCATTTTAAATCAATAATTGTATTTTTTTAATACATTTTTTCTGTGTTTTTAGTTCAAAAATCATTTTTTAAAATCTAAAAATATATTTAAAAAAAGCTAAAATAAACATTGTTTTAGATCTATAAAAAACTGCATATTCAGGGCTTTTAATCCAGTTCTTTTAATCCATTTATTTTAAAAAAAATCTAAATATTATATCTAAAATGGTCCGGCCCACTTGAAATCAAGTTGACGTTAAAGCGGCCCGCGAACCAACCCGAGTCTGACACCCTTGCTCTAAAACATTCAGTACTAAGTTAATCTTGATTAAATATCCCAAGATCCCTCATGCAAGCCTGTTCCTAGATATAATCAGAATAAATAAGACAATTCCTTTTAAATCATCACTCATTTCCATAAATGAATAACTTTGTCTTATTGGTGAACAGTGACATTTAAATCTGAAACAACTAAGCAACTGCATTTATCATGTCATCAAAATTCTATCAGGTTTTTGCTACCTTTTTGCCTATTGTTGAGGGATAGCTAGCAGAAAGCCAGAGACGGATGCGCCGTCTTATTTGTGAGGAAACTGATGCCAAAATGACCACCATGTCTGGAAGGATCCATAAATGCAACCATTGCTTGCGTTTGCAGGGCCATATCGTGCTGACAGATTTTGGCCTGTGCAAAGAAGGCGTTGAGCCAGAGGGAACCACCTCAACGTTCTGTGGAACACCGGAGGTAAATTAAAGCCATAGACGGTCTGCTAATACATTTAAATATCGTGTTTGCTGCACTATAAAGCGTAACTGAAATACCTTATAATCTGATATATGGATCAATATTGCCTTATCATTGTATAAAATTCCCTTTAGCACAGGTCCTTCTAGGTAATGTATAGCACAACTCCGAAACACTACTACTATTACTGCTACTACAGCGCCATCTAGTGGATGTCTAACATAATCCCCCACTATTACTACTACTACCACCATTACTACTACCAGTACCACTACTACTACTACCACCACTACTACTACCACTACCACTACTACCCTTACTACTACTATGACTACTACTACTATTATTACTACTCCTACTCCTCCTCCTCCTACTACTACTATTACTACTCCTACTCCCACTACTACTACTACTACTATTACTACTCCTACTACTACTATTACTACTCCTACTACTCCTAATACTACTACTACTACTATTACTACTCCTACTACTATTACTACCAGTACTACTACTACTACCACCACTACTACTACCACCACTACCACTACTACTACTACCACTACTACTACTACCACCACTACCACTACTAACACTACTACTACCAATACTACTACTACTACTGCTGCTACTACTGATACTACTACTGCTACTACTGCTGCTGCTACTGATACTATTACTGCTGCTACTACTGATACTACTACTACAACTGCTGCTGCTACTGATACTACTACTATTATTACTACCACTACTACTACTACCACCTCTACTACTACTACTACCACTACCACCACTACCACCACTACTACTACTGCTGCTACTGATACTACTACTACTGCTGCTGGTACTAATACTACCACTACCAGTACTACTAGTACTAATTCATCTCATAATCAAGTTGTGCCTTATTTATAAAACAAATTCTAAGATGGGGCATTCATTGAAGGTGCGCTTTAAAGTGCGAAAAACACGGTAGCTGTGGAAGGAGGGGCTATTAGGGATTAAATTTGTGTGTATTTTCTACTCTTCATCTGTACAACATAGTACTTAGCACCAGAAGTCCTTCGCAAGGAACCTTACGATAGGACGGTTGACTGGTGGTGTCTTGGAGCTGTGCTCTATGAGATGCTATACAGTCTGGTAAGTATATGGGCATCTTTACAATTTATCGAGTAACTGTGTGTCAATGTGTGTTTGTGTGTATGGGGCAGTAATAATAACAGTTGCCCGTTCCCTTGACGGTAGCCTCCGTTCTACAGCCGCGACGTGGGCGAAATGTACGACGGGATCCTCCATAAGCCTCTGCTGCTCCCGCCAGGAAAATCGGATGCCGTGTGCTCCCTCCTGGAGGGTCTCTTGCAAAAAGACCAGCACCGACGCTTCGGAGCCATCGCCGACTTTGTAGTTATCTTTAAAATTGAGATTGCAACCCGTCTTTCATGCGAAAAGTTGATGAAAAGTTGACCCGTGTTTTCCAGTTAGAAATCAAGAACCACACCTTTTTCTCACCAATCAACTGGGATGACATTTACCACAAGAGGATCGCTCCTCCTTACAACCCCAACGTGGTGAGTACGTCGGCCAGTCGGTCAAAGGAATCGAGACTTTAACCGCCATATTTGAAAGCGCTCTACCGCCGTCGTCCGTTGTCTTTCAGAGGGGCCCGGCGGACACTCAGCATATCGACCCCGAGTTCACCAGAGAAATGGTTCCTAATTCTATTAGTCGGACGCCGGAATTCAACGCCAGCACGAGCGCCAGCAACGCTTTTAACGGCTTTTCCTACGTGGCCGGCGAGGACAGTTTTTTATGAGGGAACACGACAGATGACTCGCTGACAGAGAACAGCAAGTGTGGCCCCTAAGGTAACGGGGCGATGTCTGCAGAGAGGTGGCTCAATGTAAGCGTTCACAATGGCGCCATTTTGAAACAGAACGAGTGCAGTTGAAAGATCCACACTTTATGGAGTCCACTTTTATCTGCTAAAGTGGGGCGTGGGTTTCCATTCCTGTTACCCGGGGACCTGCACTTTCCGATTTTTGCTTATTCGTCAAAGGTTAAGCACAGTAAACAATATAAAATGCTACCAAAAAGCATTTTCAAAGCATTTTTAAATCATATTGTTAGTTAGAACAGATGCCGGCTGGTGTCCTTAAAATGCTTTTCAGGGGACCTTATTAAGAAACTAAGGATGAACATGACATCGTCAGTTATAGAAATCAAGTGCATTTGGATCTGGAAGCTGTAAATTGAATTGTAAATGGATTAATAAAGAAGTCTGAATCGTGTTATTATTTTTAGGAAAGTCAAAACGAGGTGTTGTTCCAATTAACAGTTGAAGCCAATCTAGGATACACTTTGAATATTTCATCATGTTTTTTTTCTTTGTGCTTTCCCATCAAAATAATTAAGTTTCAAAGTCTGTGAAAAACAGAGGTATTTTATTATTATTATCCAAATAATCTGATGTTTTGTCGGATGCTTCTGAAGCACACATATAAAGATTAAATTTGTATTATATAACATTGTTATCATACTTAATTCTGAGCCATAAAGAACACTTGAACACAGCTTTGTTAAGGATGTTTCTTTTTTGTTTCAAAATGATTTTTTACCATTTTTTTCTACCTTATCTATGATTCTGTTTGTCGTTTAATTTACGTTGCCAACTATTCCTGCGATTGGATGCAGCAGCCAATCATATTGCAGCAAGGTCGCAGAATACGGAAGTGGGCGTTCAAGGGCGGTTCGAAGTGAATTTACTTCCGCCCTTCAACCACTGCTGACCAATCAGAAATTAGCAACGGTAACTAGGCGCCGAGTAGTACCTTCAGGAAGAAATGCCGAAGCGTTGCGTGTACAAATGTTGCAAATCCGACGAACGATAGGGAAATGTTGTATTTTTCGCCTTTCCTAAACCCAAAACGCGACTGCAAAAATGTATGATGTGGATTGAGCAGTGCGGTAGAAATCTGAGTCCATCAAAGATAACTAAAAACTACCATGTTTGCTCAAAGGTAGGAAGCTAACGCTAATAGCACACAGTCAGAAATACAAAATAATTTCAAATTTACTCGTGTTTTTATAAGAGGCGTAACACCCAAGAGAAAACAAAACTGTAGCTAAACCGAGCTCATTTAAGGGGGGTTCTCCAGACTTTTTCCTCGCAAAGCCCCGTCTATAAAATCAAAGGATGCAAGGGCCAAACTGTCATCCTTCCATTTTTATTTCTTGAAAAGAGGATCAGAGAACATTTAAAAAAAAAAAGTTATTTATTAAATATTAAATAATTGGCTTTCAATGCTGATGTATTTTGTTTTAAAACTATTTTTTTAAATTGTACTGTTTGATTTCAACATGGCAGGTTTTGAGCTAATGGAGACTGACTAGCTCCATCTGAAGGTAAATCTGAGCAGTGCAACGGAATATCGGCTGATTTTTAAGCTTTTGTGCGGGCCACATTTAATGATAATTTCATAATTTTCTGCGGCCCTATAAAAACTACTATTAATTGATTACATTAAATGATTATCTATATTATATATTTTTAATAATGTTTTATTAGATTAATATATATGTGTCTATATTATGAATTTGTTTTTTGGTAGTTTCTATCTTAATATGGAACGTGTCAATGAAGGCTTTTGGAATCTTTGTTATTTAGAGCTGTATAAACATAATTGACGCGTCTGAATGGGCGACCGACACCAGATTTTCCCGATCAAATAGCAGGTCTTCCCGATCAAAACGACATCAGGGAAATTCCCGACAACCTCAGATGGAAAGGTTGGTATACAACTATATATACACGGACAAACTTTGATTTTTCTTGTAGGTTTTATCTTAACTCTGTATTTAAAACAAGGGTGTCCAAAACATTTTCCCCTGAAGGCAGCATTCGGAAAACTCCCAATAATTCAAGGGCCAATTTGAAATTTAAAAAAAAACATGACTCAGAGTCCGCCTCCCTGGTTGAAATTGATTTTTTTTTTACCACTGTCAATAGCAGTGAGTTAAGAGCGCCAAGATACAAAATAATTCGGTTAATAATCAAGATGGCGTCGTACATTTTTACCAAGTATTTGGGCCGTGTAGCAATTCCGGTTGTGGCCACGGGTGGCGCTTGCATGTGGTGAGAGCATAACAATTAGCATTTAGCAGCAGAGATGCTGTGTTCACAAGTCGTGGGACAATGCTAGTTTGCTAATTAGCGCCGAGCTAAAGTCTTTATCAACAGAGTCGAACAAGTAACGTAAGTACTGATTCCCCTTTTCCACTGAATATGAGGCTCATGCAATCGCATTTGCACAAATGTTTTGACATGTTTTAAGGGAGCTTGAAGTTAGCCGACCGTATTGGACAGGTACGACTGTGTATTAAACATAAGGCAAAATGTTTCTCCCCACGTGTTGAACGATATTCCTAATGAACGTGAATGCCTCCTTTTGCTTTTATCCCACTTGGTCAGCAGCTTGGGGGGTCTTACCGTAACGGAAATATTTGAAAATTGCCAACGTTTGCACTGCTGGGGTTGCTTTTTCGTGACGATTCAACGTGAATGGAAGACCAGGAAGGGAAATGAAAGTACTTCTATTTATTGTCAATGTGTGTCGGCAGTATGGCAGAACAAGCTGATGCTCCTCAGTGCACGGATGTAGACTCTGGCTCGGTGGCAAAGGAAAAGGGTGGCACCAAAGTGAAATGGACTTTGGAAGAGGTGAGGGAAAAGTTAACTGGTCCTCCCAGAAAGCATGTTTTCTCTCCATCTGTTTTGTTTAGCTGTCTTTATTTCCATGTAGATTTGAGTAAGATATGAATGTGTTTACGCTGCAGAGTTGTGTTAAACATGGAGGCTCGTCTGCCTGACTTTGTAGCTTACTCCTACTTCTTAAAGAATTAAATACTTTTATTATTTAATATCAGACGTATTCGCTCTTTCGCCCCCTGCAGTCAAAACTGCATAAGTGGCAGACAATGAGTTAAAAATGAATATTAAAATGCCCCAAAGCCAACAGGAAGTAACGTCGAAATGGCCAAAAATCAGCAAAAGCGCCCAACATACAGGAAGTAGCCTGGAAATGTCCTCCAAATTAAGAGGAAATGATCTAAAATTTACAGGAAGTGACCTTTAAATACCCTAAAATGACAAGGAAGTGACTTAAAATGGACTCACTGACACAACGATAGTCCAATTCACTTAGGAGGTATTTTCTGGATTATTATTACTTAAGCAGTTTTAGCTGTGACAACATACAAGGAAGACTCAGGTTATGCTTTCTTATGTATACTTACGGCATACAGATCAAAAGCACTCGTTTATTTCACAAGTGTTGTAAACGTTTTTTTAATTAATTAGGTACTTTTTTTAACGAGAATGCCCAGCTTCTGTGACCCTGATGGATGCAGTAATAATGATCTAATACATACCAAAATCTTCAATTTACGTTGACATGATACTTATCCAAATGTGGTCACTTGAGGAACGCAAAAAAACTTTGAATCGTTTCACTTCAACAGTGAAGTCCAATTCCAGTCGACAGTACGCAGAAGAGTTGTATTATACTTGATGTGAATGAGTACAAAGTATACTTCCCTGTTACGCCAAAAACCTACCTGATTTTAATCTTCTCTTCCGTGCAGGACGAAAATCTGAAAATCCTGGTCAAAAACTTTGGAGAACGCAACTGGAATACTGTTGCCACCTTGTTACCAGTAAGAATTTGCGAGAATAAATTATTTGCAGGATTAAATGCGTTGGTCCTCCATTTCAGAGGGAGTGGAAATAAGAATAAATGAAACAATGGAAAAATGGAGAGACTTATTTGGTGACTTTTTTGTCTTGACAGGGAAAGACAGAATTACAGTGTATACGCCGCTGGAAACATCTAGATAAGAACATGGCGCCCTCCTGCTGGTCTGAGGATGAAGACAAGAAGGTGAAGAAGCCCCTCTCATTTCCCCTTTTTTTGAAGAGTAATTGTGCTCATTTTGTTGCCTTGGGCAGATCTTAGAGTTGGTGGGCAGGTTTGGCACCAATTGCTGGGGTTTGATTTCCAAGCACTTTAACGGGCGGCAGGAGAATCAGTGTCAGGAGCGTTGGCTCAACCACCTGGAGCCCTTGTTGAAAAAGTCCGACTGGAGCCACGAGGAGAATCTCATCATTTTCAAAGCTCATCGCGTCTTTGGCAACCGCTGGTTGGAGATTGCCAAGTTGCTGCCTGGAAGGTAGGTTGCCTTCTTTGGACTTTGCCTTTGTTTATTCAATAAATGCACACTGTGTGGACATTGTTACTGAAACGGCCACCTATGTAGCCACCATCATATGTTAAATAGCACCTTAAAATGGTACACGGTCGATTGGTCGCCGGTCGATTGGTCGCCCGGAAGGTAAGTGATAATGACCATTTAAATCGTTGCTCAAATTCCCTAAATACAAACTGCGAATTACTATTTAGTCATACTTAATGCCCGATTAATTATTAGGCTAAAGAAAAGATCCAAATTTCCCGGACTTTTATTGTTTTTTGTTGGAGAACTTGTTTAGACCCTGACTGACGTAGCTTCTTAAAGGGACAACGCATGTAGTACATACAAACTCTTATACACTCACACGTCGGCTCAGTGAAACTGCTCATGGCCATTGTTGGCTTTTATTGATGCGTAGACCGTGTTGTTTTACCTTGTTTTATTTGGATCATTTTAAGGCGTGTGTGGTCGATTGGTCGCCGTCTTTTGGTCATCGTTAAAATGATGCTTTCCTTTTTCAACATGATCCAAATAATGTCATTTAGTTTAGTTTGTAAGCGTTGGATGTGTTTTGAAATGAATGGTTGTGGTAAGTGAAAATGGGAACCAAAATCCCAAACTTTCTTCATTTTCATTTTTTTTTAATGTTAATTGCTGGAAATAAAACATTGCTTGATTTTTTTTCTTTTCTTAGTTAGGATACAAAATGTGTATTTAGAAGTTTGGTTGGCGTAGTAAACTACGGACCATTCGTAGTCTTTGGGAGAACTGCCCGCTAAAGTGTGGGTAAAATGTCCGTTGTGGAGTTTGCTGTCGAATTCCGCCGCTCATGCGAGGATGTGAATATGATTTGTTTGTAGGACAGATCATGCCGTGAGAAAGCACTGGAACGCCACGCTGAAATGGGAAGCCGAATCGGGCAAGCTTGAAAGGGAGGCAGAAAACATCACCGTTGACATTCAGCAGTTCGTGGAAGGAAAGGTACCAACGCATCAATCTAGTATTCTTGCAGCGTTCTTTCTCAACCGAGCACGAGCCATTCCTCTGCTAGCACTTTAGGTCAGACTTGCAACATATTCTTTTTGCAGGTTGACTTCAAGTGTGACATTTTATTAGACACCACCCCTGTAACTCCTGAAGTGGTAAGCTTGAATTCTGAAACGGGGGTAATTGGAGACACTTTTTTTTCTTCCACATTCAATTTATTCTTCCTGTAGATCCAAGAAAAGAAAGAAAAGGGCAAAATCCCCCAGAAGAGCGTCACCCCGCCTGCACACGCGACGCCGTCCAAAGGGGCCTTGCCGGCAGCGAAAAGCAGCCGGCCCAGCTCTGCGGACGCCGCTGCCCCAGGACCGGCAACGGCACCGTCACCGGTACCGGCATCATCACCAACGGTGGCGGCGCATCAGAAAAAGTTTGCTGACGCTGCTTTGAGGATGATCGCCGAGGACATGCTTCCGCTCAGGTACATCGAAAATGGAGATGCCAATACATTCAACCAGCCCATTCCCGATGACAAATGTAATTACTGGGTGTGGGAGTGTCTATTTGCTCATGGAGATCATTTCCCATTGAAATATAACAATATTGGCTTACTGAGAGCATTCATTCATTTGATTTAAGATGAATATTTTATTCTTGGGAAATGAAAACTTTTCACTTAACTGTCAATTCAGCCTTTCATGCAGGTTTAAAAGTCGAAAAAGTACAGCAAAATGTTTATCTTTTGTCTACATTCCAACTGCTGTTTTGCAAGGGGGATTATTTCTCCAGGCTGCAGCACCTAACAGACTAAACATTATTTCAATATTTAGTATATTTATTTGGGGTGTCCGTTGCATTTTTGCTAGTTAGGCCTGTCATGAGACTTTTAATTTTCGCAAAAATGCGATTTAAGCAGTCAAAGGATTAATCATTGGATTGTTATATCTTATTTTCACATCCGTATTTTAAAAAATGTACATATAGAACCTTAAAGAAATGAATATAAAAGAAATACAGTGGAGTCATGACATCCAAGTACCAGCACCAAAAGAAAGCCAGTTCTTGTTTTCATTTTCATTTTTTTTTTCACCTTCCAAAGTTTTGTGGAAGGAGCAGGTTTCCGCTCCTTCATGGCCGCCGTGTGCCCGGAATACCACAAGCTGTCCCAGCGCGCTGTTAGCATGCAGCTTTACGACGAGGTGGAGAGAAACATCAAGCCTCAGCTTATCCGTGATTTAAAAGCCTGTATGAACAAATCCCAAGAGGGACCAGGGTCCATCCACGTGACCTGCGACCTCTGGGCGGGCCAGCGGTCCAACCCGGCCGAGGAGCCCGTCGTCATCGTGCAGCTCCACTTCATCAACGAGGCGTGGCAGATTCGCCGACCCACCGTGGCCTTCCGCCCCCTGAGCCGCGAAGACCCGAGCGGCGCCGTGGCGCGGGAGCTGGAAGGCGTGCTGCTCGGCTACGGCGTTTTCCCTCAGAGCATCGGCTACGTCCTCCTCAACCGCGCCAAGGAAGCGCTGGCCGCCAACAGCCTCTTCTGCGACTACAAGCTCATGTGCCCGTCCAATCGAGGCGAGCCGGACGGAGACGAAGTGGTGGCCTTTCTCTCGGACCGGGCGTCCGAACGCGAGCCTCTGTTCTCGGAGCCCGGCGTCGGGTCCAGGATGGCTTGCGTCGCTAAAACGTTGCAGCTGGTGATCGGCGAGGCGCTGAAGAACTCCCGGGTGGTGGAAAACCTCCTCTCGCACGTCCACAACGTGGTGGCGTTCTTCAGGGGCAGTAGCTACTGGAGCGAGGTACACTTCAAGTTTATATCCCGTGGAAAAACACAACATTTTGCATCTCATTGTCTAAAGCGGAAGCGGATGAAACCTCTTGTCTTTCCGCTCTGTCAGGATTACCGAAATAATTTGTTTTTGATACAACACACAATATTGAGAGATAATTTTATGCCTATGTATGCGAGTCCTGCCCTGACATGAGCTGAAAGGCGACTTCCCAAGAAGTACGCCATTTCTTTCTCCTCATGAAGCAAACAAAAGAAAGACGGATTCAAATTTGCAAAAAGACACTAAAACAATGATTCAACTTCTGGAAACTTGTCATGTGGTCTGATGAAACTAAAGTATAGGGGCACCAATGACTTGAAACATAATGCTAAATTTGTTAAAAAGCGTCTTAAGAATAACAAAGTCAATGTCTCATAGGGGTCCTCACAAAGCCCTCATTTCAATCTCATTGGAAATTTGGACTGAGATCTAAAAAGTTAGTTACAAGCAAGGCGACCGACGACCCTAGCTCGGTTACACCAGTTCAGGCAGGAGGGATAGGTCGGGATTCCGGCAGGCAGAGTACTCCCAGAATCTTTGGTTTGGGCAAACGATGAATCAAAAAATGTATTTCATTCGACAAGCAATTTTTACTTCCTAGTTGAAATGAATTTCAACTCCCAAGACATGCCTTTGTGTCTTTGTGAAGGTTTTATCGAAGGAGTGCGGCGTGTCTTTATATCCGCCCGCCGGCCACTACCGCTGGAACTCTATGATGGCGTCCTTACGGCGAATGGTCCAGGAGCCCGCTTGGAACGGCGTTCTGGCTGTCCTGGCGCAGGCTCGCAGCGAGGCCAGCGACTCGGCCACCGCCCCGCCTCTAATCATGGTCAAGAGGGAGCAGGTTCTCGACATCCTCAATCTCCTGGAGCCCTTTCAGGAAGGCTTACAGGCACGTCATTGGGGGGCCGGGACACATTTGCCGCACGGCCTCAATGAGGTCCACTATTTGGTAGAAGGGAAGATGGGAATATCTCTGCTTGCTGCCCCTTGTAGGTCTTGTTGGGAAACCCGGTTTCCATCTCAAACGTGGTTAGCACTCTCGTCTGCCTGGATAGGACGTTGGAGGACCGGATCACCCACTACAACCCTTTTAAAAAAGCCCTCCGCCTGGGCCTCTCTTCACACTTCCAGTCCATGATTCACCAGAAGGACCTGGTAGTTGCTGCTGTGCTTGATCCGAGGAACAAACTGAAGGTTTGTACTTGATATTAGCGGGAACGAACCTTCACCAGTACCACTTTTTTAAGGGAAATTCATGTGGAAATACAGAGAAACCTCTAGATAGGAAATATTTCGGTTACGAAAAGCTTCAACGGTAAAATATTATTTCTACATACGAAAGAAAATTCAAGTTGCGAAACGTTAAATCTAAAATACAAACTCTTATCGGTGTCAAACTCAGTTTGGTTTGCGGGCCACATTCATGCCAACTTGTCGATCTCGTTTGGGCCGGACCAGTTGTCCTTTTTTATTTATTTATTTTTACACCACTGTCCTCTAGTATTCCGTGTTTTAATTTTTAAATTGTCGTGATAAAGGTTTCTCCTATTGGCTCTCCAAACATGCCACTAGTCTTACTCATTATAATGGCTTAATACATTTTTTTCCTCTTTTTTTTGTTTCCCACATTTTTCACCCAAAATTGGTATGCTTTAATAAATTTCATGGCTTTAGAACAGTTGGAACAAATGAGGGATTTTACATACGTCTCTACTTACAAAAAAATCCAACTTACAAAACCACTTGTGGAAGGAATCATTGCCATAAGTAGAGGTAGTTTTGTCCCCCTTCATACAATTTGAATGCTAAATTGAAATCTGTTCTTGCTCTTCTTCATCAGGCATTCCCTGACAGCCACGTTGTGCACCAGACAAGTTTTCTAACACCTCCAACAAAGTGTGAGGCTCGCGTCATTGTGGAAGCAGCCTTGCAAATCCAAGACAATCCCGAAACCAAGGCAGAGAAAAACCAATCCCAACTGCCGGGTGGCGAAGCGGAAATGACCGCCGATATAACGGAGGTCTCTGCGAGCCCCCTGGACGCCAAGCACAACGGTCCCGAACGCAATGGTTTTAAGCGCAAGTCGGACGAAAACGTCCCCTCGGTCCCCTCGAAGACCATGACGTCGGAACTTGACGTGTACCTATCGGAACCGTTGTGGACAAACGGCTCCACTCTGCTCTACTGGAAATGCGCCACTCGCTTCCCAAATCTGCAAAACATCGCCAAAAGGCTGCTGGCGGTACCCGCCACCTCGGGGGGCTTCGACCGACTCTGCCCAATGGCCGCCTCAATCGTACGAGCTAAACGCAACCGCATGCCACCTCACACCACGGAGAGACTTCTTCTTTATAAGAACTCTTTAAAGCCAAAGACTGGCAAAAAAACAGGGGGGGTCACCAAACACAAACTGGCCAAGTGATCCTGCAATTCAATCAATGCTGTAATGCCTGACCTACTTTGCCGTTATTTACAGTCAAACTGGCAACCCCAGTTACTGAAGTGGTTGTTTGCACATCTTTGTTTCAGAATAGCGGGCCAACGTGGAGGTCTGTCTGTCACTCCTTAGGCTTTTTTTTCCCCGGTTACCCTCTCATCCTCTTTTATTCCCCGAAAACATACATCTTTGGTTCAAGTCCTAAAAGTCTAAAGAGTTCTGAATGTTCCCAGTTCCTGTCCCTAAGTGCCTTGAGATTTTCCCTTGGCACACCACCTCTGGATCACGGTCGACTGGAATAGAGTCCAGTTCACCAATGTCTTCAATGAGGAAAAGATTGTTTTGTTTATAGGTAGTTAAGTCAATACATACCTTTTTTTCCAAATAATTTTTATTCAATGTTCTTGTTTTCATTCCTCGTTCTTGGTCAAAACTAGTACTCTGATTTATTCTACATTAATATACCATTTTTGATGACAAAATACATCATCCCTTTTTCAATTAATAGCCATTTTGACTCTCTCGGGTGGCCCTTGCAGTGAGGGACCTGGGTTCAAATCCAGGTTGGTCCACCTGTGTGGAGTTTGCATGTTTTCTCTGGGCCTGTGTGGGTTTTCTCCGGGTACTCCGGTTTCCTCCCACATTCCAAAGACATGCATGGTAGGCTGGTTGGACACAATAAATTGCCACTAGGTATGACTGAGCGTAAATGGTTGTTTGTCTCCTTGTGCCCTGCGATTGGCTGGCTACCAATTCAGGGTGGCCTGAAGTCAGCTGGGATAGGCTCCAGCACCCCCCGAGACCATACTGAGGACAAAGTGGTTCAGAAGATGAGATGAAAGGAGACGCTTTCTCAACATTTACTAAGCCAAGGCCTTGCACAGTTGTATACGGTTTAAATTAAGAAATAAATTATATAATGTGCTGTTCATTTTTATAAAGAAAAACATCTAGCAGCGCGAAATTCTGCTGGGCGCTGTTTTCTACCCCACACAAAAACTTTATTGACCGGCCAGGCGTGAACAACATTGTCTGCGCCTTTTGATGACATCACGGCTTCACTGCCGAGTTCAGAGGCTTCTGAGTTTTCCCCACGTGTTTTGACGGCATTGGGCTGGTTTCATTTCTGTAGGTGTGTTAGTTAATTTTAGGGGGTGTACTTTTCGTGTAGTTAGTCTGTTCATGGTCACTCACGTCAGACGTCGTTTAGGAAACGGATCGGTCGAATTTAACCGCTAACTAGCTCGTGGATCTCGCTACTTTGGCTAATGGCGCTGTACACGAAAGCCGCCGAGATCCTGGAGAAAGTGGAAAAGCATCAAGGTGCTTTGAAAACGCTGGTCTATGAAAGTAAATTCGCCAACATTAAGCAGCTGTTCGCTCTGGCCTGCGAGACCCAGAAGTTCTCGTCCATCCTGGAGGAGATCATTGTGTCGACCAAACTGCTGAAGCTTACCAAACTGAAGATGCACTTGGCCAAGGTATGTGCTGAAAAATATTTTTTTTTAAATCCGTAAGGCTAAGTAGTGTGTGATTTCTTAAAAAAAAAAGGCATAAAATGAGTAAAAACGAACCCTAACAAAAAATATCTCGTCACCTGCACATTCCTAACTTATGTACTACAACTATTCTCGAATTCTGACATTTTTGTTGTTGTTTTATTCTTCCCCAAACAGGTGCTGGTCTTTGACCTGGTCATGGGCCAGGGGCTCAAGTGTGGCGGCTCGTGGAAGACGCTGCTGCTGAAACACCGCTGCAGACTCCAGTCGGAGCTGGCCCGAATGAAAGTCAAGCGAAAGGTCAGCAGGAACGAGGACCTGCTCCCCGGAGACGTCCGGCAGCACGCCGGGGACAGGCTGCCCCGGTACGTGCGCGTCAACACCCTGAAGACCACCGTGGAAGACACGGTGGACTACCTCAAGAGGGACGGCTTCACCTACATGGGCGAGGCCTCCAAGTTGGATGACTTGACCCTGAAGGGCAAGCAGTTTGTCAAGGACCGCCATCTGCCAGAGGTTCTGGCCTTTGCCCCTAAAACGGACTTCCACGACCACTTCCTGTACAAGGCCGGGCACGTGGTGCTGCAGGATAAAGCCAGTTGCCTCCCCGCCTTCCTCTTGAACCCCCCGCCGGGGAGCCACGTGGTGGACGCCTGCGCCGCCCCCGGGAACAAGACCAGCCACCTGGGCGCCATCATGAAGAACCGAGGCAAGGTGTTTGCTTTCGATTTGGATGCCAAGCGTCTGGCCACCATGTCCACCCTCCTTCTGCGAGCGGGCCTCACGTGTCATCAGCTGGCCCACCGGGACTTCCTCAAGGTGGAGCCCGGCAGCGAGACGTACGGGGATGTGGAGTACGTCCTGCTCGATCCTTCCTGCAGTGGATCAGGTAGCACTTCATCTTATTTTAGTATCTAGGGATGCCCCGATCGCATATGTGAGTCGGTTGCCGTGAGTCGAGGTCGCCTTGTTTTGAGAATCTGCCGTCCGATACCGAGAAAATGTATTAAAGTATATTCCGATCCCCTGAAAATGATGGGTCCGATTTTCGATCCGGGACATCCCTTAATAAATAAGCTTAATTAATAAACTTGCGGTGAAAATTGGTCACCCAATGTGATGAATTAAACACTTATTTGTGATTTCTTCACTTTTTCTGTTGTCGCTGGACATTTTTTCTTTTTCTGTAATTTTTAGAAATATTATAAGGCATGCTGTATCAAAAATAGAACTAAACTCTGTAAGTGCCACTGAAAGTGATGATATTTCTCTGCCATTGGCGGCAACAGACACCCAATACAATTTCTAAATGAATTGGATGCCTCTGAGTTTAAAATGTGAACGACTACATTGTCAAGGCCGAAACAGACATGGAAAACTAAAATCTGGCTGGTGTGTTGATTTTTCTTTCAGGCATGGTGTGTCTCCAGGACCGTGGCTCCTCCGCCGCCGATCCAGAGGAGGAAGCGTCTCGCCTGGCCGCGTTGGCCTCTTTCCAGCTGCGCTGCCTGAACCACGCGCTCGCCTTCCCCCGGCTGAAGCGCCTCGTCTACTCCACCTGCTCCGTCCACAGCCAGGAGAACGAGGAGGTGGTGATGGCCTGTCTCCAGAAGAACCCTGGCTTCAGGTTTGCCATTTCTGCCTAGTAGATGAAAATTTCATGGTGGAGGAACAGTAATACAGTAATCCCTCGATTATCGCCTCTTCACTTATCGTGAAATCATTTTGCGATTTTTTTTTTTCTTTCCTTGCTATTATTATTTTTTTTAAATTATTGGTATTTTTTTTGAATTCATAAAAATGTGAAAATACACGCTGAAACTCATAAGCCAAAGCCACTTTTGCTACTAGGACTCAGCACGGAAGAAGAAAAAAAATCACTACTTTGCGATTTTTTTTTTCCACTATTAATTTTTTATTATTTTTTATAATTCATAAAAATGTGAAAATCCATGCTGAAACTCCTAAGCGGAAGCCACTCTTGCTACCAGGAAAAAAAGTTATTATAGGGGTGACCCTACTTTGCGATTTTTCGATTATTGCGGCCATGTCTGGTCTACATTAACTGCAATATTACAAACATGAAAGTGGCATGTGACAATTGGAGAGTATTTCACTGGCCACTAGAGGGCAGTGTCTACCGTCGGGAGGTAAATAATATTACTGCAAGGGTGTTAAAAGTCCAAACAGTACTAGATAGACACCATAATAAATATTTGCCTATAACCGCGATAAATGAAGTATTACTGCATATTTTACAAAATCAGTTTGGTAGCTTTACTATAGCGTGTGTTGGCAGGCTGGTTCCTCTCCTGGCCGAGTGGCCCGAACGAGGTCACCCGCCCCTCACTCAGTGTTTGCGAGCCAGCGTCGGCGGGACGCGGACGCACGGATTCTTTGTGGCGCTACTGGAGAGATGCCATGAAGCCCACAACCCGATCCCTCAGCTGACTGTCCAAACAAGGTAGGTGGAAAAATAGCAGCGTTAAAAGAAAATAAGAGCGGGCGGGAATGAACTACTGTCATTGAAATCCACCTCTTTAGCTGGTGTGAAACTCTACAGGGAAGTAGCTGTTCTGACAGTAACAGAGGAGTAGAAGAAGTCAAGATGCCAAGTTGTCTTGACTTTCCACGGCAACGCACTCGTAAACGAAGAAACAAATTTAAATTAACTTGGATTAATATATACAGACACACTTAAACATACGTTTAATGTAACTTTACACAAAACTGAATTCTATTTTTTTTAATTTTTTTTTTATACCTTCGTTCTGGGCGGGTTAGCCATTTTCCACGCCTCCACCCTCACGTTCACTATCGATGGGATGTTTGCTGTTGTATTCCCTTCAAAATATTCCCAAAATGATGCACACAAATGTCCTCACAATAGGATAACGCACGACCACTTGCCAACGAGAAGTAGTCTTGAATGAGCGATCGCGGGAGCTAATAGGCTAAGGAAGGATAACAGCCTACCCATGTATTGATTGTGGGTAATGAAGTTTTATTCTGAGAAAGTGTGCCATTGGCTAATGGTGTTGTGTGCACGAGTATACTTCATTACCCAGAAAGCCCTCTTTTTGCCCGCGCATGCGCATTGTGCGTTTTCTGGTCCATGTGTAGCGGAAACTCGTCTGAATAAATCGTTCAGTGCTCGTAGATATCTGTTATACACGAAAGAGATCCGGCAAAAAAAGACAGTGCGCTACAATGATAAACAGCCTCTCATGTCATGGCCACCTGGCTTGGTCGCATCTCGAAATTTTGATCGTATCTCGGGCGAATTATTCGATCGAAATTTTCATCGTACCTCGAGCATGTCGTAGGTAGAGCTGATCGTAGGTCGAGGTACCACTGTATATGGAATGTATTAGTTGTCTGTGTGTTTAGTTTTGCGTGTTTATAAATGAAAATGGCGGTCATATAGATAGAATGGACATATGGCATCCAATCTTGATCAATGTACTACTTGCTTATCAGGCATCCAGAGTTATCAGTGGAGAAGAGCCCCGAAGCTACTCTCCATGACGCCTCGGAGGGGGAAGACAAAGAAAGGCTTGCTAGTGACGGCGCAGCAGGTGAGAAGACCAAAAAGAGAAAGAGGAGAAGCAAGAAGAAGAAGAAAAATGGCGGAGTGGAGAGAGAATAGCAAGACCGACCGAATAGGCCTAACGTCCCAAAGAATCTGTTACAATGTAAGTTTTTACATTTTATTAAACACTCAAACTATCGTGGCTTTTTCCAATAGTCGTGCAGGAAATTGAACCTTTCCATAGAGCCCTTATTATTCCCACGTGCGGATCGCAACAGAAGCGGAAGGGGGCGCTGCGTACAAAACGTGCTTGAGCATACAGTATTTGCGTCGTCTTTGTTCTCTGCTTTGTCGCTTTGAATTTTTTTCCGCTCTGAGGGATTTTAGCACCAAGCCGTCCGTTTTTCTTGCCTTAGCCCGTTACCGGCCGCCATTATTAACCCATCCCCAATTGAAATGGCTCGGATGTCCGTGGCCGTCAATTGCACTTAGGCCGATTGACAGCTGGTCCGATGGCAGAGACGGCAATTGCTGCACGAACACACAAACACACACACACACATCCGCCACACCTCTGAGCGTAGACAGACCCCCGACAGGCCTATAGGCGGCGAGTCAATGGTCACTGCAGACATCACATCTAATTCCATCATCACGCGCAAGGCCAGCGCAGCGAACAAAGGACTAAACCGCAAAAGAAGACGAGGATGAATTTGCTTCTCCTTTGTTCGCGGTGTGTGTGAACACAAATCTTGTAATACAAGTAAAATAGTCGGTTAAACCCAGTTATGCACGTTCAAGAAGAGCTTTATTTTTTAAATTTTATTTGTCTTTATCTAGCAATTTTATTTCTATTTTTTTACTGCGTGTGCCGAACCTGGCAAAAGCTAAAAGCGTCATTGGCGTCGACTGAGTTGTCTTTTAAAGTGTTCCGAGTTAGACACGTGACTTTAGACATGGGAAATCCAGGACCAATAAAACCACACGAGAATTGGACATACTTCAATAAGCAATTTAATTCATAAATTCTGCGACAAAAGAAAAATCCAGTTATCTATTATTATTATTATAACTACGTTTCTCATTTCAAGTAGGAGGGCGAGATTGAAATCGTTCATATTTTTTACTCTGACGGACCGGCACTAGTTAGTGTGCGGACCTGTACCCGTCCACGGACCGGTGGTTGGGGACCACTGCTGTATATGACAGATATTTAGTAATATGCAACCCCAGATAACAAAATGGACATTGTAACTGATTGGATCAAACGAATGTCACCGACACCATTAACGTTACAGCAAACACACATGCTGCAGTCTGCGTGAATATTTCAAAAGGCTATTAATTATTTACCTATATAAAATATGCACACCTCATGGAGGATTTTTATTTTATTTTTTTACGACAGGCTCTCTTTTCGAGTTAAGCTTAGGCAGCAGAAAGATGTCCCAATCATCACTTTTACTGTTTGAGTAGAATATACGTAACCGCTGATGAATGAAATATATTTGTTGGATTAAGCCAGTGTTTCCCACACTTTTTGCATTGAAAAAATCTCAAGGCACACCAACGTCTGAAAATCTTTTCATTTAAAACTATGTCGCCTATATTAACAATAGTTATTCTTATCAAAGTTTTATCAGCAGGAATCACATAAACCTCCAAAATTATTCCAAAATCTATTTTTTCACACTGACCTAATGTCACCAAAAGTCTGCGGACCCCCGAGTGATGCAAAAATAAGTCATGTCATGTTTTTAATGGCACAATTTGCTGACTTTTCTCCAAATATTACGCAAAAAAAAAAGTGCTCACACAGGCTTTACGTGGCCGAAAGTTGATGCCCTAGAAACCAAACAACTTCCGGTTCATGTTAGAGAGAAAAATAAGCCATAAAATGACTGTTTCACAATAGTATAATCTATAATTTAACGTTCATCATATTTTGATTTTAACTTCGTAATAGTTCAATTTTAATCTCGTTATATTCATATTGATTTTTCTCTGAATATTTCATTGTATGACTTCTTGCAATTTCCCGCGGCAGTGGTTGGGAAACACTGGATTCACCTTTTGTATATATTTGAACACTTATTCAATGTTCGTTTCACTTTTATTTTGTGTATCTGTAAATTTAAATGGCACCAAAGCCATTTTGATGACACATTTGGTGTTTACTGCAAAAAGAAGTCAGACAAGAGTTGTGAAGAAAGCATCCTTTTATTTGGTGTGAGGGCATCTAGTTGTAAGTGGGGGCTAAAAAGGGGCCTTAAAAAGAGTCCGTGCGCCAATACGAAGCGCGTCGCCACTATAATGGGTGGGGATACAATTGAGAGCGGGTGTGGCGTCGCACCCGAAAAGTGAGGTTTCACAAAAGGGATTTGAACAAAACCAAATACACGTCACTTGACTTCTTTCACTTACTTCCACACTACAGCAAAACTTTCGCTGGGAGACAACGAGGAACTTTGTGCCAACAAAACGTGGTTAGGGTGTCCAAACGACAACAATGACCTTTTTTTTTTTTTTCTTTCTCGACGTAAAGGGGCTTTTTCAGGACTGCCCCGAAGTCCCGCCGTCCGAGCTCCGCCCCCCCCCCGGTCGCGCGTGGCTCGTCGTCGCCGCCGCCGAGATGAGGCCGAGCTCTCACTTGGCGTTGGCGGCGCCGCTAAGCACCTTGCGGACGGCCTGAACGATGGCGTCGCGGTCGATGCCGAAGATCTGGAGCAGCTCGTGAGGTTTGCCGCTGCGGGGCACCTGCGCCACGGCCAGGCGGTGGACGCTCAGGCCGCTTTCGTTCACCACCGCCGAACAAACCGCCTCGCCCAGACCACCTGATCAAGGCAGAGAAAATTTGGGGGGAAGAAAAAAAAAAAATAGCAAAAATTGTAATCCCATGGACCGGATCGGACGGAGCCTTAGCGGGCTCCTGGTCGAAATGCATGGCGCGGCTTTTGTATGTAGGTCAGCCAGCGCTTACGGGCCGAATTGAAAATGAAGAAGCTCTGACAGGCCGTTCCAGCTCGCTTCCCTTCCCCCCTCACATGAACATACTGTATCATTCCCCTCTTTTCGACGAGCCCTTGCCACTTTTCATTTGTCCTTCAAATTGTAGTATTTAGCTTGATCCAAAATTTGCCCAAATTGACCTGCGTGTACCCTAAAATATAAAAAAAATAAAATGAAGTGACGCAAAATGAACTCATTCCCTGCTATTGACAATGATAGATGTCCAATTTTCTTAAACTGGCTGGATGCTCATCTTTCCCAGCCATTGACGGCTCTATACGTCCAATCCATTTTGCCTGGGGGTGGGGGGGGCAAATGTTACCTTTTTCTTTTTTCATTTTATGAACCTCTTTATCCTCACTAGGGTCCCGGGGGGTGCTAGAGCCTATCCCAGCTGCCTTTGGGCATGAGGCAGGGGACACACTGAATTGGTGGCCAGCCAATCGCAAGGCACAAGGAGACAAACAACCAATCACTCAGCTAGGGGCAATTTAGTGTCCAATCAGCCTACTATGCATGTTTTTGGAATGTGGGAGGAAACCGGAGTACCTAGAGAAAACCCACGCAGGCCCGGGGAGAACATGTAAACTCCACGCAGGTGGACGAACCGGGATTTGAACCCAGGCCCCCCACTGTGAGGCCGACACGCTAACCATTCTTCCGCTGAGCAGCCCCGAATGTTAACTTTTTGGGGCAAAAATGAACTGGTCTGACCCACATGAGATCTAGTTGGCATGAATGTGGCCCGCGAACCAAACTGAGTTTGACACCCCTATTGTACTTGGTGGATTTTGAGGTGGTCATTTAGATTGAGAGCCATGCTTGTGGACTAAACCTCACCTTCATAGTAGTGGTCTTCCACAGTGATGATGCGTCCCCTAGTGGCCCTGGCGTTGTCAATAATGGTCTTGGAGTCCAAAGGTTTAATAGTAAATGGATCAATCACGCGGATGTGAATTCTCTCTGTACGGGAGAAAGCGGGGAATTGGTGAGTGTGGGAGAAATTGTCGGATCCAAAATAGAGAACCAGGGCTTTTGTACCCTTTTTCAGGTGTTCGGCGGCAGCCAAGGCCTCGTGGAGTGTCACCCCCGCGCCGATGACGGTTACGTGGTCGTCATTGGTTTTGTAAACCACCTGAGAAGGAAGGAAATGGGATGAAATGTAGTCATACTTAGTAACTTGATGTGATTTTTCCATTTTCCATTCAATTTTGCAAACCTTAGCCTGTCCGACATGGAAGTCCTCATTGCAATTGTAGATGACGTTGTTCTCGGGGCGGCTAGTTCGGATGAAACACAAGCCCTGTGGTCCAAAAATTCATCAATTCACATGTACAGTATTCTGCTCCAAAGTAAATAAACAAACAAAAGCAAAAATGTGTCCCCTATTCTAACTGGTCAATTATTTTCTTATTCTCATACTCTAACAATACTATCAACAAATTTACAAATGGGCATGAATTACTCATTGATTTTTTTGAGAAAAAAACTACCGTATTTTCTGGACTATAAGTCAAACCTTTATCATCGTTTTGCTGGCTAATACTCAAGTATTCGACATATTCGACATGTATAGTATATATTTTTTTTTCTCTGACAACCGAAACCCTCTTATGTTGTTTTTGTAGTTATCTGAAAACTGTTATGTTAACAGAACTCTATTTAGCCTGTTGTTCTACATTTTACGATTGTTACTTTTAATCAATTGGATCAAATAAAAAAGGTAATTTTTCCTCTTCATTGTGTATTCTTTGGCCCGTGTCACTTATAGTCCAAAGAATAAAGTACTCTAAAACTTAAAATGCTTGTGTTCTAGCAAATAATTGGTTATTTAATTACAGGTAAATCAAATGTTATTAAAATGCATAATGCCATTCCAATGGAATTAGACATTTGCATTGGGTATATAAGTATATCCATGTTGAAATTTTAATCAACTTGGTCAAGTCAGACATTTCTAGGCGAATTACTCATGAGCACCTTTGTGTTAGCGGCAAGCTCCACCGCTTTTTCGGTGGAAACGCCATCGCTCGGGTAGAAGACGGTGGCTCCGGGAATAGCTCGGAACATGGCCAGATCCTCCAGACCCATTTGAGAAGGTCCGTCCTCGCCTGAACAAATTCGCCAAAACGTATAAACTGACGTGAAACGTGTCCCACCTACTTTTTGCAGCGTGCTGGCGGGCGAGCGTGCAGGTAGTGAGCATGCGCTATACCTGAGGAGGTGGAGGAGAAGCTAACGGGGAGGAAGTGGGAAAGGAATCGGCTCGCCTCCGTGACTCACGTGGGGAGGCGCGAGGAAGAGGAGGAGGAAGAGGAGGAAGATGGCTAGTTCCAAAAGGAGGAGACGGAGGGGCTCGAGTGATTTACAGAGAAGGTAAGAAGGTGTTTTAACATATTGGATCAATCCGTGGTTAGGAATGAGTGCTCGGTAGATAAGAGTAGTAGCTGGCCGTTGATTGGCTGACCGATGGAGACGCCGCAGTGGGAGCCGCACAGGTTGATGTTGCTCTCGGAGATGGCGGCCATGCGCAGCTGGTCGTAGGCTCGCGAGAAGAAGGTGGCGAACGTGCTGGCAAAGACCACGTTGCGGTCCCGCGTGGCGCATCCGACGGCCACGCTCACCTAGGAGAGTCCGTTTTTGGTTTTTGGGAAATGATTCTGGTTACCGAGATGTGGTACCATATTCTGCTCGGCGATGTAGCACTCCACGTAGCGGTTGGGGTGTTCGTTCTTGAAGAGCTCAGAGAAAGTGGAGTTCTTGGTGTCTCCGTCCAGCGCCACCACGTGCTCGTTGTAGCGGCCCAGCTTGGCCAGAGCCACGCCGTACGCCTTGCGGGTGGCAATCTGATCGCAGGCAAACGGCAGAAATAGAGTCCCACGTCACGCCCGAGCGGGAAAAAAACAAAAACATGGTGGTTTTACAAAGATAAGGACTCAGTGAAGGAAAGTCTCCATCCACTGAGGCCACCATCTCACTCACCTTCTCTCCCGGTTTGTAACTGGGCGCGTTGGGCATGCGGACGTTGCGCAGGCTGACCGGCGCCACGTCCTCGTTGGGCGGCGAAGGGTACAGACGCTTGTTGCAGCTGGCCATGCGGCTCTGCAGCTCCTTGATCACGCCTTCGGCCATGTCTTTGGGGAGAGGCTTGCCGTGCCAGCCCATCTTATCCTCGGCCGCTGAAACGTACACGCCGGCCCGTTGATCTTAGCTTGCGCGACTAAGAATTATTATCATCGGCTGCCCTTGACGTCTAGCTGATGTGTTTTTTTGCCTGCGCGTGAGCTGGCTCGTGCATAAAATCAAGCTGACGCTGCATTACAGGTCAAAGGTTAGAATCATGCGGACCAAAGGCTGAGAATGTTATGACAAGTGCTTCTCCCTTCGCACGTTCCGGTGCCCCCCAAAATAGGATAAAAATACACATTGCCCTCCTCAATCCAAACAAAACAGGAGCACAATAGTGCTTTGGCATGTGTCGCCTACACATTCTCGGGGATTAAGACCAAGCAAGGGCCGAAGAGGGGCTGGGATTACTACATGGGGACGGGCGGTAGATTGGACGAGACCAGCGGTGTCAAATATGTGCCCCGTGGGCTCGCTAGGTGGTTCGATCCGGCCCACAGGGGGTGCTGTGCCTGACTTTGTAGTTCATTCATACTGTACGTACAGAATTTAATGGTTTTTTTTACACGAGCACTGGAAAACTAGAATTTTGTGAGTTCGTGCATGATTTAACTTTGCTCAATTTCTTATCCGCAGTTAGACAGTAATCCCTTGATTATTGCGTCTTCACTACTTTGCAATTTTTTCTCCCCGCTATTATAATTATTAAAAAATGTATACAGTAATCCCTCGATCATCGCGGTTAATGTGGACAGGGGAGTGGCTTCCGTTTGCGAGTTTCAACGTGGATTTTCACATTTTTCATGAACTTAAAAAAATAATAATTATTATTATTTGTAAAAAAAAAAAATACATTTTTATGAACTTACACAAAAAAAATTCCCCCTGAAAAAAACGCATTGTAGTGAAGCCGCAATATTCGAGGGATTACTGTATATATATATATTTTAAAGTTCATAAAAATGTGAAAATCCACGCTGAAACTCTTAAGCGGAAGCCACTCTTTTTTTCTAGGAAAAAAAGTTATAATAGGGGTGACCCTACTTTGTGATTTTTTGATCATCGTGGCCATGTCTGGTCTACATTAACCGCAATATTCGAGGGATTACTGTATTTGTTTTCGTATTCAGTCCCTGCAGTCAAAACGGCAGAGAGTTGACAAGGAAACCAAAATGGCCCAAAATCAACATGTGGGACCAAAACACATGAAGCAACCTGGATAATATGACATATAATGATTGTAAATGATGACCTTGGATGCCCTTTCCCTTAATGGTCTTGGCAATGACGGCAAGCGGCTGGTGGCGAGGCTGGCCGAGGACCTTACACAGCTCTTCCACGCTGTGGCCGTCCACGATGACGGCATGCCACCTGCGCAAATACATCAATACTACTTTTCATGTTTTCATCAACGTGTTTATTCAGTGCAGCTCCTGTGATGTACAGAGCCAAAAACACGGTTTGTGCAAAAAGCTCACCCAAAGGCCTCGCAGCGTCGCTGGTACTTCTCCACGTGATGCTGCAGGGGCGCCGGGTCACTCTGGCCCAGGCGGTTGATGTCCAAGATGGCCACCAGGTTGTCTAGCTGGTAGTAGGAGGCGAAGGCCATGGCCTCCCACACCGAGCCCTCCGACAGCTCGCCGTCGCCCAGCAGGCAGAACACCCGGTAACTGCGCACATGCCCACCAGAGCAATTCTGCTCATCTTTAGCCAATCAAACGGCGCGTCTTGCCGGTTTCACGGCAACTCTGACGGCACGCCTCAACGCACAAAAGCGCCCCGCCCGTTCTCATGGTCGCTTTCCGCCGAATGACGACGGCCGACAGCTTTCCGGTCAAATAGACACGTTCTCGTGAGAACCGCGAGATGCGTAGAGACATTTCGCATTCCACCCTCACACGCAAAGAAACAACAAACCGCGCAGGAGAGAGGAGATGAACCCAAAGGAATTCCACAAAGGCGGATGCAACCAGATGAAGGGATGTTGGTTAAGTACAGTTAAAGGAAGAATGGCTTTGGGGCTTTCCCCGGAGACAGTCCGATGTAAAGCATGCTAAATACCTTTCCACGAGAATGAACAAAGCCCAATATGCATTCTTGCTTTAATGGAAACTTGGCTGAAGGGCTAAGAATGCGTTTTTTTGGCCAGCCTTCCCTGTATCCGTGTGCGGTCGATTGGTCGCCGGTCTTTTGGTCGTGGTCTTGTGGTCGCCCCGACCGCGACAACGGGCGACCAAAAGAGCAGCGACCAAAAGACCGACGACCAAAAGACCGGCGACAAAGCTTTAAAGGTAAAACAACACGGTCTACGCATCAATAAAAGCCAACAATGGCCATGAGCAGTTTCACTGAGCAGACGTTTGAGTGTATAAGTGTTTGTATGTACATGCGTTGTCCCTTTAAGAAGCTACGTCAGTCAGGGTCTTAACAAGTTCTCCAACAAAAAACAATACAAGTCCGGGAAATTTGGAGCTTTTCTTTAGCCTAATAATTAATAGGGCATTAAGTATGACTAAATAGTAATCCACAGTTTGTATTTAGGGAATTTGAGCAACAATTTAAATGGTAGTTATCAATAACCTTCCGGGCGACCAAAAGATCGGTGACCAAAAGACCAGCGACCAATCGACCGTGTACCCCTGTATCCCTCCAATGTAGTATGTTTTGTTATAACTCTCCGGTTGGCCCGTAGCTGGACGGAATTTTGTTGTACTCGTACGATTGCAACATTCCCAATGTTGTCCATATTGGCACAATGAAGCTAGCATGAAAAAACAGCTCCCTCGCACATCTACCGCATGTCTTGATTGCATTTAACGATCTCATATTTCGACGTCGCGGTGGATTAACGCCGCATCGGCGGGCTCAACTCTCCCGCATTTGACGCGTTCATTCATGCATGTTTGTTTGTGTGCATTTGCCAAATAACCACACCCTTGCTTGGGTACTAATCGCCCGTTCCAAAATAGCTTACGCCGTGTGAGTCTATGCGGATGAGCGCTTAAAGAAAATGTGCATTTTGAAGTCAAAATTGCCATTGTGTTGTGATAGTTGAGCAAAATGTCATAAATAATGGCAACGTCGCCGATTGGAATGGAAGTGGAAGTCGCCGAATGCAAGTCCTTGACCTAGATAAGGCTAGAGACCACTGGAGTAGGTGATGTGGGGTCTCCATGGCAACGACATGCGCTCGTGCCTGCCTGGTCGGATGATGCATGAAATCCTTGCATTATTAACCCCTTTATTGAACCTTATTTGAATTGTTTGAGCGTATAGACGCCCATTGCCATCAATGGCAACAACTAATCCCAGTTTATATGAATTGGACTATGTTGGTCAATGGCAAGCAATGCGTTAAATAGTATGAAATCGCAAATAAATGAAAATGAACTGATGGGTGTTATTGCAGCATATTTCTGGCATTGAGCACATTTGAATGATGATCTTAGGTTGCCTTTTGGATGCTTCGTTACATGTCACACATAGAGAGAGGAGCAACAGGGAGGCAGGAGACGCATCAAAACGGAGGGCAATGCGCATCTTTCCATTTTTGGGAGGCGTTGGGGGAGAGAGTGAAGCAGATGGGGAGGGAAAGAGGTAGGGAGGGAGGGAGGTAGAGAGGCAGGGAGGGAGTGCTCTTGCATGTGTGCTTGCTTATTAGAGCGGAAACATGTGAGTGCTCACCGAGGGAGCACTACGCTGTTAGACAGCCCTTCTCATCTAGTTTTATTTAGCTTTTATATTGGTTATTAGAAAGAAACAAAGGCCCGACCTTACACTATACGAGTATATGTGTATATGTATACATAAATATATGTATGTATTTGTATATATGTAAATGTATATAGATATAAAAATATATGTGTGTGTATATATGTATGTGTATACATGTATATATGTACACGTATATGGGTATATATATGTGTGTATATTTATATATATTTATATATATATATATATATATATATATATATATATATATATATATATATATATATATATATATATATATATATATATATATATATATACATACATACATATATACAAAAATACATGTGTGTATGTAGAAACTCAAAAATTTGAGCATTATATATTGTTACTGTGAATAGAAAGAATTTGCATTCAACCATCTTTAACCCAAATTAATTGTGCGATAATATTCTGGGAGCTGAATATTTTGAAACCACAAAGATGATAATTAAAGCGGCGGTTACCTGGCCTCGTCGAAATACTTCCCGGTGTAGGCCATCCCACAGGCCGCTCCCAGACCTTGGCCCAGAGAACCGGTGGCCACGTCCACAAACTGCTGTCTCTGGTGGGGCAACATAGCATCTGGTGAAAACCACCCTGATGACGGTTACCCGGCGGGTGTAACGACTCACTGGGACGGGGTGACCCTCCAGGATGGAGTCCACCTTGCGTAGGTTGAGTAGCTCGTTCTCCTTCAGGTAGCCCGTCTCGGCCCACGCGGCGTACAGGATAGGGGCCGCGTGACCCTGGGGAAATTTCAATACTTCATTAGTTATGGATTTTTTGAAAAGGTTTTTTTCTTCCATTTTTGGGCTTTCTTGTATCTGACGTTTTTTTATTTTACTTTTTATTTTTTGGAGAGAGAAACTCACATGAATTTTTAGAACTTTTCAAAGTTGGAACATTATTAATCATTGTTGGCTGGCCAGCACCGCAAAAAGTGTGGCGTGGAGATCCTTTTTTTTTTTTAAATCAATTTATGCGTGGAGATTTGTTTTGCTAATTATTCTCACCCATTCAATTGACAACAGTGGATATCTAATGACGTAGTATTTGGAATATTACATAAGTTCAAGTTTGGGAATTCACATAAACTTCCTATGAAAAAAATGTTGCAAAAAGACTGTTTTTTTTGTTTTTATGGACATTGTTTCAATTCCCCCAAACATGAACAAAAGCTCCCATTGGACACAATTTCTCTTCAATTAGACACTAAACACTAGAGAAAAATAAAAATAAAAAATCTCAAAGTACTACAGTAATCCCTCAAATATCGCAGTTAATGTAAAGCAGACATGGCTGCGATAATCGAAAAATAGTAGGGTCACCCCTATTATAATTACTGTTTTTTTTTCCAGTGCTGAGTCCTAGTAGCAAGAGTGGCTTCCGCTTACGAAATTCAGCGTGCATTTTCACATTTTTATGAATTTAAAAAATATATATAATAAAAAAAAATAATAGCAGAAAAAAAACGCGAAGAAGTGAATTGGCGATAAGTGAAGTCGTGATAATTGAGGGAAGACTGTACCTTGGAAAGGATGAAGCGATCATTGTTGGGATTTCGTGGGTCTTCAGGTCGGTACTTCATGGAATGAAAGAAGACCACGGACATGATCTCTGCAACACTGCAGCATGACGTTGGGTGACTGTAACACGAGATCATATTTAACTCCTAGACATCCAATCCATTTCAGTTCTAAAGCCCAGCCTTGAGTTTCATTGACGGCGCTAAACGCCCGATCCAGTTTGACCTGGGGAACCTGGCAGCGATCGAATGGTATCCCAGTCAAACTGGATCTAACGCCGTCAACGACAGCCCATAAGTTAACGATACAGCAGTGTGTCAATATGGCAGAAGTCAACCTGAACACAAATTGCTGTAAGTGGTGCAAATCAAAGGCTTCTTCTGTATTGCGTTATTTCATGCCAAAACACACGTAGTCCAAGTTAAGATGTAGAGGTTGTCCTCACACACATACTGGATCATATTCCCTTTTGTCTATTTTGTGCATGCACACGTTTTAGATATGTTGCATGTTATTGGCATCTTCATTTCCACTCTACATGCCAGAAATACCTCACAGGAACCTTCCTCCAATAAGGCTTAATCTTGCCTGAAAGGAAAAATGTCATCAAATGATAATAATATATAATACCGAATCATACCAACACTTCATTAAATCATTTGAAATTTATTCTTAAGTCTTCGTTCATTTAGTATAAATTTAGCACCAAAAAATATGGCCCAATAGAAGAGTACAAATGTAAATTGCGTAAATTTTGAACCACAGAAATAGAATAAATGAAAAATAAAATATTTAAAATAATGAACTTAATCTGTAATTAGTGCTTTAGATGTCTTTTGTCCATTATTCTCTAAATTAAATGGTGTTATGGATGATTGAAATGACGATAAAAAGTGACTTTTTTGGCCTTCTGTGATGCAAAATCGGCAACCACATCATAAAAGATTTCCCCATTTTAGACTGGATGCATTGACACTTTACTGACGCTAGGGGAGGCAGTGCAATCTCTACAAGGTCTGCCACGAAGGCTCTTTTGCGCCCCCAATCAGATTGCGCCCTGGGCAGTCGCCCACTTTGCCCAAAGAAAAAAACGGCCCTAATTTAAACCATTGATTTAAACTCAGCAAAAAATGAAATGACTTTAAAGTCAGGGAGGATGTCGTTCTTTTAACGCTGCCGTGACTGAAGCGTGCGAGCAGGCGGGGCTTAAACGGGGAATAGCGTGAGAGACGGAAAGCTCCATTTGACCTAGTCCGTGAAACACGTAGCGCTTTGGAGCGTGCGCATTGGAGCGCCCATCGCAGTCAACTGGACTCTGCTCCTCCTCGTTCGCCTTATATAACTCAACACGGAAGCGGATCGGGGATCAAGACCCTGTTCTTTACAAAGATCTCTTTTAACCCCTGACTGCCCAGTTGGCGATTGCCATTGACAATGTCCATTTCATTTGGACTGGTTGCGAGTGATCACATTCCCGGACAATCGTTTCAGTCGAAATGAATTGGACGTCTATCGGTCTCAATATTGGGCAATCATTTAAACATTAGGATTATTGGGGGCCCCGAGCAGAGTACATTTCTCATTGTATTCATTTTAATGTCGTCATTTTTGGTTGTATTGACCTTTGTTAAATTTTAAATTAATAATAAATGGGATTTCTGCATAGGTGGATGCATTTTTTTTTAATGATCAAAAATATACCTTTTTAAAAGGGTTATAAAACAAGCATATTTCTTTAAGTGAATTATTATCGCATGTTGCACGTCCGTCATCATATCAGAGATGTCGTATCAAATCTTAAATAACCATTATCACCAGTTCCATCTTTTCTTCTTATTTCCATATTCCCTTGAACCTGTACTATTTAATCATAATAAAATACTGGCAACATAAGTGATATTTCTTCGCAGTTCAATAATAATCCTTAAACCATATGAAAAAAAATCTTAGAAATTTTGACATTTTCATATGACCAAAATTCCTATTCATTATATTCTGCACCTGCTACAAAAAATCCTGTTTTTTTTAATTTTATTATTATTATTATTTTTTATAGATTGTACGTTTTGTGGAAGGAAGGGTACTCTCACCCGCTGCCCGCTGAGGTGGTCGCCTTGATGGAGTTGATCCGGAGCCGGTTGGCGAGGTTCCGGAGTGCCTGCACCGTCTGCTGGTCTGGTTTATGGTAATCTTCCATTTTTTAAATTATTTGTAATTTTTTTTGGGGACGCGTGTATCCTTACAAATGACAGTAAACTCCCCCCAAGATGGTCTCGCGTGCGGAATAGTCGGCTGCAGGGGTTAAAAAGGAGATAGTGGCTCTGGAGCTGTGACAGAAGAGAGATGGGTGAGGGAGGGGAGGAGAAGGGAGGGGATGAGGAGAGGGGGGAGGGGAAGGGGGAGGGATTTGGGACGGCAAGGCAAGGGGGCGTGTTAGTCAGGCAAATCCCCAGAATATGGCTAATCTAGTGCTAAAAGCAGCCTACACTCACACTTGAAAGAGTCACGCACTAGCGCGCCCTGTAAATGGGAGGGGCTTGGATTGAGAGACACGCCCACATCCACAGTCCACTCTGGTGTCGTGTGCTAGAGATTGGCATCCATTTACTACCACTAATACGCCTATATGTAGTATATTGACCAGGCAGAACTCCTAGACTTTTTGTAGTGTAAAATGAGATTTATTTTGAAAAATTCCGTTTTTTTTTTTTACTCGCTGGATGTCATTGACGGTGCTAGATATCCATTTTGACCTCGGATGTCTAGCGCCGTCAAAGGCACTGAAAGATGGACATTCACGGGACGCCCTCCGAGTTTAAATGAATTGGACACCTAGCGCTGTGAATAGTATGCAATGCAATGACTTAAATACTATGAAAATAGTATTTCTGTATTCATTCAATTGAATTATTTAGCTTTCATTAATGTTGTATTGATATATTCATCTATTCCTAAATATATTATTTCATCTTTTGAACGGCTTTATCCTCACGAGGGTTTCAGAAGACGAGAGTGCCAAAAGGTATTTACAATGTTCCCTCTAGGCTGCGCGCGTGCGCAATTGCGCACTAGTCTCGTCTTCTCTGCACACAGCAAATCATATGGAGCGCACAATAAAATCCCATTTTTTTTAAAGCTGTGAGGCCGACGCGCTAACCACTCATCCGCCGGGCCGCCCATTCATAGATATTAATCATTACATTTTATTATTACTAAATCATTTATGTGTACTAGACATGCACCTGCTTATGGCAGGTGTGATACTGGTGTGTGCCCATAGTGAGCAATGATGATCTTGCTCACACCGGTACTACGTGTGCTCAGGGAGGTTGTCTTTCTGCTCAGACAAACGAAAAATTAGAGGGAACATTGGGTATTTATCAAATTATATACAGTGGTACCTCGAGATACGAGCTTAATCCGTTCCGGAACTGAGCTCGTATGACGAGATTCTCGTAACTCGAGCGGACGTTTTCCATTGAAATGAATGGAAAACAAATTTATTTGTTCCAGCCCTCTGAAAAAACACCAAAAACAGGATATTGGATTGGAAAAAATGTTTTATTTCTTCTAATTCGCCATCTATTAACAAAGTAACACATAACTAGTGGTTTAATAGTAATAAAATGTGTTTAATCTAACTAAAATTGGGCAGATTTCGCCGACGGGAGACAGAGGCGTTTGTGGGCCTGGGGGGGGGTTCATTTTTTTCCACGACAACGCACTCGTAAACGGAACAAACAAATTTAAATTAACTTGGATTAATATATACAGACACTCAAACATACGTTTAATGTAACTTTACACAAAACTGAATTCTAATTTTGTTACCTTCGTTTTCCGGGTTGGCGGTTTGCCACGCCTCCACCCTCACGTTCGCTATCGATGGACTGTTTGCTGTTGTATTGCCTTCAAAATATTCCCAAAATGATGCACACAAATGTCCTCACAATAGGATAACGCACGACCACTTGCCAACGAGAAATAGTCTTTAAAGAACGATCGCGGGAGCTTCTTTCCTTAGAAAGAATAACAGGAAATACAATAGTTGAGCTTACCCACGTATTGATTGTGGGTCATGAAGTTTTATTCTGAGAAAGGTTGCCATTGCCTATGGGTGTTGTGTGCACGAGTATACTTCATTACCCAGAAAGCCCTCTTTTTGCTCGCGCATGCGCGTTGTGCGTTTCCTGGTCTTAGGAGAAACTCGTCTGAATTAATCGTTCCGTGCTCGTAAATATTGTTATACACGAAAGATATGCAAAAAAGACCTGGCTTGGTCGCATCACGAAATTTTGATCGCATGACGGGCGAATTATTCGATCGAAATTTCCACCGTAAGACGAGAATTTTGTATGACGAGGCACCACTGTATAGTACTACTATACTATACAGACGCTCCCCTACTTACGAACATTCAACTTACGAACAACGGTACATACGTTCTTAAAAAACGACATAGTATAGTATGGCTTTTTTCCCCTAAAAAAACGACATAGTATAGCATGGCTTTTTTTCTTGAAAAACGACATAGTAGAGGAAGGCTTTTTCCCTAAAAAACGACATAGTATAGTATGGCTTTTTTCCTTTAAAAAACGACGTAGTACAGTATGGCTTTTTTTCTTTAAAAACGACATAGTATAGTAAGGCTTTTTTTCTTAAAAAACGACATCGTATAGTATGGCTTTTTTCCCCTAAAAAAACGACATAGTATAGCATGGCTTTTTTTCTTGAAAAACGACATAGTAGACGAAGGCTTTTTCCCTAAAAAACGACATAGTATAGTGTGGCTTTTCCCCCTAAAAAACGACATAGTATAGTATGGCTTTTTTTCTTAAAAAACGACATAGTATAGTAAGGCTTTTTTTCTTAAAAAACGACATAGTATAGTATGGCTTTCCCCCCCTAAAAAACGACATAGTATAGCATGGCTTTTTTTCTTGAAAAACGACATAGTAGAGGAAGGCTTTTTCCCTAAAAAACGACATAGTATGGCTTTCCCCCCTAAAAAACGACATAGTATAGTATGGCTTTTTTCCTTTAAAAAACGACATAGTATAGTAAGGCTTTTTTTCCTAAAAAACGACATAGTATAGCATGGCTTTTTTTCTTGAAAAACGACATAGTAGAGGAAGCCTTTTTTTCTTAAAAAACGATATTGTATAGTAAGGCTTATTTTCTTAAAAAACGACATAGTATAGTAAGGCTTTTTTTCTTTAAAAAATGACATAGCAAGTAAGGCTAAGAGAGTCGGAGAATAAATCTGACTTCTGATTCTTCACCTTCTAGTTGTTGCTGTGGTCCACTGGCAAAATCATTGGGTCAGAACATGAGGTGGGAATCAGGAGTGAGTTCAATTCCACTTGTTGCAATTCTCAAATTGTTTATTGAGGTAATGAAAAGGATAAATACAACTTCCAACTTTACAGTGGTGCAGTGGCAAAGACAATGGGTCTGAACTTCAGGTGGACTCAAGTTCAAATCAGAAGTGAGTTTGATTCCATTCTTTGCAATTCTCAAATTGTTTATTGAGGTAATTAAAAGGATAAATATAACTTCCAATCACATCATTTCAGAAGACACTGTGGTCCAGTGGCAAGAACAATGGGTTGAAATTGAAGTTGGACACAAGTTCAAATCTGGAGTGAGTTCAAGTCCACTCTTTGCAAATCTCAAATTGTTTATTGAGGTGATGAAAATGATAAATATAACTTCCAATCACCTCATTTCAGAAGTCACTGTGGTCCAGTGGCAAAGACAATGGGTCAGACAGACCTCAAGTTGGTGGATTTGACTGCCATGTGGGAAATGGGGTTTGAATCCCGCTCTCGTTTGACTAATCACTACACTAGTAGTTCAGTAAATGGGTAATCCTTTTTTCATTCAAATAAAGACTTAGTCATTTTTTTCAGCAAAACAATATTTCCGGTCAGCCGTTGGGAGGGGGGGGGGGCATCCTGGTGGTGTTCGACAGTCAGCCTTCGGCTGACTGCCGACACCATACAGTTGTTGACTGACGACACCGGGACGTGAACCCTCGACACCCATGTCGCAGGCAGGTGACTGACCCACTACACCACGAGGCGGCCCGCCTATACATGATTGGAAGTTATATTTATCCTTTTCATTACCTAAATAAACAATTTGAGAATTGCAAAGAGTGGAATTGAACTCATTCCTGATATGAACTTGAGTCCACCTGAAGTTCTGACCCATTGTCTTTGCCACTGGACCACAGTGACTTCTGAAATGATATGATTGGAAGTTATATCTATCCTTTTCATTACCTCAATAAACAATTTGAGAATTGCAAAGAGTGGAATTGAACTCATTCCTGATTTGAACTTGAGTCCACCTGAAGTTCTGACCCATTGTCTTTGCCACTGGACCACAGTGACTTCTGAAATGATATGATTGGAAGTTATATCTATCCTTTTCATTACCTCAATAAACAATTTGAGAATTGCAAAGAGTGGAATTGAACTCACTCCTGATTTGAATTTGAGTCCACCAGAAGTTCTGACCGTTTGTCTTTGCAACTGGACCACAGTGACTTCTGAAATGAAGTGATTGGAAGTTATATTTATCCTTTTCATTACCTCAATAAACAATTTGTGAATTGCAAAGAGTGGAATTGAACTCACTCCTGATTCCCACCTCAAGTTCTGAACCAATATTTTTGCCACTGGACCACAGCAATAACGAGGAGAAGAATCAGAAGTCAGATTTATTCTCCGACTTTCTTAGCCTTACTATACTATGTCGATTTTTTAAAGAAAAAAGCCTTACTATATACGTACATGCATTCCTGGTCTACAATCGTGACAAGTGCATAGTGCCCTCTAGTGGTTGAATATTCAGACTGCACCAGCAAGGCCTGCTTGAGCTGTATAGTTCAACCATGAAAGCACTTATTCGATGACACGTTGGACATTTTTTTTGTGTAACGACACAAACGAGTTTCATTATAATTGTTGTTTAATTCGATAACCAAGTCGTTGTCGATTAGTTGATTAATTTGTCAGCCCTAGTCTTCATGAAAGCACTTTATTATAGAAGATGCAAGAATACGAACGAGGTAGTGCTCTGAAAATACACTGTACATAGTGCATATATTCACTTTTTAAAGGTAACTTTTCAAAAATGTATCATTGCACTTTGTCAACAAATAACGTTAAATGAGCATACGAAAAGACGACCCTCCCCTAACCCTTAATGAAATTGAGAGGGTTCATAAAATGACGTTTATTGTCATCGTTTAACAATAAACATCTCACGATAGACCAAGTTAAACATGGCCACTCCAGTAGCAAAAGCAAAATTTCCCCCAAATGATAAGATCAACCACACGTGACAATTAAAATAACTTTAGAACGTATAAAAAAAAATCCTCAAATGTTTTTTTCTTCCTGTCATGAGCAAATAAAATGGCAAAACATAATGACATCAACAAATCAACTTGTGGGATTAACGAGTCATTAAATTGCTATTTGCCAAGTTCCAGTTTTTCTTAATTTTAAACCCTTGTGTTTATTTAAATATGTATTTTATTCCGAAAGACCTCAATTTCATGTGCAGCTTGGGGACAAACAATTATTTGATGTTATTTTGCATTAAACAAAATATTTGGTGTTGAAAATTTGCATTAATGTGAAGGGGTGACTACTAAGCGGTTTGACAAATTGTTATTAAAATGAGTTGTCATGAGTGGCAAAAAACAAACAACTGGTTCCAAAGTAAAACACCAAATTTGCTGAAAAACATAACTTGCTCAACTCCAAGTCAATGTAAACATTAGGTTCGGTTTGATGAGTTCTCCCTTGCCCGATTCGTTATCTTAAAAAGAATGTTTAGCGTAAAGAAAATAGAAAAAAAAAAACAAGAAAAAGGAGAGTAAAATGTGTAAATGTGTGCGCCTTTTGACGAGCAGCTTTCAAAACTGGATTTGAGGGGAAAAAACATGAGGTCATGTTCCAAGTGCTTCTCAATAAAACCCGAAAGGACCGTCCGTATATGATTGCTGGAGAGAGAGAGAGAGAGAAAAAAAAAAAGACAAGGAAAACGATAAAAACACTCTTTTAAAGAGATTAACAAGACAACTTGTCACATGTTGACAAAATACTTAAATTCTCATGAAATAACGAAAATACTATTTAGTATTACAGAAGGAGGTGAAAGTCCACCACCACCACCACCAACACAAAACCCAACACCAACACCATCCCCCAAATAGAACAATTAGTCACACAAAAAAACACTTTCAAAGCCCGGAGACTAGAATACCGGCTCTCATGAACTAGTCAGTCCAAAGTTGGTGAGACCTTGGCAAAATGTTTTGGTTCAAACAAAACCAAAAAAAGGAGGAGTAAGAGTCAGTCAGTCTCTCAACAGGCTCCTCAATTCCGTACTCAATCTCACTTGAGCACCTACTTGAAAGAAATTGCCAGAGTTGGAACATTATAGCTTCATGTGACTGAAATCGTTGGATAGGCTTCGCAAGTACGCGTCGTGAATGCTCCCGAGGAAAGCCGGGTCATTCTGAATGGGGAATAGGAAGAAATTTCAACAAAACTGCAGACGTGAACAGTTATAGACATGGCGATCAGTACTGTACCTTAATAAGATGTATGAGCGTTTTCTGGAGCTGGGCCTTGTTGCAGGACGCTTGCGGGGCCTCCGTAGAGACCCCGCAAGTGGTAAGGAGTTCGGAGGGTGGTGGGGGCACTGTCGCTGGAGCCGTCTTCTTGACCGACTGCTGCTGGAAGGCGCTAGGGGAAAGAAGCACGGAGGAATCCGACCCAGAAATGGCGAGAGCGGGATTCAAAGGCACGGCCTGAAAATAGGAAAGACAAGAAAAGTCATATTTCGTTGTGGTTAAAGAGAATTTTCCGATTTTGTGAGCCTTTTTCTGAGTGGCATCTACCTGCGACGCGGACAAAATAAAGCTTATAATGATGTCATTTTCTAATGCTATTCAAATCGTTTCCCTTGTTCAATAGTTAGTTCTTGCAAAGAATAAAAAAACACAAGCAGCAAATTAACTGTCACTCACGGTTTCGCTTTGTGGACACACGTCTACACTGACGTATCGTTGAAAAGGAACAGTTCTTTCAAAATAATTGAATGTTTTGACAATGTGCAAAGTGCAAAACTTATTTAGAACATGACCTTGGGTTTTGAAATTAATTGCCACAAGAAGATGGTGAGCCAAAGATGAAAACTTTCTACATTTTTTTCCTGTTAATTGCCAGCTTGGTTTTATTTTTCCGTCGTTTTGATACGAAATAGGTGTATTAAGTACTTTGCTAAAGACGGAAAATTCGTAGTATTTGGCAGCTGTGAATAGTGAAAAGAGGACGACAACTCACTGATATTGCTTTCATCAGGTTTGCGGATTTGGAGAGAAGATCCATTTCTTGTGTGAGCTGGTGTGCTGGTTTACTGATGCGCTCTAGGAAGTTGTGGGGCGGAGCCAGAGAGCTCGGCAGGAAATTGGGCGCTAGAGTGGGTTTGTGGATTTCCGCGTTCGACGGCTGGACCGGCGGCGCCTTTAGCGGGCCTATTATTTCCTGTTCCAAAAAAGGCCGGGGAACAGACTGCGGCAACATGAGCCCGCTTGGAGGCCGGGGAGCGACCGGAACCAGAGACCGGGGCTCGGCCCCCGGCTGGAAAACGGCGCTCGGGTGAAGCGCGTACGGGTGAGGGTGGGGGAGAAGGCCGTGTCCTCGGTGATCCTGGCCAGGCGGGGGAGGGCGGTGAGCGTTTTGGTGGGCGGGAGGAGGATAGGTTTGGTTTTGGGGGTACACCACTGAAGGGTCTATTGAAGTGAGATTTTGGGTGGGCATGGCAGGTAGAGATGGGTCCTTGGGCATGGATGAGCTGAAAAGTTCTTCCACTGTGATTTGCTTCACCACTGGATGAGGCTTCTAAAGGGCAAAGGAGAGGAACATTGGGAAGAGAAAATAAAGCCTTTGTGATGCCTAATAAATGAAATGAAATGCCTTTTGACACAAGCTTCGTTTTCACAACAGGGCAACGACACGACTTATTGCTACCCACTTTAGTTACTTTCTACCATTACCCATGTTGACTACTACTTATGCTACTTATTTATTATGTTGACCACTTATTTACCTATTAGTATTTATTGATTATTTATTCATCGTTACTATGTATTGGTCATCTATGTGTTTTTTTGTTTGTTGTTGAATTCATAGACTCTGAGACTTGTGCGCTCTCAACAACCTGGCGCTGAACTTCTCCAAAACTATGGAACTCATCCTGGACTTCAGGCGGAATAAGGTCGCTCCGCTCTGCTGATCTCACTTGAACTACTTATTTTTTTATTTCTTATTGATTGATTATTTATTTGTCTGTTGTTGTTATGTATGCACTATTTGGTGAAAGCTTTAAATTTCATTATACTTGTATAAAGACAATAAAAGCATTCAATTCAATTAATCCAACTGTTAGTGTTGAATCTTTGTGGCAGATCGACAGATGAACTACTGGCTGGTATAAAAGCATTTGTTTACATTGAAACTTTGTTGCAAGTGACACCACCAAAAATGAAAATGTTAGCAACCTGGCTTAAGAAAAGACTTATTGATCTTCTCTCTTGTCAACAAACAACTTCATAAAACGTAGATTGGGCAGTGAGTGGAAAATAAAATTCCTAGATATCAGAAATGGCTTTTCAATTCTCAAATTGAATGGAAAATATTGTCAAAATGCATTTGATACCTTATCAGGCAGCTGAGAGCTGTGGATGTGATGATTTACAGCTCCTTTCGCATTCAGCTCCGGTGGTGCATCTCCTGACTGGGCCTGCATCAGATACAACTTTGCCTTACTCCTAATGCTAAACAGGCGTTTTGGAAAAACACTGGGTACCGTATTTCCCCACACTAATAAGGCGCAACCAAAAAACACTTTTCTGAAGAAATAATTATAATAATAATTAAAATTATAATCGGTGCGTCTTATATATGGATCAATATTAGTTCATCAGTGGATGAAATGTAGCACATTTCCATCTAGTGCAAGGGTGTCAAACTCTGGTTTGCGGGCCGCATTAAGGTCAACGCCATTTCATCTGGGCCGGACCATTTTAGATTTAATATTTAGATTTTTATTTATTTAATTATTTTTTAATTGGATTAAAAGAACTGGATCAAAAGCCCTAAATAGTATGTTTTTATAGATCTAAGACAATGCTTATTTAAGCATTTTTTTCTTAGTAATGGAAAATTTTGTTTCTCATTTCAAATGGAAATTAAATATTTTTTTAAATTATGTTCAATATTAAAGTGGAAAACGGAAAATATTTGTATATTTATCTTTAGATTTTACAAAATGCTTTTTGAACTAAAAACACAAAAGAAAAAAATGGATTAAAAAATTGCAATGATTGATTTAAAAAAAGGGCAAAATCAGGAAATGTAATGTACATCTATCATTTGAATTTGATCCTAAAATAGAAAGTCGGCACTTATGATTTACTTTCTCTGGCCACACAAAATGATGCATTGGCCCCCGGGCCGGCACTTTGACACCTGTGATCTAGTGGATGTGTAAAACAACCCCTAACCACTACTACGACTGCGTCTTATAATCTAGTGGGCATTATACTGTATATGAAACAAATTTTACCATGGGCTATTCATTGAAGTTGCCTATACTCCGGTTGGCCTTATAGTGCGGAAAATACAGGATAAATAAATTTGTCCTAAAGCATGGAAAAGTAGAGCAGTTGATTTTTTTCCCCGTGTCATAGAATCTGCTCACCTTTTGGTATTCCTCCTTTGCTTTGCTAAGCAACTCCATAATGTCCTTTGGCCTTGTTTCGGGTACTCCATTGAGTCGTCTGGACTCTGCCTTTTCTGGAGATGCTCTTTGCGCATGTTCAGCTTCGAGCTTCACAATTCTAGCCAGAGTTTGCAACAGAAGAATGACGACACGACGCTCAGGTAACTTAAAGAATGTACCAATGATGTAATATTACAAGATAAAGCATTACAGTAATCCCTCGAATACCGCGGTTAACGACAGACATGGCCACGATAATCAAAAAAATCGCCAAGTAGGGTCACCCTATTATACATTTTCCCCCCCTTCAGTGCTGAGTCCGAGTAGCCAGAGCGGCTTCCTCTTACGAGTTTCAGCGTGGATATTCACCTTTTTTTTAATTAATAGCTGAGAAAAATCGCTAAGTAGTGAATTTGCGATAAGTGAAGACGCAATAATCGAGGGATTACTATATTGGAAACTAGTGGATTAATTTTGCCAGGCAAAATTAGTCTTTCATTGCCATCTTGTGGTGGTTTTTACAAGCAACCACAGTAAACCAAAAATATTTAACAGCAGGGGAATCTTTTATTCCCGCTTTTTTCAGTATTTGCTGCAGCGCTACCAAAAGGATTTTTACTTGCTAACAGATGCCATGAGATGGCATCAAAGTATTTTTCTCTATTAGACAAGATTACACCAAATTGAATACTGCTGCAAGGCACCATCAAAATATTTGCACTAAATGATATTTTATTTCATACATGGCTTTTGACTGGCCTCTAATTACTAAACAAGGGGATGTTGAAACACCCGATGATAAATACAGTAATCCCTCGATTATTGCGGCTTCACTACATCGCGTTTTTTTTTTTCGGGGGAAATTTTCTTTGGTTAATGAAATTTTTTTTGTAAGTTCATAAAAATGTGAAAATCCACGCTGAAACTCGCAAGCGGAAGCCACTCCCCTGCCCTTCGCTTGCTACTAGAACTCAGCACTGAAGTAAAAAACAAACAAATATGAAGTAAAAAAAAAACATATACATATGTTTTTTTAAAATAGGGGTGACCCTACTTTGCAGTTTTTTGTTTATCGTGGCCATGTCTGGTCTACATTAACCACGATAATCGAGGGATTACTGTACCCAGAACCATACAAATATTACTACAATACATAAAAATCTGTCTTCATTTGGTTATTAATTATGGCACAATCTTTTCAGAGGCCATTACTATATGGAAAATATGGGACATTATAGCACTAGTATTAACTAAAAGCGAACGAATGCATACAAGACTAGGCCTTAGATGAGAAAACACCGTAGACATAATACACACTTACTTTACCATAAGCTGGGAAATGCGCTGGCAATCCCTCCTGTCATAGAACCAAATACTGTAGATACCCACTGAAAAAAACAAAAAACAAAACAGTGACTTGCATTGCCATAGGGCAATACAATATGTTTTTAGGGTGATTTCAACAGTTGATTCTCCATCTTTTAAGTCATTTTGCTGTTATTGGATACCCTGTTTTGTTAGCACTTTGTTTTGGGCCTCTTTAATTAAACCCCTTTGAGTATACCGCCATTCCTGGCCTCCCCGTTTCCCTGCGATCGGGTCCATCCCGTTTTCACGTGTCACTACGTGACAACAGGGATTTCCTTCTGTGCATCTTAATTTTTCATTCCACATTAATTGCCATTAATCTTGATCTTCAAGCATAAGTCACACGGACTTGTGTGTGCGCGCATCAGACAAAATGTACTCTAGTCCTTTAGGAACCCAGGGCTGCCTAGCAACCAAGGCGTGCGCATCCTGACAGCATCTCTTGAGTGCCACGTTACTATAGGACCACGTAAACAGGAGGTTAAGTGTGTATGTCTGTGTATTTCTTGACACACTCATTATACACTCTCCCCTCGCTTTGAGTAGACTTTTCACTTTTGGATGCAGTGACAAAATCCAGTTACAAACTGGATGAGAATTGCGACTGAACTTGGCTTATTTATCTTGAATCACATGTTTTTTAAGCTGTCATTTTTCTGATCCAGAGGCGATACCGAAACAACCTCCAAAGCAATTATTCCATTGATTGTTCAAACTACTTCTGGGATTGAAATGGAGACAAATACGTTGTGACTACGTTGACTTGGAAAGAGAAGCGAATCGAGACTGAAACTCAATGAGAAGGGACATCATGGCTTGTGTACCAGGCGGGCTGAAGTGCAAGCCAAGCCCGAAAGGGGAGAGTTCTCCATTGACTTTGACCTTGGCTATGCTCTTTTTCCTGGTAAGCAAACAATTGGGAAAACGTTCCACTTCTTTATTCGTAGCCTTGATGAAACTGATTTTCAAACTTGTACTTGACTGCCTTGGTGGAAATACCGTCAGCTACTTTTTGAAGTTTTGAGGATTGCCCCCGTCCTTAAATATGACTGACAGGGTGTCTAATCAAAAATCCACTGGGTGCCAAGATCGCCGTGTATGGGAATTGTACTTCACTGAAGAATATGAAGAACTAAGTACAAGCCTTAAGGAACCTCAACCATCTTTAAGATCTGTGTTGGTTTGAGTAGTAATTAATCAAGACTACTTAGAAGTTAACCAGCTAATTTCAACTCACACCACCAGAGAGACGTCCTACAAAAAGAAGAAGAAATGTTTCTAAGAACACTAACAAAGTGTTTATTTGGCCTAAAACGAGGTACGGTGCTGATATTTTTCCTTTAAAAATTGCATATTGTGAATGTTATTAAAGCACACTATGTGCAAGATGCCATTTCCGATACAATTGTTGACTTGCTTTATTAAAAACCAGAGATATCTTTTGTTGCCAAGCAGCGCTGATTGATATGAACACTGGACTGGTAATATTTTATTGTAACATTGTATTCTCTCGTTTGGAATTTGATGATAATAATAATAGCAATACGTTCAAAAACGTTAAGACTGGCGCAAAAAAAGGAAAAATTGAGCATTACTAATACTAAAATGTTTGGTAAATTACTAATGTGAGTGTCATGAATGAAATAAAAATAGTATCCGAGAATAGTTCAATAAACGGCTGTGTGGGCAAAAAAAAAAAAGTCTCTGCGGTTTTCACCAATGTTAAATTGCAAGGAATTCAGGGATTTTATCACATTCAGTCTAAAATGATTCCAAGACTCAACAGATCAGGAGCAGGTTGGTAAAACCAAGGTCAGTTAACAGTTTGTCCTTACATCTAGAAATGTATAAATTAAAAGAAAAGGCGATTTTGTCTGAGACGGATTGACGTAAAGTGGAAATTTCCAATTCATTTGCATATCATGGGAAAAGAGAAAACAACTGAAGGCAAGGCCGGTCACATTTTGTTTGCTTTTTCTTTGTTTTCCAAAATTTGAGAATAAAGACTATGAAGCGTTTGAGTATTTTTGAAGCACCTTTGCCCCAAGTATTGCACTTACTGTTGCCATTTCTGTAGAGAAGGAAAGGGTCCTGCAGCTGGAACTCGAGGTCTTTGTTTATTGGTTCGACCAAGTTTTCGGTGCTCAGTCGGTTCATTATTTTGAAGCCGTGATAAGGAGAAGCAGACCTTGGTCGAACAACATTTGGAATTATTGTTTTATTTCCTCACTGGTTTATTTTCTTGCCCTATATAATAATGAGATAATAGACACTTACCTTGTGTAAACAAACATGGTTCCTTCGATTTCTGTCTTCTCCTGTAATTAGTGGCGAGACAATTACTTAAAACAAGATTAATGGAAGAGAAAATACAATAATTTACGTAATATGTGCCGTATTTGTTCATCCTAATTTGTAAAATATTTTATTAGAAGCATTTTTTTAAATGTTGGACCTCATTGTTTGTACTTCTGAGCCAACCTTTTGCTCATTATATCTATCAACAACAACTCAAAACATTATAATTAACAATATCCAGAGTAGGGCAAGCGGTATAAACGCTAGTGTCATATATTTTTCTGATGACAACATCTGTCAAACATTTATTGTACGGATGAAGACGAGATTTGCCTGCGCACACGGTGTTGTTTGTATGCAGTTAGCCTTAGCAGACCAAGTTAGTTTTTCGAATCGCGGCCTCTTGCCTCGCTCTCGTTTTTGTTGGAAAAACTCACCCATTCGTTAACTTTGGAGTTAAAGTTGTATAGGGCCACCTGTCCGGTAACGTCAAGCAACGTGTTGATGTAGGGGTCTTGTCTCTGAAGAGCTGCTAAGCTCATCAAATGTCCAGCATTAACGGTGTCCATTTTGTATGTGATGTTGCTCCTGCACGGACACATGTCTATAGGGCACGTGTAACTTCCGCTTTAGCCGGAAGTTGGTCAACTGTGCCAGATACCTAGCGATATAAGGGTGATGTGCATTGTAAGCCAATTGGGACGATTGTTATCCCTTTTCGGCCATTTTGTATCAGTACGAGTCGCTAAACGTTACACAATGGTCAACGGGGAATGGACTTTGAAATAGCTATTAATTGCTAAATTTTCAGACAGCTTTTCAGGATAATCATATTATTTGGTAAATTATCAGTAAATAAAAAATATTATATATATATATATATATATATATATATATATATATGTATATATATATATATATATATATATATATATATATATATATATATATATATATATATATATGTGTGTGTTTTTTTTGTTTTTTTATTTTGTTTTTTTGTTACATGTACCTGGAAATCTTTAAACATCAAGTGAATACTTTTTTGGTGGATTGTCAGATTATATTAGATTAAATAACTTTATTCATCCCGTATTTGGGACATTTCATGGATATATTAGATAGACCAGACAAAGTAAACTCACTTCCTGCCATTGACAACAATAGAAATCCCAATCCATTTAAACTCGTTGTCCTGTCTGTGTTGCTACCATCCCTCCCAGTAAAAATGGGTTGGACATCTAATGCTCTCAATCACAACTAATGAACATATTGCACACACTGTGCATTAGATGTAACAACCTAAACATTTGCTCAGGGAACAGTCTGCCTTGTCTCATTTGAGCTACAGATGTGGTTGTTTCACTTTTTCTGTTGAGTGGACACTGGAGCAGGGATTATAATGGAAGGATTACTCGCAACCGGTTATCCCTCATACAGGCACAGGTAATCCAATCACTGGTAACCTTCCAGCACGGCTCTCACAACACATTTTCTCTGGAATAGCAGCAGGGCGAAAGCATAACAACGGCACTATGAGGCCTCAGTGGAAAGGCAGGTGACAGAATGCCATTTATTGTAAGAGGACGACCCCAGAGGGGTAAGTGCTTTATTTTGACATTCACTGCAGTCATATGAAGCCTAAAACAATTTATTTTTGGATGACGGGCATATTTGGTAGAAGATGGCCCAATCTTTTATTCAAATGAACGGGATTCTCTTAAAAATACAGTATAAATGACAGCAAACAATTTATGAAAAAATGTTTCCATCTGAAAGAAATTGAGAGGAATAAGTCTTGGCAAATTATTTCTCTGTTCAGCCACCATTTAAGCGTTAGTCATAATTTACAAGTACTATTATGGGACAAATAGGGTGGCATGCATATGTGCATAAAATGTTCCTTCTTTTAATCCCACTGTTGTCACAGAAATAATTTAAATGGAATCTTATTAAAATTAATAATATTGTAATGACCATTAAGCCATGGAAATCAGACGTGGCATTTAAAATTTTGCTTAACAGATTTTTTTTGGAAACCACAAACCTACAAAGAAAGGGTGTCTAAACTTTTTTCTCTGAGGGCGGCTTTTTGCAAAGATGAAATGTATATGATGTCTATAAGTGTCAATGGAAGTGAGTTAAGGGCTAAAAGCAACAAAATAATCCAGTTATATAACGATACAATTGCAAAATATACTACATATGTTTATATTTACAATACTGAATCAAACTCTGAAGAACAAAGGGAACATTTCCAGCAACAGCAAAAACAACAACAACCTGAAAATCACAACTAAATTAGAAGTCTATTTATTAAAATAAAACACATTTTTGAAATTTCTATATTGATTTTAGCCCCTGAGCTAACAAGGGAAGCACATCTTATGTGGTTAGCACCATCTAGTGTTAAAGATGAGAAGTGCAAGAGAATGTTGGCTTAATTTAGCCTTTTTGCGCAGGCCATGTTAAATTTTAGATATTTAGGCCTGTTTCATAATAATGCCATCGGACTGTAATTAAAAAAAATAATGTTAATGGCTATTTTTTGTATGAGCAATTTTAGTCTTACAATTAGGGAAATGTTCACGTTCACATTGCAACTCTTCTGTCAGACTTTATTCTTGATACTATGTATGTATTTAAAGTATAAATTATATATGCACTGTGTGCATATTTGAATACGATGTCTGTCTGTTTTGAATTTGGGCTGGTGTTATTATTTATTTTCAGCATACCAAATATGGATTAAAATTGCAATTGTGTGCGAAATTTAAATTTTGCACGTGACTTTGAAAGGGCAACAGGTTGCATTATTATTAATATTATTATTATAATTTTCAATTTGCTCCGTGATTGGTACCCACCGAAGACTGATTTTCAATTCGGTCCAGTTTTGAGACAAGTGGGATGAGGATTTTGTTGGAGATTTTGTTGGAGATTTTGTCGGAGATTTTGTTGGACCGCTCGCGCTCCCGTTAACGGCTGATGTGCGCACAGCACCCGGATGTCGCCAACATGTTTGTCGCTTCTGTCAGGGTTCCGCGCTCGGATGGATGGATAATGTGGGTAAATAAGTCAGGTTAGCCTTGGGGGGACGTGGTACCTTCCAAAGATGAGTTGGATCTAACGTGGAGCGTTTCAATGTGGATTCGAGGATGCAAGAAGCAGATGAACTGTCAAAAGGTAACAACATAGAACCGAATTGCCAAAAAGGGAGAGAGTTGGCCAGCTCGCATTATACTGACAAACTGGAAAAAAAGCTGTGACGAACTACTTGAATTGAATTGTCATTCATATTTTCCGACAGAATTGGGCAATATTTGACATGTTTTTTCGCGACCTACAAAATGATCCATCTCAATTTTCGAACCCCTTTTAGCTTGCATCCCCTTAAAAGTGGGCAATTGTTTACTTCCACAATGTCTGATTAATAACTGGGAAAAAAAATGACCATATGGTCCAAAACCTAAGAATGGGAATATGTCTGCCTTTGTGTTTTTATGTAATGGCAAAGTTTTGTAGAAAATGACCTGAATTGCTTAATGACTCCTTACTGTCATTTGTTTTTAATCAGTAATTACTGTCAGAAAGTACTACTAGTAGGGGTGGTGATTACTTGCTACTCAATGACACTCCGAATGGGAGTGTGAATGGTTGTCTGTCTCTCTTTGTGCTCTGTGATTGGCAATCATCACTAGTCCGATGTGTAATCTGCCAAAGTCAGTAAAGATAAACAATAATACTACTGAAAATGTTGTATACAAAATGGATGCATTGACATTTTGTCAATGTCACAGCCTCTTCTTGCTAAATCTCCAAATATTCCGGTTGCCGCGTGCATAGTGGAAACCTATTTGATTGAAGACCTTTTTTTTTAGATGACATAACACTATCCGCCACTATCCGCCAGAGAGATGAGTCAAGGACATTGTTTTATTTATTTATTTATTTATTTTTAACTGTCAGTTTGCATTGATTTTAATGACTGACTCATTCATTCATGCAGACCGTCCTCATCGCTCTGGCATGCTCACGCCAAACCACTTTTTTTTAAAAAAATTTACACTCAGGGTAAAACGTTGGGGGAACAGCCATGTTCTTTGGATTGTTGTTATTTCTTAAGTAATGTTAAAAAACAAACTAGAGCAATGAAGAACATCGTTGCATTCCATAGTCTGTCCTTATAAAACAAAGTGCTCAATTTGTCATAAGTAGCAGACCATGAGGCACTCATTTTTAAAATTATAAGTAGCTATTAGCAATTTTACGTGCCTGTAGCTAGAAAGCAAAGAGACTTTGCCAATGATTTTCCTGTCTATTTAAAGAATAGGGTATATATATAATGCCTGTTAGTGGACAAGAGAGGAAGTGAAGGCATCTATTGTTTATTTCCACCAAAAATACACATGTATAGAACGTTTTAAATGAATTTTAAATTGATACAAGAAATGCACAAGATAATTTCGCAATCAATCGCAGAATAGATTTTCACAGCCACACTTAATAAATACCGTATTTTCTCGCATATACACCATATTTGTCACAAAAAAAATGAATATTGAATCAAGCGTACGGCTTATACGCACAAATTAGACTTGACATGCACAAAACTGCATGGTGACAAGGACGAAACGCCAAAACGCAAGACAATGCGGCCGATATGGTCATTTATTCAAAATCTAGAAAAGATAAACAGATAAAATGCTAAACACATTTTATTTTGACATCTATGAATGAAATTCAAGAAAAAAAAACGTATCTGGCATAAAACGTGAAAACATTCACTCGTGCTTTCTCGCTCAAGGTGCCGCCACCTTACCTACGGATGACAAAGTAGACCGCTACGGACACACTTCCTGGTTGTACTGCTCACATGACTTCCTTTTTGAACGTCTCTACATGCAGGCAACACCCTTTTGGAATGTTCAATCCAGCAGACGATCCTTTCGATTCATACAGTATCTCAGAAATACCGATGGTGCGATGGTTTTTCTCAAGATTTTTCCTTCCAAGTAACACATTTGTACTCCTATTAAAACCATGAATATGGAGGTGAAAATTGTGATTGAGGGGGCGGCTTATACGAGGGAAATCGTAAAATTCAACAATTTTAAGGCAATTTTAAGGGTATGGCTTATACGCGGAGGCGGCTAATATGCGAGAAAATACAGTAGTATAATGTTTGGAAGTTCGCTGAACATATTTTGTTACGGGTAAGAACTGACAAACTGCCTGTTTTCTGTTCCTTCGCACCCAATAGGGGCTCAGTATGCCAGCAACAAAAGGACCACTTACTCCACGGATGCGCCGGCCCTGTGGCCAGAAAATCAAACTCATCTGCACCAACTCAATCCACCTGAGCCCCTGCACGCCCCCGCCAGCAGGGGCAAGCCGGTTGGTTCGTCGCATGGCCTCCTGGGACCAAACTGCGTCACCCAGGTCCACGCTTCTGGTGTCAGCCCAGTTCTGGCTTGGCACGCGGCCATCAACGCTGCTCGCCAAGCGCAGGGCGACGTGGCAAAGCCTGACGTGAGTCCGCAGACTTCAACGTGCGTCACGGGAGCGGCGCCCGTCGGCTCCTTGGCACAGAGGAAGAGACAGCAGTATGCCAAGAGTAAAAAACAAGGGGGGTCCACGAACAGTAGGCCACCTCGAGCATTGTTCTGCCTCACCCTCAACAACCCTATCCGCAGAGCCTGCATCAGCTTGGTGGAGTGGAAGTATCCTTTAAGTCAAGGGTGTCAAACTCGGGTTGGTTCACGGGCCACATTAACGTCAACTTGATTTCATGCGGGCCGGGCCATTTTAGATATAATATTTAGATTTTTTTATAAATGGATTAAAAGAACTGGTTTAAAAGCCCTGCATATTCAGTTTTTTATAGCTCTAAAACAATGTTTATTTTAGCTTTTTATATATATTTTTACATTTTACAAAATGATTTTGAACTAAAAACACAGAAAGAATTGATTAAAAATTACAATGATTGATTTAAAAGGAGGAAAATCAAGAAATTTAATATACATTTATACTCTTCATTTTAATTTGATCCTAAAACAGAAAGTTGGCACTCATGATTTACTTTCCCGGGCCACACGAAATGATGCGGCGGGCCAGATTTGGCCCCCGGGCCACCACTTTGACACATGCGCTTTAAGTGTTTGCTTGGGATGAACTAATAAACCAATCACCTGATCAAAAATTTCACCTCATTTTTATAGATCAGAATCAGGTGAAAAAGTTCGGGTTTTTAAAGTGTTTTTGTTTGCTCTTATTTTTAAGTATTTGGACAATCCACTTACGTCTATCGCTTTAAATGGCAGTTAAACACGATCACCCAGTTCAAATAAATACGTATAACGTCTATCGCTGTCAGGCAGTGAATGAGCAGCAAAATCCATGAGTATGGCATCTAGAAATGTGCACGAACCAATCACGTGATCGGAAAGTCCTCAGTTTTAGAGGATCGGAATCAGGTCAATAAGATTGAGATTTAAGATTTTTTTTTTTTTTTAGGAGCTACAAAACAACAAAGTGAAATGTTCAAGGATATCGACAAAAGAAACAAAAAATGTAGGTTTTGTACTATGGGAAATTCTTAGAAATTCAAAATTGGGTAGAAAAAGATAGCATTTTTAATATATAAATATATATTAATAAAAAATAATAATAAAATAATATATATATATATATATCTTTTAATTTTTATTTATTTATTTATTAATTTCTGCAAGAATCAGAAGAAATAAAAACATTACGTTTTGTACTATGGGAAATTCTTAGAAATTCTAAATTGGGTAGAAAAAGATTGCATTTTTAATATATAATATTATAAATAAATATATATATGTATATGTAGTTGTTGTTTTTATTTATGTATTAATTTCTGCAAGAATCAGAAGTCGACAAAAGTTCTAAAACAGATACCAGACCTAAAGAGTTTCCACACTATACTCTTTTTAACAACATCCATCTTCATTATAACCCCGCATTTGCATGTAGATGGCAGAATTATTTAAACAACCCTCAAGTAACAATGACATTTTTCTCAAAATCTCATATTAAACTGGTTGTGCACACTAAGTGAGCAGTACATCTCTATTTTTTTAATGATTATTTATTATTTGGCACTCACCCCTTTTAATTATAATCAGTCAGCCAAAGACACATTTCTATCCTTAATGGAGTGCCCGTCTTTATGTCTGTCCTTGTGGTTAAAAACATTCCTTAACATTTTGACTTTCAGACCATTTGATATATTTATATTGCTGTCAATTTTTGCCAACTGTGTGGCCTTAGCCATCTACATCCCTTTCCCTGGAGATGACTCCAATTCTACCAACCAAGAGCTGGTGAGTACAATTCCAAGTATATTCTGTGACATGGCACATACACTTTTTACTCCTGATTTTAGATCACATCAGCAGGTTTGCCTTTGTATGTGTCCTCAAAAGCACTTTCATTCAGTGTTTGCCTGTTTCCTTCTCTGAGCCCTGCAAGTTGTGCTTTCCTATTGAGGCAAGATGTGAGGTTTGGGCATGGAGAAATGTCGCATGTTTTCTCAGCAGATGGGGATTATTCACTGTCTGTGTGTGTGCTTTTACAGAGAAAATGCAGGAGATAGAATTCAATTATTATTCTCTACGCCTGGTAACCAATGGTAATGTTTAAGTATCTTGATTAATGATGGCGGCAGTGTTAAAAAGAAAAACAAAATTAAAAATTACTGTTAAATGTTGTAAAAATCACGTGTAGCACCATTATTGAAGTGAGTTACATTACGTCAGATATACTATTTGTTTGGCTTTCAGATATTCTTTTTCATAATGGACTATGGCAGGGGTGTCGAACCTAGTTTGGTTGGCGGGCCACATTCATGGTGACCAGATTTCATGTGGGCCGGACCATTTTAGATATAATATTTAGATTTTTTTAAATAAACGGATTAAAAGAACTGGATTAAAACCCCTCAATATTCATTTTTTTATAGATCTAAAACAATATTTATTTTAGCTTTTATATATATATATATATATTTAGATTTTACAAAATTATTTTTGAACTAAAAACACAGAAAAAATGGATTAAAAAATTACAATTATTCATTTAAAAGGGGGAAAATCAGGAAATTCAATATACATCTATACTCTTCATTTTAATTTGATCCTAAAACAGAAAGTCGGCACTCATGATTTACTTTCCCGGGCCACACAAAATGATGCGGCGAGCCAGATTTGGCCCCCGGGCCGCCACTTTGACACAGGTTGACTAGAAAAATTCCATATTTTGCTTTCAAATACTTTGCCATGTTGTTGGTACTCTCTGAATACGTCCTCTGCAGAAGCGTTAAAATCTCACTCCATCTGTCTTGGTGTGCTTACTTGTGTTCGACCTTGTTGAATGTTCAGCGCGGACCTGACCTGGGTCTCACAAACACTGTCTGAATCTAAAAGAACCAATTAAAGAAGCACCTATGTGATGTAAATGGAATGCCATTCACGCTACCGGTTGTACTCAGTTTGTAGTTCTCAAAAAAAAAAAAACGTGTCACACAGTCACGATAGCTGCCAGGCAACTGATGCCTGACTGTAAATATACAGTACACATATATATATATATATATATATATATATATATATATATATATATATATATATATGTATGTATGTATGTATGTATGTATGTATGTATGTATGTATGTATGTATGTATGTATGTATGTATGTATGTATGTATGTATGTATGTATGTATGTATGTATGTATATATGTATATATGTATATATGTATATATGTATATATGTATATATATATATATATATATATATATATATATATATATATATCAGATTCATGATCTTCCATCCAAAAAGGAATCTTTTTGCCTGCAAAAAAGAAGTTAAAATATTATATAGAATGCAGGTGCATGTCTTACTTGTTGACCTTGCCTCAAATGTGATGTCATGAATATATTTGTGGTATTTATTTATTTATTTTTTGCTACATGAGCTGGTGAGTGAGTGTAAAACAGACTGAGCATGTGCGTGTGTGTGAACATGATGAGGGATTAAAGTGGACAGTGGATTAGTCGTCCATGAATGAGTGTAGGGAGAGATCATGCCTCCCTGTCTGTCTATCTGTGTATCAAGCTTTCACTCAGTCTGTTTGTCTGTCTGTCCAATTCATATTCATTCTCATTGTTTCAGTATTAATGCCCCAAAAATGTTTGTTAGTAGCGTGTCCATTCTGCAAGCTTGCGTATCTGTCACATTCTATCTAAATCTGCAATCTTTTATTTGCAATAGGGTTCAGTCATCAAATTATCGGGGGCGGTATAGGACAATGTGAATTGGAATGTTGATTTTGAAAATTTTAATGTAACGTAGACAATCTGTTACAGCATGTACAGTGCAGTGTAATTGCAGTATGTTTGCCTCACGGTTCCAAGTTTTAGTTTCTAAATCTATGTAGGGACTTAAGACCACATTTTCAGGGTCTTAGGCTTGTCTTGGTTTCTTCTCCCAAGAATTTTGGTCTTCTGTAGGTCTTGTCGAGTTCCGGTCTTAGGCATAACACTAAATCTCGGTCTTGGCACGTTCCCCTGATGTCTTTTTTCGAGCAACCCTGGTTTCCAGATACCAAAAACATACTACCTACTATGTGTGTTTACTGTTGTTAGTCTTTGTGCCCAGTGATTAGTCTGCAAATTCTCCAGAGGTGTACACCTTTTCTTACCCATGAGATTTTATGTGACGTCCATGGTTTGTTTGCATGTGATTTAGCGTGCGTGATTCTCAGAAGCAAGAGTCCGATTGCATCATTTTCCCAGCCAGAGATTAAAGGTTTAATAGGGGAGAGGAAATGAAAGTCACAACTCGGCAGCATGTGGCTTTGACCAACATGTCTTTTTCTCTGTATATTTGGTAACGTAACCTACTTTTCAACATTTCGCTAATATAAAAATGTGAATTAATTAAATTTGGTCAAAATCAGGAATTGACTTATCACCATTATTCTGTTAAAATGTAGATAATAATGTAATTGCTATGACTACCCTAAAATATCCTGCTTCCAAAACAGAAAACATGGCCGACACACTATGCCAGAAACATACTGTATTGTTTTTGACAAGCAGGGGGGCCCGGCTTAGAACCAAAAGACAATTGTTGTGTGATTTAAAAAAATCTCTTTTGAAAAATGGGTGTTTAACAAATAAAAAATTGAGTTTACACACTTAGAGAAGGCTAAGAAATGCAATCACTCGTCTATTAGGATCTGATAGCTGTTTCCGGCCACCATAAAAAAAAATTCAACTCTCTACATTACATGGTTTGGTCAAACGTAGCGATAGAATCTTAACATACACACACACACACACACACACACACACACACACACACACACACACACACACACACACCCATAAATCACGCTTTATAAGGATTATAGATAACAAAGTGATTACACACACGAACACATACACAAAAGAGGGATTGTTTAAACTACTAATTGTCACTTTATTGGTTAGGTTTAATTTTCTAACATATGGAAGGGCCAATAAACTCCTTTATTTACTTGTGTTAACAGCTTGCACCACGGAGGACGTGTGGTTAGCACGTCTGCCTGAATGTTTGAAAATCTAAGGTTCAATCCCGGCCTCATTCCGCCCTGTGTAGATTTTGCATGCTCTCCCAGTGCCTGCATCTGGGTTTTCTCAGGGTATTTCCTATAAACAGTAGAGTTAAATTCCAGTATTAGTTACTTCATCATTAAAAGAAACTCATTTATTAATTTTTCAATTCTTGTTTCCCCAAACCTTTCCTGACACTGAAGTAATGAAGCCTGTTTTTTCGTGGCTAACGTTGCGTGCGTTTTCTACATTTAGGATAAAAGTCAACGATTTAAAAACTAAACGAAAACAAGCACGCCCACAAAGGGACTGATCAATATTGTCAATATTTCAAACCCATGGACCAAAATATGACCATATCTTGACAAAGGAGATTTCTACCTAACTCTAGTAATAGGACCTGGCTCACTTTCCCATTTTAAAAATTCATATTCAACCCTTTATCTTATAATTCTTCCTCATCTCTGCTCTACAGCATCAGCTACCATGTGAACCATCAAATTAGAGCAAACACAGCGATCGATGAACTGTATTGCTGTTTAGACATAGCATCATTGGGTTGACCCAGCAAGTTGTGTGCCTTTGGGGGCAGCAGAATTTAAAAAAATATATATTATATATGGGTGACCCAGTGGACGAATGGTTAACGCATCGGCCTCACAGTTCTGGGGTGTAGGGTTCGATCTCGGTCCTCACTGTGTGGAGTTTGCATGTTCTCCTCGGGCTTGCCTGGGTTTTCTGCGGGTACTTTTGTTTCCTCCCACATTCCCAAAACATGAGGGGTAGCCTGGTTAAACACTCTTAATTGGCCCTAGCTATGATTGGTTGTCCTTTTGTCTCCTTGTGCCCTGTGATTGGCTAACCACCGATTCAGGGTGCCCATAGTTAGCTGAGATAGGCTCCAGCACCCCATTACAATAAGCGGATAAGCGGTTTAGAAAATAATAAATCTGGATTTCATAACTTAATATGCCATATTTCAACTGAAAAGCAAGCACGGCAAAAGCAAACTCCCCAATTTATTTACATGATGTCATCATAAATGTAACATTTATAAAGGGGTACCTAGAAAGGAAAGATGTATACAATCAGCTGTTTCTTTACTGTGTTCATGATTGGTTAATTCATACTAAATGCAGCACAGAGAGGCTGATGTACACCCACACAGATTGTGATGCTTTTTATAAATGCTTCATTTATCATGGCTACTTCTCCTCTGTTGAAGCTCCCCTTTTATCCACATGATCAGTTCTCTTTTGCATTATAGATGTTTTCTTCTTTAAACCTGTTAAATAATTTTCAAATATATCTAAGATGGCATTCCAATTGTTTTAATAAATCACTCACCGCACTTTGCGCCATAGTCGATAAAGAACAATAAGATTCTAATACTAAATCAGATCATTTCAAAAGAGTGCGAATGGTCGTCTGTCTCTGACTGGCGACCAATCTAGGGTGTAGTCTGCCTGTGGTCTAAGGTCACCTGGAATAGGCTCCAGCAACCCTGAAGAGGATGCGCCATCTGGAAGATGAATGAATAATTTCAACACATGATACCCCAACATTTGCACTGTTGTTAGCGTCAGTAACTTTGTTTTAGTTTTCAATTACAATTGTCCTTCCAACTTTTTTCACCACAACTGACAACTTGACTGAAGTCAAACACGTCATGCTGATGAAACTGCAGTATTGCGTATGCCTTTGCCCCCCCCTAACAAGGCACAACAGACATCTGCGATTATACATCTTCATTATAGTGTGGTCCTTTCTTTGTGAGTCATATCCCGTCTCCGGTGAGCTGTCACACCCCCGCATCATTATTATGTTAAATATACACTCAGGAAATACGAGCCCGCAAATGTTGTCAGCTGAATTGGCTGAATCACATTTACAGTGGAGTTACATATTGGACAGAGACCAGTCATTTGTTTTGGATGATCAAGTTATGTCATTCTAGACACTTTTTATCAAACGTCATATATCTGATCGGTACTCGGACGTTTCGTCGAAAGACGTTTGGTCCCCGGACGTTTGGTCCCCGGACGTTTGGTCGACCGGACGTTTGGTTGACCGGATGTTTGGTAGAACGGACGTTTGGTCCCTGGACGTTTGGTCGACCTGACGTTTGGTCGACCTGACGTTTGGTAGAACGGACGTTTGGTAGAACGGACGTTTGGTAGAACGGATGTTTGGTAGAATGGACGTTTGGTAGAACGGACGTTTGGTCACCGGGTTGTTACTGTTGAAACCAGCTCTCAAAATTATAATCATGAGAGAGAGAGAGTTTAATATCTAAATATCTAATATCAAAATATCAACAGTATACTCTCTGTCATAATTTGACAGCGAGCGAACCCGGCGACCAAACGTCCGTTCTACCAAACGTCCGTTCTACCAAACGTCCGTTCTACCAAACGTCTGGTCGACCAAACGTCCGGGGACCAAACGGCTTTTGACAAAACGTTCGGTCACGATCTGATCGATTAACAGCATATTACTACCAAATCAGCAAATACGGTCTAAAATTTACCATAAACTTCTTAAACACATTTAATTTGATTTATTGTAGAATTTTGAATGTACACGTCCAACTGTTGAAAATTTCCAATACTTTTTTTGTACTTTTTTTTTGCACGTTCACATTGAGAAAAAGAGCTTAAAGCGCTCATTAAAAGAGCAGATATGTTTTGCGAACAATGACTTCTAATTATAAAAGTATCGCTCGTCCTGCGATGTGAGTATTGCGCATGCGCACATCGCCAATGTTGCCGTTCAAACAGACCTCAGTGGAAATGTGCACTCTACTGATTGCTGCTCCTTCGGCTTGTTTACAAGCAGGGCTGGCTGTCGTGGCAACTGTCGCCATGGTGACTTGTCAAGTGGAATGTGCAGGCAGAGAGCTCTCCACCAGAGATGTGAATTAGACCAAGGACAAAAAGCCAGCAAGCACAGGCACATTTTAAGAAGAGTCCGGATGGTGAGAAAGTACAGACACTAATTAGGGGTCGAGGATGATACAAAAAATGAGTGATGAAAGGAGGAATAATTAAGAGGAAAACAATTAAAATGGAAGAATGGGGGTCTCATAAAAGAGAATGAAACAAAAAACTTTTTATGTTGGTAAATTGACTTTACAAATGGAAAAATGTCGGTTTAACCGCAATAATTTAAATGCCAATCTTACATTATGCTTCATTACAACAATCTTATTATTGTCCTCATTTTGTCCTCTGGTATCCATGTTTAGCGGTAACCATGTGTAATAAAAGCCATGCCATTTAATCTTATTTCATCTAATGAGAATAAAATCTAATAGGAGCTGATTTGCCTGGTTCTGGCTCCCAAATTGTTTCATCTACTCCACGTTCTTCCACAGGACACTCCATACAAATATTGTACATTATGATCTATTATGTACTGTATTTTCCGCACTATAATGTGCACCAGAGTATAAGGTGTACCTTTCAATGAATGGCCTATCTTAAAATTAGTTTCATATGTAAGGTGCACCATATTATAAAATGCAGTAGTAGTAGGGGATTGTGTTATAGATCCACTACATGGAGTTGTAGTAGTAGTGGGTTGGGTTGTAGAGCCACTAGATGGAGCTGTGGTTAGGGGTTGTGTTATACATCAACGAGATGGGGCTAAGTTGAAGGGAATTTCATACTATAATTAACCAATATTGGTCCATATACATATAAAGTACATCAGATTATAAGAGGCATTTTCAGAAAATGAGTCTTTTAGTTGCCCCTTAGAGTGCAGAAAATACGGTGCTCGTCTAATTTTCAATTTATTTGGACTTTAATATATTACGATAGATTCACATTCACCCATTCATGCATCAATGGAATATGCAGCAAGTATGCTTGGCGGTATTGAGAAATCAGTGGAAAAATGACAATATATTTCGTGGTCGTGTGTTTGTGTGAAGGGGAAGTGAAGGCTTGGTTGGACAGCAAAATTTCACACAACATAATGTTGCACTTGCAAAGCACAGCCAGCTCATGAGTGCTGTTACCACTTTTGTTTTAATGTCACTAACTTGCCTTTGTTCTGTTTTTTCTTCTCCCAACTCTGCTTTTAGCAACTGCATTTTTTTGGTACAGATAGGTGTTACATCATAATCAATTTTTATTACAATTGCTATCAGGCATTCTTTTAAATTGAAATTTCTGGGAATACAATTGCTGTTATGGTATTTTTTTTATTACTTCTGGGAATAAAATTGATTCAAAAAATGATCAAAAATTATTATCTATTATATTTAATGCATTCTCCCAAAAATTGGGTACACAAATTATCATCTTGAAGATATTTTACTGTATTTCAAATCAAATTGATTTGTTTTCTGCATTTTTTGTACTTTTGAAACAGTTCACGATCTCATGAATACAACACAGTAAATAAACATGATGTCTGCAAGTGGTAGTCATGTAGTCCAATCCAACCCGAATAAAAATATGATTCCAGACTCATCTGCAAACATAATCTAGGACATTTCCTTTATCCCTTGCTGTCCTCTGTCCTGGCTTTGGCCTTATTAAGTGGAATTTCTTGTCCGTTTCCCAAAACAGAGGATTTGAAAGCTTACAGGATGTGCTGCTCCTCCTTAAATCAATTAATCTGCTTTGCTCTCTCCTTGCACCGAGGTTGTCATTTGTGAAGACCTAAATCTTAATGTCATGGAAGGTAAAGATTAAAGAAAAGTACTACAAAACATTGTTAGTTTCCATCGAGAGCAAAGCAGGTAAATATTAGCACGTCAGCTTCACAGTCCTGGGGTCGAGGGTTCCATCCCAGGCTGGATCCTCTCTTTGTGTGGCTTTCATGTTCTCCCCGGCTTGCGTGGGTTTTCTCTGGGTACCCCGCTTTCCTCCTACATTTCAAAAACATGCATGGTTGGCTAATTAATCACTCTAAATCAGGGGTGTCAACCTCGGGTTGGTTCGCGGGCCGCGTTAACGTCAACTCGATTTGATGTGGGCCGGACCATTTTAGATATAATATTTAGATTTTTTTGTTTAAGTGGATTAAAAGCCCTGAATATTCAGTTTTTTTATAGATCTAAAACAATGTTTATTTTAGCCTTTTAAAAAAATATATTTTTAGATTTTACAGAATGATTTTTGAACTCAAAACACAGACAAAATGGATTAAAAAATTACAATTATTGATTTAAAAGGGGGAAAATCAGGAAATTTAATATACATCTAACTCTTCATTTTAATTTGATCCTAAAACTGAAAGTCGGCGCTCATGATTTACTTTCGCGGGCCACACAAAATGATGCGGCGGGCCAGATTTGGCCCCCAGGCCGCCACTTTGACACGTGCTCTAATTTGTCCCTAGGTATGAGTGTGAGCGTGAATGGCTGTCCTTTGTCTCCTTGTGCCCTGCGATTGGCTGGCCACCGATTCAAGGTGTCCATCCACCTGGTGCCCGCAGTTGGCTGGGATTGGCATCAGCACCCCCTGCTTGTGAGGATAAGCGGTTTGGCCCCGGCGTTACCACAAGTACACTACTAAAAAACTCAGTTTTCAATATTTTTAGATAAGTTATTAGTTTTTCAATCCCTATGGTTGCTTGTAATGAGTTGAGAGGCGTACTTGTAAGATATTTACCATTCAGTAGATGTCCGAAATCTGATGTTAATGGTGCCTGAGATGCATATGTGTCTGTTACTTCTTTATCTCTCATGTTGTTTCACTCATATGCGCCATGTTTTGGTGATTCTGCCTCCGGTTTGCACTTAATTAATGAAATGTCTACAGATTAATGTTCTTCGGGGTTTACGTCTTTCTCTGACCCACTTTCAATTTTGTATTCCGACTCTTCACGCTATAAAGACAACGAATCTTGACTACTGTTTTCTGTTCAGTAATCCCTTCCTTCGATTATGCCAATGATTTCAACTATGCAGAGGTAAACCTTTGCGCATATTTTTCTTGCACTATATCAATAGTTATGGATCTGTGTGAGTCTTGGTAATCTATTTTTGAATGCTCTTTGACAAGATCCTATCATTTATTTAGTGTGTGGAACTTGAGTGATACCCACCTGCAAAGCTGTAACCTTTAACAGGATGAGTGGTTAGAAACAGGCTTATGGTTATCTTTTAGAATTATAGAACTACAGAGGATGACACGTCTCGAACAAAGCTGTCTGCTTACTGGCTGTGAATGACTCTGTCCCGTTCAAGAGCACTTGTTGTGTTTGCGTCATCTAAATCAGACGGAGAAGTGCTTAGCTTAATGGGCCTTTTAAGCTGCCAACTCGCTGACCCTTACGCATGGCATAAGGCAGACGTGAATGTAGAACGAGAGAGCATGTGTCTGTTTGTCTGCATGTGTTTGTGTTTACATGTGTCCAGGGGCGTGCACGCATGAAAATATGGCTATAAAGGTGTTTTCTGTGGGAGAGAACGTGAATCGAAGTGACAAGAAACACACAAAGAATAGCTTTTGTGCAGGATTCTCCAGATTCTAACACCTGTCTCGAACACACTATTCCACATGTGTCAAAGTGGCGGCCCGGGGGCCAAATCTGGCCCGCCGCATCATTTTGTGTGGCCCGGGAAAGTAAATCATGAGTGCCGACTTTCTGTTTTAGGATCAAATTAAAATGAAGAGTATAGACGTATATGAAATTTCCTGATTGTCCCCCTTTTAAATCAATAATTGTAATTTTTTTATCAATTTTTTTCTGTGTTTTTAGTTAAAAAATAATTTTGTAAAATCTAAAAATATATATAAAAAAAGCTAAAATAAACATTGTTTTAGATCTATAAAAAACGGAATATTCAGGGCTTTTAATCCAGTTCTTTTAATCCATTTATAAAAAAAATCTAAATATTATATCTAAAATGGTCCGGCCCAGGTGAAATCGAGTTGACGTTAACGCGGTCCGCGAACCAACCCGAGTCTGACACCCCTGCACTATTCTATGTTGCCATAGAAACATTTAGATTGTTCAGGCCTTTAAAGAGTGATGAAAAAAGATCTTTCATGTCAATAATTTCCCATCCATGTTGTGGTTGTTCTCATACTGTCAAGTCATACTTTGATGTCTGTTTTTTTTCTTTCTTTTTCCATCACTTCTTACAGGAAACTGTCGAATATGCCTTCCTAATCATTTTCACTATCGAGACATTTCTGAAGATTATTGCCTACGGCCTGGTCATGCACCAAAACTCCTATGTCAGAAATGGCTGGAACATGCTGGACTTTGTTATCGTCATTGTTGGGTGAGTTTAGATTTTTTTCTCCGGAATTTGCATGCAAAATACACAGTGACACAACTTTGTCAAAAATTTTCTAATACAATCCTACACATTTCTCATCTCACGGCGTCGACTAGCTTACTTAAAAAGCTGGCGTTGACGTCCTCCGGTTGTTTGTAGACAAAGCAAATAGTACACGCTTGCATATACATGCTCATGAAATGCCATGGTTAATCAATTGGTAAGCTTAGCTTTGGACAAAAACAAAGATGAATATATACACACATTGACGACATGTAGACGAATACACTGGTCACGCTTCACATTCAAGTTGTTAGCCAACATCTCTCGCTCTCTCTGTGCTATTTGCTTTCTTCTTCTTGCTGTTTTGACATCTCTCTCACCCCCCACCCACCTCTTCTCTGCTTTCTCTCGCTATACAGCTTGTTCAGTGTGGTCCTGGAGATGATAACCAAAGATGCTGACTCGGGTGGACAGTCAGGAGGCAAGCCTGGCGGGTTTGACGTCAAGGCCCTCCGAGCCTTTCGCGTGCTTCGCCCCCTTCGCCTTGTCTCTGGAGTTCCCAGTGAGTTAACATAAAACTAGACAGACTGTTATTTTTGAGCAACTACTGGCAAGGGACGTGCTACACAGATCAGTCTTCAGGCCCCTAACCCTAACCCCAAAGCTCATCCTTATGAATCCAGAAAAGAATTCCTCCTATGGAATATTTTCCCTCCATTGGGATATCCTCGCAATAACTCTTAAAGGGGCAGTTTCTACGGAAAGGGTCAAACCAATCCACATAAACCTTCTCACAGCAATGGTGGAAAGTAAAAACTTTCGTTGACGGACTTTCGCCGCTTTCCTCTGCATCCCTACAACATTTGGTCATGGTGTTTTGTATTAGCATTAGTACAAAAATATTGAATATAAGCGAAATTACTCCTGAACCTTTAGGCGTAAACACATATATACAAACATTCTTAAATGTAAAGTAGTGCCGTATTTTCAACGGATGCAAGAATAAGCAACTCAGGTGTCCAAGGATATGTACCGTTAGATTTGTGTGGTTCCCAGTCGACCTTGGGTTGATTACGTTTGATGGCTGCCAGCCCCCCAGTCAAATTAGATTGGGTGTCTGTATGTACTCACTTTGATTGTGTGATTGCAGGTCTGCAAGTGGTTTTGAACTCCATCATTAAAGCCATGGTCCCTCTACTTCACATCGCTCTGTTGGTCTTATTCGTCATCATCATATATGCCATCATCGGCCTTGAGCTCTTCATCGGCAAAATGCACGCTACCTGCTTTGTGATTAAAACAGGTAAGGCTTTTGACTCTAAACAATTTGGTTGTTTGCACATTTAATACCATAAATGTTCTGACTGCGGTTTCCTTTAAGGTACCCTGGCAGAAGATGAGCCAACGCCATGCGCGGTGTCCGGGAATGGTCGCCACTGCACACTAAACTCGACTACGTGCAGAGAAGGCTGGCAAGGCCCTAACAATGGCATCACCAACTTTGACAATTTCTTGTTTGCAATGCTGACTGTCTTCCAGTGCATCACCATGGAAGGCTGGACTGATGTTCTCTACTGGGTAATTTTCTGGGGGCTCCTGAAGCCACAACTTTGTCGAATATGCATTTCCAATTGGCTGAAGGAGAGCACTTCCTGTAACTCAACCCACCCTTGTCGGGGCAAGGAGAATATCAACTGTGATTCTGATTTTTTTCTATCCCAGTGACTATTGTACACGCTAAGGTTAATTATAAGTATGTATAAATAATCTGGTTTTCCTTAGGCAACATTTGGGGTCCTTATAGACGTCCAGGAAAGCTCCAATTTCCTGCCTGTTCACAAACGTACATCTGCCCTGGCAAAGCACATCACAATACGTACATCATTTAGGAGCTGCCCTTTGGCCCTTCCTCATTGTCCTCCTAAGCTTCTCGCTTTTATTCATGGACGTGTAACCACGACAACGTTATGTTACAGCTGCTTTTCAAGCAGCGTATCAAGGACGTGCCAATCCGAATGGAAGGCAGACGTGATGTAGAGGGAAAGAAAAGTATTTTTTTTAACTCTTGAATAGGTATGGGTGAAATATCAACAAAGATTTCTGTCGTATAATTATACGAATCTGTAAAATCTATTAATTTAATGTCAGGAAGTCAATGATTTTGTGGCGTGGCACATACAGAGGGTGACCATTCAGTCACTAGTGAGAATAAGTGAACGCACTTTGCGTTCATCACAGAGGAAAAATGTGAACATTTTGAGGAAAATAACGACAATTAGAACCCTATAAATGAAGTCATTCATCTCCATGCTATTGACGAACAATTCATATACTATTCAATAAAGCATCTATTCATCGAATTTCGTTATTACCTACCTTCCACTATTTTGTGATAAGCAACTTTATTTAGGTACTGTACATTATCAGTCATTTTTTTATCGTCAGGGAAATAAAAATAAATGATGACAACAATTGGAGTGAAACTAAATTTAGGAAGACATCGGGAGAGATTGCAATCTTGCTTTTGGACCATTCACCAATGCGTGTGTGCTGCTTCTTTTTGTATACTATTCCATGATAAAGACTGTAACAGTGTCCATCAATAAAATAGTGATGAAATAGCATGGGTTTTTAAACTCTTGTGTCTTTTTCTGCCTGGGTGTTTTCAGATGAATGACGCCATGGGTTTTGAGCTGCCATGGGTCTACTTTGTCAGTCTGGTCATCTTTGGGTCCTTCTTTGTTCTTAACTTGGTCTTGGGTGTCCTCAGTGGGTAAGTTACTTTTTTCCCCCTCAAATTTTCTGCCAGTTGGGTGAACTGTAACCAACTGTTTGACGGCCTCGATGCTTTGCAGCGAGTTCTCCAAAGAGCGAGAGAAAGCCAAAGCGCGAGGTGACTTCCAGAAGCTGCGTGAGAAGCAGCAGCTGGAGGAAGACCTGAAGGGATACCTGGACTGGATTACTCAGGCCGAGGACATTGATCCTGAGAACGAAGAAGAGGGATTCGAGGAAGGAAAGCGCAACAGTGAGTTCCATCAAATGACTCTAATTCCCCTTTACCCGCTTCCATTGTCATGTAACGCTGATGACACCACACCATAGAACTTAGAGTAATGCTCTCCTGGTAGCCCTCCCACTGTCCTTTTATGGGCACTGACACAAGTGATATGTTATGACATGAGAAGCTAATATTTTAACTAGATTCAAGCCTTGTGTTCATTTACATTCTCCCACAACGAACTGCAGGCATTCCTAGTCATTTTTTTTCTTGTAATGCTCTTTACTGACCTGCTACTTCCTTTGCTACGTGAACTGCACGTCGATAACACCAAGGGGTCACATTAGCGGATCTCACCGAGAAGAAGAAGGGAAAGTTTGGCTGGTTCACCCAGTCAACAGAGACGCAGGGTAAATGTGTTTGGACCAAATCATTTTTTTCATTTACATCATCTTGGACACGTCGTGTTTGTCTTGGAATTCACAAGTCGTAACTCATCATTGTCCTACTTTGTTTTGCTGTCATGTTTTTGTTTGTCATGTTTTCTTCCCACACATCAACAAAGTCCTTACACACATCCTTTCACTCATTTTTCTATGGAAAAGTTGAATTTCTCTTGATGGCAGAAAAACATGGGCTTTAATTGTAAAATTGCCATGTAAAATAGTACAGTGAAAATTAAATATGGAAAAGATTTATTTTGTTTGTTTGGAGGAAGCACAGCTGAGTTTAATAGCAACAAAGGGCGCTGAATTGAAGCAGAGTGGTGGCAAGTTTCTTTATCTGTTCAACATCAGAGGACCAACTTAACAAGCAGCTGTGACAGGTCGTTTATTTTAGGCGTGGGTATTGGCAAGACACTTGGTGAGAGACTAACCATTGTTAAAAGAGTAAGATATGTTCCAAAAATGTGTGAGTATTGTCGGTGGGCACATCGCGATGTCGTGGCACAGTTTATAGTCAGTTTACAGTTAAAACCTATTTATTTATGTCTAAAATATATCTTGCTGTGTCTGTATTCTCACCATCTTGCTACTGTGACAGTGAAATTTCCCAAATACGGGATGAATAAAGTTATCTAATTAATCTAATCTAATCTAAATATCTCATCCTTCCATCAGCATTTAGAAAAGCTCGTCTTCTTGCCACTTTACAGAATCCCAATTGAACAAATGCAGTGTGAACTATATATTTAAGTATTTAAGTGACTACACTTAAGATATCCATGACATAATTATTGTTTTAATGAAACCTAAACCAAGTTTCATGTTATAGGCTAACATTGAATTATTTTATTTGCATTACTGAATCCTAAGATAAGAGGCATCATTGTCAACGATAAAATAAGAAACACATAACTAAGAATAAAGTATGTTATATTTTTTACTCGAATTGTTTGTGCTTCAACAGCAAGCGTACCCACAAGTGAAACAGAGTCTGTAACCACTGACACGCACCGTGGTGAGGACAACAAATGGCTATGCTGTGCTCCTCTTTGGTAAGTGTCACAAATGTCTTTACTTTCCCATTCACATGCTCCTTGTGTACAAGTCCAAAACAGTTTTTTTTTTAAAACAACTTATTATCTCCCATTCTCCTCAGTACAAAAATTACTAAGTCAAAGTGCAGGTTAGTACCACGTTGTGACGTCAACCCACTCGGCATGTGCTTCATCCGTTGAGTGGATTAAACTCATCCAGCATGCCTTCATTTACTCACATTGTTGTATTATACGATGATCCAAATCCCTTGTGTTTTTCACTCCTAATTAATGCAGGTTGAGTTATTAATTGGGGTACTCGGACGTTTCGTCGAAAGACGTTTGGTCCCCGGACGTTTGGTCCCCGGACGTTTGGTCCCCGGACGTTTGGTCGACCGGACGTTTGGTCGCCGGATGTTTGGTCGACGGGACGTTTGGTCGACCGGATGTTTGGTAGAACGAACGTTTGGTAGAACGGACGTTTGCTCGCCGGGTTGTTACTGTTGAAACCAGCTCTCAAAATTATAATCATGAGAGAGAGAGTTTAATATCTAATATCAAAATATCAACAGTAAACTCTCTGTCATAATTTGACAGTGAGCGAACCCGGCGACCAAACGTCCGTTCTACCAAACGTCTGTTCTACCAAACGTCCGTTCTACCAAACGTCCGGTCGACCAAACGTCCGGTCTACCAAACGTCCGGGGACCAAACGTCCGGGGACTAAACGTCCGGGGACTAAACGTCCGGGGACCAAACGTCCGGGGACCAAACGTCTTTCGACGAAACGTCTGGTCACGATTAATTGGTTCATCAATTCGTCTTCATGCCGTGATTATGACTGACCACACCCGTGTTGTCTTAATTTTTGTTTCACTTATTGTCAATGTGGAGCGTACTCAGTGTAAATTGTGATTGACCTCTGTTTGACCATTTTGATTGACCGGTGACCTGTCTAGGGGGCTTTTTGCTTATAGTCTAAAGTCGTCCTTTCCATCCTTCTCTTTTTCCAAGTCGTCAGGGTCGACGGTGGAATCGCTTCTGTCGCAGGAAGTGTCGTGCAGCGGTGAAATCTGTGACATTCTACTGGCTGGTCATCATCTTGGTTTTTCTCAATACTCTCACCATCGCCTCAGAACACTACAACCAACCAGACTGGCTCACCGAAGTTCAGGGTAAATTGTGTCTCCTTTTTTTGGGGGGGTGGGGGGGTATTTTTTCCCATTTGTTTCCTGCAAGCTGTACGGTGGAGTATGTGTTTTTGGTTTCATTGCAAAAAATATGTCGCATTTTTGATGGGCACGTTTGCGTCCTTGTTGGAAAGCAAACATCATTTGTACTTTTTGGCCTGGAATGAAACACTTAAGCAGTGCGATGCCGTTTTGTGTTAACATCTGAGTTTACTAAAGAAAAGAATGGTGACTCATTGCCTGTAAAATTCTGCACATATCATTTTTTATATAACCAACTCTACTTCTGTGACTTTAGCTGGACGATGGGCAGCCCGGCAGTTAAGTGGTTAGCGCGTTGGCCTCACAGTGGGGGACCTGGGTTCAAATCCAGGTCGGTCCACCTGTGTGGAGTTTGCGTGTTCTCCCCGGGCCTGCGTGGGTTTCCTCCGGGTACTCTGGTTTCCTCCCACATTCCAAAGACATGCACGGTAGGCTGTTTGGACACTCTAAATTGCCCCCAGCTGAGTGATTGGTTGTTTGTCTCCTTGTGCCTTGCAACTGGCTGGCCACCAATTCAGGGTGTCCCCCACCCGCCTCTGGCCCAAAGTCAGCTGGGATAGGGTCCAGCACCCCCGCAATCCTAGTGAGGATAGAGCAGTTCAGAAAATAAGACGAGAATGGTTGGAGCATTTTTTTTAAACTCATTTACAGCCTTTGGCGGTAATAGACGCCAAAACCGTTTGAACTGTGAGGGATGGCAGTGAATGAACATTGTAACCCTCCCAGTTGAAATGGATTGGACGTCTTCTAGTGACAAGAGAACTAAATTGTAGTGAATTTGCTCATTCATTTTCCGATTGAATCTCCTCTCTCTCTCCTTGTTTTCCCAGACGTCGCCAATAAAGTTCTCCTGGCCATGTTCACTTTGGAGATGCTGGTGAAAATGTACAGTTTGGGGCTACAGGCCTACTTTGTTTCCTTGTTCAATCGCTTTGATTGTTTCGTGGTGTGCGGCGGCATCATGGAAACCATCCTGGTGGAGCTGGCCCTCATGTCGCCGCTGGGCATCTCTGTTTTCCGCTGCGTTCGACTCCTGAGGATCTTTAAGGTCACACGGTGAGTTTCACTGAGATCGCACACAAAAAAGATATTCATGAAAAGACGTGCTATTGAATGAAACCTTCTTAGCTTAACTCTGCTAACTATTGATAAGCGATATTTCTGTTTTCTTCAGCCACTGGGCATCACTGAGCAACCTGGTGGCTTCTCTGCTCAACTCCATGAAGTCCATAGCTTCACTGTTGCTGCTTCTTTTTCTCTTCATCATCATTTTCTCCCTGCTGGGCATGCAACTTTTTGGGGGCAAGTTTAACTTTGATGAGACGGTGACTAAGCGAAGCACATTCGACAACTTTCCCCAGGCCCTACTCACTGTGTTTCAGGTGGGTGCTTTAGATCAGATTAGATAACTTTATTCATCCCATATTCGGGAAATTTCACTGTCACAGTAGCAAGAGGGTGAGAATACAGACACAGGAAAAGACATAAATAAATAAGTTAATAAATAAATATACCAATATATAAATACATACGTTAATAAATAAATAAATATACCAATAAATAAATATATAAATAAATAAATATATAAATAAATAAATATATAAATAAATATATAAATAAATACATATATAAATAAATAAAAATAAATAAATTTAAAGATAAATGAATATATAGATAAATAAATCTTTATATTTTAGAGATGACAAATCCCATTACATACAGCAAAGGGACTGGCCCTCTTTCACGCACAGCTGGCGTATTGTGTGGTCCAGTTTCTAGAAAAGGATCCAACACTAACTGAACCGGTAATCCGAGGTTTGCTGAAGTTTTGGCCCAAGACCTGCAGCCAGAAAGAGGTGATGTTCCTGGGTGAAATTGAGGTGATTTTGGATGTCATTGAACCTACCCAGTTCAAGAAAATCCAGGAGCCATTGTTTAAGCAGATCTCCAAATGTGTGGCCAATCCTCACTTTCAGGTAGCAGAGCGAGCACTGTACTTTTGGAATAACGAGTACATTCTCAGTCTCATTGAAGAGCTCCAATCCAACATTAAAACTCATCGTTGCATTGTTTGATTTTTCTTTCTCACATCCAAATGTATCCAAGCATTTTTATCTGGAAAAGAAAAAAAAAGAAACATTTGGACATAAAATTTACATTACTAATTCATTTTCTGAAGCGCGTATCCTCACGTGGGTCACTGGGGGAGCTGGGGCCTATCCCACCCTGAATTGGTGTCTAGCCATTCACAGACAAAAAAACACAATTACTCCCTTATTAATACCACAAGCACATACACCCACAAAACATTGAAAGCGTACAAAAGCCTGCCATCAGTGCTTTGGAAAATTTGTAAAAGAAAATCCCTCAGACTCAATGCGCTCACTTAAATGTATGGTGTGACATTAATAGAATAATAAAAATTCATCCTTGTATGTAACTCAAGTGAATACATTTATGCACGACCACATCACTGCACACAATTCAGTTCCATTCGACCTTATATTACTCAATAAATACCACTCGCTGCACAAAAAGTGGCCATTCACTGTAGGGAAAGACAATATATTTTTATACCTGATATAAAATGGACACGAAATTAGCCTCGACGCATCATTTGGAACTAAATCTTCCCTGTTGCACATTTATGCGTGTGTGTGTGAAAGTTTGTGTAATAGCTTTTGGTTGATGACCAGAATGGCGGTGCACCATTTGGGCGGAAGCGCGGAATATTAAAATAAAAAAGTTCTAATGCCAAAAAGATACGGGAGGGATTGTTTGGATTAGTTGCTTTATAATAAAACATCCGATTTTCGATGAGTGTACCATTTTTTGTTTCTTGCTTTGTGTTAACCAGATTCTGACAGGAGAAGACTGGAATACAGTGATGTATGATGGGATCATGGCATATGGTGGGCCAGCCTCCTCTGGGATGGTGGTTTGCATTTACTTCATCATCCTCTTCATCTGTGGAAACTGTATCCTGTTGCCCACACGTTTAAGCAGACTACTGAATTGACATCACTTGTATTACAGTGGTACCTCAACATACGATCTTGATCCATTCCAGGACTGAGATTGTATGTCGAGCTTTTTGTAACTCGAGCGGACGTTTCCCATTGAAATGAACTAAAAACAAATTAATTTGTTCCAATCCTCTGAAAAAACACCAAAAACAGGATACATTGGATTGGAAAAAATGTTTTATTTCTTCTAATTCGCCATCTATTAACAAAGTAACACATAACTAGTGGTTTAATAGTAAAAAAATATGTTTAATTGAAGTAAAATTAGACGCATTTCACGGAGGGGAGGGTTAGGGTTAGACAACGACACACACGGAGGAGGAGGGGGGGGGGTGTTCGGGGGGACTTTATCCACGGCACTCGTAAACGAACAAACAAATTAAAATTAACTTGGATTAATATATACAGACACACTCAAACATATGGTTAATGTAACTTTACATAAAACTGAATTCTAATTTTGTTTTAATCTTATTTTTTACCTTTGTTCTGGGTGGGTTAGCTGTTTGCCACGCCTCCACCCTCACGTTCGCTATCGATGGGCTGTTTGCTGTTGTATTCCCTTCAAAATATTCCGAAAATGATGCACACAAATGTCCTCACAATAGGATAACGCACAACCACTTGCCAACGAAAAGTAGTCTTGAATGAGCGATCGCGGGACCTAAGGCTAAGGAAAGAATAACAGGAACTGCAATAGCTGAGCTTACCCACGTATTGATTGTGGGTAATAAAGTTTTATTCTGAGAAAGGGTGCCATTGCCTATCGGTGTTGTGTGCACGAGTATACTTCATTACCCAGAAAGCCCTCTTTTTGCCCGTGCACGCGCGTTGTGCGTTTCCTGGTCGAAACTCGTCTGAATAAATCGTTCAGTGCTCGTAGATATCTGTTATACACAAAAGAGATGCGGCAAAAAAAGACAGTGCGCTACAATGATAAACAGCCTCTCATGTCATGGCCACCTGGCTTGGTCGCATCTTGAAATTTTGATCGTATCGTGGGCGAATTATTCGGTCGAAATTTTCATTGTACCACGAGCATGTCGTACCACGAGCTGATCGTAGGTCGAGGTACCATTGTATTTCCTTTTTTCTTGTTTATGGCAAGCGTTTTCTTTCCCTTAAGCCACACAACCAGACATCCTGCTAAATGTGTTCTTGGCCATTGCTGTCGACAACTTGGCCGACGCAGAGAGCCTCAACACGGCACAGAAGGAAGAAGAGGAGGCCAAGATGAGGAGGAACAGTACAAAGTATGAGCACACCCTTTATTTATTTGATTCTTTGTTTCCTCTCGTGCTTTTTAAAGGCTTGCTTCTTATTTTTGCCTCTCCAAAACAGAGAACATAGAGTGAAAATAACACAAGACACGGATGGAGAGACAAAGGTACACAAGACAGTTCATTACTTTACAACAGTCTTTATCTTTTTTTATTTTATTTTTTTATTGCGTAGGTGCCAGTTGAGCTCTTACTGGAGGAGGACAAAGAACTTCATATTGACTCACCAGGTAAGACATGACATTCTATTGTCACACAGAGTGAAGGGTAAGGGTTTCTTGCTTCTGAACTTTTGAAAAGTTGGAATTTCAAGAAGAATGAAAATAATGAAATTATTCTGTTATGGTTATGAGGGTGCTGGAGCCTATTATAGTACAGTGGTACCTCAAAATACGAGCTTAATTCGTTCCGGGACGGAGCTCGTATGTCGATTTACTCGTAACTCAAATGAACGTTTCCCATAGAAATGAACTAAAAACAAATGAATTTGTTCCAACCCTCTCAAAAAACACCAAAAACAGGATATTGGATTGGAAAAACGTTTTTATTTGTTCTAATTTGCCATCTATTAACAAAGTAACAAATAACTAATGGTTTAATAATACTAAAATGTGTTTAATAGTACTAAAATTAGATGGATTTCACGGAGGGGAGAGAGAGGGACAGATGGAAGGGGGGTAGGGGGGAAGACTTTTTGCACGGCAACGCGCTCGTAACATAACATAAACAAATTTAAATGAATTTGATTACTATGCAGACATAATCAAAAATAAATTTAATCTAACCTTACACTAAACTAAATTCTAATTTCATTTTAAATTTTTATACCTTTCTTCTCCCGGGTTGGCTCTATTTGCCCCGCCTCCACCGTGACTTTCAGAAGCAACCTATCGAGGGTTGTTTGCTTTTGTATTCCCTTCAAAATATTCTCAAAATGATGCACACAAATGTCCTCACAATAGGATAACACACGACCAATTGCCAACGAGAAGTAGTATATACTCCTCTCGTATTAGCGATCGCTCCGCCATTCGCACAGACTAACGGGAAAAAAAATCACTGAAAAAAATACAACGCTCCGCCCAGTGCTCATAGAGACATTACACGAGGGAGTTACGGGGAGAGAGACAGTGCCCATGATGTTCTTATGAGCAGCTTCTCGGGTCCACTGTATGCTGGTATATCAAAATTTGTCTCGTATCTCAAGATAAATATTTGCCCCAAATTTTACTCGTATCTCAAATTGCTCGTATGCCGGGGCACTCATATGTCGAGGTACACTGTACCAACAAACGGCAGTTGGTGGGGTATACCCTGAATTGGTGGAACAAGTAGACAAAGAAGTATTTACGCTCAAACTCATACCTAGGAACAATTACATTGTTCAACCAGTCAATGTTATCAATGTAATTTCTTTAAAGGAGCTTTAAATATCATGAGTGATTGCTAATAAAGCTCTCATGACTATATTTTTCTAGTGTGTTGTGTGGACGACGACAATGAGGATCTTCCCAAAGTCCCAGTTGGGCCCCGTCCAAAAAGAATATCTGAACTCACCATCAAGGAAAAAAGTATTCCCATCCCAGAAGGCAGCGCCTTTTTCATCTTCAGCAGCACCAACCCGTAAATACAAATATTGATCAATTTATCAAAGTTATCATCAGTGAGATTGTGTCAGGCAAACATTTGGGCCAGGGGTGTCTAACTATTTCCGAAAGGGCCTCAGTGGGTGCAGGTTGTTGTTCCAGCTGATCCACCACATTATCGGACATAATACATAAATGGCACAGTGCAAGGTAGAATAGAAAAAAATATGTCAACATTTGTGTCTAATAAGTGGATACTTTTCAGATTTCGTGTATTCTGCCATAAGCTGATAAACCATCAGATCTTCACCAACCTGATCCTGGTCTTCATCATGCTGAGCTCTGTCTCTTTGGCTGCCGAGGACCCCATACGGAACTTCTCTGCACGCAATATTGTACGTAACCAACTGTAATTGGTTTGGATCCTTACATAGCCATAGTGTCTTGCAAATCATAGAATCGAGTACTCATAAGAACATTTTTGGAGGAAAAAATTGCATTGAAGTCTGATAATTTCAGATGGTACATCTTAAAAACTGCTCCGAAAGAAGACTAGCCCAATAATCATGTTGCACTAAAATGAACACAATGAAATGCAGAATTTGGAGTGTCTGAGCTGATTATTGAATATTTTTTGGAATTTTAGGGAATAATGAATAATCCAAGGTTTCCATTACCTTTCCTTGCTGTCATTTCAAAAATTTCTACAGATATTTTAGAATTTGTCAGTGTTATTTCTGACCCAGTTCGGTGATTAACTTCAACGTTTTATTTAAAAAAACAACAATAATATAATAAATAAACCCAACAGTGATGGAATAAAATTATTTTGTTCACAGGAAATGAGACTTTTAAGAAACATTGATGGAATTTCCATTTGTTCAAAATTGCATCCTCCAGATGGTGTCTTTATATACGAATGCAATCTTAAAATCCACTGCAACATCTTAGCTTGGCATACTGTAAATTTCATCATGATTTCACCTTAATTACTAAAATGGCAGACAGTTTACTTGTTCAAGGTCGCTTTCTTGCTCATGTCTGCCAATACGCTCTACAAATTCCCGTCTTTTTTGGAGGGGTCCCCCTTTATATTAAGAAGCACCTGTTTGCATAGAAAATACAGTATCACTCGTTTTATTAATTAGGAAAATAGGACAGGGAGCACTGCGAGAGGTTTTATGTTAAGAGGCTTTATAGATCTTACATGATTCATAATATTTTTGTTTTTCTTAAAGAAGAAGACTGCACCTAGCATAAATAAAGAAGCCAAAAAATTAGGAACACACTTCATAATTATCACATTTTTCGGACCATAAGTCCCACCAGCCACATAATACACAATGAAGCTGATAAAAATATACATTAGTTGCACTAGAATATGTTCTTTAACATATATATAGATATGTTCATTAATATGTGATTTCCCTTATCAAATAAATCAAACTCCAACTCAAAATTTATGAAAAAAGTGCACCTTATAGTCCAGAAAATACAGCACTATACATGTTTAAACTTTCTCTGTCTTTCTTTTTTCTCTATCTACGATGCAGATGAAGCCCATTTTACCTTTTAGATATCTAAATTGTCGTGAACGGACGTTTCGTCGCCGGACAATTCGTCGACAGCATTTCGTCGACGGACAATTAGTTGCGGGCTAAAAGTATACTAAGACTTTTATTTATTTAATAAATATGACCATATAAAGTACTTCAACACCTTGCTGTATTGCAAGTTCTCTCACTTAGAAATGTACTTCGTAGGTGCATGGCCACTGTGAGAGAGATGATCCAAAAAGGAAAAATGTATGACTTTTTAGCGATTTATTTGCGTGATACCGCTGCAAATCAGTATTTGCACACCTGTCTATGAGTTAGAATTCCTCAAAATAAATGGCCATAGATAGTAAGGCTTTTTTTTGTTAAATCGCCGCGGGCTAGGGGATAGTGGTTAAGGTTAGTGGTTAGGATTAGGGTTAGGGGATAGTGGTTAAGGTTAGTGGTTAAGGTTGGGTGATTATAATTTTGAGAGAGGTGTCCGGCGACGAATTGTCCGTCGACGAAATGTCCGGGTACCCTAAATTGCGCAGCCATTTTCCGATTGAGCTATTGTTGCTGGCATGCACACGACAAATGTGCCGTCTTCTCCTTTAACAATGCATTTCTATTGATCTCTGATTGTCGAGTTTTCCCAAGGTCAAATGTCATTTTACCCACAGTAAAATAAAACCTGGGAAGCTCATTGACCGAACTTTCTGGAACAACAGCAGTTTTTGCAAAAGCTGTTTTGGCTATTCAAAACAGTATCAAATTAATTCGTTAAGATCTGACACTTGAGCGGAGTTTGTGTGCGCCCAAACATTAGGGAAAAAAAATCAGAACACTGTGCTGTTGTCTCCAGGACGTTTTGATGACTGCAACTTGTGCATTGCCTCTTGCAGATACTTGGTTATTTTGACTATGCTTTCACGGCAATCTTTACTGTTGAGATCCTTTTGAAGGTAAATGGTGTGTGTGTGTGGTGTGGTACTGTGTTGGCTAGAGCTTCAGTAACCTCCTACGTGCTTGTGTCACTCTGATTGCTTCCTCAGATCCTAGGCTATGCAGACTATGTCTTCACTAGTATGTTTACATTTGAGATCCTTATTAAGGTAATCAAGAGAGCATTGAGATGCCTCTGCAAATTTAAATTCAATAAAATATCTTAGTGATCAATTCTACAACATCCAAGCATGCTGCATATTTATGCCCGCCCTCCTCTTCCTTTTTTAAATGGCCGTTTGTCATGTTGTCATGGAAACAGCCCTTCAACAAAAAGTTCTAGAATATTTCCAAGTCTCTAAATGGCTGTTCCATCTCAGCCTCTATTTTTAAACACATTATTGAACAGTGGTTGACCTCTGAGGTGACCTTTCAGGGCTAACATTTTTTTAAATGAGGAAAAAAAGTTATATGCAGATGGAAACTATTTTGAGAAAAATCAACACCCTTTTTAAAAATAAATATTTAAATTTTAAACATCATTACATTTAAGTATTTAAAGGTGGCCTTGCATTTTGCTAACATTACTTTTCCTCATTATAGCAATTTTGCAAGAAACAGTCAGATACTTCATAATATTCTTATTAATATCCAGGTCAATGGATCCAATATGAACATTTAATGAATATTAAAATTAAATATTGAAGAAATACAATTTGAACTCTTTCCTCTGATTGCTCAATGGTGAGTGGACATGCCGGTGGACAAGTATTTAAATTAAGAACTCATGTGGCAATTTGGCAATGGGGTGTGTAGGAAGCACACATAGTGGGCTGCTACTTGCATAATAGGGTGCAGAATGATATTTGGAGTCCAATTTGAAATCAGTTTTATACATGCTCACCTTTAAAATAGTCTTTAAAATATTTTATCTGCATATGTAATCTTAAATAATACTGCACATATATGTTGAACTGCTCAAGAATGCATATATATGTTGGAAACAAAATGTTCATAGTTAGAGTTCCGATCTTTGCCTCATCCCTCTGCATGTTTAGACATGTTGTTGTTGTTGTTGTTGTTGTAATATGTCTTTAGAAATTGAATAGAGTAGATTGAAGCGACATGGTTATTATACTGTGGAATGTATGTTTAATCTGCCCCAGAAATGAATGTCGTGGCTTTAGAATGCTGTGTCAGATGTTTTTTGTTGTTGTAAATGTCGTGTGTGTTTATATAGTACTATATGAATATATATAACATAGAGTGGAACCACAAATTTGAATTATTAGGAAAAAGGTTGACTGCGATATGCTTTAGTTTAAGAATAATAATTTCCCAAAGAAATCTGTTGCCATTGTAAAACCATTAAAATTGTGCTTTAATTGATTTCAGGAAAATTTCATCATTGTCAATGATAATATAAGTGTAATATACTAAGATAACAAAGTAAATTTAATCCTAACTTTAATGACAATACATTAATTCAATAACAAAGGTATACATTTTTAAAAGTTTGTCGTGAAGGCATTTGATTTAAATGGTTCCACTGTGCTACATTCCAAATTTTGCTTATATAAAAATGTTAAAAGAATATTCAAAATTGCCTTGTGAGAGTATAATCTGCCTCACTCAGTTAATTTCATTATTACCATATTTTATACAGTATAAATTGCACCAGCCAAAGAATACACAATGAAGAGAAAAAAATATAGAACTCGCATTGGCGTATAAGTCGCATTTTTGAGGGCCATTTTTTATTTTTATTTTTTAAGACCAAACATACTTTAAAGTAACAATAGTCTTTTAACATAACAGTTTTTTAGATACGGATTTGTCGGAGGCTCAGCCAAACTCTGAAAAACGTGCGACTTATAGTCCGGAAAAATACGGTATCAGTTTTTTTATTTTTGACGATTACTAGAATAGACAAGATTCAAACACAGTTTCTTATGCTGTTTCAACACATTTGATTTATTTTGTAGTCTAAGTAGCCAATGACAATGAATTTTTGCACTGGCGTTTCTAGTCTTGACTGGTATCTGTGTCTTCAGATGACTGCATTTGGAGCTTTCCTTCATAAGGGAGCTTTCTGTCGGAACTACTTCAACTTATTGGACCTGCTGGTTGTCGGCGTGTCTCTGGTCTCTTTTGGTATTCAGTACGTATTATTCCTCACTCATTTTTGTGCATATTTCTCGAGTAATGTCGTTGTTTCTACTCTGCTAGCGTGAGTGACTGTTTGTGTTTTTATCAATAAAAGCGATGTTATAGTTCTTTTTAATTCACCTGACTTTCATACATGCAGTGTGTGTTACTACTCAATGATTGGGCAAATGCGAGAGTGATCGGTCATCTGTCTCTAAGTGTGGCTTGGCGACCAGTCAGCATGTAGTCTGACATTGGCCAAAAAAAATCAACATTTTCCAACTTGTTTGACCACTTTGAACCTTCAAAATACAAGGATGTGTTGTATTTTATTTTATAAGCTGTTGAATTTAGAACAAAGGCAGTTGGAATATGGGAGTGAGATTCCCAAAGAAGGCAAATTTTCCCACACATTTCAGCATAAATATGTACTGCCTTTTCATTGAGCCTGGTGGGTACTTTTGGTATTTTTTTTCATTTTTTTTTTGTCTTCTTCCTTAGGTCTTCTGCAATTTCAGTAGTAAAAATTCTTCGTGTTTTGAGAGTCCTCCGGCCACTAAGAGCCATTAACAGAGCCAAAGGACTTAAGGTCAGAATAATAATGGCAATGTTGAACATCTAGTATGTGTAGATTTTTCCATGTCCAATATTATTGTACAATCAATGAGCTAATCAATAAGCATTAGTTTAACCTTATACTTACCTGTTCAGATTTTCAACTCCATATTTTCCGTATTTTCCAGACTATAAGTCACTTTTATCATAAATATGACTCCAACTAATACTCAAGAGTGATTTATCTGATTTTTTTTCTCTCTGACAACTGACAACCTGTTATCTTTTTAAGTATTTGAAAAACTGTGATGTTAACAGTTGACTATTTGACTACTGATCTCCATTTTACTATTGTAACTTTAACATATAAGTCCTTTGTTTGTGATGAGATAAAAAATTATATGTAAACCGTCTTTTTCGGATTTTTTTCATAGTTTGGCCGGGGGTGCGACTTATACTCTGGTGCGACTATATGGTGCGAAATTATCTACCTCCTCAGTTGGGGGAGTTGTTTAAAAGTGACACCGAGGATGAAGATTTAATTGGATTTAGTGATTTGGAGTGAAACTGATAGTTCGGTGAACTTCTTAGCATGTTCTTTATGCTAGAGTTATCTGAATAACTCTTAATGTGTTACGTCGTTACTGACATTACCAGGCATGTCAGTCATGTAACGTTAGTATACCGTACACTTATTCAGCCTGTTGTTCTCTATTTTATTTAAATTTTAAATTGTCTTTCAACATGTATGTTTTTGGTGTTGGATTTTATCAAATAAAATTCCCCCCAAAATGCGACTTATACTCCAGTGCGACTTATAGTCCAGAAAATACGATATATAAATATAAATAAATAAATAAAACATGTATACATATATATGTACAAAATACATATGTATTTTTTGGGTGGTGCGACTTATACTCAGGTGCGACCTATAGTCCGAAAAATACGGAAAATACTTTCAATAAATGTAAAAGGAAGGTTTGACAAAGCTTTTGTCATAACTGTACTGTATATTTCATGCGCCCGCCTTCTTTTTTTTTTTTTTTTCAGCATGTGGTCCAGTGCGTGTTTGTCGCCATCAGGACAATTGGCAACATCATGATCGTCACGACGCTGCTGCAGTTTATGTTTGCCTGCATCGGAGTGCAGCTTTTCAAGGTAAAGTCAAGCAGATAGTTGTGTAGGCAACATAAATAGCCTGAAATTCTAACTAGACAACTGTGAAATGTGCCAAGAGGAAAGCTGGGTAGAGTGAGGCAGCCTTTATTTATAGGTCTCAAACTCAGTTTGGTTTTAGGGCCACATTAATGCCAAATATCTCATGTGCTCCGGACCATTTTATTTTTCTTCATTCATTCGCCCCCTCCAGTCAAAATGGATTGGACAATGGCCCTGAAAGATGAGCATCCACAGCTAGTTTAAGTGAATTGGACATCTACCATTGTCAATAGCAGGCAATGAATTCATTTTGCATCACTTTGTTTTTTTCACTTCCATTTTAGGGTACTCCATTTTTGGATCCGTTCATATTGATTTTGAGAGACTTTTTAGCATTCATGTTAGCCAAATAATTTAGTTCTCTGTCTTCTTCATATCCAGGGAAAGTTTTATCGCTGTACGGATGACGCCAAATCCAGCCCTGAAGAGTGCAAGTGAGTGTATGATGTATCTTTCAATAACGCTCACGTTTGCACCTTTTTACGTGCATGGTATGAAGTGTCATTGTCCAATCACAGGGGCACCTACATTCTCTACAACAACGGTGACACTGCACTGCCTGTTGTCAAGGAGCGTTTGTGGTACAACAGTGACTTCAATTTTGACAACGTCCTGATGGCCATGATGGCTCTCTTCACCGTCTCCACCTTTGAAGGATGGCCTACGTAAGTTTGAAATGTATATATTTAAATTTAGAAACATTTCAAAAATATTTTACATTTTAACAACTCAATTCTTTTTTTCAGTCCTCTGAAAATGATGCGTTTGGGCTCCATTTTTGTTTAATCCAGATCTACCCTCTGGAGCAATTTGTGAACTTGTTGAATCTTAATGACCTCAAATTGTTATCGGTCATTTCTTTCGTATACAGAAATACATTTCCAATCAAGAAACAAGTCCTTGCAGAGAGCTGCAATGTTGCATTAAGCTATTTTTTGTTGTTGTTTCCCTCCTGCAGTCTCTTGTACAAGGCCATCGACTCTAACCGTGAAAACATGGGCCCCATCTACAACTACCGCATTGAGATATCCATCTTCTTCATCATCTACATTATCATCATTGCCTTCTTCATGATGAACATCTTTGTCGGTTTCGTTATTGTCACTTTCCAGGAGCAGGGTGAAAAAGAATACAAGAACTGTGAGCTGGATAAGAACCAGGTTGGAATAAAACAAAAAAACACACACACTGCACAAACTAATATGTAAATACACCTATAATTTTTCTATTTCACCTTTGCTTCAGCGGCAGTGTGTGGAATATGCTCTTAAAGCCCGTCCCCTACGTCGCTACATTCCCAAAAATCCATACCAGTACAAGTTCTGGTATGTGGTCAACTCCACCGGCTTTGAGTATGTCATGTTTGTCCTAATCATCCTCAACACCCTGTGTCTGGCCATACAGGTAAGTGATCAAACTTTAAACCCTTAAATCTTCAGACACAATCTTAATTCCTATTTTAATCTTACATTTTTGGAGCACTTTAACACATTTGTCTTTAGTAGCTACTAGTCTTTGCACCGATACATTTTCTTTGGTTCCTGATACTGATTCCGGTAGGAGTCGAAAGGGTTATTTAACATGTACATTTATCCGTCATTTAAAGTATAGGCCCACCATATATCAAAAATATAACTGAAACTTAAACTTGAAGAGTACATATTATGCAACTTAGGCACAGTATTTATTAATACAGTAGTCGGACGTTTCGTCGAAAGACGTTTGGTCCCCGGACGTTTGGTCGACCGGACGTTTGGTCCCCGGACATTTGGTCCCCGAAAGTTTGGTCGACCGGAAGTTTGGTCGACCGGACATTTGGTAGAACGGACGTTTGGTAGAACGGACGTTTGGTAAAACGGACGTTTGGTAGAACGGACGTTTGGTAGAATGGACGTTTGGTCGCCGGGTTGTTACTGTTGAAACCAGCTCTCAAAATTATAATCATGAGAGAGAGCGAGAGAGAGTGAGTTTAATATCTAAATATCTAATATCAAAATATCAACAGTGAACTCTGTCATAATTTGACAGCGAGCGAACCCGGCGACCAAACGTCGGTTCTACCAAACGTCTGTTCTACCAAACGTCTGTTCTACCAAACGTCCGGTCAACCAAACGTCCGGGGACCAAACGTCCGGGGACCAAACATCTTTCGACGAAACGTCCGGTCACGATTAGTACTAGCCAATTCCAATGCTTGCATTTTAATGCCGTATCGCCACCCCTTCCTTGACCAGTATCTGTATTGGAACAGTACGAGTAGCTACCTTATTATACGTACGCTGTGTGTTTTCAGCACCATGGTCAGTCCCCCCTGTTCAACTATGCCATGGACATCCTAAACATGGTGTTTACCGGCGTTTTTACGGTTGAGATGATCCTCAAGCTTATTGCCTTCAAACCCAGGGTATGTCTGTGCACTACAAACGATTGGAGATTGATTTAAAAGAACAACAAAAAATGTAATTTTGTAAAACATTTTAATCAAACACAATTGAAAGGAAAAAAAGACACTATTCAGAGACGATTACAGAAACAAAACCAGCAATGCCAAAGAATTGTTTTTCTTTTCTAATCACACACATTTGTTCTCTATTTATTTGGCACAACATGACGTACAATAAACTTAACAACTGCTTCAGAATAATTCCAGCATGATAATTACATTTCACTCATTTTGTTTCTGTCAAGCAAAGAAATCTCTAACACCATCCATTCTACATCAACCCCCCAAAAAGTCCAATGAGAAAAACTTCCACACCTGAAGTTGACAGATTACAGTAATCCCTCGATTATCGCGATTAATGTAGACCAGACAACCGCGAAGTAGGGTCACCCCCATTTTTTTTTTTTATACTTCAGTGCTGAGTCCTGTTAGCAAGCAGAGGACAGGGGAGTGGCTTCCTCTTGCGAGTTTCAGCGCGGATTTTCACATTTTTATGAACTTACAAAAAAAGGATTTCCCCCAGAGAAAAATCTGCGATGTAGTGAAACCGCGATAGTTGAAGCTGCGATATTCAAGGGATTACTGTAATAATGATAAACATCTCTAGTACACAAACCAGTTATCTCTTAGCTTCCTTCTAGGGTCGATGGTCCTCGAAAGTTTCCCTGATAATGGATTCCATGTGTTCACACCAAAGTTTTGCTCCGATAACACGACCCCCTTTCCTCATCCACTCTTCCTTGTTCTCTTACCACCCCACCTGGGCCCTGCGTCCTTTTTGTCCCCCCTTGCCTTTGTCTCCCACTGGCCGTGCATGATTGGCCGACGTAGGGCTATGTAGGAGACGCCTGGAACGTCTTTGACGCCCTGGTGGTGATTGGCAGTATAGTCGACATCGTACTCAGCCAGGTAGAGGGACGTCAGCATGTACAGTTTTGTCACGTGCTGCCTCCAGTCTTGCTGCTTCCTTCCTTTGCTTGCTTGCTTCCCCCTTTCGCTCAGTTTTTTATTTGATTTCATGTTTCAGCCCTGAGTACTAGGCACTCCGACAGACTTCTTAACCCTTTCAGCGACAGAGGTGACTAAAGTGGTCATCTAATAATTTGTTTTATTTTTTTATAAATACACAAGTTTTACGCCATATGACTTTCTCGAACCACAAGCCGAAACTTCATTTAAAATCATTATATATATATATATATATATATATATATATATATATATATATATATATATATATATATATATATATATATATATATATATATATATATATACTTTTTTATTTTACTTTATTTCGCCTACCACAAAATATGTGCTGGCAATATGTCGAATGGTAGCTGCAAAATTCTCCCTCTGAAAGCAAGTTTATGACCCCTGTCCTATATAAATGTTCTAAATACAGTGGTACCTCGACATACAATCTTAATCCGTTCCGGGACTGAGATCGTATGCGAGCTTTTCGTAACTCGAGCGGACGTTTCCCATTGAAATGAACTAAAAACAAATTAATTTGTTCCAACCCTCTGAAAAAACACCCAAAAGATGATATTGGATTGGAAAAAATGTTTTATTTCTTCTAATTTGCCATCTATTAACAAAGTAACACATAACTAGTGGTTTAATAGTAATAAAATATGTTTAATAGAAGTAAAATTAGACGCATTTCGCGGAGGGTATAGACAGCGACATACACAGAGGCAGGGGGGGGGGGGTGTTCAGGGGGACTTTATCCACGGCAACAACGCACTCGTAAACAAACAAACAAATTTAAATTAACTTGGATGAATATATACAGACACTCAAACATACGTTTAATGTAACTACACAAAACTGAATTCTAATTTTGTTTTAATTTTTTTTACCTTCGTTCTGGGCAGGTTAGCGGTTTGCCACGCCTCCACCCTCACGTTCGCTATCGATGGGCTGTTTGCTGTTGTATTCCCTTCAAAATATTCCCAAAATGATGCACACAAATGTCCTCACAATAGGATAATGCACGACCACTTGCCAACGAGAAGTAGTCTTGAATGAGCAATCGCGGGAGCTAACAGGCTAAGGAAGGAATAACAGCCTACCCATGTATTGATTGTGGGTAATGAAGTTTTATTCTGAGAAAGGATGCCATTGCCTATCGGTGTTGTAAGCATGAGTATACTTCATTACCCAGAAAGCCCTCTTTTTGCCCGCGCATGTGCGTTGTGCGTTTTCTGGTCCATGTGTCGGCGGAAGAAACCATTCAGTGCTCGTAGATATTGGTTATACACGAAAGAGATGCAGCAAAAAAAGACAGTGCGCTAGAATGATAAACAGCCTCTCATGTCATGGCCACCTGGCTTCCTCGCATCTCGAAATTTTGATCGTATCTAGGGCGAATTATTCGATCGGAATTTTCATCGGACCTCGAGCATGTCGTAGGTAGAGCTGATCGTAGGTCGAGGTACCACTGTACATTTAAGAAAATATAAAGTCATGACTGGTGCATGAAAAGGTTCAAATAACTGTCATTCATATTATTTAATCATTGATGGAAATAACTGTCATTAATATTATTTAATCATCGATGGAAATAACTGTCATTAACATGATTTAATCATTGATGGATTAAATAGCTTGTGAGGTAGCTGAGCAGCAATGTATAATAATTCCTATTGCTCTGATGACCTACTTTTTATGTCCTCTGTGTGTTATAACCGTAGTTATTAACAAAAAATGATATGATTCTGAATCAACAATAGCTCCTACATAGCCTAGTGACTACAAAGACTTCTCCTATAAATAAAACTTCATTTTCTGGCCGGCGTAATCAAATTGTTCTTGCATGAAAAGTCTTCTGTCGTTCACAATGTTTTTATTTTTGACCTGTCTTTTCTTTTCTTTCTTGCCCTCCCTCTTTTTTGTGTGTTGTGTGATTTGTGGCTTGCAGAACTATTTTGCTGATGCATGGAACACGTTTGATGCCTTAATTGTTGTGGGTAGCGTGGTTGACATTGCCATAACGGAGATCAATGTAAGTAGTCACACGTATGTGCATGTTCGTATGCCTCTGTTGCTACGGTAACCGCAGAGTATTGCGTCTTGGTTTAACTTTTGAGTCTTGTTTAAACCATTCCAATTTTTGTTTTATCTTTAAATGTAGCTAAAACATTTAGTTGTCCAGTGTTTAGTTTCACTTCAAATGACAAATATTGTCAAAATGTTATATTCCTGACATTACCAATAAGAATTTCTGTAATTATGTTTGAAACGTTGCTTCAAAATATTAAGAACACAAATTTAGTTGACTTATTTGGTCAAATAAAACAGCAAATAAATTCCATTTTGGGTAAAATCTATTAAAAATTGAGATGTATTTTCCTTTTTTTTAATAGAATATGTTGTCATCTCCTTTTAGGCAGTTTCCAACAAGTGAAAATTTTTGTGTGTAACACTTACTGACTGATTCTTGTTGATCTTACAAAATTGTAATGGGTGGCATTTCGTTATGTTAGTGGAAATAGATGTATGCTATTTAGTAATTTTAACTTTGTTTGGTTTGACAATGGATTTCTTGAGGGTTAGATAATTATATCATCTGGGTGCTGGGTGCTTGACTTTTTTGGATGATGTAACTCCAATTAACTTCAAGTTTTTGATTTTAAGTCAGCAGCACTCCCTGTCGTCAAGGTGATAGTGGAACCAGGGGTAAGAATATCCCCAGTCTGCTTCATTTCAACACCAAGAGCGCTTTAAAAAAATGAACATTGAAAAATGATGTACTGGAATGCTGTGATTTGATACATTTGGAGATTATAGTATATGGAATCTCGCAATTTGGTCCTAGTTTATTGGCCAGCTGACGTGTTGTTTTTGTAACTGTCTTGGTGCATGGCATGAGAAATTACTGTACTTTATATTTCAATAACTGTAACTGTGAAGTGTTTTTATTTCGATGGAAAATGAATCAATCGCTGTATTAAGTTGACGTTGTGAGTCGCCCATCATGGCATCAGACTTGAGGTGGCTTGATTGTGGTTTGTCTGTTTGTCTTTTGCACTGTGGACTGCAAAAGGTTGCGGCATTATTCAAATCAAATGTTTTGTTTGTGTGATGCATTCGGGTGTTTTCATGCATGCATCCTAATTGTTAACATTGGCAAAATGAACACCATAGTCTTCCGGATATCATTGACACATACTGCATTCTATGTAGTTATGTTCAATGTGACAGTCTCAATTTCATTACAAAAAATGATCTGCTATCATAACATATTTTCAAACTAGCCACTTTCTCAGATGATTAATCTTGAAATGTATATCACGGTTGTACAGAACACAGAAGACAGCGCTCGCATCTCCATCACCTTCTTCCGCCTCTTTCGAGTGATGCGATTGGTAAAGTTGCTCAGCAGGGGGGAAGGCATCCGGACGTTGCTGTGGACCTTCATCAAATCCTTTCAGGTCAGCCAAGAATGCAAATATTATTTTCACTATATGGTCATTTTAACCGATGGCATTGCCTGTGCAATCCGTGAAACGTCTAAAATTCCCTTTTCTGTCTTCTTCTCCAAGGCTCTCCCTTATGTCGCACTTCTGATAGCCATGCTCTTCTTCATCTATGCTGTCATCGGAATGCAGGTAAGGCGTTCTTTTCGGTGCACCAAAAATCTAAGCAATAATGTCTCCCATTGTAATCTACTGTAACTTGAAAGATTGATCTTTATTTATGCCATCTGACAGGTTTTTGGCAAAATAGCGATGGTGGATGGAACACAAATCAATCGCAACAACAACTTCCAAACGTTCCCTCAGGCCGTTTTGATGCTATTCAGGTCTGTCGGTTTTACTTGGAATTGCTTACGGTGACCATTCAACATCAACTGGTTGAACTTTCTAACTCAGGGGTGTCAGACTCGGCTTGGTTTGCGGGCCGCGTTAACGTCAACTCCATTTTATGTGGGCCGGACCATTTTAGATATAATATTAAATATATTTTTATAAATGGATTAAAAGAACTGGATTAAAAGCCCTGAATATTCAGGTTTTTTTAGATCTAAAACAATGTTTATTTTAGCTTTTTTAAATATATTTTTAGATTTTACAAAATTATTTTTGAACTAAAAACACAGCAAAAATTGATTAAAAAATAACAATTATTGATTTAAAAGGGGGAAAATCAGGAAATTTAATATACATCTATACCAAGGGTGTCAGACTCGGGTTGGTTCGCGGGCCGCTTTGACGTCAACTTGATTTCACGTGGGCCGGACTATTTTAGATATAATATTTAGATTTTTTAAAATAAATGGATTAAAAGAACTGGATTAAAAGCCCTGAATATTCAGTTTTTATAGATCTAAAACAATGTTTATTTGATCTTTTTTATATATTTTTTGATTTTACAAAATGATTTTTGAACTAAAAACACAGAAAAAATGGATTAAAAAATTACAATTATTGATTTAAAAGGGGGAAAATCTGGAAATTTAATATACATCTATACTCTTCATTTTAATTTGATCCTAAAACAGAAAGTCAGCACTCATGATTTACTTTCCCGGGCCACACAAAATGATGCGGCGGGCCAGATTTGGCCCCCGGGCCGCCACTTTAACACATGTCTTCTAACTAATAGATGTGCAACGGGCGAGGCCTGGCAGGAGATTATGCTGGCCTGTCTCCCCGGGAAGTTGTGCGATACCGAATCGGACTACAACCCCGGCGAGGAGAAAACTTGCGGCAGTGGCTTTGCCATCATCTATTTCATTACTTTCTACATGCTCTGCGCTTTTCTAGTGAGCTTGACACATTCCGCAAAATAACACAGCAGCAGTAAAAAAAAATCGATATATGTCAAATGAATCAACTCAATTTTCTGGTTGCAGATTATTAACCTGTTTGTAGCCGTCATCATGGATAACTTTGACTATCTCACACGAGATTGGTCCATTCTTGGGCCTCATCATCTCGATGAATTTAAGCGGATCTGGTCCGAATACGACCCAGAAGCAAAGTAAGTACTCGGGTCTTTGCAATTTAACATTGTGCAGCTGTGTTTAACCTCTCCGATAGTTAGATTTGGGTCTCTTGACTAAAACATAGTTACAGTTTGCGGTTTTAAAGATGCTAGGAAATTTTGAGTCTCACTCACTGCAGTCTCTGATTGGCTATTCTTGCCGTGATGTCAAGTATATTCTGGTTGTAGTCTTTCTATTTAGTGCTTTGATTTCCTGGCAGGGGCCGGATAAAACATCTGGATGTTGTGACCCTGCTGAGGAGAATCCAACCTCCCCTTGGTTTTGGCAAGCTGTGTCCACACAGGGTGGCATGCAAGGTGATATAATTTTGCAGTATGTGAAATTAAACGTTATGCGTCATTGTTAGATTTTTGAATGTGTTAGGTTTGGACACTTAATGACATCTGTCATAAACATTCATGTTTATGAATGGTAAGATATCAAGATGACATGGTCATAAGGAGCATTCAAATAAAGTGTTACCCGCGTTACAGGAAAAATGTGTCACGTTTGAAATCAATGAGGGATAGCGGGCTGAAAAGCCACCCAAATTCCATCACTTTTAACCAGTGATTGTATTACTATAGTACACACATATTTCAAATGTTAGAGCAAGGAAATAGGGAGTCCTTGGCATGAATTACCAGTCTGATGTTGGATTTATGACCATTTTCAGCGTCTGGTTGCGATGAACATGCCCCTGAACAGCGATGGCACCGTCATGTTCAATGCCACATTATTTGCCCTGGTACGCACTGCTCTAAAGATCAAAACAGAAGGTAACCAAGTAAATTCAATGAAAATGATCTTTATATATTCTCATGAAATTGTTTTGATTGGTAGCCATGGAATATAAGCACATTTCCCAGCTTGCATGTTGTCTTCAAGGTAACTTGGAACAAGCTAATGAGGAGCTAAGAGCGGTGATCAAGAAGATTTGGAAAAGGACTAGCATGAAAATGTTGGACCAAGTAGTACCCCCTGCAGGTGGTGAGTGTTCACTACACACACCACAGAAATACCAGGTTCACAAAATAACGCTCTCTATTGCATCTACTCATTTGGAAGTCAAATGTAAAGTCTTTTTTTGTCAACTCACAATATTTTTTTGGGGGAAACTATTAGTCCTGATTTTCCAGTAAGACTAAAAAGTACTGGCATAATTCCTTTCCAAATTTCTGAATGGTAAAATATGCTATTCTCCAAATTGCCTAAGAAACAAACAACTATAATTACAACAGCATCGGTTTTCAGACTTTTTACACACTGGTACCAGCATTATGACCTACATTATAATACAATAGCTTAGTATAGATCGAAGTTTAAATTAAAAATGAGAAGGAATTGTTTTCCAAAAAATATTTGTTATTATAAGTCATTTTTACAATATGCAAATTCTGGGCATTATTTAAAATAAATGATGAATGTGTGCCATTTGTTACTGCTGATTATCTTTCTATCTGTTTGCATGTAGTTGCAACCCCAATTTGCTGACCTGCTATAGTGCTGTGTGCTTTGAATGCCATACATTTTTAACTGCATGCTTATGGCTTGACTCTCAACTTGTCTTTTTCTGTCATTTGATTTGTCAAGCTTCTTTTTCTCACAGCTTGCTTTGCTCTGTCCAACATTTTCCCATCTTTTCTCTTTCTGCTACCCTGAGCTTCCTGGGCAGTTCTGTTTTAGAATGGTGGCTTGATAGCTAGCAAATATATGTGCATATATATGTTGAGTACATTGTTGTATGTCGCAAGGAAATCTTCTGTAGCTTTAAGATGGATCATCATCATAAGGCACTCAAAAAACGAGGCATACTTTGACAGTCCATCTTCTAGGACCCACCACCCTTACTTGGTTCTACACTTTTGCAAATGGCCCAAGTAATGGTGCTGATGAACGTGCATTTCCTGACCACATGATACAACCCAAGTTCAGTTTTACTCCTCATTGAGATTCAGATTTCAGCCTATTTTACTCTTAGCGGCGCTTACGCTACCTGCTTTTCATGGCTCGCTAATTCTTCAGACGTGCAACTCCAAATACTGGCTTCGGATAGAGGCACATACCGTATTTTCACGACTATATGGCGCATCGCATTTTAAGCCGCAGTGTCAGTAACGAGTGCTATTTCTGTATTTGACACACACAAAAGACGCATCGCATTTTAAGCCGCAGTGTCAGTAACGAGTGCTATTTCTGTATTTGACACACACAAAAGACGCATCACATTTTAAGGCGCACCCACTGAATGGTGGTGCGCTAAAGGGAATGTCAACAAAACAACAAGATCATTCAGCCAAACTTTATTAATAGATTACAAATCAGCTTTCTGACAACTCCATTCACTCCCAACACGAATAAACAACAGTTTTTTTTATTTTCTCCGAGGTTAAAGTATCAGTATTTTCGTGACACAGTAATAGCATAATAACTCATGTTGAACAGGTGGGCATCTCACCAAAGTCGTCATTAATCGAGTCAGTAATTTCTGCCCTCCTGAAAGCTCGGACCACAGTTGAAACTTCCACTGGGAATGACGACGAACATAGAATTAATGTGCTTGATCAAACTAAATGCAACGCTGTTTTATATATCTCAGCATTCACTGGCGCACCGGAAATAGAGTCTGGGGCTGCTTACCGTAGTTGCCAGAGCTGTTGCGGTTCGATATTTAACCATATATATATATATATATATATATATATATATATATATATATATATATATATATATATATATATATATATATATATAGTTCGCAGTCTAGCTTTGAATGCTCTGTTGATGCCAACATCTAGCGGCAGGATTTCTTTTGTAAATCCAACCGGAATGACGGCGAGCACCAAATTAGTGTGCTCGCCGTCACACTGGGTGTATTGACAAAAGAACTATATATCCCAGCAGTCACTGCGCAGTACTTTTTCTACGGGGAAAATAGTAAGAGTCGGGGGCTGCTTGCCGTAGTTGTGAGAGCTGTAGAGGATGGTGTACCCTATCGACTGATTTATTTTATTTTATCGTGATAACAATTTTAGTATTGGTCCTTATATAAAGCGCACTGAATTATAAGGCGCCCTGTCTATTTTGGAGAAAATTTAACACTTTTAAGTGTGCCTTATAGTCGTGAAAACACGGTAGTATCATATAACCCTCAAACACAAAAAACAAAAAAAGGTTGGAGTCTTCTCTCTTTTGTGTTGATTTTTCATCTAATTGTCCCAACATGGTTAAACATAACTCCGTATGTAAACATGAATAAATCAAGGGTCTATTGATATTCCTCTGATGAGCCTAATTTCCTGGATTGTAGTGTGAGAGGTATTGGAAATCCTTCACCTGAGTGAATCAGACCTTGTGAGCTTCCCTTCATTTCGAGCTAGTTTTGTTTTAGTTTGCATGTCGTCTCTCAACACAACAGCAGTGTTGTTACTTCTTTGGTGTTGATTCGGTAGGCCTCGGTGTGTCTGGTCTGTTCACTCAGATGACGAGGTAACAGTGGGGAAGTTCTATGCCACCTTCTTGATACAGGACTACTTCAGGAAGTTCAAGAGGCGCAAAGAGAAAGGCCTTGTGGGTAGGCGTTCATTCGACAGGATTAACACCACCATGGCCCTGCAGGTAAGCACAATTGCGCTTATCGTCCTTCCTGAGCTTTATTATTATTAAGCCTTCCAGTTTTTCTTTTTTGGTGTGCAGCAATTTAAAAAAAAACGCAATCAACCTCTCGAGACCAATTTTCTAACTCAAATATTCCCGTCACATTCTATTTAATTCATATAACAATCATATAACATCTTTACAGGCCGGCCTGCGCACACTACATGATATCGGACCTGAGATCCGTCGCGCCATATCATGTGACTTGCAGGACGAGGGTCTTATCGATTTGACCGCGGAGGAAGACGATGGAATTCACAGGGTATCTCGCGTTTTTATCATCATGCAAACTAAATTGAGGCAGAAAGATAGTTTCATTTTTTAATCGTACTGTACTGTAACCATGGCATCACTTTGCAGCGCAATGGCGGCCTTTTCGGTAACCATGTCAACCAGGTCAATACGACCATGCAAGGCTCCGGACACCCGACCACTGTCACACAACGTCCTCTGCAGATCCTCCCCTTTTCCGGAAGCCCCTCACTAGAAGCCCCCCAAGCGGATCCAAGGGTCGATGATAGAAGCGAGGAGACGGAAATCGCCTCCTCACCTGTCCAGTATAATAATCACCACCACGCCTCTCCTATATCTGACTACTCCTGCTTTAACTCCAATCACCAACAAATAGCCGTACCATCCAACGCCAACCTAAACAACGCTAACCTGCCAATGCTTCTCTCAGTGACCCTTGGAAGGAAGCAAAAATGTTTGTTAGCAACAGACAGTCCGTCATCTGTCAAAACATACTCACCGGTGTCTACCCGCAGAAGGCCCTGGAAATCACTTTCCATTAGGTGAGTTCATTTTGTCCATGTCAGATGTTGGTTCATTTACATTTTGATGCCATGACTTTCAATTCTGGTAAAAATCTAACCAAACATTCATAATCAACTGCCAGTAACGCAACAGAGCCTTCTATAATTGTGGATACAGGCAATGCTAATGCTATGTGTTCACGGATTTGCTTCTTCATTCTTTTTCTGCTCTGGATCTCCTATTCGTTTAACCCATTGCGCTTGGGTGACCTGTTGCACTCCTCACCTTGGACCAGGAGGCGCTGCTACATTAGGTAGAGTATTATTCATGAACATATCAAGTGAAAAGCATGATATACAGTCGTACCTCTACTTACGAAATTAATTGGCTCCCGAACCTTTTTCGTAACTTGAAAAATTTGTAAGTAGATGTGTACTTTATATGTAATTTCTCTCATTCGTTTCACGGTCCTCACACAACTGCGAAGTAAACCCTTTAAAATTGGTCTGTGTCCCAATTTTGTATGAAAGATGTGAGGAAACACAAAAATGAGAGAAAATTATAAGGAAATGATTTATTAATGTCTTAAAACAAATAAAGCATAAGAAAATGTGCCCTGCACCACTAAAATTGTTCCCTTCGCGGCTGTTATAATGGGAAATGTGATACCTAAGTTTGTCCCCCAGATGGCGACAAAAGCCCCTCCTACCATGGCAAAAAGCCATCCACTTTGAAGTACTACATTTTAGACTTTTACGTGTGTCCTACGTTTTGATGTCCATTTTTGTCAATGAATTAGCAAAAACAATACACATCCCAGAAATGATATGTCCACTGTCGGCAAACATGATCACGAATTTCTGCAAATAGAACACACTTTTGGTAATGGGAATGATTGAGATCTCATTGACCTCGCGTTGGCTTTCCAGGTCAGAGGTTGGCAGGGGATGCCAGACCCCCGTTTCCCCGTCGGAGCCACGAGAAGCAGACAGTGATGAAGAACACGCATCAGGGGAGTACTACTACAGTGGAGATGAGTCCCACGAAGATGAGCGGTACGATCACACGTTCATTTCATCCATCCAAACAGAAAATCCAATCTGTGTTTTGTACTTTTTTGCCTGTTTTTGACCCACGAATCAACCATTCTCCAAACATGTCATGTATACATTATTCATATAAATGTGCATTTTTCTTTGTTTCATTATTACAGGCTGTCCAACCCAGACTCCCACAAAAAAGATGGTGAATTTGATGCAGAGTTGTCAAGCCTGGAGCAACACTCAGATTGTTTCTATGATGATGACCAGCAACCCATTTGCCAAGATGACAAGCAGTCACCTCGCCGATGGCTTTTAGCATCACCTAAAGGTGACGGCTTAGCCTGACCTAGTTTTCCTTTAAAAAAAAAAAAAATACACGAAAATTCCATAATATGATAGTTCCAATACACGAGTTCCAGTATATCAAACATGACAAGTGTATAAGGGTAATAATAATCATTTTCAAGCTGAACAATGTCACAATTTCGTGCAATCCAAGAGATATTCAATGGTAATTTGATTTATTTTGGTCTTTTCCTTTGTACTGTGAGCCAAAACGCAGAATATAGGCAAGCTTCAGCACCTGTTTGGATCGCAGTTGCACAGCTTTAAAGTTTACAGTGTAAACCTTTTTCAAGACAAGATGACAGGCTAATCTACCGTATACAAATGTGTTACTTTGAAGGGAAAATCTTAAGAAAAATCATTGCACGTGGTATTTCTGAGCTACTGAATGAATCAAAGGCACATTATTAGGGTCAATATCACAAGGTAGTAAGGCAGTTTGTTTTCTTACTGCAAAACAGAAAATAACCAACAAGTAGTAAATGTTAATTTGACGAATTCTACTGGTGAAAAATAGTATAACAACGCTGTTTTGTGCGCATATAAGCCGGATCCTTCATTCAGTCATCATTTCTTTAGTTACAAATACGGCTTATATGCGAGAAAATACGGTATACAACGTGTTGGTGTGTGTCCGCGCAGCCCTCAACAAACCGACCTTCAGTTTCGAGTGCCTGCGCCGAAGAAGCAGTCAGGAGGAAGCTCCGCCTTCTCCTTCTTGCACAGCTCTTCCACTGCACCTGTTGCAGCAACAGGTAAGAGTTCTTCCAAATACATTTATTCGTATTTACGCCCCTTTTTCACATTTCGGTGTCCTTTTATCATCAGGTTATGGCAGTGGCTGGTCTGGATGCCAGTAAACTTCAGCGCCTTTCTTCCACGCGGTCTGTGTACTCCTGGGTCACACCCCCTGCTTCCCCTCTAGCCTATGATTCGTCGCCCTGCTACACTCCCCTCATACAGGTGTGCATGGAAGATTGGAGATATTTTAAACGCTTATGCTACAGAAAATGGATGAAAACACTTACACCCAAACTCACCACGTGCGTTCGTGTCTCTCTCATAGGTGGACTGGAGAAGTTCAGGAAGTGTTGGCAACATTCCAGCTTCCATGAAGAGGAGTTCTTGGTACACAGACGGACACGATAGCGCCACCCATGGCGAACACTCGCCATCACAACTCCAGCTTCCTGTTAAGAATTGCTCACGTTTCCTGAAGAAGGGAGGCAGTGCCAACAGTCTAGTGGAGGCTGTGAGTGTTTTTTATCCATCACTAGCAGAGAGTTGACATCAGCACTGGGCGTGGGTTTTGTTTGGGTTTCATTCAATACAAAAATACAACTGATAGTCCGGTGCGATTTTTTGTTGTTGTCCATTTTCTAAATTCTTGGTTGCAGGCGTTGATCTCTGAAGGTCTGGGTAAATACGCCATGGACCCCAATTTTGTGTCCGCCACCAAACACGAGATCGCGGACGCCTGCGAGATGACCATCGACGAGATGGAGAGCGCCGCGGCTCATCTGCTGAACGGCAGCCTGGCCGACACGAGCGGCGACGCGGCGTTAAACGCGGTTCCTGTCGCGCACAACGTGCGGGATTTCAGCGACGAGGAGACGTACGTGGCCGTGAAACGAGAGGAGGATCTACAGGATGAGATGATTTGTGTCTCGTCACTATAGCAGTAACCGACTTCAGATTTTTTTTTTTTTTAATTTTGCTGCTTTTTCACACTAAATGAATAGGTGTGCTCCTAGAAATTCACGACATGCAAAAGAAGTGCCTTGTTTTCTCTTTTTACACAAAGAAAAGAAGACCTCTGATGAAAACAAATATCAATACAAGAACACTCGTGTGTATTGAATTCATTTCTTTCTTCATGAATGGTGACGGTTGACATCATGTTGCTCTGCAAAAAGTCATTGCGAATCCTTTAAATTCACAACACCAACAAACTAAACAAAAGCAACGATCATTATGGCTGATAGGTTTATTAATAGATATACTTTAATAAAAACAGAGAGACATTGTTGACATATTCCAGCGTTAAAACTTGCAAGTGAGAATCAGTCCTGGCTCGTCCTCGCCACCGGAGCATTCTAAAGAAACGGCATCCTCCTCTATCCATTTAGTCGCGCATAATCAAAACACTTAAGGTAATCTGATTCAAACAATTGCATAAGCTAACCGAATAACACAATTAAGGTCAAAAAACAACTGCCACAACAATTGCATATCAGGTCGGAAACCAAAAACACCTGCGTAAGAATTTGCACAAGTAAGCATAATAATTATAATAATTTTCATACAAGGTGACCCGAGCGACAGTATTTTTAAACAATATGCGAGTATTTTCGGAAGTTGATTCGATTATCGCTATCTGCCGGAATCCAAGTCAAAGCAATTTAAGAGTCCTTCACAGATCTTCATTGCGTACTCAGATCAACAGTCCTCGGCCCGGAACATGGTGACCTGTCCGGTCAATAGTCCTGAAAACAATTAAATGTCCTCGAAGCCAGCTGTGGGGGGAAGTGTCCTTGTTATATCGAGCTTTCCTCTTCGTAAGAATGATATAATAATAGGCACATATTTCACAATATGCACATATATAATAATATCCGAGAATAACCCCAACAATGGCCATAAACCAAGTGTCATAGAGTGGGGATTCCAAATATTTTCTTGCACACTAGTAACTGTGTTTATCTGTCATACAGTGGAAACACCATCAAAAATAATGATCATACATGTGTAAAAGACTTACTGATTTATTTATTTCTGTTAAATTCCTCCTTAACTTAATGTTCACTGTTCTTCTATCCATACTTTCTAATTCAGCTGATGTTTTTCAGTGCAATGTCCAAAGTTTTCTTATCGGGATCATTTTCTCATGAGAATTATTTTCAGTTAGAAAATAATGCAAGTCTTTTACTTTTGAGGTTCCGCTTTGTATGCTTAGTTTCAGGGTGCAGGAATCTGATTTAATCACTGGCTAGAATTGGGAAAAAAACATATCAGTAAACAGCGCAGTCCAGGAATGCCATTAAACAAATATAAGTTGACGTCTTAATAACTAACAGGCTTACCTATTTTCTTTTTGTAAAATAGTGAGTTAACTGTAATGATTAATTAAACATTTCTGATATGAAAAAAAAATCAACCTGCAATTTTGGACCCATACAAAATAAGACATAAATAACTGCTGTAAAATATTAAGAATGAGTTTTCAAAGTCAGTCAATGTATAATTTGTTGAATAGGTTCCAGTTTCAGGGTTACAAAGTTGATCATGCAATCAAGCACAGCAATCTCGCCTAATAAATATATTGCTTACCTCACAAATAACATATACTGTACAGTACATTTTATGAATTCACAATCTAAATACAGTGCCATGAAAATTTGTCCCCTTCACAATTTTTGGGACAGTTTTTACTCATTGTTTAAATTTATCATACAAAAAAATATCTCGTAAACACAAAATCTCTTTAAAATAGTGCTTTTATTCGTCAAGAAAAGAAAAAGAAAAACTTAAAAGTTACTCCTCCTGAGTTAAAAGTTTAATTGGCCTTCTTGTTCACTGCATTTTTGACAAAACTGAGTTCACATTAGCATTTTTTTACACTCAAGACTAATTCTGTCCATGCTAATTTTAGCAAGTAGCTACTTAAATCAGCTAGCTAAAAATCTTAAAAACGTGGAGCTAAACACCACAATGAAAATATTGAATTAAAAGAATTAAACTAACATCTACAAGTTGAAATGGTATTACATAGCAATTTCTAAACTATGGACAGGTTTTTCAGGGAACTGAACAGAAAATTGTATGAAAAAACACCTTGGCCTTTTATTTTTTGTGTGGTTTATGTTAAAATCACTCCCAAAACAGATTTAATACAATTTTGTCACATAATTTATTATTTCCAATTGCAATGATAACGACAGCTGTACTACTACTACTACTACTACTACTACTACTACTAATAATAATCAAAGGGCTTTTTGAAACGTGAAACCAAAAAACAGAAACTTAACGTGTACACAAATGTTTATTCGAACCAACTCAGGATTTCCACCATTTTAAATATATTTTAATGGGAACCTAAATGTAACATTCCCAAATTTAAGGTAATAAAATTATCTCCTTGCTAAATAATCACGGCATTTAAAGTGATAGATTAATCTATTTTCCAAAAGACTATGCTGTTTTTTGTCTTTTTTAAAAATAATTTTGTGTTTTTGAACAATCAAGTGTATGCCAAATTCATCAATTTCTGACACACCAGAAGTTCAAAAATTGCAATTGACTTTGCCATAAATGAGTTTAAATGGAGAGAAACCAGTAACACCAACAAAAGATTAACTGCAGTTGTTATTGGTGTTAAATTTTGTGCGGGATGTACAGTTGTATTTCATGTTTTGGAAAGTTCTGCGTAAACACATTTATTTATTGTAAGGTAAATTTCCTGTTTTTTACATAACTGTGGTTACAAAATAAAACATCATCTCATATCAGCGTTTGTTGCACATACATTTTGTAAGACTGCCAAACAAATGTCGGAGGGGGAAAAATTGAATATGGTTATAAAGGAGATGTTAACCCTTTCAGAGATAGTGGACGTATATTGAAAATTTGACAAAAAGTCACGTACTGACTCAGGAAGGAAAACAACTGTCGACTTGTGATTGATCACTGCAGATAAAACAAACCAGAAATGCTATGTTTTCAATTTATGAACTATAGAATGAAGCTTGCCAGTAAATTTACAGATCAAACATTAGTGTTTAGAGCTTAAAATAGCCTTGTTGATTTTTATTCAGGGGGACGTCTGTCATTTTCATGTGTTCGCCTTAGACCACGTGTCAAAGTGGCGGCCCGGGGGGCAAATCTGGCCCGCCGCCTCATTTTGTGTGGCCCGGGAAAGTAAATCATGAGTGCCGACTTTCTGTTTTAGGATCAAATTAAAATAAAGAGTATAGATGTACAGACGCTCCCCTACTTACGAACAATCAACTTACGAACAACGGTAAATGTTCGCAAGTCCAATTTTGTATTTGATACGTTGCACAAAGTTTGCAAATCAATTGAATGATGCCATACAGTGCTACCGCATCATTTATGATGAAAAAAAGAAGAAACTGTGCAATCGTCATTAGGTCGCTTCTTTTGGCCAGTTTCTAATACATACATCTCTCTCTCTACAGTACTGTACATATTCTCTCCATTTTTTTTTTTTTTTCAGTACAAACCAATGCGTGTTACTTATACAAGCCTTAAACATACAAATGCACTTATATAAACCTTCAATATACTTATATCGGCCTTAAACATAAATTATAATACAAAATATAGCACTGAATCAACTTACAAACAAATTCAACTTATGAACAATCGCTCGGAACCAATTAGTATAGTAAGGCTTTTTTTCCTAAAAAAACGACATAGTATAGTATGGCTTTTTTCCCCCTAAAAAAACGACATAGTATAGCATGGCTTTTTTTCTTGAAAAACGACATAGTAGAGGAAGGCTTTTTCCCTAAAAAACGACATAGTATAGTATGGCTTTTCCCCCTAAAAAACGACATAGTATAGTATGGCTTTTTTCCTTTAAAAAACGACATAGTATAGTATGGCTTTTTTTCTTTAAAAACGATATTGTATAGTAAGGCTTCTTTTCTTAAAAAACTACATAGTATAGTAAGGCTTTTTTTCTTTAAAAAAATGACATAGCAAGTAAGGCTAAGAGAGTCGGAGAATAAATCTGACTTCTGATTCTTCACCTTCTAGTTGTTGCTGTGGTCCACTGGCAAAATCATTGGGTCAGAATATGAGGTGGGAATCAGGAGTGAGTTCAATTCCACTTGTTGCAATTCTCAAATTGTTTATTGAGGTAATGAAAAGGATAAATACAACTTCCAACTTTACTGTGGTGCAGTGGCAAAGACAATGGGTCAGAACTTCAGGTGGACTCCAGTTCAAATCAGAAGTGAGTTTGATTCCACTCTTTGCAATTCTCAAATTGTTTATTGAGGTAATGAAAAGGATAGATATAACTTCCAATCACATCATTTCAGAAGACACTGGTCCAGTGGCAAGAACAATGGGTTGAAATTGAAGTTGGACACACGTTCAAATCTGGAGTGAGTTCAAGTCCGCTCGTTGCAAATCTCAAATTGTTTATTGAGGTGATGAAAATGATAAACATAACTTCCAATCATCTCATTTCAGAAGTCACTGTGGTCCAGTGGCAAAGACAATGGTCAGACAGACCTCAAGTTAGTGGATTTGACTGCCATGTGGGAAATGGGGTTCGAATCCCGCTCTCGTTTGACTAATCACTACACTAGTAGTTCAGTAAATGGGTAATCCTTTTTTCATTCAAATAAAGACTTAGTCATTTTTTTTCAGCAAAACAATATTTCCGGTCAGCCTTTGGCTGACCGGAAGACAGTTGGGAGGGGGGGGTTTCCTGGTGGTGTTCGACAGTCAGCCTTCGGCTGACTGCCGACACCATACAGTTGTTGACTGGCGACACCGGGACGTGAACCCTCGACACCCATGTCGCAGGCAGGTGACTGACCCACTACACCACGAGGCGGCCCGCCTATACATGATTGGAAGTTATATTTATCCTTTTCATTACCTAAATAAACAATTTGAGAATTGAACTCATTCCTGATTTGAACTTGAGTCCACCTGAAGTTTTGACCCATTGTCTTTGCCACTGGACCACAGTGACTTCTGAAATGATGTGATTGGAAGTTATATCTATCCTTTTCATTACCTAAATAAACAATTTGAGAATTGCAAAGAGTGGAATTTAACTCATTCCTGATTTGAACTTGAGTCCACCTGAAGTTCTGACTGATTGTCTTTGCCACTGGACCACAGTGACTTCTGAAATGATGTGATTGGAAGTTATATCTATCCTTTTCATTACCTCAATAAACAATTTGAGAATTGCAGAGTGGAATTGAACTCGAGTCCACCTGAAGTTCTGACGCATTGTCTTTGCCACTGGACCACAGTGACTTCTGAAATGATGTGATTGGAAGTTATATCTATCCTTTTCATTACCTCAATAAACAATTTGAGAATTGCAAAGAGTGGAATTGAACTCGAGTCCACCTGAAGTTCTGACGCATTGTCTTCGCCACTGGACCACAGTGACTTCTGAAATGATGTGATTGGAAGTTATATCTATCCTTTTCATTACCTCAATAAACAATTTGAGAATTGCAAAGAGTGGAATTGAACTCGAGTCCACCTGAAGTTCTGACCCATTGTCTTTGCCACTGGACCACAGTGACTTCTGAAATGATGTGATTGGAAGTTATATCTATCCTTTTCATTACCTCAATAAACAATTTGAGCATTGCAAAGAGTGGAATTGAACTCGAGTCCACCTGAAGTTCTGACCCATTGTCTTTGCCACTGGACCACAGTGACTTCTGAAAGTTTCAGTTTCTAATACATAAATCTCTCTCTCTCTACAGTACTGTACATATTCTCTCCATTTTATTAAATGTTTTTTTTTCAGTACAAACCAATGCGTGTTACTTATACAAGCCTTAAACATACAAATGCACTTATATAAACCTTCAATATACTTATATCAGCCTTAAACATAAATTATAATACAAAATATAGCACTGAATCAACTTACAAACAAATTCAACTTATGAACAATCGCTCGGAACCAATTGCGTTCGTAAGTAGGGGAGCCCTCTGTATATTAAATTTCCTGATTTTCCCCTTTTAAATCAATAATTGTCATTTTTTAATCCATTTTTTTCTGTTTTTAGTTCAAAAATCATTTTGTAAAATCAAAAAATATATAAAAAAAGATAAAATAAACATTGCTTTATATCTATAAAAAATGAATATTCAGGGATTTTAATCCAGTTCTTTTAATCCATTTATTTACAAAAAATCTAAATATATCTAAAATAGTCCGGCCCACATGAAGCCGAGTTGACGTTAAAGCGGGCCGCGAACCAACCCGAGTCTGATACCCTTGCCTTAGACATTTGTCTTCAATTAATCCACCACAAACATTTTTGGAATGTGTGGAAAACATTGCGAGCAAGAGAAAAACATATCAAGTCCAGAGAGGAGGGACTGAACCAAAAATTGAAATGTCAGACATAATTGTGAGGCGATGAGGCGATAAATTGTGATGGCTTAAAATAGTGTTGTTGTCGTTGTTTTAGTTTATTGTAGCGATTCAGGGGGAAGAGTGTCATTTTCATGTGTTTGCGATGAGCGGAAGTTTATCAGAGCTAACACTTGTCTTCAATTAATCCAGCATGAATCCTTTTGGAATGTGTGGAAAATATTGCAAGCGAGAGAAAAGCATTTCAAGTCCACAAAGGAGGGACTGAACCAAAATTACTGCATAGAGTTCATTTAACATAAAAGGCTTATCTGAGAAAATATTTTTCTTTAAAAAAAAAAAAATCTTCTACATCTGTCTGCTGAGTTAAGCACAATTGAATCCAAATTGATTCAAACATGAAAAACCGCTCAACATTGTCATCTTTTAGAGTTGTTTATTTTAAAAGTGGTTTTCGTTCAAATCTCTGAAATGTTTCTGCGGTAAAATTGTATGTTTGACAATACAGAGATTGAATTTTCTATTGGTTTAAGTTAGGGGTGGTGAACATGTGGCTCTCGAGTTGCATGCGGCTCCCGGCCAAAATAAATGCGACTTCTCATATTTTGTATATACTGTGGCTCTTTGCCTTGTTTTATATCCCTATTTAATTCTCTCTTAAAGCACACTCAAATTCATCAGGGCCCATTAAAAACAAATATATATATTTTTAAATAATTTGACTTTTTTAATGTTGATTTTGATGTCAACTGTGGCTCAGTTTTTTGGCCCTTTGTGTGTAACTTGTTCGCCAACATTGGTTTGGTCGCCGGATGTTTGGTCGCCCGGACGTTTGGTCGCCGGACGTTTGGTCGCCGGACGTTTGGTCGCCGGACGTTTGGTCGCCGGACGTTTGGTCGCCGGACGTTTGGTCGCCGGACGTTTGGTCGCCGGACGTTTGGTCGCCGGACGTTTGACAACATGACAGAGTTTACTGTTGAAACCAGCTCTCAAAATTATATTGATGAGAGAGAGAGTTTAATATCTAAATATCTACTGTTGAAACCAGCTCTCAAAATTATATTCACCCGGGCGACCAAACGTCCGGCGACCAAACGTCTGGGCGACCAAACGTCTGGTCATGCCTCGGTTTAGGTGAACTGCAACTGATTATGTTAAAATAAATGTACATAACATTGTATTAAATCGATCAAAGGGCCTGGAATCATTGAATCGAGTTGACTTTGTAAAATTGGCAAATATCGCGTTATGGCCCGAAGAATCGCTAACGCTTCGTGTCGCCGCGAAATGAGCAAATGTTTAACCGATTGCTCGATAATCACCGAGAGGCGGGTCCAGACTTTATCTTTGAGTGTCGAGCGTCGGCGGCTGGTAGACTGGAACTTGCGGGTCCACGAGCGCCGGGCGACCTCTGATGATGTCGGCGGCCTTCTCCGCGATCATGACGGTCGGAGCGTTTAGGTTGCCGCTAACCACGCTGGGCATGACGGACGCGTCTACCACGCGGAGCCCATCGATGCCGAGCACTCGCGTCCGGGAGTCCACCACCGCCGTCGGGTCGGAAGCCTCGCCCATCTTGCACGTGCACGATGGGTGATACGCGCTGTCGGCCTTGCGGCGCACGAAGGCGTCGATGTCGGCGTCGGATTGGACGTCGGGACCGGGCTGAACTTCGTCCCCCCGGAACGGCTCGAAGGCCTTCTGGGCGAAAATCTCCCGGGAGAGTTTGACGCATTGCCTGAACTCCAAAACGTCGGCTTCTGAGAGGAGATGGCGTTGGAATGAAACGTGATATCAGACCCTTGTGACGATGAGATGGGAGAGAACGTACGCGTGGACAGATAGTTGGGCTGCAGAATGGGGTGGTCCAACGGGCTCGCGCTCTTCAGCTTCATCCAGCCAACACTCGTGCTTCTCATTGGTCCCACGTGGACCTGCAGCATAGTATTAGTATTTGTTAGAAATGGGAACAAACGCCTCCGGCCCATGCGGTCCTTAAGGGGAATTCCATGCTTGTCTTTTTTTTAACTACAGTAATACCGTGACATACGAGGAATTTGAGATACGAGTAAAATTCCGAGCAAATATTTGCCTTGAGATACGAGACAAATTTTGAGATACAAGCATAAGAGACATCCACGTGGCCAAGACGCGAGAGGCTGCTTATGATTTCTCGCCGCATCTCCCTCGCGTAAAGATCTCTACGAGCGCTGGGCGGAGCGTTGCATTTTTTCCGTGTTAGTCAGTGCAGAATTAAGGGAAACACAATGACTCTAAAGCAAACTGGTGCAACGAAGGGTAGTGCGAAGAAAAGCCGTATGATGACAATCGATATTAAGCACTAAATAATGGAAAAACAGGAGTAGTGTATGCGTGACTGAGCTGGCTCGCCAATACGTATGGAGAAGCAGGAATTTCGCCTCAAAAGCCGTGGTGGAATGCATTAACCTCTTTGCCTTGGTTATTGCACAAGAAGGTTCAAATTTAGTGTAACGTAAGATTAATTTTTTTTAAAGTGTTCTTATAGGAATCTAAGTTCATTTAAGTTAAATTTAAAGTTTATGTTATGTTAAGAGTACATCCGTCAAGTCTCTCTCTCTCTCATCCGCAAACTCCGCGTTGTATTGAATAATGTCTCATTTTATTATTAAACATCATAACCACTAGTTATTTGTTACTCTGTTAGTAGATGGTGAATTACAACCAATAAAAATGTTTTCCCATTGCAATATCCTGTTTTTTTCAGAGGGTGGGAACGAATTAATTTGTATTCAGTTCATTTCTATGGGAAACGTTGATTGGAGATACGAGTAAATCAACATACGAGCTCGGTCCCGGGACGCATTAAGCTCGTATCTCAAGGTATGACTATACCATGTCTTTATTTTAAAACCAATTAAATGTAACCAGAGTGCATTCCCTTAAATCACATGTCAAACCGATTCCGCCGAGGGCCGCATTGGGTCCTGGTCTTTGTTCCAACTGATCCAGTGCCGACATTTTAACCAATCAGGTGTCTTCTAAAATAAGTAGCACCTGACTTTAATTAACTGATTAGACTTGCAAAAGGTATCCTCTTGTTGAGTTGGAATGAAAACCTGCACCCACTGCGGCCCTTTGAGGACCGGTTTGACACTCCTGCCTTAAATGGAATAGATTTGTTATTCGATTACCAGTCCACTCCAAATAAGTCTTGCCGTGACTTCCCGTGAATGTTATTTTTTTGACAGTGTTCCACTACAGTGCACGTCTCACGTATGGTTCAGTTTGATAACGATGTCTTAGTAATGCTTCTCTGGAATTGTTGTTTTTCTTTTTCCTAAAGATGACACGTGAGTTTCATTGCATTCTTTCATCGTGGGTGTGTGTTATCTAGCCAATCATCTACCCACGCTTTCCGTTACTTTTATGACGGAAGTGTATTTCTAAAAAGCAAAAGTCTTTATATATATATATATATATATATATATATATATATACATATATACACATATATATATATATATATATATATATATATATATATATACACATATATACATATATATATATATATCTCAAGGTAGAAAACCTTTAGTTACAAGTATTTTGCAGAATTTTTTTCGCCCGTATCTCAAGGCAAAAAGCTCGAGTCATGAGTGTTTTGCAATTTTTTTTGCTTGTATCTCAAGGCAAAAAAACTTGAGTCATGAGTGTTTTGCATTTTTTTTTGCTTGTATCTCAAGGCAAAAAACCTTGAGTCATGAGTGTTTTGCAGATTTTTTTTGCTTGTATGTCAAGGCAAAAAACCTTGAGTCATGAGTGTTTCGCACATTTTTTTTTGCTTGTATCTCAAGGCAAAAAACCTTAAGTCATGAGTGTTTTGCAGATTTTTTTGCTTGTATGTCAAGGCTAAACACCTTGAGTTACGATTTTTTTTGTAGAATTTTTTTGGCCATACCTCGAGGTTTTTTTGCCTTGAGATACGAGCGAAAATATTTTCCCCCCAAAATGCCTAACTACTAAACTAAAAGAATAAATAGCTACACTCACCTGATAAGCTTCTATCTTTGAAGCAACCCGCCCGTGATCAATGACCTGGGAGGGTAGGAAGTGAAACTGAATGTCAGGATGTGGGACCCGTGCCCCACTGCGAATAAAGCCTCCGCTCTCAAGGTGTGCTGTTGCTCCGTAACCTGGGTGACATATGACAATGACAGCGGGGGAGGAATGAAACGTGCCATAATCAGATTATTTCCTGAGAACTTTCTCTGAACAATAACAGTAACTCAATGACCCTAGTAGGTTAAAAATTGATCTTTGCATCATATCCCTGGGAATTCTCAAAACATGACGTTGGCAGACTGTATCATTATATTTCACATTTCTTTTCAATATTGTATACGACTGACTAAAACATGCAATAATGTTGTTATATCTTCAACAAATTTTGAGTCAAAATTGTCATTTTTTGAGTGTATACAGCAGGGGTCAGTTTGCTTCAAGGGCCACATTAATGCCAACTAGATCGCATGTGGGCGGGACCAATTTATTTTTGCCCCAAAATGTTAACTTACTGGACGCCATTGATGATGCTAGATGTCCAATCCATTGCATTCATTCAGGGTTCGTGCAATGAATTAATTTTTGCGTCACTTCTTTTTTTTCACTTCTATTTTACGATACTTACAGGTCACTTACAGTAAATTTTGGATCATAATCTATTGATTTTGAGAAACTTTTTGGAATACTTCTTATTCGTTTGTTGGTTCCTAATGATTTTTTGGGCATTTCCAGGTGACTTTCTGTTTGTTTTGGGACATTTTAAGGTTCCTTATTAACCCATTGGTGCTCATTGCAGGCGCTGTTTTGACTGCAATTAATGAATGTGATTAGTGATTGGAACTTGACTGCATACACTTGATCTCGTGTCAAAAAAAAAAATGAACGCTAAGTTACCAGTAAACACAGAGAGCCACTCAAGGCCTATTTTAACCATGTGGAAAGGTTTCTGGGCTTTGTAGAGCGTGATGGGTTGAGTGCACCTCTGCTGAACGTACAACTCCAAATGATCCTGCAAGTTCCTGCCGACACCTGAAGAAGAAAAAAAAAAAGACTGTCCGTCGAACTCCCCTTGACGAATCTCATGATGTTTTGAATGAGGTGAAGTGCACCTGGTAAGTGTTGGACCACAGGAATGCCGTGTTCCTTGAGCTCATCGGCGTTTCCCACACCGGAAAGCATGAGAAGTTGTGGTGAGTTGATGGCACCGCCGCTCAGGATCACCTCTTTATCTGCAAAAACCTACAATGCCACTTATTGGTGAATTGATCATCATTTATTTCCAGAATATGCACTACTTTGTCAGGAGCGGCCCGTTTGTCCCTCCTGGCGTGCCGTCTGGGCAGAGCGGCTGCGGTCAATCTGCTGATTACTTCCTGTTTTGGTATTTAAACATCAATGAGTCCTAGTGTCATTGTCGGATCGTTTCCTGCATGCAGAATAACATACCTGTCAACCTCTGCCGATAACTGCCCTTATAAATGATTATGATTCCCCTTACAAACCCCCCAAAAACCTTTCAAACACCGTACGAGTCGTACAGTGTTTGTAAGGTTTTTTTGGGGTTTGTAAGGGGAATCATAATCATTTATAAGGGCAGTTATCGGCAGAGGTTGACAGGTATGGAATAAGTAATTCTACTAAACAATACATAAATAGTACGTAATACAAGAGCAGAAGGGCTCACTTGTGGGGGCTTTGGGGTGCATCGGGGTCATTGTCATTGCATGCAGGAAACGATCCGACAATGACACTAGGACTCATTGATGTTTAAATACCAAAACAGGAAGTAATCAGCAGATTGACCGCAGCCGCTCTGCCCTGACGGGACTCCAGGAGGGACAAACGGGCCACTCCTGACATACTTCCCGAAACTATTCATTGAGCTTCCATCTAATTTTATTTTGTGACAACTCCAAGTCTCCTTACAACTGTACATGCACAATTACACAATGTCAACGAAACTCATAAATACATGGAATAAGTGAAGCGTGGTGAATGATTTTCGGATGCACTGCAGCAAATAAATGAAAGCTTATCTCATTCTCACCCGTTTTTTCTCCCCTTTCTGCATATATTCCACACCTACAGCTCGATGGCCATCAAAGAGTATCTTGGTGGTCAGGCAGCGCACCTCTGCCTTCAAGTTGGGTCGGTCCAGTACTGGTCTCAGGTAGGCACTAGCTGTGCTCCACCTCTTTCCTGCAAACAAGTCATAAAATGATGAATAGCTTATTGAATTTACCCCATTTTAAAGTAATCCAAAGATCTATGTTGTTGTTGAAAACGATGCTTTCAAATATACACGAAAACGTTTCATCGGTGTAATGGTTCTTTGGCTAATTTACCATTAAATATAGTCATGTCCATCCAGCCAAAGCCTTCTTGTTGGTAACCATTCATGTCATCAGTGAAGGGGTATCCTGCCTGCTGCCCCGCCTCAATAAAAGCCATGTGAAGAGGATGGTTAGTCTTCCCCCGTGACACGTGTAGTGGGCCACTACCACCTCGGTACCTGCAAGAAAAAACAAGCAGTGCTACAGCACACTGCAGGCTGAAGGCAGTGATGAGGAGGGTCCTAAACTGACTCACGATAAGTCTACAATTAATTAATTAATTCGCTCTGATACTATTTAAATGGCCTCAAGGATTGAAAGATAGTTGCCCATGTTACAGAGCTACGAAGTTTGGAGATGATTGGTACACGAGCAACGGAAGATTAGGACTTCAAAGTAGGTGTCTACAAGAACAAGAAAAACAACAGGTACTTAAGTGCCAACTTGGCTTTTTTGTTTTTGTTTTTTTAAACCTGTGACAAATTAGCTAACCCTTTAAAGCGCAAAGCAATTATTTAAACTTTGGGTCTTGAAGGCTCCCTCGTAAAAAATTAAGTTTGAAATCAACACCAATGAATTTAGTTTTTGTTTTTTACCTGTCAGCACCCAGTTCGTGGCACTGTGCCTTCCTGAAATAAGGCAGACAGTGGTCGTAACCCCAGCCCTCTGCTCCTTCCCTCTGCCACCGGTTGTAGTCTTCAGCGTGCCCACGTATGTACACCATGGCGTTGAGCGAAGAAGAACCGCCCCAGACTCGCCCCCTTGGCCAGTACAGGACCCTGTTGTTCATGTGCTCCTGGGGCAAAGTATGGTAGTACCAATTGTACCTGTGGGAAAAGAAGAGTACTGCCAGAGTTTAGATGATGGTAATATCAGAAAGTATTCATTCATGATATTGTCACGTTTTGTTGGGGTTGGTGGATGGGTGTGTTTTCCTTGTGTGTCCTCTCCGCGTAATTGTATGCATTCCACCTTCTGGCTATCCTTCCCTTATGTGACCCAGGTATTGGTAATTGTCATCAACCAACCCCTGTCTGTGTATTTAAACCCTCTGTTTTCTTTGTGGGAGTTTTGTTTCCCGTTTCCTGGAGAGTGATGTTAGCCTGTTCATCGGTGTGCGTCTCCCCTGTTTAGCATTTTATTTTTGTTAATTTTGTCCCATTTTTTTAAAATTATTTGTATGGTTATTTTTTCATTAACATCCTGTGGTCGAGTGGTTAACATGTCAGTGTCACAGTTCTGAGATTTAGAGTTTGATCCCAGGTCTGAACCTTCATGTGTGGAGTTTGCATATTCTCCCGAGCTCATGTGGGTTTTCTCCAGGTACTCCAGTTTCTCCCCACGTTCCACCAAAAACATGCATGGTAGGATGGCTAAACACACTAAATTGCCTGTAGGTATGAGTATGGTTTCCTGTTTTCTTTTGCCCTGCGATTGGCTGGCCACCAATTCAGGAGGTAGCCTCACCAGGTGCCCATAGATTGGCTGGAATAGGCTCCAGCACCCCCCGCGACACTTGTGGGGATAATGAATGAATTTTACAGGGGAAATATCATAGGAACTGTACTTTTGAATAGCTTGTATGCAAACACAGCACCCAAACTGAACCCAATTATACGACTTGGATTCCACATAGTTACAGACTAGCGTACTTGTCGTGACAAAGGTTGTAGGTCAATGCAGCGGGCATGTGAATCTTCCATGTCAGCCGAACGCTGCCAAGTAACAAATCTTTCGGCCCGGCCTCCAGCAGCAGGACTGATTCGTGGGCATCCTCGGTGAGGCGGTTGGCGAGAACGCAGCCCGCCGATCCTGCCCCGACGATGACGTAACTGTACGATTTCTGAAAGGGTGCAGACGATGCTGGAGTCTGATGAGTACTTGAGGTCCTGACGCATCTGTGATGGGGTGAGGTGGCACCAGGGACAAACTCACAATCAGGCAAACGGGTCAAGAAGCTTCTACTTAAGGCCGACCATCTCCAACTAGCAATATGCCTCAAACCACCAAGGCACGGAGTGGCCAAAGACGACATCCTGCTGTCTAGTGGTTACTTTTCATGTAATCTTGAGCTGGGAGTGAAAACAGGAACAAATATTAGCACAGTGATGAAAACAAGTTTTATGCACATTAATCCTTGGAATATTACAGTTGCTTTTTCTTCTTCTGATTGAGCAGCCCATTCTGTGTCAAATCAAAAATATAACATTGTTTTGTAATGGTTTACGGTTGAGTGCATTTTTGGGTGGGAGTGGGGATAATGTGCAAGGGGTCACTTGTCACTTGAGATCATTTGTATTATAAATGATCATACTTCCCTATTTGACATAACACTTTGCAATTTGTGCTATTGTAAGATATTACTAGTTGTACATTTTACATGTGACTTTATCGACATCCTGACCTAGATTTCATAACTAGATGTTGATACATAGTCACTCATTGCTTTCACAGGTAACAAATGTTTAACTAAGCCTACTTTTGTTTGGATCTAAAAAAAAGATTTTTCAGTATTAGTTTTCATTTTAAAACAAACTTTATTGCAGTTGAAGTCCAATTCATATCAAGAGGGAGAATGCCACATGCCAGCCTCCTGGCTGTTCAAATGGATTGGACGTCAAATGCCCTCATTGACACGGACACATGACCTTTCTCCGCCATCCCTCCCACTCCTAAATAATTTGATATTTATTGCAGTTTTGATGTTTATTGCCGTTAATGACAGTTCATAGTTTTGTTTTTGGGTTGACTGAAATTCTTAAATGCATATGTCAGGTCAGGTCAGGTCAGGTCAGGTCATCTCAAGTACCCGTTTACAATTTCAAATTCAACTCAGCCAGTAGCTTCAAATTTCAAGTTCCTCTATTTGTGGATATGAAGTTTAAAAAAAAAAAAACAGCCCAGCTTTGTGTATTACTAAAAAAAAAGTTACCACTAAATTTCGCAACATCTTGCTTATCAGCCTGCGGGTCCACTGGTGCGTTTCTTATTGGCTGACCCACTTGACACGTAGGACAGGCAATTTAAGTAGATTGTATTGATTAAAAAAATATTACAACAATTTAAAATATGCTTAAATCATTTAATGCTCCCGCTGACTGTTTAGTTAGTTTGACAGCACAACTCAAATATCCATTGCACCGACAAAGGAGGCTAAATCCCACAAAGTTGCGCTCGTATTGCAAAATCACGCCTTGCACGTACAATTCCTGACAATCAAATGCAATCATAAATATTTTTTAAAAATCAGCTTACCGCTTGAAAGGCGAACGGAGCACTCATGCTCAAGCAGTTCGAGTGGGCGGAGCCTTGAGTCAAATCCGCAGGGACAGACCCCGCCCCCTCAACATAAGAGCAAACATGATCTCACTCGCGTCCAAAGTTTTAAATCATGTGGAGGTTACGACTTATTGTTCACTTTTATCTTGTTGCCATCGTGACGTCAGAAGACATAGTAAGTATTGTGTGTGGCTCCGTAATATTTTGTGGAAATGTCACAATAAGACGCACTTTTGTGTTTTATTAGAACGTGGTGTGTCAAGAAGATTATGGTATGTATGTTTTCTTCTTCTTTTTCTTGAGAATATTTAGGGAGGCGACAAAAATACTGAGAATGGAAAAATAAAGTTACAAATTAGTGGTGTAATGATGCATCGATCTTGATCGTCCAATCAAATCGATTGAAAGGAAAAGCATCGATCAACATCCTCATCTTTTTAGATATGCTTTTTTCCCCCCAAACTTTCCCCTAAACTTCCATTTTTTTAAAATAAATTGCCCAAAACCACAATCAAAACATAAATTCAAATATCTGATCATTGTCCAAAGATATTGTACAAAATTGGTGATTTATATAAATTACTCTCATGCTGGACTGATAGAAATAAAATTTCATAAATTGTCTTTCTATGATTATGCATGATTGGCCAATCTCAAATGGACTTGCTGATTAAACATGTTTTTTTTTTAAAAATTTAATCATGTTAGGTTTGGAAAGCCCACTTTAATCATTCTATTAAATGTTAATTGTGGCCCATAAAACATCAGCGTCTTTAAATACTTTGCATTGTATTCATTTATTATTTTATTTTCATTTGTGTCACATAATTAAATATATCAAAATGAATTATCTCATTTTTTTCCAGGTTTCCCTAGCAGCAGTAATCACAGTCCATCTCAGTTGGCAGACTTGAAGCTTGAGCTAGTAAATGTGTTGGGAATAGACATGGTAAATGTGAGCTGGGCCATTAACATTGATGGTAAGGCAGACTATGTAATTCTTTATTACATTTATGAAAAGTGGGGACTTTCACAAAAGAAGTTACATTTCTTTTTACAATAACTCACAATTTGCAAATTGAAATAGTGCTTCTGATGCAAATCTGTCATTTGTTGTCTCTGTCTAGCAAGCATTAAATATCTCGACGGCACACGCATTGATGCGGGGGCAGTGCACCTCTGTAAATACATTCCATCTTTTGCTGAGTCGAACCTCACCGGGATACAGCAGGTATCAATTTCTACCTCAAATTGTGGTTTGCTAAGTACATCTCAGCAAAATGATTGTATGCAAAAAAATATGCTTATGAAAAGCACCCAAAAATACTAATCTTCCCACATAGCACCATCATGACACCCACAAGAATTATTATATTTTTCTTTAAAACCAATAACAATGTTAAAAATACTGTTTTGTTGAAGGAAAGAAAGAAATTGCTTTTATTCCCTGAAATTAGTATATGTAATATTGTAAACTATTGTAACATCATGAACCCTTCTGTCGTGGATTCTAAAAAAATCTGTTTATGTATAACTAGAAATGTCTGTAAATGTTGTACATTGCATTCAGTTTACAACTTTGACTTGCAGATAATTTTGTAACAACTGTCCAATATTTGGTTGATTTAGATTTTTTGAGTTCAAGCATAAGACACCACCCATGAATTGACCGAAAGCGCTGATTGTTGTTCTTTTTCCAATGTTAGTTTGTTTTCTTTCTGTTCCATCTAGAAATGGTTTCATTATTTATTGAATGAACGCTATGGCTCCTTAATTCAAGCGGCCAACATTCCTTTGCCACCAGATGGAACCAACACTTTTCCTTATAAGTACGCTATAGTCATGACAACTCGGACCACCCGGAGTAAGTAGTACACTTTTATTCTAATACCTATGTGTGCATGTCTATTATTCACTAAGAAGTCATGTGTCCAAAAGGAGTGAAAAAAATATTTGGTTATAAATAATACAGCATAAATATGCTTTTCCTCATTTATGATCCAGTAATGTATTGTTCGCAGATCTATCATCAAAGCCATTGAAATTTCACTCAGGTTAGCAACCTAAAAAACATATGTAATGATAATGGTAATAATCATAACAAAAATAATGACAACCATTAACAAGTGAAATATATTTCTTTCCAGTTGAAGCAACGGCTACAGGAAATCCTCTCACAGGTATGCTATAAAAAAAGCATGCGACAGCAGAATATAAAATAGCATACATATAGAAATATAAATTAACAGTTTGTTTTTAAAGGCATTTTTGATCTCAATGACTAAAACAAAGCACTTTAGCCTTTCTTTTTGCTATTGCAGGTCCTAAACATAAATTGACAAGCGTATTGATGAACGTTTATCTCGGATTGGCTGCTGTGATGCTTCTAACGTCTGGATATCTTATTTGTAAGTTAAGCACCTCAGAACATGAATATTTTTCCTAAAAAGACTGGTGTCATCAACTAGGCAGACAATACCATTCAAGATGTCCTTAATGGCAGAATTAGGTATTACTAATAGAATATAACGATACATAGATACTTGAGTGTCTGCTATTTTATTGGAAGTACTTGTTTTTAGAGAAGATTTACTGCCCATGTTTCAAACAATTGTGAAGTTAATGGAAATCTCTATTATTGTGTTACCCTTATTTCAATTGATTTATTCCAGATAAAAGGTGTGGCAGAAAGTGGGCCACATCGCTGGGCTTTCAAATGTTACAATCAACCTCAGTGGAAGTCCCCATCCATGTGCTTATGGTGTACCCCCCTGAGAATGGAATCTTCCAGAAGGCTGTGGTGGCATTGGCAGAATTCCTGCAGAAGCACGCAGGCTGTAGTGTTGCAATTGATGTATGGCAGCAAAACAAAATTGCGCGTGACGGTCCCATGCGCTGGTTGGCTGAACAAGTCAGAGTTGCGAAGCACGTCTTCATCATTTGTCCAATGGTAAGATGTCCAATTTTTGAAGTTTACGTAGCATTGTAGTAACGTTATTTTGTGATGCTAGTAGTAATAAAGATACTTTGGAAAATTGATGGATGTATGTTGCTAAATATGACTTTACTTCTACATTTTTAAAGACGATGCCACATTCTGACTTACCCGGACATAGAAATTCCTGTTTGGTCTACCCCAGATTTCCATTGTAAAACAAAGACCCCTGTGATTGTTAATAGTATTGTTAGACGTAAAGTTTTAGCATCTGACTGCAATTCCTAAATCTGTTTTATCCCGTCTAACAATTATTGCGTATTCAACATCGGAGGAAGAGACCAGGGTTGAGCGGGTTAATCCAAAAATGATTTATTCCCGCCAAATTGATCTATACAGAGCTCTGGGTCCCCCTCCCAAACATAAACCAGCTGAGCGTCTCTGTCCACAGTGGAGGATGAGAAAGACAACGCCCAAGCCCGAGTTAGCCCAGTTATAATAATACAAATATGAATATTCATTAGCTAATTAACAATAAGAGGGTGACTGGTCCATGACTGTCTTGAAAAGTGCCATCCTTCTTGGGATTTTCCACTGTCCGTCCACTCGCCTGCGTAACTCCGCTGGCCTTGGAGCTCCAATCCTTATCAGCTTGGCATTGTATGGAAGCTGTCTGTAATCAACCTCAAAAGAATCTCAGACAGAGAGCCTTTGTTCATTGTACAAGCATTATTATAGGGCAGGGGTAGGGAACCTATGGCTTGGGAGCCATATGTGGCCCTTTTGATGGGTGTATATGGCTCTCCGCTAACCTGTGGTAAAATATGGGAACCGCTGGTGAGAGACCTAAGTCCCGAACACACCAATGGGAGCGTCACGCCGGCAATGTGGCGCCGACACTATCTCTAGCACCTTTTTAAACATAATTTTTCTTCATTAGACTCTTCTGCATGCATACTCTGATTGATGCTCATTGATTAGCAACAGTGAAAAAATGTACTCAAAAGAATTCAGAGACTTTTTATACTTCCAAAGTGGTGAAATGATTAATAAATTGCACACATTTAATGTATTTTTACTTTTAAATTCTTAGTATGGCTCTCAAGGAATAATGTTTGAAAATATGAATTGTTTATGGCTCTCTTCGTCAAAAAGGTTCCCAACCCCTGGACTAGGGGGACCTTCCGTTCGCGTGGTCATCGAGCTAAAAACAAGTGTTTAATCATATAGTAGTAATGTATAAAAATGAAGCAGCTGTAATAAAATATATGAGTAAAATATGTCATATTCTTCATTAGATTATATGGTTAAAATATGTCATATTCTTCATTAGATTATATGGTTAAAATATGTCATAGTCTTCATTATATACACATTAATCAATATAAAAAGCATTTTTAAAAAGATGGATGAAGGTAATCAGTATACTTATCAGTTATGATGTCAACTACACTGGAAGCCACTATTTGAGGTAGAGTTGCAATAATAGTTACATAATAATCTGATTTAAATGATCTCATTACAGTCAAGACACCCTCCTACCATCCACAACTTCACCTCCACAACCGAACCATCCATTCCAGCTGCAGCTCAGGATCTTTACCCGCTGATCCTCAACGTCGTGGCGAGCCACGCTAAGAATTCTCGCGAGCTCGCTAAATTCTGGGTGCTTCAGCTATGTGAGAAGCAGAAGAATTCTGATAACCTGCCTCCAGAATTGATGGCCTGCAAGGTTTTCTGTTTATTAAAAGATCTGAATAAACTGTGTGGGAGTCTGCACACACGGGAACGAGATGGACAAAGATTTGCTCTCTTCAAACCAGCAAGCATAAACTCTAGGAAGAGCACTGTGAAGTTAAAAGACTCTCTTGAAAAGCTAAATCAAATTTTACTGTATTCCAGAGAGGGGGGACTACACAGGTCTGAGGTTATCACTGTTTGAATGTTCTTTAAAATTCTTTGGATTATAGTTCACAAAATTTTCCACACAGTCAATGGAGCAATCTGTTAGACTGCTAAAATTATAGTTTTACATATTGCTCATTTAAGCCTATAGAACTAGACAAGGAAATTCCTGTTCGCGTTGTGCTTTTTTTAAATATTCAATAAAGTTTTTTTAAAACCGCCGTTTTTTTTCCTCCGGGAGGGGCTTGCTTTGGACCATGTGACCAAACACGGAAGTAAAATCTTAACTCGTCTAATGGAGCAATCTGTTTGACTTACAAAATTGAAGTCTTACATATTGCTCATTTAAGCCTATAGAACTAGTCAAGGAAATTCCTGCTCGTGTTATGCTTTTTTGAAAATATTCAATAAAGTTTTTGAAACCCGGATTTTTTTTCCTCCAGGAGGGGCTTGCTTTGGACCATGTGACCAAACACGGAAGTAATATCTTAACTCGTCTTTTGGTTCTCTGGTGTCAAAATTTATATAATTTTGAACAAGTTCACTAATCGGATTCATAAGTGAAAATGACACAAGCAGAGAAGGAGCAAGATAATGGAAAGGAAAAAGAAAAAGAACGCGACAAAGAGAAGGAGAGAGAGCAGCGAGGAGTGAAAAGACCCATTGCTCCTCCGACCATCCCGGAGCCCCTCCAGGAGGTCAGCTGGCATATTTCTGAACTAAAATTGAACATAATAGTAGATTTAATTTTTATATTTCCACACCCCCAATGTCATTGTTATAGCTGCGATGATTGAATTGAATTGGAAGCTTTATTGTCAATGTACATCGTACAACGAGATTTTACCTTAATACAATATATCAATCTACAGGGTTTAATATCGTTTGATATTGATACGAGTTGAAATTGAGGCAATGTTTTTTTTAATATCATGTTGTGAGTAAACATTTAGAGTCATCAGAAATAATAATCCTAAAAAAAAAAATTAGAGATACCTTAAAACAATGGCAGTGGCTCCGTAGCCGGTAACCGGCCAAATAGCCTATATGGCCCCATATGGCTATTTAGCCGGTGTGACAGTATATCTTATTTATTTATATAGTAAACCCTTACCCTTCTTTCATATTTTCACAACTTATATCAAATAACAGTACACTATCTCAGCATTATATTAATATTGCTCTGATTTGTCTTTGAGTCATCAAAACACAGGGATACTACTTTAATGTAGACTATAGGCAAAGTCAATCCATTATGAGAATTGAAATTTGGCAATATTTCTCCCATTTCTAAAGCAATACTCACAATAATTGGCAGTTATTGTTTATTTTATAAGTGGCAATAACACATCAAATTTCAATAAGATTGTGAATGGTTTAGAAAATCCCCTATTCATGTTAAATAATAGTCATTAAATCCCTATTCACCAAATGTTAAAATCTATCTATTGCATGCTAATTGGGTGAACAGGAATTTTTTTTAACTGTCCATCTGATCTCTATCAAATTTGGTGGGAAGTTTACCACTTATAAAATAAATAATAACTGCCAAATATTGTGAGTATTTGTTAGGAATTATTGAAATTATTGCCAAATTTCAATTCCCAAAATGGATTGACTTTTCCTGTAGCTGTTTCTACTCACACTGTACTAACACTTATAGGCCTAGGCCTAGTTATCTTTATATAAAGATCCTTATCAATTATCACATTAAGGAAATAAACCTTATAAAATGTAGTTTCTTACTATTTACCCCACACAGAATTCTTATCGGCTAAATAGCCACATGGGGCCATATAGGCTATTTGACCGGTTACCGGCTAAATAGCCCCTGGGACTATTTGACCGGTTATTGGCTACGGAGCCACTGCCTAAAACAATGCACACGTTACGAGTCGTACGGTGTTTGTAAGGTTTTTTGGGGGGTTTGTAAGGGGAATCAATAATCATTTATAAGGGCAGTTATCGGCAGAGGTTGACAGGTATGCACGTATAATGTGTAAATGTAATCCTGTTCATCTCTTTTACAGCAAATACAAAGCAACTTTGTAATTGTCATCCATCCCGGATCAAGGACGCTCCGCATTGGCCGGGCGACGGACAACCTTCCGCTCACGGTCCCGCACGTGATAGCGCGTCGACACAAGCAAAGCGGCCAACCCAGATATGAAGACGCATGGCTGCTCAGGGATGGTCTCAATGTACGCCGTGTGTATTAGGTTGCGTTTGAAGAATTGAAATTGTTTTCAATGATCTCACTGCAACCCTTCGTCGGGCTCTGTTTTAGAAACCTGAGAGTAATGAACAAAGGCAGAATGGCCTTAAAATGGTTGACCAGGCCATTTGGTCCAAGAAGATGTCCAATGGAGTCAGGAGGACGCCGGTGACTGCCGAGCAGGTGTGTGTTAAGACATCCTCTTGTCCACTCCATTGGAAAACATTGACACTCGTCTCTGCACTGTGTTTAGTCGAGAGCTCACAACTGTAAAATCCGTCCAGCCGTGCTAGACAGCAGCTCAAGAGTCAAGTGGACCAACACAGCTCACCAGCCCCCACATTTGATAGGAGAAGAGGTAAGCGTCTGCACGAGAATAAAGGAGCATCATCTCACTTTATCCTCCTCTTGCTGTCACCACAACGCAGGCCTTGTATGTAAAAGCAACAGACTGTTACAACATCCACTGGCCTATAGTACGAGGGCAACTCAACGTGCACTCTGGTCCGGGAGGCTCTATGACTGCTGTACTGGCCGACCTCGAGACCATCTGGAGTCATGTTATCCAGAAAAACTTGGAGATACCCCTCAAAGACTTGAAGGTGAGGATACGTACAAATGAATTTTTTGTTCGTCATTATATTGGCAAAGGTGTTGGGGTGCTTCTTTCGGATGTAGAGCCCCAAATTTGAATTCTCAATGTCTGCCCAGTGGACGGGTGGTTAGCTCATCCGCCTCACAGTTCTGAAGTCGAGGGTTCAATCACCGGTCCGGCCTTAATGTGTGGAGTTTACATGTTCTCTTTTCTCGTTTTCTCCGGGTACCCCACTTTCTTCCCAGATCCCAAAAACATGCAGGGTAGGCTAGTTAAACACTCTAAAGTGTACCTAGCTATGATTGGTTGTTTGTCTCCTTGTGCCCTGCGATTGGCTGGCCACCAATTCAGGGTGTCCCCCTGCCTCGTGCCAGTAGTTAGCTGGGATAGTCTCCAGCACCCCCTGTGACCCTTGTGAGGAATTAGAGGTTCAGAAAATGAATCAATGAATTTATTTTTGTGTGAACTGTGTGTATTATTAGCAACAATCTTTGATAGAGGCATAGAATTGAACAATTTACACATTATGGATAAAAATCCATATTTATGTTTTGTCTTGATGCAATGTATGATTGCTGACAGTACTACAGATGCATCCTCTTGGTACCAGATATTTACAACAGGCAACATGCCAAGGAACTGGTCTCCATGCTGCTGAATAATATGGGCTTTTCAGGTATTTCAGTTTTAGTTTATGAAGTATAAACAAAAAACTAACAAATGGACCTTTTTTCGCCCTTTGTCCAGCAATTATAGTGCAGCAGGAATCTGTGTGTGCTACCTTTGGAAGTGGGTTGAGCAGCGCTTGCGTTGTAGACGTTGGAGATCAGAAGACAAGTCTCTGCTGTGTAGAGGATGGAGTTTCCCATCGAAACTCCAGGTCAGGGTCACTTTGAAAACAATATACGTGAGATTCGATTGTGAAAATGTTCATATCGATTTGCCTATGCTAAGTCTTGTAGCACAAATGCTTTTCATTGTTAACCAGCGTAGTCTCTACCAGTGATTCATTACTGAATAATACTTAGTTGAATTTTTTTATGGGATAGAATGTCAAGATGGGGTCAGCAAATTTTGTATTTTCAAAATATTTCAATGTTTAATTTCCAAATGATTCGTTTTTGCTGTTATTTTAACCTCGACAGGTTGTCCTTGGCGTACGGTGGTGCAGATGTCACCCGCATTTTATTTTGGCTCCTCCAGAGGGCAGGATTTCCGTACAGAGACTGTCAGCTGTCCAACAGGTTGGACTGTCAGTTACTACAACATATCAAGGAGACACTTTGTCATCTGGACCAGGTTTGTGTGGGTTTTTTCGTAGAATATATTCATGTTCAGTATCAACTTTTTGGATAATATGAAATATTTATCTCATAAGCTGCCTTTGCCTCCAATTGATATTCATTCCATTTGACCAATTTTCTTCCATAAGGATATATCAGGACTCCAAGATCATGAATTTCAAACACGTTTCCCAGATTCCCCAGCTCTTCTCTTCCAGGTTCGCTTAGGGGATGAGAAATTACAGGTACTCTTTCAAGTCATTACAACTCCTCTGTGTTGGTGGCCATTGTCTGTATTCTTGTTAGTTCATGTTTTACTTCTCCTCTTGCATGAAATAGGCACCCATGGGACTGTTTTACCCCAGCACGTTTGGTATCGTTGGTCAGAAGATGACATCAGTACAGTATCGTTCCCAAGGTGACTCCGAAGACCCCCACGATGAACTTTATTTATTGGCCACACACAGCAAACAAGACCAGGTAAAAACTACAAGATACCACAAATTACTGGCCCTCAAAATGTGTTATTAGTACCACTTGTGGCACATGGGCTCCATCAAGTGATGTCAACTTTTTTTTTTTAACCCTATATGATTGATACGTGTGCGGTCGATTGGTCGCCGGTCTTTTGGTCGCCCTGACCGCGACAACGGGCGACCAAAAGACCGGCGACCAAAAGACCGACGACTAAAAGACCGGCGACCAAAAGACCGATGACCAAAAGACCGACAACAAAACAAGGTAAAACAACGCGGTCTACGCATCAATAAAAGCCAACAATGGCCGTGAGCAGTTTCACTGAGCCAACGTGTGAGTGTATGAGAGTTTGTATGTACATGCGTTGTCCCTTTAAGAAGCTACGTCAGTCAGGGTCTTAACAAGTTCCCCAACAAAAAACAATGAAATTCTGGGAAATGTGGAGCTTTTCTTTAGCCTAATAATTACTAGGGCATTAAGTATGACTAAATAGTAATTTGCAGTTTGTATTTAGGGAATTTGAGCAACGATTTAAATGGTAATTATCACTTACCTTCCGGGCGACCAATCGACCGTGTACCGATTGATACATTGAAAAGTATATCTTGGGAGGAAAAAAATACAGCAACCCTGCGTTATGCTATTTGGTATTTCCTTTCAATGAGATATTTTTGTGTGATGTATGTTGAGTTATATGATAGAATAATATAATGCAGTGTGCTTTCTAGATAGCTCTACGTACAGTGTATTTTATGTTTCGACTTACACCGCGTCTCAAGAACGACGAGGTCGGAACCCGAGGACTTGCTGCAATGTAGATTAATACATAATAATGTATAATTGGATAAACGATTGAATCCCAGTTCAAATGAATTGGGTCTCTATTGTCATCAATGGGAGTCAATGAGTTAATACACATACAGTACACTCATCGTACTTTATATTCTTGACTTTTTTTCAACAGTCTTCCAAGTGTGCTACAGACCGCAAAGCGATCTCAAGACCAGGTGGAGCTTTGGACAATGACATGGGTGGTCAAGGAGGGATTGGGGAACTATCAGAACTGCCCAGGGGGAGCGGCAGCAGCGGAGCAATGCAAGGGGAGACAGATATCGGGGCTGTGCAAGGGGAGTGCCTGATGGGAGTGGGGGAGACAGAGGAGCCCCTCTCCAGAAAGACTGCAATCATGAACCAGTTTGAAGGCAAAGCACTGGGCTTAGATAAGGCCATCCTCCATAGCATTGACTGCTGTGGTAAGGAGATACAGAATTGACCGACTAGGGATACAAAAGGTTTGTAGTAGTAACAAGTGCTGCTGTCTTGTCTCGAAAGCCTCGGACGAAACCAAACGAAAGATGTACAGCTCCATCCTGGTCGTGGGCGGAGGGTTGCTGTTTCATGGTGCTCAGGAGTTCCTTCTTCACCGCATCATTAACAAGATGCCTCCATCCTTCAGAAGGCTTGTGGACAACGTGGAAGTTATCACAAGGCCAAAGGTAAATGTGGTCATTTTATATTTAGTGCCAATAAGATGTCAATACTACAGTTGCTCGTCCTTCCTGTGAATCCATTCGTGTAAAAATGGACAGTAAAATTACAGAAATGAAACTATTGTGTAATGGGGATCAAACCAAATTACAGTGGTACCTCGACATACGATCGTAATCCGTTCCGAGAGTGAGATCGTATGTCGAGCTTTTCGTAACTCGAGCGAACGTTTCCCATTGAAATGAATTGAAAACAAATTAATTCGTTCCAACCCTCTGTAAAAACACCAAAAACAGGATACTGGATTGGAACACAAAACTGAATTCTAGTTTTGTCTTAATCTTTTGTTACCTTCGTTTTCCGGGTTAGCGGTTTGCCACGCCTCCACCCTCACGTTCGCTATCGATGGACTGTTTGTTGTTGTATTTCCTTCAAAATATTCCGAAAATGATGCACACAAATGTCCTCACAATAGGATAACGCACGACCACTTGCCAACGAGAAATAGGCTTAAATGAGCGATCGCGGGAGCTCCTTTCCTTAGAAAGAATAACAGGAAATGCAATAGCTGAGCGTACCCACGTATTGATTGTGGGTAATTCTGAGAAAGGATGCCATTGCCTATGGGTGTTGTGTGCACGAGTATACTTCATTACCCAGAAAGCCCTCTTTTTGCCCGCGCATGCGCGTTGTGCGTTTCCTGGTCGAAACTCGTCTGAATAAATCGTTCAGTCCTCGTAGATATAGTAGTTCTACACGAAAGAGATGCAGCAAAAAAAGACAGTGCGCTACAATGATAAACAGCCTCTCATGTCATGGCCACCTGGCTTGGTCGCATTTCGAAATTTTAATCGTATCGCGAGCGAATTATTCGATCGAAATTTTCGTCGTACCACAAGCATGTCGTAGGACGAGCATGTTGTATCACGTGGTACCACTGTATAAAGTTACAAAAAAATATTCACCCAGACTGGTAGAAATTATTTTTGCATAAACTGCTTTTCTAACACGATTTGTTGACATGCTGTAGGACATGGACCCCCAATCAATATCATGGAAAGGCGGAGCAGTGCTAGCCTGTCTTGATACAACACAAGAAATGTGGATTTACCTGAGAGAGTGGCAGCGGTTTGGAGTTCGAATGTTACGTGAACGAGCTGCATTTGTTTGGTGAAGGCCTGCCTGCACAGATTCTCATTTGTCTCTTCTCCTTGGATTTTTGCAAAAAATAAAATTTTCTACACTACTTGTCAAATGTTTTGGTAGTTTCTTATTCAAAAATAGGACATAATGGATAGACACATGATATAACTCAAACTAACCTTTTATTTGGAGCACATTAATGCCATCACAATTTCACGTTTTCATTATTCATGTAAAACAAAATCTTATATTCAATAATTTTACAAATTGGCAAATTTACTGGTTGCGTGTACTCAGGTGGATAAAATATGTATACTACTCCCATTAGCTCAGATTTTAGGGGCCATCTGAAGGCCTGGCTTGAATAAATCACATATTTATTTTTAAAGATAATTTATTGAAGTTGGCTATCATGTTTGTTAACATCTAACCTACCATCATTTCTCACCATTAACTCCAAAAAAGCGTGAAAAAAAGGATTCTAATATTTTGAAGAAAAATACCTCTTAAGAAAAAAAAATAGTAGAGGGGGTGGGTGTGTCAGAGCTGCCAGATCAGCCAATCTGGTTCCTTTTAGTAGGAATTCCCAAAATGGCATCAAAAAACTGCCGAAGGACAGTGACAGCATGAGAAGGGGGGCTTCACTACTGAGACCACAAATCTGTACAGTAGCTTGGCCCAGGCCTACACATATTGTTGTAGGCATTTACCTGTTGGAATGAAAACAGGACAAATGCAACATTATATTTTCACATGATTAAAAGAATCAACATTGGACCTGTACTTTGTAAGTAAAGCAAATACAAAAATGATAAAACTTTTGGATACTTTAATAAAACTAATGTGTGAGCAATATGTAAGTAGCAAGAGTGTGGTGTAAAACCACTGCATCAGACTGTCGACAACTGTTTACAATAGCCTCTCGAGTTAACGATCATTTCAATCTAAACTTCACAAAATATGTTTTCTTAAATATCCAGCTCGTGTTGGATGTTGCTATAATTTGCTACCTAATGTTATAGCCAGTGTGTTTTTAGTCTTACCTTCCTCATCCTCCTCCCCCCATTGGTGGAGGGCTAGGCCCGCCCCCAAAGTTTATCCTCCCCATCCGTCTTCTACCGCCAGGGGGACCCGGAGGACTGCATGAAAGAGAATGCAGCTAAGTGTGGAAGAATGGTTCTGCAGGTAAAAATGATATCTGCCCCAAAATCCAAGCCGCCCGCCTAAATAACTCAATAGTAATTACATTTTTAAAATGCTGATTTTCTGAACATTTTGGTACAGAATGCAGCAGGAAATGCATTTATCGACACATTAGCCCAATAACACGAGTAAAGGGTTGACAAAGTCTGCTATTGTTTACTAAAGTCCACATTCTGAGTTAAAACAGATTTGGAATTTTTGGGCAAAAATGACTAAAAACTGCATTGTGGGGGCAGCGACATAAAAATACATAAATAAAATTGAAATAAAACTCATGTTCCCATCTATTCTCAATCCCATTTCAATCTCTGAAATTATCTATATATTTTTTTTACTAATTGCAATCAGGTAAAAGCCACTGTGTAAATATGCAAACAGTCACAATAACAAAAGTAAAGATGATAAAGCTTACATACCCTCTACCATCAAAGAACCGTGACGAACCACTTTGCCCATCTTTTGTCAGGTCAGGGTCGATTATTGTTTTAAAACTGGTGAAAGGGAGAAAAAAGGGTGAACGTGAACAGTTTAATAATGTAATTTTGCATACTAGTAACTAAATTGGATACAAGTTACTTTAATCTCTTATCTCTCATCTCATTTTCTGGACCGCTTTATCCTCATTAGGGTCACGGGGGGTGCTGGAGCCTATCCCAGCTGACTCCAGGCCAGAGGCGGGGGACGCCTTGAGTCGGTGGCCAGCCAATCGCAGGGCACAAGGAGACAGACAACCATGCACACTTGCACCCATACCTAGGGGCAATTTAGCGTGTCCAATCAGCCTACCAGGCATGTTTTTGGAATGTGGGAGGAAACCGGAGCGCCGGAGTGCCCGGAGAAAAAAAACCCACGCAGGCCCGGGGAGAACATGCAAACCCCACACAGGTGGACCGACCGGGATTTGAATCCAGGACCCTAGAGCTGTGAGGCCGACGCCTAACCACTCGCCCCACCTGACCACCGCAGTTACTTTAATGTAAAAGTAATTGACTCCCCTCTTGGTTTACATCACTCATTATACATATACACTAATTAACGTTTAGAATCACGTTTACTTACAACAGGCTAAAAAAGGCCACGACTCCCCAGAACAGGTCGATGAGTAGAGAGAGTCGCCATGGTGATTGGCTCCTACTGTCCAGAACTTGACCTGTCAATTACACGGTATGACTGATCATGGCAATAAAGTACCGTACATTACAATATTAGCGTTCTCTTATTTAAATGTAAACTGTTTTATGGGGTTAGAATGGGGCGACCAAAATCATTGCCCTTCCTGTTTAGTCGGTTGTAAACATCAACTCGAATGCTTTTTTCTCATTTGATACATTGAAATATCGTTTTATGTAATCTTAGTCGCTCTCGAGTACTGTCCATTAGTGTTTTAGCTAATAAAAAGGTAAAAAAAAGTAATCGGCAGGAAACACCAGAAAAACACTCACCGTTCGACACGTACACCATCTTTGGTGAAATAACAACAAACGTTCTTACGCAGTGCGCATGCGCATGAAGATAACTTCCGGGTTCGTGAATGACGAAACGCAGCATCAGAAAGCACCAATAATCTTGTGAACTAAAGAAGCATTACAATGACGGGTTTGTGTTGTGGTATCATTGCCTGTTGTCTGTGCTTACAATGAAATTAAATATTTGAAATCTTACCAAATATACATTTGTTCCAAAATATAAGACTTGGTATGGGAGCAAATATTTAATGTTCGGCAAGCAATTTCATTGGATCCCACAAAAAATATTCTAATTACAAATTATACGTCCCAAAAGGCCATTATTTGAGTGTCGTGACCATTGAATATTGTTAAGGTCTCATCTCATCTCATTTTCGGAACCGCTTTATCCTCACTAGGGTCGCGGGGGGTGCTGGACCCCATCCTAGCTGACTTCGGGCCAGAGGTGGGGGACACCCTGAATTGGTAGCCAGCCAATCGCAGGGCATAAGGAGACAAACGGCCATATAGCAAAACATCCCTTTATTTCAACATTGATTAAAATATCCAACAACACACTCACATACAAAACCTCTGAACACAATTCAATATATTTCCTTAAGATATCTCAATGTTTTACATTTAGCCAATCTGATGTCAAATGTAAACAGTGTCTACCTAGAAATACACCAGCGCATCACTGATTAAACCTTCCATGACGTCAACCTTTCATGGCATTATACACCAGTGCCAAAAGTGGACTGAATGGCTCACTTTCAACAATAACAAAGAGCAAAAAGGCAACTATTAAAAACACCACAAACTGGATGTGAACAGGCATCATTTGATGGTCCATTTCTCTCCTCTCTATCGTGGCAGGGGGGACTCGAGGTTTTTGGGGGTTAAATTGTATGGGTCTCCCTGCTGCACCTTTGATAGGCCGTCGACATGTGACGCTATAACAAAAGAAACAAGTGTAAGGAAATAAAAAAAGAAGACTTTTTTGTTCTTACTTGATCGATGTGCGTGCAGGCTTTTTGTCAGGAACACGTTCATCTTCTTTGAGCTTCTGTGGAAGCAAGGAGACACAGAAACCTGTTTAAAGAATGCTCAAAAGCAGAGACACAAGATCAATAAGGTTGAATAAAAGAAGAAAAAAAAGGGCCAGGTGTGTGTTCTTTTTAGTTGAGGACGAAGTTACATCATATAGACGTTTGTAACCGTTTCCCGGTTCGGGAGTTAAGTATCAAGACCTTCTCTTAACCACCTCATGCATGGCAAACTAAAAGAATAAAAAATAAGATGGCATATTCCACTCCAAATGTTTTTTTTACTGACCTTATCAGATTGAGACCTATAATCCTGGACACCATTCTCATTTGACTCACTGTCTGGAAGTGGAGATATCCTCTTTTCCATCTGTTATTGGGACAATTTCTGAACCGCTTTATCCTCACTAGGGTCGCAGTGGGTGCTGGAGCCTATCCCAGCCGACTTTGGGCTAGAGGCGGGGGACACCCTGAATTGATGGCCAGCCAATTGCAGGCCACAAGCAGACAAACAACCATTCACGCTCACACTCCTGCATAGGGGCAATTTAAAGTGACCAATCAGCCTACCATGCATGTCTTTGGAATGTGGGAGGAAACCTGGGTTCCCAGAGAAAACCCACAAAGGCCCAGAGAAAACATGCAAAGTCCACCCAGGTGGACCGACCTGGATTTGAACCCAGGTCCCCCACTGTGAAGCCAACGCGCTAACCACTCAACCACCGGGCCACCCCAATAATAAGATTAATTGAGCAATTTTTAAACCATCGCCCCAAAAGGCAAACTTTGCTTTACCTTATCAACCATTTCAGTGATGCTGAAGTTCTCTAAAGCAGATTCTTGCACTGGTTTATTACAGACCTGCTGCATCCAAGGGTAATATTTTTTAATAACCCCATTAAAGCAAGGATGGACATAACCGTTGAGATGTATAATGAGATAATTTAAAAGTATACCTTTGATCTTACTTCGGAGTGTTTCCGTATTGTTGAGGGTGCAATTTTGTCATTAGGCACCTTGAAGACGCCTTCACATTTCCTTGACTTAGAAAGCTTATCCAAAGATGGATTGGCAGATTTTGTCATGCTTGTGTCAGAACGCTGCAAGACAGAGAAAAACAATACACACTAAGCAAAATAGTCGAGTTGAATTTGGCCCAGAAAATGTCACAAGTAGATTCACCATTCTGGATGAAGGTAAAACGCACTGCGGGTAACCACGTTCATTTTGAAAGACCTCCTCCTCCTGTGGAACAAGGTTCTTAGCTACAGAATGCAATCATGACAAGGGCTGAATGAAATAACATTTGAAAGATTTTTCAATTTTAAATAAAATTTGGCTTAAAAAAAATGCAAGACACTAGGATCTGCGCCAAAAACAAAATTGGTGTCAGACTTTTCCTCACCTCACTGCTTTCTTGCTCATCAAACTTTCCTTCTCCCCGTTTTGGGTCTTCAGAACATACAGAAGAACAGAAGGTTCTTTGAGCAATTTGTGACAGCAAAGAAAGGCATCGAGTACCTGCTTCATTATCATCTTCATCACTTAAATCACTGCAATCCTCAGAAGAAATCACAATTGTCCTCCCTTCTTTCAGAGTGCCACGTTTAGCTTGGACCTTTCTCAGCCGTTTCTCATACAAGGCTCTAGTGGAGTCTCAAAGTCACAGACATTATAACTGTAATTTATGTTACACGCAGAAAAATATTTAACACGAGAACTCAGATTTTAGGCCAAAGTCTCATTTTTTGGGTCATCAGAACATACAGAAGAACAGAGGGTTCTTTGAGCAATTTGTGACAGCAAAGAGAGTCATCCAGTACCTGCTTCATTATCATCTTCATCACTTGAATCACTTGAATCACTCCAATCCTCAGAAGAAATCACAATTGCTTCTTTCAGAGCGCCACGTTTAGCCTGGAGCTTTCTCAGCTTTTTCTCATACAAGGCTCTAGTGGAGTCTCACAGTCACAAACATTATAACTGTAATTTATGTTGCACGCAGAAAAATATTTAACAAATGAGAACTCAGATTTTAGGCCAAAGTCTCAGTTTTCCAACTATGAATAAGTATTATTCAATACAAGTTATGAAAGCCTCCCCCTTACCTACTATTGGCCCAGCTTGGACTCCATAATCAAGTAGGTTTTCCATAAGGTCCTCATCTGTCAACATACTGTAACAGGATTTGTCTCCATCTTCTGGCTTTTGTGCCTGCTAAACAGAGAGTGGAAGCTTTTAGTACTACTAATTTAAAATTCAATTTCAATGATCTCATCCCACTACCTTGACAAAGTAAACAGCACTTTGGAAAACATTCTAGGTCAACATTACACATTTGATAATTACAAATCACTGATCAAAAATGTGACGTCAACACCGAGTTTGGCCGTGGAGCCACACAAGAGAATCCAAATGACGTACTACTTTTTAGGAATTATCTGGAAGGCAGACTTTCATGAAAATATTAAAACACTCACCATGGTGGGTGCACCACCAAGATGGGAAGAACTTTAGACAGCATTAACTAAACTACGTAGTAGTAAGCGTTTCGCTCCATGATAATTTGGCAGGCCTGATTTGCATTGATTTGATGATGTCGCCTTGAAAGAGGTCAGCTGAAAGCTTTGTGACAGAGATGATGTAAAACTACGTGTAATTTATATCACCCCCAAATCCTGGTATTTTGGACAGCCCACATTGGATTTGATAAAAATAAGATGCCTAGATAATTAAAGCAATATTTGGTCTTGTCACATTAGAGTGCATATTAAAAGTAAGCCGTCAACCCACACCAGCTAAACGTAACCTGTGCTTTTGAATGAAGGTTAAAATGAGCAAGTTAAACAGTTTGACTCAAACTGTTTAGCTTGTCCTAAAAGTCTGGTGACATCACAAGAAATTATAAGAGGGAATATAAAAAAATACAAATATGGAAAAGAAACCCTCTAACTCAGGGGTGTCAGACTCGGGTTGGTTCGCGGGCCGTGTTAACGTCAACTCGATTTCATGTGGGCCGGACCATTTTAGATACAATATTTAGATTTTTTTTAATACATGGATTAAAAGAACTGGATTAAAAGCCCTGAATATTCAGTTTTTTTATAGATCTAAAACAATGTTTATTTTAGCTTTTTTTTAAATATATTTTTAGATTTTACAAAATGTTTTTTTTAACTAAAAAGACAAAAAAATGATTAAAAATTTACAATTATTGATTTAAAAAGGGGGAAAATCAGGAAATTTAATATACATCTATGCTCTTCATTTTAATTTGATCCTAAAACAGAAAGTCGGCACTCATGACTTACTTTCCCGGGCCACACAAAATGATGCGGCGGGCCAGATTTGGCCCCCGGGCCGCCACTTTGACACATGTGCTCTAACTGTTAGAGGGTTTCTTTTCCATATTTGTATTTTTTGATTTTCCCTTTTATAATTTCTTGTGAGGTCACCAGACTTCCAGGACATTTCTGGCAATGAAATGCTATGTAATTAGACTGCCAAGGTCTTGAGAATAATCACCCAAGATTTTGGAATGTGGAGCTTTATGAGTCATAGAAACAAGAGGAACAAATAGGGGAAATGTTTGCATTTAGCTATTATATTGTTAACAGTCCAATTTATAAATCTTACCTAACGGCTAAGGTTTTTAGTTCTCGTTTTTGTGTTCATAAAAAGACAATTCAATCCCTCTTTGTTAACTGTATGCACTTCCCTCAGGAAAAGCAAACCAGACCAACAATCAATGTTTAGCACCCACTTGAAAATGTTTGACATGTTCATTCAGCCATATACAGATTCCGACTAATAAACTGCTAACTTTGTTACACACTATGAGTCTATGCCACTATTCAACCCTGTCAATGAACAAAAACTGTTAAATACACATGGCAATGGAGACCTAAGGAAACACTCACAGGAACATGGCATTCATCCTCAACCTGCTCCCTGGATAAAGCAACCATACTGTAATGTGGTTCCACCTTGGTAGGCCAGGAATAGACAGCAGGATCCTTCCGTAACACGGGCATGTCAAACAATGAAGTCATCTAAAGGATACATGTTCAAATGTGAGTTCTCCTTGACATTCCTCATTCCACAACAGCTGGGCCTGATAAGGTGATTACAGCCGCCTTCAAATGCAGGCCATCGTTAACAAGCTCTCAAGTAGAAAGAGGTCAGCATGATGTTGAAAAACTATGGCTAAAATACCTCAAATGAAATATAAAAAGTGTACGTAGTCAAAGTGGATGGTCAGAAGTTTGTACTGCATGTTTTCTCCAGTTTCTCTCTTTATTGAAGACTTCAAGCTTTTCATAGGTGTTAAAGTGTTATTTCCTTGTTCGGCCAGATGTTTGGCATATTCCAAAAACGTGTAAATAGTCAGAGACTGTTTGGAAAGTGGCTGCCTGGTGGTTAACGAGTGGTTAACGCGTCAGTGTCACAGTTCTGAGATCGAGGGTTTGATCCCAGGTTTGGAGCTTCCTGTGTAAAGTTTGCATGTTCTTCCTGGCTTGTGTGGGTTTTCTCTGGGTTCTCCAGTTTCCTCCCACATCCCCAAAATATGCAAAGTAGGCTAGTTGAACACTCTAAATTGCCCCTAGGTATGAGAATGGTCGTCTGTTTTCTTTTGTCCTGTTATTTTCCTGGCCACCAATTCAGGGTGTCTCCTGCCTGCTTCCCGTATTTGGGTGGGATAGGCACCAGCAACCCCTGCCACCCCTGTGAGGATAAGCGGTATTGGTTAGGTCATAAAACTAGAAACTATCATTTTGACTCCAACACCGTTGCTGCCAGTGAGTAATATTTTGAAAGTGCATTTATTTTAGATTGCCTTTTTGGCACTAACCAATACAAACAATTACATCTACACAAAAATGTTGAAATACAATATTAATGACAATGCGAGAAAATGGCTACACTTGATTTAGGCTGCTGTCAGCACCGGGAAGCTTACTTCCTCTCCTCAGCTTTATGTGAGGTCATTTATGAACATATTTTGGCTGGCAACCATTTTAGGCTGCACGAGCTCCTAAAACATATCACTAGAGGGCAACAAAGTTATTTAAATAAAACGAAGAGCATTTAACATTTCATCTTGGCGTTCCTCTCAGAAGTTTATTAATAATCATATCCGACCCATATACAGTAATAAAGTCATTTTTATAAAGAAAAGCTCAACTTCTTCATTTCCTCCTCTGATTCTTTCGGCTACACATGAACACTTTTTTTCCTTTTAAATTAAAGTAGTGTTAAAAACTGGGGTGGCTCAATGGGTAACTGGTTAGCGCGTCGGCCTCATCGTTTTGGGGTCGAGAGTTCGATCCCAAGTAGGTCCTCCTTGTGTGGAGTTTGCGTGTACTCCCCGGGCTTGCGTGGGTTTTCTCCGGGTACTCTGGTTTCTTCCCACATCCCAAAACATGCATGGTATAAATGGATGGCTATTTTCTCAGTTTATAATTATTTCTTTTAGCCCCCAGTTTCTTAAGGCTTGTCTTCAAGTGTGTGTTCATAACCATAATATACAATTCTTTATTTGAATATGGACATTTTTGGCCTCGAGGCTCAAAGACCTCCCATGTGTCAAAGTGGCGGCCCGGGGGCCAAATCTGGCCCGCCGCATCATTTTGTGTGGCCCGGGAAAGTAAATCATGAGTGCCAACTTTCTGTTTTAGGATCAAATTAAAATGAAGAGTATAGATGTATATTAAATTTCCTGTTTTCCCCCCTTTTGAATCAATAATTGTAATTTTTTAATCAATTTCCGTTTTTAGTTCAAAAATTATTTTGTAAAATCTAGAAATATATAAAAAAGCTAAAATAAACATTGTTTTAGATCTATAAAAAAACTGAATATTCAAGGCTTTTAAACCAGTTCTTTTAATCCATTTATTAAAAAAAAAATCTAAATATTATATCTAAAATGGTCCGGCCCACATGAAATCGAGTTGACGTTAACGCGGCCCGCGAACCAACCCGAGTCTGACACCCCTGCTTTAGAGTCATGCATAAAAAAAGAAACAAAGCTTGAACTGTCACTGTTGTGGGTGTGTGGAAGCAACTGACTAAACTAATGTTGAATGCTGCCAGGCCTTCAAGCTACGATGTTCAAACTAAAAGGTGAAATGTCACAAGTATTAGACAAAACACGGCTACTTCTCAGGACTGTTCCAGGCAGGTGGTGTGGGTTAAAGTTCATCAACAACAAGATATAAAAACATTACCTGTGAAGAAAGTTGGCACATCGAGTCAACTGGTGTCTTCGGTTTGTGGTATCGACATACGATATTTCGAGGTTACCAGCTGTGCACAATAAAATACTGCAGTTCACACTGCATACTGACTAGTTTCATTCACATTAAGTTATTTTCCCCTCCTGTAATGTACCTAAAAAATAGTTTGGGCCATGTATGCTCATTATTATGCACAGAAATGGGTTACTAAGAACAGAATTCAACTTTATACGCTGACTTGCTGTAAAACCGAGCCAAAGACAGATTTAAATGTGCAAATTTAAGCGTTTTCTTTTCAAAATCAAGTAAAGTATACAAGAGAATGCACCATCTTACTTGCCATGAATTTTGTACATGCCGAAGGGAAAATATGTTGCACCCATGTAAATAATTGACAATCTATTCACTTTTCTTTACTGCAACTGGCTGTTAGGTTTACATTTTGATCTAAAATGATGACTTGAACTAGATAAAACGTAACGACAAGTCGACACTAAGAAACCAGGATAAATATTGAACCTCTTTGTGCAACACATCACATATGCGCTACAGACATCCTGTTGGCTCATCAATATTTTGGTCATGCAGCAAACTTTCTGGGGATTATTATGCTTAATTGCTGTTACGTGAGAATTTGAAGAGTTCAGGGGGCAAAATGCAAATGTATGCCTTGTTTGGTTTGGCAAGCTATTTGTATTTATTGTATGCAGCGTGAAGATTTGTGGCTGGATGCTTTGAGAGGGTTCACCAAATTTGTATGTTTGGGTGCACTTTAAGATAAGAGAAATTGCACTAAACTCCATGAAAGATGTTTTTCTGCTTCCCACTGTGTGGGTCAGAAGAAGTGCTGCCAATAAAATGATTTGATTCACATCACTAACAATGCACTTTGTACACAAAAGTAATTGATTTTGTCTTATAATAATAATAAAAAATGAAAAACTGCAGATTAAAAAGATAAGAAAGAATAACTTGGGTTAACATCCATCCAACCAGCCATCCACCCCCTCTATTTATGGCATGAAAAGCTATATCAAAATACAATGATACAAATGAAAATATTATGATGACTAATAGAACAACAAAAAGAGAGACACTCACTATATGAAGAGAAAATGATGTTAAAGATAAATGTATATCATCTCGATTTACAATCATTTTAGAAGTTATCAGTAATACTGTGACTTCTGTCTAATTAAGTCAATGATGAAATATCTCATCTCATTTTCTGAACCGCTTTATCCTCATTAGGGTTGCGGGGGGTGCTGGAGCAAATTGCAGCTGTCTCCGGGCCAAAGGCGAGGGACACCCTGAATCGGTGGCCAGCCGACAATAATGAAATATGCAGTTATTTTTAATAGATTCAGGGAAATAACCCGTATTTCAGAAGTGAAAAATTAAGAAAAAAAAACACTGCACCACATGCACAATAGCACAATGGTCTGTTTACTAGTACATTTGTGGCACACCTTGCCCCGACATACAAACACATTTGGCATAGTGCAGGCATACACTCATGCAAAAACCCATCCATCATTTTGACACATACACACACACACACACACACACACACACACACACACACACACACACACACACACACACACACACACACACACACACACACACACACACACACACACACACACACCCACCCACACACACACACACACACACACACACACACACCCACACACACACCTCCGCACACACACTGACAGCAAGAATGTTCCCCCTACTTAGACCGCCTTTTTACAAGAGTATAATGGATGAGTCCATTAGCAGCAAAGTAGTTGGTTTGGCTATTTTTCACACCCTCGCTTGTTCCAAAAACGGAACCGTGCTGTCCCAATAAAACCTTTCAACAATATCATCACTTCAATTGATGGACAACATTGGAGCGTGTCCAAACACATAACTGGAGTTAAACACAATTTCCAACTCCCATAATTTCTTGCATATCGATCAATAGGTTAATCAATTCATTGCCTCATTTTTTTTTTAACTAAAATAATTCTTGATATTATTCTACTAACACCTTTTTTTCTGAAATCTAGATGTAGAAATTCTGGTAACAGTGATTTTATCTTGACTGATGTAAACAACTTATTTTAGTGAAAATGCAAATGACTTCCATTCCAAGTGATTGCAATCTACAATATGCTTCAAATTTTGAAGTTCAGCATTTGACTACTGATTCCTCCAATTCTGGTGCGTTTATTTCTTTGGAGTTTTCCAACATTTTTTCCTGTCATCACCAGTAAATCACTCCAAATTGCATACCTGTCAACCTCTGCCGATAACTGCCCTTATAAATGAATATGATTCCCCTTACGAACCCCAAAAAAACCTTACAAACACCGTACGACTCGTACGGTGTTTGTAAGGTTTTTTTGGGGTTCGTAAGGGGAATCATAATCATTTATAAGGGCAGTTATCGGCAGAGGTTGACAGGTATGAATTTGTCTTTATTATGAATCATCTTTTTTTACACATTATAAACTGGACGACATTGGGTAGTTATAATTGAAAACTGTAAACACACATCAACACAAAAACAATTAATATATACTTCAGGAAGTGATAAGTGATTAGACTGTAGGGGCTGCTATTTGTAACATAAACGCTAACCAGTCTTGACATGTGGCTTTTGTTAGAGAGTCTGACTCTCACATATCTGTGGAATAACATTTGGCGAGACAAATGAAGCTAGGTATGCTAATGCAGAACAAGTGAAGTGGATGAGTGCTATGATTGCCATTCAAGAAGTACGTGTACTGGAGTTGGCGTAGGATGCGGCTGACAAAAAAAAGCAGAGTAGCACCATCCTTGAGTACAAAACTATTACAGAACACTGTATCCAATCAACGCAAACTATTACGTTATTCACTCAGTCAGCACATACCTGCAAAGAATGCGGAAAGAGAGGAAATTACATTTGAACTGTGAGTCTTGCTAATATTTTCTTGTTTGAATGTTAAGTGTTGGTGAAGAGTGGCTGACAGAAAAAAAAGGTGAGGCGTTAAAAGACTTAACAGTGAGTGGGAGGTTAGAAAGGATGGATGGGTAACGTGAGGCAGACGCAGAAAACTGTACGGATGTGACCTCTCAAAGGGAGGACTAAACTTGGTTTCTCCCCGGTAGAGGTCAAAGGTCCGACTCTGGCCTTGAGGGAAATGGTTGTGCATCATCATGGCAACCTGCAACTAAGTCAGGGAACTCCCATACATTCTCATAAGAGTCTTTGTTCACACAAGTGTGTGTCCAGTTAAATGAGAGTATAAAACCTTTCAGTTCAAAGGTTACATTCTTTCACTGGAAAAGTTGGGGACAATAAAATGACTTTTTTCTAAGCTTGAGAAGGTTGGATTCGTTGTCCTTTTTTCCCTGCAAATACTTGATATTAATTGTATGGAAAATTTGGTTTGAGTGTCTCGCCACAACTCAGATCAACTTGACTTTGAGACCCCGATCTAAACAAAACAAGGAAGAATACTCATGCAATGATGTAAGAATAGGGTGCATTTATTTTTTTGCATTGATTATGTATGTTGTGTAAGCAGGTCACTGCTGTTTGTTCTGTAAGAGCATTTGACAAAATAGCATCCGTTTATCTACATCTCACTTGATTTTCCCCTTGACCACACCATTGTTTTGGGTAAGAAAGTATCAGGAGCAGCCCTGCTGTTATTCCCACTCTCATTTTATCCCTCCTGCCCTGCCGTTGTGTTCGCGCAGCTGTGCATGATTCATAATTACTTCCTGATTTGTGTATTTAAACACCACTGAGTTTGGTATTCATTGTCGGATCGTCTGCGAAAGTCCCTGCGTAAATTCCTGCGTAGATTCCATTGCCATGCAGCCATGCTACCTTTCTCCTCGATGTAGTTTTCGTTTCACAAGTCCTTGTTGTTTTGTAAGGACCCTTCTAAGTTATTAAAGTTGTTGTTATGAGCACAAATTGCCTCGTCCCCACCTGCTTCCCCGCGACTGGGTCCTAATCCCCCCTACCTCGCCAAAGACGTCTCACGTGGACGTAACAGAAAGTGTAAGAAAGTTCATAAAGTTCATAAAACTGTTCATGCCCTTTCTTTAATGACAAGAAACCAGTGTTTGTCATTAAAATAGTGACAAAAACAAACATTCATGAAGGTGTGTGCCACCAATTCATTGCTTAAAATAACCAAATGAACTGCTTCTGAGACTTTGTTGCACATTCTCGAAATGTTTTCACTGCAATTAAATGCATTTGCATAACCGAATGAGAAGCGTGCATCTTTTGGCTATCAAAGACTTTCTTTCTACGAGAATTTAGATCAGGTCTCACAGACGGCCGCTTGAGAATAGGCCAATGTTTTGTTCTTTGGCATTCTTGAGTGCGTTAACTGTGTCTTTTGGATCATTATCCTGTTGGAGGACCCATGACCTGCATCTGAGAGTAAGATCCCCAATGGTGCTCCCATATTCTCCATCAGCCTGCTTCTATTATCTGGAGTGAGCCGATACAAGTGCATGTCTGTGAAGTGGAGTGGAATTTCATCTTGGTGCCACTGAAGGTAGAACTCTTCCCTACTGCAGCTTTCCTCTTCTGGCATGATTCAAAACATGCATATCTGTGGAATGTTCAGTCCTTGTGAAGTTCTTTGTTACTGAATATTTATATCTTCTCCATCGGGCAACTACACACTGACATGCGCGCAAAGATACACCCTTCGGCTTTGTAGTGGATAATGGCAGTCCTATCATGATGATGGCTGCCAGACTCAGGCTCATCTTTCAGTGCAGGACTTGGTTTTGGGGAGTTCTAAAGACTTATTTGTTGGCATCAAGGGGTGAAAAACGAGATGAATGACGTGAGATAAAGGCTGAATGGACAAAAGACAGGCAAGCCATATTTTCAAGGCATTAAAAAATGGAATAGCCACTTCCAAAAATGGTTAGAAATCCAGGTTTGACTTTATTTTATACCATACCATCATAAACACTGATATAATTTTCTCATAGGCTGTAACGTTAAAAAAACTATGCTTGTCTGTCCAAAGAATGTTGTGACCGAGGTACGCTTTTTTTTCTTAGGTTCAAAAACTAGTAAATCAATGTTATTTCCCTAAAATTTCTTGTTTCTGTAATCCTAGATTACCTTCCCTCACCTCCTTCATCGCAGATCATCTTGTTCTGCTGATAGATCTAGATTGAAGAGTGAAAACATGACGGAAACGGTTCCGCTTGAAGGCCCATCTCTCCCTATTTAATCCTTGCTCATTCGTCATTCTTAATCCGTTAAATCCTTCGCTCACCTTTGTGTCAAGGTATACGATGTAAATTGTCAAAATGCACAAGATTTCACAACGATTTGTGAGCTTTGACTTCCTGATCATCTTAGCGCTGTCAACGACTTGTCTGTGAAGTTGTCCAGTTCGCTACTTCCGTGAGTGGGAGATTTTTAGTCCTCCATGCCCCTTGAATTCTTAAAGAAAGTTAAGTGTATTGATGCTGACAGAGCTTTGGGTTACTAATAGGGCGAAAATACAGAAGATTAGCACACAATTCTCATAATTACTCTGTCATAGGCACCACTGACAAAACTTATTAGACACAGCTACGTATCAATCAGGCGGAAATACTTCCAAGACTGCCAGAGCAATTTTTCGAAGACCCTTTTCTGTAAGCAAAGCAGACTAATCTACACTCTATCTGACAAGTCACATTTATCAAAATTATGTACATGAAGAACCTTAATGTGTGGATATGTTGAGGACTATTTTCCTGAAACACACAAATGCAAATATGCTTACAATTAAACTCTCTTACAAATGTATCCAGGTAGGAAATAATTCATGTTCCTTCATCACCCAAGCTATTGATGTGACCCACGGCTAAACCTATTTGTGGTATTGTAACCACGTGCATATGGTCAGAATTATTTTTGGCCAACCGTTGCAAAAACTGTGTGCAATCGAACCTTGCTAAAAGGAGTTGTAGCCTTGATGTGAAACACCATGACTTCAACTGGCAGGAGCAGAGAGAGAAATGCTCCTTTTTTTAATGTTTGAAAAATTTGATCTGTATTGTTCCAGACCGCAGACCAGTAAATGGAGACAGTTTCAAGCAATGGTCAGAAACCAGCAACAGCAGGGGCGCCAGATTTTGACATGGCTGAAATAAACTTGGATTTTAGTGCCAGCCCAGAGTCTCATTTTGGCAGTTTTACTGATTTTTATCTTGGGAATGCGGCCTTGCCCATCTGCATATCCTCCAAAATTCCTCAATCATTCAACAGAGATATTTCAACTACATCGGAACAGTGACTGTGTAATGTGATTATGGAGCGCTTAAGAACATCTTTGCTTTTAGGTCTGATATATCGGTTTAGGGCGGCCCAGTGGCGCGAGTGGTTAGCGCGTCGGCCTCACAGCTCTGGGGTCCTGGGTTCAAATCCAGGTCATATCCATCTGTGTGGAGTTTGCATGTTCTCCCCGGGCCTACGTGGGTTTCCTCCGGGTACTCCGGTTTCCTCCCACATTCCAAAAAACATACATGGTAGGATGATTGGTCACTCTAAATTGCCCATAGGCATGAGTGTGAGCGTGAATGGTTGTTTGTCTCCTTGTGGCCTGCGATTGGCTGGCCACCAATTCAGGGTGTCCCCCTCCTCTGGCCCGGAGTCAGCTGGGCTAGGCTCCATCACCCCCCGTGACCCTAATGAGGATAAAGGGGTTCCAAAAATGAGATGAGAGAGAAATCGGTGTAATTACAGGAAAGTCGCTTCCTACCTAGGTAAATTGTTCAGACAAAGATGAACTATTTCCATCTATCTTGAGTTTTGAACAATTCCGAATCAATTCCTACAATTGCAAGTCTGTTTTCATTTGTGTCTGTCATCGTTTGTGCATATGGCTTGTTACCTTTGTTAAAATTTATGTGCCGACTCTTAGTAAAAACCTAAGATCACGTTACTGTCTGATTACAGTATTGCATTTCTACCCAATGATTTTTTTGTTTTCCGATCTGAACAAATGAAGAACAAAAACAAAAAAGAATTCTCTACTGTCTGTAATGCCCTGAAGTTAAAGTTGTAAAAAAGAAACCCATTAGGGAGTTTGCATTAAGAGTGTAATGTGGTTCCAGTGGGCTTCATGCCTCATAAAAGACAATAAGACAGTGGGCAGGTGCTGACCATGTGTATTTCATGGTAGCTTGTGAAGACGCCGCTCACACTGAATGGACACTCACCCATGCATGCGTTTCTCGATGACACATTGCACAAGTTCAATGGTGGTTATGTGCGTCTTTTATTTGGTGTGATTGTGAGAAAATATATGTGGCAAAGAGAGATTGAAGAGGTTTGAAATTCCTGCATTCCTACGGGGATTCTTTTTGGTTATTTACCTTTCATGTGCTATGCTTTTATTTGAACCTCCAACATGCAAACACCCTCCCACATGGACACACTCTGTTGTTGGAAACAGTCGTGTGACATGATTGGGCACAGGTGATACTAAAACATGTCAGACAGAATAGAGTGAGCTACAAGATAAGTGCCATAGAAAATAAACAGAAGTGTTTTAATACAAATTACGCACTCTGATTTCGAGTCAAAAATGGTGCATGTGAGGGAATCCAGTACAACCCCAGAACAAAAATGGGGTTACACTTATATTTCATAGAAACAGAACTCTAGTCGGAAAACCTAAATGAATCTACAACGGCCATAATGTTATAGCGATGGAATCAACATAAGTACAAAACAATGCACGCATACACAAACAAACAAACACTAAAACATTCTACATTAACATGAATGTAATTTTTAATAATACTTTTTAGATGCTTTGTTGTCATTATACACAGCTGCGTATAACAAAATTGGTGGTGCGACTCCACAAAGTACGTCTTTCCCAATAAAAACATAAATAAGTAATTTAATTGTTCTAAGGTTGAGGGTTCAATCCCTGTTGAGTTTTCTCCACCTACTCTGGTTTGATCCCACACCCTAAAAATATGAATATTAGCCCAATCAAAATGAAGTATGAGTGTTTGCGTGCATGCTTGTTAGTCTCCTTGTTCCCAGCGATTGGCTGACAACCAATTCAGGGCTGGCATAGGCTCCAGCACCCTTGTGAGGTTAAGCACCTTGAATGAATGAATACTTTTAGACATAAATCCGGCATTTCAAGAAGAAACACCATTCCACCAAGTGCTGGATGTCTTCCATTGTTGTTTATTTTCTTTCAAATGTCATACCTGTCAACCTCTGCCGATAACTGCCCTTATAAATGATTATGATTCCCCTTACAAACCCCCCAAAAACCTTACAAACACCGTACGACTCGTACGGTGTTTGTAAGGGTTTTTTGGGGTTTGTAAGGGGAATCATAATCATTTATAAGGGCAGTTATCGGCAGAGGTTGACAGGTATGAAATGTGGCAAATCTCTTCTGATTGCATTGGCACATTCCACAGTGTTGACACACCATAATGTCACGCTATAAGTGAAGCCAATCCAGTTCCTGCCAAATAACTCTTTTGAGTGGGAATTGCAACGTAAGGAAAACTGTCCACACACCATTTGTAAAAGCACAATTTTGAAGAGGTCTTGATTTATTTCATCTCCCTCTGTGCTCTCTGTGTGTCTCTGTCAGAATGTAATGTAATGTAAACTGTTCAAATGACACACATGATTTGATTCCCTTTGTGCTGGGGCCAATTTTCTTTTGACCAAAAAGGAAGTCTTGTATTTGGGGGGAGATAAAAAGGTGAGTGAATGCAGCTGTAGCAGCCAACACACAACCAGTACACAAATTCTGAGACCATCAAAATTGCATATAAGATTTGGCAATTCAGCTTTTAACTCCTTGGCTGTTGTTGATGGCGATAGATGAATTTGGAGAGAGTTGCGTTGGTTGATCATTGTGAATGATCACTGCCAGCCCTCCCAATTCAAATGGCTTGGATTTCGCAGTCAGTGGCAGAAAATAAGTTAAGATGCTTTGTATTTTGGATGTTGAAATACTAGATATATCCAGAAGCATTGCAGTCAAAATGGGAATTAAAAATTACTCTTTATATTTTGTTTCCCTCCCCCCTAAATCCCTAAACTATCATACTTTAGTAATTAATAAAACTGTAGTCCAATAAAGCACTTCTTTCCAAATGTCTCACTTGACTAATTAATTATTGTTTCTACTGAAAAAAGTATGTGACCAGTGTTTTAAAATTGTTTCAATCTTTAGGTTGTAAAACTATCCAATTCACATCTTATTAAATACTTCTAGTGAAAGGCACATTTGTGAACCCTGCTCCCCCCAAATAATTGCATGTGCAGCCTTTCATGTGTTCGCATGTATGTGTGTGAGCCCCGTAATGAATTACACCAGTGAAGGATAGACGTGAATGAAAGATGGGGCAAGAGAGGGAGCAAAGGAAACTGCGAGAGCCCACCGCTGAATGGAAACATTCGGGACAATGAAACCGCTAACACTGAGGGCCTCTTCCCTTTTTGTAACTCCCAAAGTAATTCTTGAACAAATCATGGAGGAAGCTGGAAAAACTCCCATGATTAAAGATTTAGTACTGGGGTCCACATAAGAGGTCTCCAGCCAACAAAAAACCTGTTTGATGCTTTCAGCTCATTGGGGTCCCTACTTTATTCTATGCACGCATTAATCAGCTGCTGCTAATTGACAACACATTCCAAGCACCTCATGCTTGGTTGTTTAGATTTGGAAAAAAAATCAACTGTGATAAAGTAACTCCAGGGAATAAATACGGTTAGCTATTGTCAATCACCAGCTATGGTGGAATAATTGGATTGGATTGGATTGGATAACTTTATTCATCCCGTATTCGGGAAATTTCATCGTGACATTAGCAAGAAAAGGCATAGTTATAAGTTAGACAGTACAGTCGCAAAGGCTGCAGAAGAACAAAGCAAAAGCAAAAAGTACAAAGCAAATCAAAGTAAATGGAAACTGGAAAATGGAAACAAAAACTGGAACCACACACAGGAACTCTTCCACAAGATGGGGAACTTCTGCAGACTGTGACCGAGGTAGAGAATATGCAGAGTCGCTCTTCCCAGCTTATCCGCACAGTTCCTCAGTAGTCTGGAGCTGAAGACAACAGTAGCAGAGTAGGGCACCTCAACTCTGTTGCTGGTAAGCGCCGACAGCTCTTCCATCTTATCCCATGATGGAATGGTTGGCCAGAAGCGTTGCCTCTTCTCCCGGCACTTTTGTCCAGCTCCGAATCTCCGGCGGCACCAAGGTGTTGCTCCGTCCGTTGCGTATTGTAACAGCTAGTCCCATGTGTGTGACAGCGTAGGCATGGCTGAATGGTTCCAAAAAAGAAGTAGCCGAAAGAAGCCAGGCTAACAGAACAAGGAAAGTTGTAAAAACAAAGTAAAAAGTAGAAAGTACAAAGTAAAGTAAAAAGGAATGTATTAAGAAATATTAAAATGTAATTAAAAAAAGATAGAAGGGCTGTAAAACAAGAAAAACATAAGAGTGGACAGAGCTATTGCCACTGGCTTCCGCGTGACGGCGCCATCTTGGAAAAAAAAATGCCTTATCAGGTCGGTGCGCCTTTTGTATGCAATAAAAACAAAATTCTGTAGATGTCGCTGTATGACGCTGACAGCTTGACACTGTGGGTACATTGCTTGCTGACGTGCTATATTTAGATAGTGAAAAGGCGGAAGTGACGCATATCATGCTCAAAGTATGACAGCATACACAATTTGAAATGATCAAAAAACTTAAAAGTTGAGAGGTATGTAGTAGTTTGACCTAAATCACAGGACTCACTTCAATACATATAGTTGAATGCTATTATGATTTGACTGCACCACATAATTTGATAACGGAATAATGCTGGTTGTTTTTTTTTCTTTTAAAAAGGCGCCACAATTTGGCAGTCATAAGTGCGGCGTGTGGTCCTTGTGATCAGATCTCAGTGGGTCTTAAGTGTGTTAACACCTGTAAGATCCAATAATAACTTGGTGTAAACAGGTTAAAATGTTGAAATGAAAAACAGCAGTATGTTGAAGTGTTTTCCAAATGATGTCAATGATCTTTAACCCAAAGGTGTCGTGAAAATACTGCTTGCACATTGTCCTCGTGCGTCTCGGATTACTTCAATGTTTTGCCTTGGTTAAGCCACTTTGGCAGTTGTGGCTGATTTACACTGTCAGATACTACACAGTTCACCAACACGCTCTATAGAGAACTAAACATAACTCATGTCACTTATATTTTCACCCTGACATAGTGTGGTCGACGGAACAAAGGGCTTTCAGCCCCTTTGGTTTAAGTCATGCCTTACCTCAACCATACAGCTTGGAAAGACATAGTTAGTTATACACCTGATCACAGTCTGAAACAAATGTTAAATGTGATTACATTCCATCCTCTATCTAGCCAGTCATTTTAACTCAAGGAATATTCACCCTTTGGGCTAATGTGAATACAAACCAGGGAACTCTAGTGACGAGTCTGAGACCTTGTCAGAAAGGTGGTCTCTGTTTGCTTCCAAGCAAATCGGCGTGTTGATAGTGAGCACGCAATGGTTTCCCCAGACATAGGTATTATGGGAAATGTTGTTTGAGTGGCATCTGAGTCTGGGTTTAGCATTACCTTGGGTAACATGAGTCAAGATTCAACGTGGACCAATGACACTTGATATTTCGGCAGAAGTCCATATGAAAACTGATGGAAAATACACATAAAAATCAGATGCATTTAAGATGTTCAGCACTAGGATGAAGGAGAAACATTTATGTGCAGCAGACTGGAGTGCCATGATTTTTGTATCTCAGTATTTCACCGTATTACCTTGCCCAGATTGACGCTCTTTGTGGGCAAAGGGTGGACTATATATACACCCTTGACTGTGTGCTATGAAAATGGTTCTGAACATTTCTGCTGAGTTCCAGATTTGGGTTTTGAATGTACACTAAATAGCGGTGTTGCCAACATGAAAGCCTAGCTTTCGATTAGTTATAAACAAGCTAATGAAAAGGGGAGAGAAAATCTGTCACAACTACTGAATATGCATTGGGTATGCTTATTCTATCACTAAGAAAGTGGCGGAAAAGAAAGAAGTAATGTGACTCAAAAAGCCAAACCAAAAAACCCACCAGCCAACCAAGAAAGAAACATTGTGTAAAAAATATTTTAAAAACTACTTTCAGTGACCGTAGCTAAAAATCTCAATTGGAGAAGTGAAAATACAATGTTACAACAAAATTGTATTCTTCTTCAAGAAGAAAAGCTTATTTTGGACAGCAGAATTTGCAAATCATTCACAAGCTAGAAGAAAGGGAGGGTCTAGGTTGGAATTTCCGGTAAACTTCAGAGACAAGCTCGGCAAAATTGGAGATAGCTTTATGGACTTAAGAGACAATGATGAACTTGATGACTACTAGAAAGGCTAAAATCTTTAGGGGAAAAAAACTGTTCCCAACATACTTGCTCATCAGCAATATTGAGTTGAAAGAATGTCTTGGCTTGGCTTCTTCTGGGATGGGCTCATAAATTCTCTCTGATAAAATACATGATGGCAGCTCTGCAATGAATCCAGAAGTTGACATAAACATTCTGTTTGCCATTGTAAACAAAACACAACTAGATTTATAGGGGAATCCTTTATCATGTCGCATGAAAACGCCCATGTGAATTCAATCTACGTGAAACAAATCAAATCTTAATGTGTGTGTACAGGGAAATAATATAATTTTCAGCACTGAAAACACAAGCCTACAGGTATGCTATTTGTGTGCGTCTTTCTGCTGTCCACCCATTCCTTGCTTTCTCCCGTCCATTCCGAGTCTAAATAACCAATATCCAATCGCACATTCCTCCACCTTCCTAGGGAACCCAGAGGGTGAATAACTGCAAATTGTTGCCATAGTAGGAGTGGGCCGGGTTGAGGGTCACCCCAACCCCCACCCTCTTTTTCACCGTAGTTATTTGATAGGATAAGACAAAGCAGCTAAATTTCTCCTCCAAAAATATTTTCCCTGACTTTATATTCTCATACCTGTCAACTTATACGTTTTGCCCGTATTTCATACGTTTTTTGATCATTTCAAATTGTGGACGTAACAACTTTTGTACGGCATATTTTTAAGTACTTTTTGTGTAAAACCAAGCTCGTCATACCCATTTCGGCTCTAATCCGGATCATCTCGGTCATTGGTAGCAGACGAAAACGTCATAATCGACTGCTAATATTGTCATGCTTTAAGCATGATATGCGCATTGCCCATTCACAAGCCCACCTTTTTAGTATATAAATATAGCGTGCCAGCAAGCAATGTACCCAGACAGTCAAGCTGTCAGCGTCATTCAGTGACATCTGCAGAATCTTGAATTTAGTGCGTACTAATTGGGCACCCCGTCGACTTTGGTGAAAATTTTATAATTCTATGTGCGCCCTATGTGAGTAAATATTTGCCGCGTTGCATTTGTACATTTACTTTTGATTGCTTAATAAGGGGAATTGCAATCATTAATAAGGAGAGCAAATAGCCGAGGTTGACAGGTATGTATTCTACTCTTTTGCACCGAATTCAGGCAATGCAGGCGTACTGTAGTTGACATCTGGTTCCTCAACATACCTCACTATGATTGATTTTTCATCTGGAGCAGATGTACGTGTGTAGCACGAACACACTGTATTGGTCTTGAAGGAAACATCCAAATTTTGCGATGCGTACACCACAAAGAGAGCATGCTGTTTGGGGCTGGTGTTGTTCATTCACTCTCACAAACTGTCACACTGCTAGTTTACGACCGTGACTTTATCTCACAGCGAACATGTGTTTCTGTACAGCACTCCCCCTTGCCACGTCATGCGCGCACCATGAACATGCAACTGTGACATTTTATTTATGGCCCAGCATTGACACGGTCTGTCTCCGTTTATATGCACACACAATTACAAAAATACGCACACACACTTGCTGAAGGACAAAGTGCAGATCATCGCGACCGGTCACGGAGTTGGGGGATGTATATTAGGATTCTTGTCAGTAATAATATACACATAAATCCACGCAGACAGATGTGTGGACCTAATATTGAATGCATGGAAAGGGTCAAACATTGATGTATTTCATTATGCATCAAACTTATATTTTTCACTAACTCTATAGCCACTTTTATCATGCACTTAAAGCAAAGGTAGTTAAAAAAGATGTATCAACAAACTAAACATTACAGATAAAACATTTTAAAGGATTTTCTTTTCTTTTCACACAATTATAAAAAAAATATTATGGGTAAATTGTCAATATATAATTTTCTCCAACTCAATCATTCATTCTTTTCCAGTTCCAGTTTTTGTCCAACTTTACAACATCTTTTTGAGTCTGTATCCGTTTTAGCTACCGCAACCAAGATGGCGCCATTCAAATGGCAGCCGGTGGCGGTAGCTCCGTCCACTCTTGCTCGTTTTGTGTTTTTGCTGCTTTTCTGTCCTAATGATTTGATTGGTGATTCTTAATGATCCCATTTATTTTGATTTGCCTTGTACTTTGTGCTTTTACTTTGTTGTTCTGTCTAATCACCCTCTGCTACTGTCACAATGAAATTTCCCGAATACGGGATGAATAAAGTTATCCAATCCAATCCAATCCAATCCATTTTATACCCACCTTTAAATTACTAACTTTGGCTTGATCGCTGTGTGCCTACATCCTCCCTTTTTAATTTTAATTAAAAAAATGTGCTGATATAAAAGTTGAAATTAGCCATTTTTAATTTTTAATTAGCCAAACGAGAGCTTGGGGCTAAAAATAAACTCAAATTCAAACAAACTTGTTCGGGGTCTTGCATCTAAGATAAAGAAGAAAAAGGACAGATTTTTAAAAGTAACTCCAACGTTGAACTGGCCATGTGTCGTTCATTAATTTCTCGTTCTGCTAATTTTATTTACATATTCTCCGCTACTCTGCTTTAAAAGCAGGCGTCTCTCTTTTTTTTGTATAAATGTCGAGTTCATTGTGAATGAAGGCCTTCCAGCACTCCCCTTAATTTGATTAGGGACTGTTTGTGTTTTCCTTTGAAGGGATCACCGCAAAGTGCTGGCTGGATCAAATGCATTAAAGAGATAAGCGCTGATGCAAGCTTTTCCATTTACTTTCATCAGCTCAACTGCTTGCAGACTTTAGTACTATTTTTCATTTGGAGTGATGGCTAAGTAGATGAATTTAGATAGAGAATAAAGTCTCGAGTTGACTTTACAGCTTCTTTTAACACATTGACGGTTTCATTCAGTTATTCCTTAGTTCAATTATACAGTGGTTAATGGATTCCACCATTCTCTTTAAGCAGGCTAACTCTTCAAAATGTAGATGTGCTGTCACCAAGTTGAACTGTAGTTGACATCCCCCATGGGAACATGCAATACCACTTTATTTACAGAAACTCACTGTGACTTCACTCAGTTGCAGAGTTGTATACATCATTTTACTGTCGAGCGCTGACTGCACAATTTATGCCCACCATCACTGAACCGCACTTTTTTGTCATAACACTTCACCAGCCGTTCTACACACACGAGCAAACGCACACACTCAGGGTTGGTGTTGATTACGTCTGAGCAGCGAACTCAGTGAGGGTCGCTCGCAGCCTGCAGGTAAAGTCAGAGGAGTAATTGGTTCCATATTATGCGTATGTGTGCGCCAGCTTCTAAAACAAACCTGGTTATCCGTGAACCAACATTTGTTGAAGACAGTAATAATTAATGTTATAAAAATGCAACGGTATGTAGTATCTGTTGGTCAATTGGTTAGTTGGGCAGGCTACATTGTACCTAACGTGTTAGGATAGCCACACAGTGAAAGATCATGTGATCAAACAAAATCTCCTTCAACTGTACGTTAACTTTATAAAACGCTCCACATGTTGAGCCTCACTGGAGCGTGATTCTAGATTCCAGCAGTATCACTTAGAGACTCATATTTGACCCGACCCTGACTTGAAACTGACCCCCCATGTCTTCTGTTAAGCTGTAACCTTCAGGCCTGTGGACATGCACGTGTCAAAACAACATTTATCACCTCTGAGATACCCTTCAGCAAACATCATTTTTTCTTTCTACCAACGAATACCCCCCAAAAAGAGACCCTGAATTAGGGAACAGGTGAGTATGAGATAATTTAGTTTTTTGCTTTGCTTCTCAGTTCCATTACAGTAAATTACAATGTGAATTTATGCAGCACATTTGTAAAAAAAAAATCTAAATTAGACTTGACTTGGGCTTAATCCCCAGGTAGCAAATGTTCATGTGTCCAAACATGACTTTTCTGCCTTTTTGTGGTCATAAATCAGCATGGGTGATCTTTGATTAGCTATGCAGGTGTAAAATCACACTAAACCTTTTAAGAAAGCCTTACGAAATCTTCCCCAAGGATGGTCCGACACGCCATGGGAAGCATAATTTTGTTTCTGAGGCTGTGATTAATGTTGAAAATGTTCAGCGAGCATATTAGCACAGTGCAACGATAGCTGGTGCAGATGGTTTGCTTGTATAGCTTGAGTGCACAGTACAGTCAAGGCTTTCAATTTGAATGAATTGGACGTCCATCGTAGTCAATGGCAGCAATATTTCAAAAAAATAGTCTTTCATTGCCGGTGGTATAGCCTCTATTATCTTTAGTTGAACATATTTAGACTGAGCCAATGAATTGTGTTGGCAAGATAAGGATGTTTGTAAAATGAGCAGGCCTGGAGAAATGTTATTTTTCTTTGAATAATCAGATGGATTGCTGCAGATAGTGTTTTGTAAAAGAGCTATTTATCTTTGTACCACTCCTCTTGAATACCACAGCACAGGAACAATTCTGGCTTCAGCATTTTTCATTTCTTTCACAACCGAGTGCCCGCTTTGAAATGTCTTACTAACCAGCAAATAGAAAATATCTCTCATTTTATTCTACTAATTTTGATTTTGAAGACTATTTGTCTCTTTTAGCTGGCATTGTCAGGGTTTGTGTTGGGTTGGGTCACATTTGTGGCTTAGTGTGTCTTTTTTCTTTTTCATTCATTTTCTGCACCGCTAAATCCTCACAAGGGTGGCAGGGGTGCTGGAACCTATCCCAGTTAACTATGGGCACCAGTCGGGGGCACCCTGAATCGGCAGCCAACCAATTTCAGAGCACAAGGACACGGGACAAGTATTCACGTTCACACTCATACCTAAGCTCAATTTAGAGTGTTTAACCAGCCTACCATGCAGATTTGTGGGAAATGGAGGACACCGGAGTACCCGGAGAAAACCCACACAAACCCCAGGAGAACATACACAGTGAGGACTCACCTGGGATTGAAGCTTCGACACCAGAATGGTGAGGCCAGTGCGCTAACCACTCGGCCGCCGCCCTGTCTTCTTCTTAGGATGACCTATTTATTTCACCTGTCGCTGCCTGCTTTTTGGGCGTACCAATTGGCTTCTCATGTCACCCACCTGTTCCTCATAAACTCGTTTTCCCATGTCTCTGTATACAAGCTCCCTCTGTTTGTTCAAGTTATGTACCTGGTTCTCAGTAAATTGTTTTTATTTGTCCCGTGAATTTTTGTTTGTACTTTTTTTTAGGACTTCTATAAAATTTAAAACTGTTAAGTTGCTACCTCCCTATGCCTGGCCTCCCTGTTACCTGCACTTGGGTCTTTCCTCTTTTCTTGACAGCCCACCCATGACACCTGACAGGTATGAGTTTCAAAATCATATTGTCCCCTTGTGTAGAATTTGTATATTCTCCTCTTTTGTAGGTGAATTGGTTTGAGGGTGCTGCTAATTTATTCTGACGTTTGACTATTTTTTGGAGAAAATAACGAGCAACATATATTTATATGAACTGTTACTGATACTACAATGGTTACGTTGAATGTGTAGCTAATAAGAGGCTGTAGATTACATTACCCAAAAATATCCTGTGTGAAGGTTGATGAGTATTTTTATCTTTTGTCTCAGTGACTCAAAGATCTGCAATTACTTTGAATAAACATACTAAATTTACATATCTATTCAATCACTGCCAGCTCAGGTTGCAGAGCATGTGTAGTGGTAGTTAACAAAAGGAAATTGATATTAAAAACAACCACATCTGACAAGATTTTGGTGTGTGATGTGGCTGCTAAAGGGTTAAAGAACTGTAAATTAACAGTAGATTTAAAAAGAATAAAAAATGTAAATGCGCTAAGTTGGATTTAAACACGTGCGGTGTAACTTAAGTCACAATTTTACCACTTGAAGCCTCAAGTCTGCACTTCAACCAGACCTTGACGTCTTTTCATATACAATTGCCACCATCTTATAAACATGTATTTCTTTCTCTGCCCGAGCCGATTTTCTGTAAGACTGACTTTTTGTCAAAGCATGTCAAAGTCGTGTTTTGATAGATTTCCCCCCTTTTGCCCATCCATGGGAATTCTTAGTGGGCCAACAGGCTCCCTGCAGAGTGGTCTCAATCAGAACTCTGATCCAAATATAGTCATTCTCTACTACAATCTCACAGAAATGTCGGATTTTGGAGGAAAAAAGACAAAACAAAACAACCCCAAATGAATTGTTCTTTAAACTCCTGTTGATCAACTCCTTGCGTCGATGCTGAAAATTCCCAGAGAGATTTGCATCAGCTGAAGCGACTAATGAATTCTCAACACATAGCAGCTACGTATGCAGTTTTGGCAGATATTTGCTGCTCAGTGGGGGGTAGAGCATGTTTAAAACACTCACTTTGAATAAGTTTGAAAAAGGGTTTTAGCTCTGTAAGTGATGGAAGGGCGGGTGAGGGCTGCCGTCCAAAAGATGTGTGTGTGTGTGTGTGTGTGTGTGTGGATGTAGATTGTAATGTGGAGTGACAATCGCGTCTACTTGAATGATGGGGGGGTTTAATCTCTGTTGTCACACTGCTTGAGAGAATTCCGATGCCCCACTTGGGCAAAGTAGCCTATGATATCGCCCTTTCCCATCACCACCACACACATGATCTTTAAATTGTACCCCAATATGTTTTAATCTTAGTGTTCAGGGCCTTCGTGTCCCCAAGTGAGAGCAGGTCCCCTCAGCAGGGACTATGTAACCAAACAATGACCCCACAATGATGGAACACAATATTCACAGGAATTTCTAGAAAATGACCACAATTTATGACGTCCACTTGGGGTTTCATATTAAAAATCAACATGCTAAAATCATCACACTATGAAGTCATCTGAGCCCGTGGCCACACACCCACAAGTGTAGAAAGTAATCCACCTAACGACGGAGGTCTAAATGCAACCGGGGACCACACATGGTCTTGTCATCAACGAAGTAAGAAGGTAGCTGGGATTGAGCTGCATGGTAGAGAAGGTTTGCAGAAAGGAATTCAAAGGGGTTGGGCTTTATGTCTGGTCTGGTCTGGTCTGGTTTCACCTGTATGTGTGGTTTTAGTCGCGGGTATGCAGTCACATGAGTTTAGTCAATCAAACTTTCTCTCTTTTGGCACTCAAACTCTATTGGACTTTGGACAAATTTGTTTGCAACATTATATTGCCTTAAAGATGGGATACTGTTATACCAGTTTTTTTTTACCTAGGTCTACAATGTCTTGTGTGTCTTGTGTCTGTCTAGCTACTGCAACCAAGAAATTTCACGAATACGGCATGAAATAAAGTTCTAACCTAACCTAACCTAACCTGTGTATTCAAAAGATGAAGATTTTCATTTACACACTTCAGGAAATAGGTTACGATGTTGTCTTCACTCTTGTAATCTGAAAGGTGAATTCAGGAAAGGTTCTTTTAAGCCCTTTTCATTCAACTAACCTATTCGATGTCTACGTGAGAAGGGGTGGTATCCGGGCAAGGGCGTGCGCCGGACATTCTGGACGCCAACAGTAAATTTGTGTGATGGGGAGGTGTCCATGAATAGAGACATGTTCAATTTGAGAGTTCCAAAACCTTGTCAGAAAGTGTGTCCAAAAGAAGTGGGTGATTTTGTGCAATAAAATCAGAGGAGCTTGATAAATGTGCTTTCTTAGTTTTTCCTGACTTTTGACACACTCAAAAAGTCGCTTTCAAACTAAACTATATCACGACCTAGTTTGGAGGGAACTGTAAATAAGAAATTAAACTCTTCAAGTTCCTGCCAAAACTAGCGGAGTGCTTTTTAGAAATGCTATGATTTCCCATTTCTCTTTTAAAATGAGCGAATCTGTGGCTTTCTCTTTCAACAAAGACAAAAGTATCTCTTTGTGGTGTGGGCTATAGTCCTTGACTCCTCACTGTTACCTTCCTGAAATGCTGTTATGTCAACACTTTCAAATTTGGTAATTCTGGGAAACTGCGTCCTGTCTTCTTTTCAGGTTCACACCGGATTCCTTCACACTAGAATGCTGCTAGTCTGCTCTCAAACTCTTTTTATACTTGAGTGGAAGTTTGAGGCTCTGATTGATATTCAACATGTTGTTTACATTTTTATTATTAGTTAAACCTCATACTAATCTAAATGTATTCTTTGAGTTTGAACTGAGCACTCTTTTTTTATTTGAATAATGCAGTGGCGGTCCGTGCATTTTCTAGCAGCGCCTTCAGCGAATCAATCCAACCCTCAAAAACTATTTTATGGCTATAAAACCTCTACTGCAGCTACAGCTGCGACATATAAAAAATCATCAATAATAACCTCATACAATTTAGATATTATTTAGGAATACAGCCATATTTTATTCACCAAAAATCATTTTTACCTGTACACAATATCCATCCTCCTTTCTTTCCTCCTTTTCTATCACCATCGAAGCTAATGCTGAAAGTCGAGCCTGTCCTGTCGTATTTCTGGCATACGTTTTTATTCGATCTAGTGCTGAAAATGTTCGTTCCCGGTTGCGACAAGCTTGCTTGCTTTGGAGGTGTACGACCTTTCTTAATGATGTCCAGCTTTTTTTTTCTTGAAAAGTCCGTCTGGAAAATGGCTTTGCCAGCAAATCTGCAACCAAATCCATTTGTTTTCCTCCGTCGGCCATTGTAGGTTGAGTTTGCGAGCTCTAGCTGGATCACTCTGGCTTTGGCCCGCCTACTCTATCACTAGCCAATCATTATTGGTGAAAGCGATGACATATCCCTATGCGTGCGAGAAGGCATTGTGGTGTTGCCAACTCGAAATCTGATTGGTTAAAGCAACAGTCTTATCGACGCTTGTTTAATGTAGCAGAGCCTGCAGAACTGATTGTGAAGGCCTTGAGGCAGATTTCTGACCCTGGCAACAAATAATAGCTGAAATGTGATTGGTTAAATGCTTCAAAATGAAAACACACATCTGGAAGCAGTGCAACCAGGGGGAAAGTAATGAAAGGAAGCTAACAGACAATTTGGAATTATTTAATAAGGATTGATGGACAAAATATAATATATGATTCAGATATTTCTTAGGCCAGCAGAGAAGGCCTAGAAGGCCCTGACGGCCTGCCACTTGAATAATGATTGCATTTGAGCACATCAGGGCACAATACACACGTGTTAGCCAGATGTTCCAATACTTTTGCTCACATGAAAATAAAGTGGTTTCATACAAAAGATATTATATGATCTGATTAGTTGTTATCAGATCCAGATGTAAAGTAAGCATATGAAGGTGAAAAATGAAATGTTGATATTGTCTCATTTTCATCTTTGATGTCAAACCCAAAACCCTTTCAATTTCCAGCAAAAATAAAGGAGTTGCCGTAAATTTTCCAAAACTTGGAGGGGGCAAAAGCAGTTGTTGTGCATATGCACTGTGTTTTTTTTCTTCAAACGATTGGCCTTACATGTGTAGAGCAGAATTTTCTTGTTGTTTTTGCAGGTCAGTTCAAAGGGGATTGTGTGGTCGCCAGGACAAAAAAAACCAAACATTTGCTGCTTGTTGTCACGCATTACCTTGAATGGGGCAAAGCTCAAATCGAGAGAGAGGAAGTATTATGAAAGTGAAAAAAGACGCCCCATTTGATGAGATGGAATTTTCGTCCTAAAAAATGTAGAAGTTATCCTGTAGTTTTTTTCCAGCTATGAAATGTACTCATTGTGAAAGCAACACATTTTTGTCATGTCTTTGATGCACCTTTAATATAAGTAACTAGAGTAGATTTATTTTCCCTCCTCATTTGCTCTTAACAAATGAATAAGATGAGATGAATCTGCTATCCTAATGAACAGTTTTTCAAAAGAGTTTTTGTTTTACTTGGTAGACCACCAACAGACAGGAGAGGAAGGGCAGTGTCATGATAATCCCAAAGTTATGGGAAAATGGACAGAATCTTGTCTCTAAATCCCACACCAATGGAAGCGTTGGAGTAATGGGAATTTTTGAAGGTAGAAAAGTAATCTTTTTTTTAAATAAAAGGGGATTCTTTCTTTGTTAAGGACTTAAAGTAGTAATCCTTTAAAAAGTAGACCAGCACTTTAACCTTCTCTATTCATTGTCCTGGTTTAGGAGACTTGTGTAATTAAGGCTATTCTTTACAACGGACATCTAAGGGTCTCCTCAGCCATAAGATGCATTCGGTGCACAGGTGGGGGAAATTGAAGTCAAGCCCTTTGTCCTGCACAAAAAGTCAAAAGGGAAAGTATAGAGCCAAAAAAAATGAAATAATGACCATGTATTTACTGCAATTTCTCTTATTACAGTTTTTTTTCCACAGCAATTTGAATTGAATGCTTTTATTGTCATTATACAAGTACAATGAGATTTATAGCTTTCACCACGTAGTGCAGAAATAACAACATCAAATAGACAAATAAATAATCAACAAATAATAAATAAATAAGTAGTCCAAGTGAGATCAGCAGAGCAAAGCAGCCTTGTTCCCTCTCCAGTTCAGGATGAGTTCCATGGTTTTGGAGACGTTCAGCGCCACCCACTTCATAATAGTCGTTGGTTTAAAATTAATTTCAATGTGAAAGAGACGTTTGTAAAATGTCAAGTAACCTATAGCCCAAAAACCTTTGACGTTAAGGCAGTGGAAAATGGCTTTAGTTTAGTCAATTATAAGCAGCAGACAAAAAGGCCATGCAGAGAGTGATTAACACTGCCCAGAAGATCGTCGGTTGCTCTCTGCCCTCACTGGAAGATATTGCCAGCCCTCGTTACCTCAGTAGAGCCGGGAATATTGTCGGGGACCCATACCACCCTGGTCACAACCTGTTCCAGCTGCTGCCCTCTGGCAGACGCTACAGGTCTCACAAAGTACGGACAAATAGGCTAAAAGACAGTTTTTTCCCACAGCCATCAGGACTCTGAACTTGCGGTAGCACGACACACAATCCCTTCTGTGTAATAACTTCGGGGTGAGGTAACATGAATGACGTTGGGCGGTGATCTGCCTCCTACTGGCTGACTGAAGGTAAGTGAGGAGACAGTGGGAGGTAAGTGATCCGTTTTTTTTTCTTTGTTGGCATCTGCGAGGCAAACTTTTTCTGCAGTCGCCATCACGGCACAATGCCAACGAGTCTGAAATTATCACTTATTTGGGCCTTCTGCCGGGAAAGCGCACCTTGTGGAGAAGCACTACCAATTTTGTCATACACAGCTGGGTATGATGACAATGAGGCTTTTTGTCGAGTCAATGATGATGACAAAGCCTATGTCTGATTATTATGATTAATAATATTATAGCAAGAAACTGTTAATTTGACAAGCCAGCCAGCAATAAGTGTTACCCAACCTGTCATCACAATGAACTTAAAAAAATAGCCAAAACTAATATAGAAAATATTTTGTGATTGCATGGCGCTGTCAGTCATCTCAATAAAAACACACATGAGAAGAGTGTAACGTAAAAGTTAAACTAGTACAATAAAAGAATAATAAAAAGTAATAAAAAAACTGACAGTGTCAATTATAAGAAACGTCCTTGGATTTGCAAAAATGTGTAGAAAGGACTCAAGGTAAACATGCCAAAGAAACAACATACAAACCACACAGGATATTAAGTTTGTGGTCAGCAGGTGAGATTGACATAAACACGCGCATACATAGACATATATATGCTGACCTTTAGAAAAGCAATCTCCCAGCAGAAGCCAGTGTGGTTTTAACCTTTGACTCCGCGACATCTCGTCTTAGTTACCGCGCTGTTACCTTAGACGCTGAAAAACCGTCTCTCATAATCTTTGTGGTAACTTGTAAAGGCGCCGCTAATTATTTGTGGTCAAACCAACTGAAAAGAAATGCTGACGTGAATACAGAGGTCACATTTGATTGAATCATGTTTGCCTCTGAAATGGTTTCAAACAACTGCTACTCAAATTACCTATTATTTTTTTTTTTTGCTCTCAACTTGTCCACCTAAATATATTTTGAAACAGAAATTGTATACATTCATTGATTTTTGAAGCCTTTGACAAAAATTGTTTTTACGGTTTTACTTTTAATTTATGAACCTTAAATAGATTCCATTGGATGAATGAGTCCTCTAAATACAAAATAATTATTTACTAATTCAAGAAATTATACATTGGTTGAAGATATGACACCTTTTGTTATGTTTATCTTAGGTGGATTAGCAACATCCACCGCTCCAGCACCCCTCACGACCCTTGCGAAGATAAGCGGTATAGAAAATAAATGAATGAATATTTTTGTAAAGCCAAACTATTTGGTACAGAACTTAAATGGAATATCAATATGTTGGGTAAATGCTTATATTATTTTAGCTGATCAGATTATATTTAAGTACTTTTCTTAAGAATATGAGACTAATCAACTCTAGATTGTCTTTATAGGATGTGTGCAAAGCAGCCTATAATGTTTTTATTCGATGTCACATGGTAGAAGGAAGCCAAAGGTCCTCTGAGGTGAGTCAATATAGCTTCAGAAAACCTCTCTAGAGACCAAACCTCTGATCTCAACCACTGCCTCCATCCCTCTTTTCCTTCGTTCTGTGTGTATTTGAGCAAGTGAGACCTCTCTACCCATGGATCCCCGCCATTGTTCATTGGCAGAACTTTGACTGTGTCTGTGTGTGCCTGTGAGGATCTTAGTGGACGAGGCTAATCTGTGAGTCCCCGGGGAGTCTGAGGACCCACCAGTAGACAGACCTTGTGGAATTAAGTGGCACAATAGTGAGTCTGTCTCTATATGTGTACGTGGGTTTGTTTGACCTTTGTCTTTGTGGCTCAGTCAGCCTCTGTGGCTGTCCCAATGAAACCAGAAGTGCTCAAATGAGTCTTCATACTGAGAAGTAAAATCCCCAAACACATGTCAGGATTCTTGTATATATAATTGATGCACTAAAAACAATGTCTCACATCCCAAATGTGTTGTCGAGGAAAGCACATGGTAAAAACACCCAAATACATTGAATTTTTGTGTTGCTAACATTCAACCACTCCTGAAAATGACTGCAATCTTAAGAATGCGAATAATGTACGTATATATAATTTCCTCTCTAAGCTTGCTGTAGTAGTGGTATCAGGCAGTTTCAAATTCTCACTGTGTCCAGCTATGTCTTATTCCAGTAGTCAATTCAAGGGCACTTTGCAAATACATATGGTACATAAGAGATACATTTTTATTTGTTTGTGCATATCTAAACTGAGCATTTGCAAATTGACAATATTTTTATCACGCTGCTGTAAGCATGAACACGCCAATTCTACTTGCGCCAATCATAGCAGGTCCTCTCATCCCCTTTAAACGTGGGGCATCAAATTTTCCATAGAGAATAACACAAGTTAACAAATGAATAAGGTATGTAAGCCACTCCAGCTTTTCAAAAACCATATATTTGTTATATTTACCAGTGGCGGTCCGTGCATTTTCTCGTAGCGCCTTCAACGGGTAAAATCCACTTCTTAGCAGCATTTAATGATTAAATACAAATACTGGAGCTTTTCAGACATTACAACCGGGCCGGGGGTGATTTTCACGGGAAAAGACAGCGATGCACGTCAATGGCGAAACGGAAAAAAAAATGCACTAAAATGGGGTAAAATCCACTTCCTAGCAGCATTTGGTGATTAAATACAAACACTGGAGATTTTCAGATATCAGAACTGGGCCCACAATTGAAATATTATTTAGGAATATAGCCATATTTTACTCATCAAAAATCATTTTTAACTGTACACGATATCCATCCTCCTTTCTTCCTTCTTTTCTATCGCCATCGAAGCTAATGCTGAAAGTCGAGCCTGTCCGGTCGTATTTCTGGCATAGTCCGTCTTGAAAATGGCTTTAAATCAACACAACACTATATTTGCTTGTGCAGCTCGCTCCAAATACAGTTTGGTAGCTCTGGCTAATCACTAGCCAATCATAGTTGATGAAAGCGATGACGTATCCCTACGCCTGCGACAAGGCATTGTGGTGTTGCCAACTCGAAATCTGATTGGTTAAAGCAACAGTCTTATCGACGTTTGTTTAATGCAGCAGAGCCTGCAGAACTGATTGTGAAGGCCTTGAGGCAGATTTCTGACCCTGGCAACAAATAATGCCTGAAATGTGATTGGTTAAATGCTTCAATATGAAAACACACATCTGGAAGCAGTGCAACCAGGAGGAAAAGCAATGAAAGGAAGCTAACAGACAATTTGGAATTATTTAATAAGTATTCATGGACAAAATATAATTAACATGAGTCTGTGATTCAGATATTTCTTAGGCCAGCAGAGAAGGCCTTGAAGGCCCTGACGGCCCGCCACTGATATATACATATATCATTCTGCAAAGTTAAAGAAAATATTTTTGTGTAATAGTACTCTTAAAAAGTTAATGTTTACCTCTGAGTACATCACCTAATGTGATATGGCATGCATTTACTTTAGGGTATATACTAACATGAATTCAGGTGTTTCTGGTTGAAAATAAAGGGTCCAGGATTATAAAGTAAATCTGATCCACTATAATATCTCATTAGCCTTTTTACTACCATAAAACAAGTGTGTATGTGTGTGTGTGCAAAGTTCAGAACTTTAGGACTCCCTCAGGGTTACTGGTGGGAAGCCAGTAGTTGTGTGTTTGTGTATATGTGCAAGTATGTTTGTGTTTGAAGAGTCATTTACAGCAGAGTGAGGTAGGAAATTAGCCTGAGGTCTAAGAAAGGGCTTTGTGTGTATGCATACTTGGGTGGAATGATGGAAATGTGTGTGAACGCCTTTGTGCAAGTGATCCTTGTGTTTACATTTTGAGGCCAACCTGTGAAGTATTCTATGGTTATTTTTCTAATTCTATTGGAATTAGTGAGATTTCTGCCATAACCTCAAATCTCCATTGGAATGTTAGTTGTCATGTTCTTTCCATGCTTGCGAGCATTTTCCTCTTACTATTCGGTTTCTTCATATCTCAAAATCATCGGTTCACTAAAGACTCTGTCTCAGGTTTCTATGCCTGGCTGGTCAATGACTGGCAAAAAGTTTGCGGTTGATTTGCGAGTCTCTAATGACACTAATGTTCAGATTTGTGTGTACAGTGGCTCGGAGGTCAGCTACATTTTGATGTCTTAATTTGACCAAGGTTGTATTTAGTCTTTTTGGATGCTCTTTAAGTAGAAAGCAAAATGTGTGAACTAAATATTCTAACCTCCTTTTGGCTCATTCCCCCCGATGAGGAAAAAACTTTTCTGTGTTTTTGGCATCAAAAGAAAGATAGAACAAACATGGAATGAGAAGTTGGATATTATTTATCTTTCTACTTCAAAGGAACTCCAGAGATAGATTAATGACATTGCAGCTTCAAGTCACTGGGAGGAAATTCTGTTTTAAATCAGTTTGAATATTTTGTACTGATATCCTAGCTATCTTGTTTTGAATGGTGATGCAAGAGTATTGAAATAATTGCCAAAATATCTACTAACTAAGCCTTTGATGTAAATGTACGTCTATTGCTCTAAGAATGAACTTGTTTTTTTTTATCATCTATTATTAAATAGCAGTGTGAACTGTTGGCCAAAGGCTAAACTACGGAACAATCAAGAATAAAAGATGGGGGATGCTAAAGAGTGAACATATTTCATAAAAGGCTGGCTGTTTTAAAGCCTAATAAACTAAATGTGCTTTAATGACTGTTTTGACAAAGCAAGCACCACTGTTATATTTAACGATGCACTCACCCATCTATACATAAACGGTTGACTTAATGAGCAGTTTTGCACATGTAAACACAAGTATATGCTTCCCCCCTCCACCCTGCTGCATCGGACACCTCTCAATGCGGTACAGAGCAAATCTTTCAAATACCGTATTTACTCGCATATAAGCCGCATTTGCTGGACAAAAAATGGCTTATATGCGCATAAAAAGATGACATGCACGAAACTGCAAGGTAATAAAGACAAAACGCGATAATGCAAGACAATGCCGCCAATACAGTCATTTATTTCCAAATAGAGAAAAGATAAACAGATTAAATGCTAAACAAAATTTATTTTGACGTCTATGAATGAAATTCAAGAAAAAAAACGTGAAAATACTCGCTTGTGCCTGTCACTGCTCGCTCAAGGCGCCACCATCTGGCCGGATGCGAGTAGCCTCGATGTGTTCGTAGCGTTTACCATGTCAGCACATCTCAATAGTTGTTAAGGCTGATCGAAGGTCTTGCAGTCGACGAAAGTGACAACTATTGCAGTCATATGAACCATCGAAAAAAATCTAGATATTTAAACATTAGAAACAATTTGGCCGCCACAATATCTTAAACTTCTTGTAAGAAAATTGTAATTTCTTTTATTTAAAAAGCATCAGGTTCTCATCCAGATAGACTTATTTCTTTTTTCAAATTGAATAATTTGATATTTTGCATTTACAAAGTCAGGCACATTAACTTCATTATGATATTGAGCCTTATAATGTGCTTTTGATTCATACAGTATCTCAGAAATACAGAATTATCTCATCAAATTTTCCGAACCGCTTTATCCTCATTAGGGTCGCGGGGGTGCTGGAGCCTATCCCAGCTGACTCCGGTTCAAAGGCGGGGAACACCCTGAATCGGTGGCCAGCCGATCGCAAGGCACAAGGAGTCGGACAACCATGCACACTCATGCCCGTACCTAGGGACAATTTAAATTGTCCAATCAGCTGACCATACATGTTTTTGGAATGTGGGAGGAAACCGGAGTACCCGGAGGAAACCCACGCAGGCCCGGGGAGAACATGCAAACTCCACACAGGTGGACCGACCTGGATTTGAACCTAGGACCCCAGAGCTGTGAGGACGACGCGCTAACCACTTGCTCCACCGGGCCACCCCTACCGAATTATAGTCTCTTTTAAAGTGAACATGCCTTAAGTATCACTTCAGATTCAACTCACTTTCACACTTAATGCTGTGTCTATGCAATGTCCAACAACAGCGTGTAATGCAATTTTGAAGCACCATTAGGTTTCTTCTTCTAATTACTTTGCCCCATTGAGTATTCACAGTAAATCCTCATCACAAATACTTAACAAGATTACACGCATACACAGAAAAAAGATTTTCTTGAAACCTTTTGTAATGGGATGCACGAACGGAAGAACTCAATTAAAAGGATAACATCCAATAATTATACAGGAATGTAGTCTCTGGCATCAATTAAAGTACTTTTTGTGTGATGAGGCACTTCTCGAGTACTGTATTCAGAAGTTGTCCCCTCATTTTTCACGGTCCAATCTCTTCTACTACGTCATGCTTTTATCCATCCAAGTCTTAATGCTTGGCTGATCCTCAGTTAAATGCCACACACCCCATCCATTTACTTATAAAAGCCAACTTCAGGAGGAGTCAGGTTTTTATCACAAGTTTCTGCATGAAAGATCACAGATTCAGTTTGAAAGTCAAAGCTTTCACGCACATGCTGTTGCAGTATTTTTCTGTCCTTGACCTTTTCAATAGCCTTATAAAAGTTTCTTTGGCGTAAAATTACTAATATAGTCACCGTGACTTCACTCAGTACGTTCTGATTCATTGAGTTGAATCACCCAAAAAGGTATGTTTGTCAGAACTTGCTTTAGCATGGATCATTTAAGAAACCATCAGGATTTGTGCAATTCTACTTAAAAAACGAATCTGTCAAAATATCCTATGTAAAATTTCTTCTTTTTATGTAAAATATTTTAATACTACATTTTATTAACAAGATGAACATGCTACATTTGAGAATTAAGAACTGTATTTATGTACATAGTGAGATATACTCTTTCAGTGGCGGTCCGTGCATTTCCTAGTGACGCCTTCCTTCAGCAAAAACTATTTTATGGCTATAAAACCTCTACTGCAGCTACAGCTGCGACACATAAAAAAAAATCAATAATAACCTCATACAATTGAAATATTATTTAGGAATATAGCCATATTTTACTCACCAAAAATCCTTTTTAACTGTACACTAATCAGCCTAGTGCCTACTATGCCTTTAGCCCAAGGACTGCTGGGATAGAATCGACATTGAACATGCTCAGTGGTTCAAATAAGCAATATAAATGTTGAAAGAAAGCAGAATAACTAGTAGATTTTCTATATGATAAATGGAAAGCACATATCTACCACATTTATCTCCACCAGGGACGTCAAACTCATTTTGTTTCACGGGCCACATTAATGCCAACTAGATCTCAAGGACACTTTGACAATGGGTAGTGCTAGCCAGGAATCGAACGTTTTCGGTCCCATTTTTTTTCTACCCATTCGAAAAGAACTAGGATATTTTCATTTTATAAGAAAATATTTTTTTCCAGCACGCATGAAAGTCCAGGTCTGTTCAGTTCTTCTTGCCATAACCTTGTCGGTTGAGGCTACACAGACTGACTACACCACTACAACATTTCAGTGCTGGATTTGATGGTCTGTTGGGGCCTGTCATGAACCATTAGCAGAAGAGAAACTCAAACCACGGCGTCAAATGTGCGCAACTTCTTTGTCACATATAAAAATGATTTATTATAACATTTCCCTTTTTTACTTTAACAAATGTTCCAATTCACTTCTCACTTGATTGACTCACCTTGATTAAATGGCAGCATTACAGTAATCCCTCGATTATCACGGCTTCACTACATCACGTTTTTTTTCCTGGGGGAATCTTTTTTTTGTAAGTTCATAAAAATGTGAAAATCCACGCTGAAACTCGCAAGCGGAAGCCACTCCCCTGTCCTCCGCTTGCTACTGGGACTCAACACTGAAGTAATTTTTTTTTTTTTTAAATGGGGGTGACCCTGCTTCGTGGTTTTTCGTTTATCGCGGCCATGTCTGGTCTACAGTAACCGCGATAATCGAGTATTACCTGTGTTCATACCAGCCTTAAGTTGAAGCTGACCATGACATTTTTTTAATATTATGCTATGCTGAAATTCAACCCTGCTGTAAGGGAATTTCAAAATAAAATCTGACAAATAAGAATACATGAAAAGCAATGCCTTCCCAGACTTTTATTCTCAAGTTTGCACCTAATAAATAATTTATACAACTGTTGTGGCAGGTTACTTGCCATCATAAATTGCATGTACACCATTCCATGCCGCAATCACAATTCGAAATTGTTGGGTTAATTCTGGGATGTTACTATATGTTCATTTGGAATTAATGGAATAAAGCTGAAAGGAAGTTTTATTAAGGAGATCATGTGCAAATTTATAATATAGGGGGGAATGTTGGGGTTATTCATTATTATAAATGTGTTTGCAATGAATATAAAGCTTATTAGGAATAGTAATGCTCATCCTAAATGTGTAACTATATTAAAATGTGTTGATCGCCTCCAACGAAGACAAACGCTTACGCCAAGGTCGACAGCTGGTCCCAGCGAGAGATACAGAAGCAAAGGACATAAAACAATCCACTGAGTTCTTGCTCCGAGGACTGATTACTGGAAGATACGCGTCGACCTCTTCCCCAGATGCGAGTTCACAATGAAGATCGGTGAAGGACGCTTAAATTGTTGTTGGGTCAGCGGATGGCTATCAAGCATATTGTTTTAATTTGTGACGCTAGGTTGACGCTTGGGTTGCTTGATTATGGAATTGTTTTGTTTCTTGCTTACGCAAATGGAATTGTTTTGTTTCTTGCTTACGCAAATGGAATCGATAACCTTGTAATTGTTTTGATTTGAAGCCTTAAATAGGCAGGACATAATGCCGCTCTTTAGAATAATCTTGGGTGGGGCGAGCTGCCGGATGTATTCTCTCTTGCAAGAATTAAATGGGATGTGACTACAGATGCCTTTTTTTATTGAAAGCTGAATTGGAAAAACCTAAGGATAAACTTACAATTGGATGAACCTAACATTTGGTCCTTCGAGCCGGATTTGAACCAGCGACCAATTGGATGAACCTAACAGAAATAAAGAATACTAAAATTCGACCCAATATGTGATGTCCATATATGTGGATGAAACGTCTCTCTAATAACATAATTCAATTTGATAGTACTTTAAATGAGTGCCTGAAAAAGGGTTAGCACACTTTAGCCAAGTGTTGAGTACTTTCACAAAATGAATGTTTTTGCTTTCATTTTCCATGTATGCCTTCTATTAGGGAACCTTGAATCATTCACCATAAATATGCTATGAATGATGAAACATTTATGAAGAATCACACAGGCTCTCTCGCTGGGACTTAAGAACGCTCCATATACTACTATACTTTCTGCACACCCGTACGCAGTGGGATTCAATGTATGCCATTCCCACTCTGCACTCAAGGACCCCACTCTGATTGGTCAAAGTGACACAATGACAAGTTGCTGGGAAGTGTTCTTGTGTTTGATTTCCACACATGATTAAAAGAGTGTTGTCCTTCCCTGGAGCTTTTTGTGAGTCTCAGGCAGAAGTATTCAATCAGACAATTGAGCGCAACTCTCCGACAAAGGGGGATTTGGGGAAGGGCTGGTTCTGTCAAAGTCATTTATAGATTCTATGTATGTATTGGACGTAAACATTTCTATGCAGGGATTTCAAGAGTGGGGATCATGTTTGAACAATGCAAGTTGGACACTAAAACAGTAAAAATAAAGTTGACTCAATTTTCTAGGATCATTCCAATTCACACAAAGGCCATGCCCAATAATGTTTTTTTTAAAATTATTTTCCAGCCATGTATTGTTAACAGAAAATTCATTTATCTTCCATACCGTGCATTCCCGTAAGGCACAAGTGTCAAAGTGGCGGCCCGGGGGCCAAATCTGGCCCGCCGCATCATTTTGTGCGGCCCGGGAAAATAAATCATTTGTGCCGACTTTCTGTTTTAGGATCAAATTAAAATGAAGACTATAGATGTATATTAAATTTCCTGATTTTACCCCTTTTAAATTAATAATTGTAATTTTTTAATCATTTTTTTCTGTGTTTTTAGTTCAAAAATCATTTTGTAAAATCTAAAAAATATATATAAAAAAGCTAAAATAAACATTATTTTAGATCTATTAAAAAACTGAATATTCAGGGCTTTTAATCCAGTTCTTCTAATCCATTTATAAAAAAAATCCAAATATTATATCTAAAATGGTCCGGCACACGTGAAATCAAGTTGACCTTAAAGCGGCCCGCGAACTAACCCGAGTCTGACACCCTTGCCGTAAGTGTTGCAGGGGTTGCTGGAGCCTATCCCAGTTGACTACAGGCGAAAGGCAGATGACACCCTAGATTGGTCGCCAGTCAGTCATAGGGCACACAGAGAAACAGACGACCATTCACATTTACAATCATACTGCCACCAGTGGGAATCGAGCCCAGGGCTGCCTGCGCCTGCTTGCACACCGAAATCAGTGGCCAGCCAATCGCAGGGCACCGGTAAACGGACAACCATTCGTGCTCACAATCCGTGACCGGACATTTGGTCGCCGGACGTTTGGTCGCGGACATTTGGTCTGGGAGAACATGCAAACTCCACACGGTGAGGACCTACCTAGGATCGAACCCTCGATTCCATAGCTGTGAGGCTGACGCGCTAACCACTTGCCCCACCGGGCTACCCAGAATAGAAATTGTTCGAAATAATATTTGGAAACTTTATGTCCAGTACAGAGGTGTGACTGGCGTAGAAACCAGACTGAGAAAGAGGTCTAGACACTACATTGATCCACAGGGAAATTAAGAATATGGGAAAATAATCCAGAGTGCTGCTTTTTGTCAGTCACAAAAAGTGGAGGCGTCCAGGGAAATAAAAAGACATATGGTCTAACTTGTTTGGCCTTGCTTCGATATGGCGACACTCTCTCAGCATTCACGTGAACATTTCATAGGAAATTGTTATTCCTGCTTTCCATTAACGACTTCCTCTGATGAATTATCGGGGCTATCTGGGAGCAACGTTTGTGCAATTTCATTTTCATGTCATCTTTCTGTAAGTAGCTTGTGGCCTCTGATTGCAATTCACATGTCATTTTTTCCCCCAATGGCCGCTGTCTCGAGTGTATTCCAATCAAGAGCCGCTGCGTTAAAGGCCACTTCAACCGAGGCTATTGCATACTTGACGTCTAATAGTAACAGCGCTGCTTGATTACCAAGGACTGTGGTGTCAAACATACGGCCCACGGGCCGGAAGCGGTCCGATAGGGTGTCCAATCTGGCCTGTGGGGTTGTTCTTTCTGACAGGCACTTTGTAGCTCATTCGTACTTTACATACATGCTTTTATTTATTTTTTGAAACAGCTGCCATAAAAGCAGAATTTTGTACTGTGCTTTCCTCAGTTTCTTATCACTAATTTTGGAGACATCGTAGGTAAAACTGCAGGCGTTTCCTGATTTTTATAAAGGTGTACTTCAGTTGTGTTGCATCAGTTTTGGAATTTGGCAGACTATTCTGCACCAGAGTGAGCCTTCTGCCATAGTGAAGGTGTCCTTGATGATATTGTTGGCAGATTGACAATTTGATAGCTGGAAGTTGGTCTGAACCATAAGGCAGACAGTGTAATGGGATTTTTGTGAGTGGGATTGTCGCAAATTTTGAACATGTGTGTAGATGCTGAATGCATTTCATTGATTTGTAAGACAATAGTATTCATTAAACCACCGGTTTCATTGTACACATACAGTGGATTCATTAAAAGTTTTATATCTATAAATTAACCCTGTCAGGGACAGCAGTCATTACAGTGGACAGCTAGTCAAATGTTAATGCTTCAGAGCATTAACCCTTTATAGGGCAACTTGGTATTTTTGGTCATTTGGGAAAAAAACCTAAATAATAGCAATTATCATTATTATTATTTAAAATTCTCAATGAAAGCCTTTTGCCTGACTTGGGTGCATGGATTTGCTTGCCACTCAGTGGCAGTGTGATTTTGAGTGCGAATAGTTGTCTTTATCTACGTGCCCTTTGTCTGACTAATGACCAGTTTAGGGTGTTGTCTGCCTTTCCACGGAAGTCAGCTGGTGTAGGCTCCAGCACCCTGACAAGAATCAGCGTGGTTGAAAATTAATGAATTATTAATTCAATCAGTTCAAGTCAATCAGTGCCATATTAAAAAAAATCAGAATTCACGCACGAAAGGGCTCATGAACATAAGCATACATTCACACTTTCTTGGAAGAAAGAAAATTCTGTTCCTGAATAGGAAGGCTACTTTCATTCAAGAGTAGTCTACATTAATATGCAGTTGTGCAAAAAGAGAGAAAAGAGGGAGGGAGAGATAGAATGGGAGAGAGAGAGAGAAGGGGTGTGGTGGGGTGGGGGGGTGTTGCTCTTTTCCTGGCTCCAAACATACTTGTCCTCTCCTCTGGTGCACATGTGTTGGGAGCAGTGAGGAAGTGTAGGAGCAGTTCTGACCCAAGTCAGTCAGTCCATCAGTGCGCCATGAGAGAAGCACACAGTGCATACTCACAAACCGCATCTGCACTTGCATTATTTTGAGACGCAATCCCCTCATGTAGACGTTTCAGGAGAGAAGGAGCAGCCCCGGGTTTACATTCTTGGAATTTTCACTCTGATGCTTTAGATAGAGGGTGAAAACTGAGGAGTCGCTCAAGCCTGAAGACGAACATTTTATATCTGGAAGGATGACAGGATTTACTGGCACATTTATTCTCTTGGTGCTCCTTGCTACTTGCGTCTTTTCCAGCTGCAAGTCAAATGTGCCGCGCCTCAGACTCTCCCATAAAGGTACATCCATCTGTGCATCTGTTTGTCTTTCTGTCTGTCTAACCTTTGGACAGCGTGTATGAAATTGGACACTCATTTAATGTGCCGATTCCCAGTAAATGAGCTGTCAAGGATCATCAGGTGAATAACAAAGATCCAAATTTAATTTAACTATCTGAATTTGGGATTTTTAATTTTTTCTTAAATGAATAATGTACTTTTGCTCATGCCGGCGATGTATCGTAATTGACAAAATGATGAAATGCTCTTCTGCTAGATGGCAGAAGGTACAAAGTATTGCTTTTTATGACATAGATTTCCATTTACAATGAAAAATATGGGCTTTGGCTCATTGAAAGTCAGGAAACACTTTATGTAGGTACTTGGCTTCTGTTTTGAGGGCTTCCTGCAGTGCACGTTGGAGGAAGGTAGCGTGCTATTGGGATGAGAGCCGGAGGTGTTTTGGCCAAGCTTCACTCTTCTGCGGGATGTGATTGTCTCCTTATTAGAGTTTATTAGCAGCAGCCAGCGAGGACCCGAGGAGGATGTTGGCTAATTTATGAAGTGTGACGGGGGACTGTAAAACTAACAGAACAATGTTCTATGCATAAAAATCCCAGAATCAATGTTGAGATGCAGCGCTTGTGTGAATGTTGACTAATAAAAGCGCATTTCTTTTATCCCTCCCAAGCTATTGTAAGGAATCCGTTTTCTGAAAGGCAAAAAGTGAAGGATGAACACTTTTCGCAATGTGTGCTGAGAGTACTGTTGTTGTGAATCCTAGAAATCAGGCATTCTTTTATGTGCCAAAATCTTTGTGGGAACGCTTAAGGCCCTGTGCTATTCTATGCCAGCATAGTACTTTGTGTGAATGTTGAGATTCAAACATTCTCACTATGTTCGTCTGACCCAAATAAGTCTTATGCTGTGAATGCTTTTACTTGCCAAAACAGCACCCCTCTTTATCAACTGGGGTTTCTCTTGGTCAGGAAAGTTTAGTTCTCCGATTTCCCAGTCGGAAGCATTTAGATCTCATAAGAGTTTGACGAGTGTATTTTTGGCCCAAAAAGTCGTAGCACTATCAATGGAAGTGAAAGATGAGCATCCACAACCAGTATAAGGGAATTGGACATCTATTATTGTCAATAGCAGGCAATGAGTTAATTTCCCATCGTTCACTTTTTTTAAACTTCCATTTTAGTGCACTTAGAGGTCGCTTATGATACATTTTGGATCATTTCCTAATGAATTTGAGGTTTTTCCTGGGATACTTATTGTCCGTTTGTTGGTTTCTGCTGATTTTGGGGCATTTCCAGGTTACATCCTGTTGGTTTTGGGGCATGATAAGGTTCCTTATAAACCCATTGGCTGCCATTGAAGGCGCTGTATTGACGGCATGGGGCGAATGAAATTGAGCAAAGTGCACGCACTTGCTCACTTAACTCCCAAACGGCTGGTTTTGCGGGTCGCTTGTCGATAAATTGAATGCATTTAATTATGTACGTACAGGATGAATGAGCTACTAAGTGTCCGCAGGCCAGAATGGACCCCCTAGCAGGCCTCACCTTTAACACCACTGGTCCAAATAAACCAAAATGCAGTACTTTGGCATCATACAGCTCGGGAGGATTGATGTAGGCAAACAGTGGTGGAAGCGGAGCCAGCAGGCTTCCCCAGGTGCAACATCTGTTGACCACTCATATGGACAAAAAGTCTGACACATTCCACATTTTGTCCACTTTTCACGTCCTGTGAATGGAATGACCAGATGTCCATGAATTGTGTGTATCAAGCCACGTATTTTGTCTTCTTCCTGCATCTGATCTACACCCGCTTTTGGCGGTGAGTCATTGAGAAGTAATGATAAGCTTGGAGAAGATGGTGCGTGCGCTTGCGTTTGTTTTCGACGGCTGGTGACTCTGTTATTGCCAAGCCGAGCTCATTGTTAGCTTCTAGACAGGACAGAACGGGTTTGTATAGTCTTGATCGGTGATCAAAATCACACAGGATTTCCTTTAGTTCGGTGCCGTGATTTCACTGCAACAGTCACGTCGTCTTCCTGTGAGAGGGACTGTGACTTTTAACACAGTGGTTAAAAATAAAAAATAAATAAAAAAATACAAAAAATAAAAAGAGAAGAGGGAGAAAAATAACCACTCACCAAGTTTGAGAATTTTAAATTATTTAGTACTAGATTTTTCTTCTTCTATGCTTTCAAGTAGAAATGAGTGAACTGTTATCACTACTTACTTATGTGTGCACTTTATGGTGAAGGTTTAAATCCCATTGTACTTGTATAATGACAATAAAGGCATTCAATTCAATCAATTACCTAATTTCTTGCACTATGTAAGAAGAAATAACCTCCCTATACGATTATTAATAACACATAAAGGCTTCCTGATCTCATGACCTATAATACCACATGCTCAGACTTATATTTAGCATTTTTTAAAAACTTTTTTTCTTCAATCTCTCTTATTTCTAGCTCTCTTCCACCTTGGTAGGAAGAATTTGACCCCCCCCCCCCCCCTCACAACGTCTGACAACCAGCTTTAGCCCACAGGGTGTTTAGATTCCCGGGAGGATTAGGAAGTAATTTAGCTACAGGAAAAGGTGTCATTATCTCATTTCAATCAATTCACGTGCAGAAGGCTTTGAAACAGGAAGAAAGTAATTTTTCAGCTCCTTTTTGTTTCCCGCTCCTTCCTATTCAAGACCCTCAGTGACCTTTACATTTATATCAAAGTCACTATTCGCACTTTGTGCCCAAAGCATTAAGGCATAAAATAAAGAAAAAAATCTAATTGGTTTGGCCAGCCTGGGATTTGTCATTCAATTGCACAGAAAATGTTTCATTGTCAAATTAGCGTACAATGAGGTCACCACGTGTTATAAAAATACGGGGAACTCTTTTAAAATGTACAAACCTCCAGGAAACGATAGCAAGTTCTCATCATGCTTAACTTAGTGTCTTTCAATGCATGTCAATTATTTGTTTTTCCTCTCTCCACAACCTGCCAACCTCTTTTATTCACCACTTTTACATCTATTTGAACGTACGCACATGCAGGCCAACCTGAGGCGCGCACACACCCACACACTGTGTGTGTATGTTATACAATATTCACTTTGTTTGGTGCAAAACCGGGGGTCACTTGAAAACAGAAGCGCTCTCACCATTGGCCTTTTTTTGTGAGCCAATTGCATTAGTTCACAGAGTCAAGAGTTCTGTTAGTTTTGTCTCGCTGCCGATGAATGAATTAGGGTGTTTGCTCCCTTGGCACCGTCCGCCAACCGATACAAAGACAAGTGTTAGTTGTTCTTGGACCCAGCGGGATAATCTGAGGGTTTGGCGGAACCGACTAGAATGTGGCAGCCATTCTTGTCATTGAGCTCCTTTCACTATCCTTCTAAATGTTATGTTGTAGCACAATGACAGAAATGTTCTGTCTTTTTACATGAGTTGAAATCGGTGGTGTCAAAAGTGCGACCCGTGGGCCGGAAGTGACCTGCTAGAGGGTCTGATCCGGCCCGCAGGTTTGTTATGCCTGACAGGCACTTTGAAGCTCATTCATTCAGGATTAAACACTTAAATTTTTTAGACAAGGGTGTGACAAAACTAGATGTTTGTTGTTGTTTGATCAAGTGAGTGCACTATAACCATACTTTGCTGAATTTCCTATCCGCAAACACATTTGTTCATTCGTCCCCTGCCATCAAAACAGCGCCTTCAATGGCAGCCAAAGAGTTATTAGTGAACCTTAAAATGCCGTAAAACCAACAGAAAGTAACCTGGAAATGGCAAAAAATCGACAGGAACTGACAAACGTACATAAAATATCCCAGAAAATACCTCAAAATCAATAGAAAATGACCCAACATTACTTAAGCTAAGAAAAAAGTGACGCAAAATTAACCAGTTGGGGGAGCCCAGCGGATGAGTGGTTAGCGCATCAGACTCACATTGGGAGACCTAGGTTAAAATCCAGGTCGGACCACCTGTGTAGAGTTTGCCTGTTCTCCCTGGGCCCGTGTGGGTTTTCTCCTGGTACTCCAGTTTCCTCCCACATTCCAAAGACATGCTTGGTAGGCTGATTGGACACTCTAAATTGCCCCTAGGTATGAGTGTGAGCGTGAATGGTTGTTTGTCTCTTTGTGCCCTGCGATTAGCTGGACACCAATTCAGGGTGTCTCCTGCCTCTGGCCCGAAGTCAGCTTGGATAAGCTCCAGCACCCCCCCGCGACCCTACTGAGGATAAAGCGGTTCCGAAAATGAGAAATGTGAGGAAAATAACTAATTGCTATTGATAATTCACTTAAACCGTCCAAACCATTTTGAGTGAGATGGGCGAGTGGATGAACGTTCATCAAAACAGATCGTGCGTCTAGTAAGTCAACTTTTTGGGCCAAAAATGAACTGGCCCTGCCGACATGAGAGCTAGAGGCATTAATGCGGCCTGCAAACCAAACTAAGTTTGACACCAAGCTGGGTTGTCAAAATATTTCCTGTCCTTCGATCGAATATTCAAAATAGGAAAAAATAAATCCTCTGTGTCACAAAACAATAAATGAATCCTACGGTTAGAGCACCATCATAATTACAATTACATCCATCTGCTTAAAGGATAATCAAAACATCAATAGCATCATTTTATTGTCACAAAGAGTAAAAATTGCAACACAACATGAACCTAGTATGTTCCCAGTCCAGAAAACAGGCACACAATAATCCAGCAATCTATTGTTTATACCTCTTACAGAATCATTGCAAAAAAAAAGACTATGTAGAAATGCTTTTCATTTTTAGACTGCCCCGTTAAACCACATCACCGCACCCCACCAAACCATTCTGTTGGTCTGATTGCAACATTACCAATGGGGGGCCTCAAGCTGTAGGAGACCATTTGTCTCGTCATGCCACACCCTGAACACAACACTTCAGCTCTGCACTGATTTATTGGTTCTTTATTTGGGATGGTTGTGCAGTCTTGTTTTAGCAACTCGCTGTGCTTTTCAAAAGCCGCACCGTGGGTCCAGTTTTTTTTCTTTTTGTCTAAACACTATTCAATCACACACCACCATTATTCTGTCTCCATCAAATGAGGTTGGTGTCACCATCTGTTCCACAGGTGGCCTCCAATCATCATACTAGACTTCATTGGAATCTGAAGCTCTGTTAATGTTTATTCAGACACTATGAAAAATATGGTAGCCAAACTTAGTGGAAGTTTGCATCTTGGCCCAATGTAGGTCAGTTTTTTTTAAAGTGGTCATTCAACAAATTCCCTCAAATTCAATCAGTTATAATATGATAAAAAAGACACATAGTGGTTTTGTCGTGACAATGTGTTTCCATCGCCATGGGAACCAACTGATCTCCATTCATTGAAGATAAGCAATTGGTAGAGAGAAAATGCCTCAAAATGTATCAAAATCGGAAAAATATCCTGAGCTGCCAAGGAACATCAAACAATTGAGTTTTGCAAATTATTATGTTCAAATATGGAAGCATTTTGACAGGAAATGGAAGACGATATGAATTTGATAGTGTAAGTTATGTATTCAAGTTTCTATTTAAACCAAAGTTACATTGTTAGGCACTGGAATTACAATTTTAGAAAAGTATCTTGCCAAAAGAAGATTAAATTTTGGATGATGTATACAAGATACAATGTTCTTAAGGTCAGTCACATTAGGAAAATAAATTGAGAGATAATGAAAAGGGATAGAATTTTTATGATATCACCATACAATAATAATAACAATCACAATCTTGTCATTTGTGAGAAACTGGGGAAAACAAGAGTGGATGATGATGTGATGGAGTAACTATGGACTCGTATAAGAGTGATAGTGTGATTAAAGGGTTATAATAAAATGCATTTAATTAAGTCCTGCTTGGCAAACAAAAGAATGTAGTTGAAAAATGATAAAACGGAAGATAAAATAGTTACAAGAGCATCCGGATCAGTATGTTGTCAAGCAGGGCGGGTAAATAGGAAAATGGAGAAGAACAGATGTGATGATAACGACAAGTACCGAGGGTGATGAGCTAAGAACCTTGGCTATGTTTTGCTTGGCCCAACACACATAATCAGAAGCCTCCAGAGATTATTGAGGAGACACAATATTTTTCTGTGTGTGTGTCTATGTATGAGGGGACAAATGAACTGTACTTTTTCTTTCTTTTCTGATTGATTTAATATGTTATCGATACTAAGTAGTGACAAAAAATATCCTCAGTGTCATAGTTAGGCTGAGTTGAATGTCTGTGACAGGTGTAATCCAGTTGCACATCTCAACCAATAATCATTTACATTTTTGTGTCATTTGACCCCAATAGGACTGATTTTGGAAGAGTAGTAAAACATGGACAAAAATCCTAACAGAAAGGATCAAGTCAATGTGCAAAAACAGGAAATGACAGCGGAACTACCTTGCTGCCATGACTCGATAGAAAATTAAAACAAATGACTTCTTGCTAGTTTGCAGTCATTACCAGTGTTTGGTTGTGCATGTGTTGCCACGGAAACTGCACAGGGCAGAGGAGTATAAACATCTTTTTCCAAAAACAGTTGTTGTTTACCTTACCATATGGTCTAATGACGTCTTGCTGTGTTGAGGTCAAAGACGTGTTAACAGTGAGAAACAATAATAGCAAGTCAGGATATCCTGGGATTTACGCTGTCATAACTGTCAATATATATTGTGATTTATTTCACCAAGTCTCCGTGAGAAGCCCTATAAGTAATATAGTAAGCTTTAATTCAGATATATTTGTGTTTATTACTAAACCAACAAAAAAAACCTCATCTATAAAGCAACAATAGCCAACAATTTTTGTTTCAGTTTTTTCGGGGGGTCAAACACGGTAATTTTTCTTTTGAAAATAAAGTTAAGCAAGACAAGATGAACACCATACAGCCAAATTGCCAGTTTGTATGCCGAAGATGTCAGCATGAGATTTGTAAATTAACGTTTTCACTCCTTCAACAAATCTTTCCACCTTCTAAAAAGTCTACTTCTTGGGAGCATCTGCTTTTTATCACTTTGCGGAAACTTAGAGTATAGCCAGGGAATTAATACAGTTTCCATGAAATGGTACTGCAAACCAGTAGAAATGTTTTCCTTATGTCTAATCAGCCTTAATGACATTGGGGTGAACACAACAGGAGCATTGAGAATGTACAGACCTCCACCAACATATTGATCATATTATTACATTGTATTATCTTTATTGCTACAAGAGCACAAGATTTCTACTCTCTGAATGAACAAGAAAGATGGACATTTCTTCCGGTCCTGGATGGACGCTTGCACAATGATTGATTAAAAGACAAATAGTTATCCTCAAACACATAAATGGCAGCAAGGGCTTTTTTAAGTATGCAAATAAAGACTAATTGGGGTTCAAAGTACATTTAGACCACTTGATTATGTCTTATAATAAACACAAACTTAAAAAGATCAGAAATACTGCTCTTCACAGTACATACAAGCATTAACAAGACTTTATATTGTCCCACATGTTTTATATGTCTCATGAATTGCAGCATGATGACAGATCTGCTATCGTCACACCAGAAAATGGGAACAAAGAAACCATCTCATGGGTAATTGAGTCAGCTTTCTTTTACTGACTATCAAAGAAAACCAGTGGAGACAAAGCATGTCCTAAAAATCCACCCTGTCTTAAAATCTTGATAAATGTCTGCCGTGAACAATACAGTACATTCGCTGTAGGCTCCTATTACACTTTTGTTAAATTTCCAACTTTCGTTCTCATGAAGGCATGCCTACAGACTAATCAGTAAATTCGAAAATGGGAGCGAAGTAGCGAATGAGAAAGCAAAAAGCCTTTAGTCTCACTCGGATATGATACAATCCAGCACAGAGGAACACTGACACCGTAAACAAATCCCCAAATAAACCTTTGAAGTCGCCCAATCTGCGCAATACGATCGGCGAGCTTCGACACGTCCCCAGAAACCAGGCGCTCTTTTGTGTGTCACTTTTGGTTTTGTTGTGGTGGCCTGCGGGGAACTGAGACACATTAAAGACAGATGTAGAGTTTTCCCTTCTGGATGCTTCCAAAGGCTGCGTATCGCGGCCTAAGAATCTCTGAGGGATAAATACGTGAGTGGCAAAGGTGAGGGTGACAAGGAGACAGATGGATGAAAGCAGAAGTTAAGGATGAATGGCACTGAGTTATGATGGGGTGTGGGGAGGTTTGGATGGAGGGATGTGAGTGACAGATAGAAGGAAAGCTGGAGAGAGGAGAAGTAAGACTTTTAATGTGGTCCCAAAATCTCTTGTATGCAAAAATAAGTGTGAAAGGCACAGTATATACTTTTACAGGCTGAAGGCAGGCTGTCAAGCCACAACCTAAGTGGTTGCTGTTCTTCTTGATCTTGTGGAAACTAACTTTCATGTCCTGCCCTGCACTATCTGTGAACCGATTGTCTTGAAAATTGGTTGCTATGTAGCATGGCTTGTTATTTATCGATCTTTGGAGTCCGATTGTGATTTTTTTGTTTCATGGCTGATAAATTAATTGCAGATTTATATGGCACAACTTAAGTGGTTGCTGTTCTTCTTGATCTTGTGGAAACTAACTTTCATGTGCAGCCGGCGGCGGTAGCGCCGTCCACTCTTGCTCGTTTTGTGTTTTTGCTGCTTTTCTGTCTTAATGATTTGATTTGGTGTTTCTTAATGATCCCATTTACTTTGAATTGCTTTGTACTTTGTGCTTTTGCTTTGTTGTTCTGTCTAATCACCCTCTTGCTACTGCCACAATGAAATTTCCCGAATACGGGATGAATAAAGTTATCCAATCCAATCCAATGTCCTGCTCTTCCACTATCTGTGAACCGATTGTCTTGAAAATTGGTTGCTATGTAGCATGGCTTGTTATTTATCGATCTTTGGAGTCCGATTCTGATTTTTTTGTTTCATGGCTGATAAATTAATTGCAGATTTATATTTGCTTGCAGGTTACGCGTTAGCCAGTATAAGACATGCACGCTCTTGTCACAGCCTCCAGCGTGTAGTTTGCTGTAGCACACTTGTTTGTTTTACTTTGAAATTTCAATGGACGATCGTGTGTGCGCTCTATTTCTGACAGAGTTGGAATGTTTGAGTCACAGTGCTGCTGCTATAATGGTGATCATTATCACATTATAATGCTTGTTTTTCCAGCTTTAACCTAAAGATTTTTTGACACACACTGGCTGTCATAGAATGTCTTTTGTGTCAAAATTAATACATCTGCAAAATTTTCAACAGTGTAGTACTGTATTACATGCCAAGTAAATAACAAAATATCTAAAAATAAAGGAATCCATCTAAGAGCGAGAAACAAAACATTGTTTAATGAGACCCATTTTCAAAAAATAAATTCAGGCTAAATTCTTACTCTCAAAGTCTCATGTTATTACAGGTAAGCGTAAGCTCTGTTCTGCTGACAAGTTTGACAAGCTAGTCAGTGCCACACATCCTCCCATCATGACCGCCTGTCGTCCCAAAGTTAGACTTTTTCCACACTCCAACCTTGGAATGAGCAGAGAGCGATAAGCATGACAGGCGACAGGGTTCAAGTTACTATGTTTGTGTGTGCAGAGACCAGATGAGTTCTCCTCTGTGTGTGTATGTGTGCGTGCGTGCGTGTGTGTGTGTGTGTGTGTGTGTGTGTGTGTGTGTGTGTGTGTGTGTGTGTGCAAGGAGGCTTAGAGATACTGTACACAGGGGTTAAGATGTCATGCTCATGGTACACCTATTTGTTTGGACACAAAAGATGATAAAGAACTTGTTAGAAATCCCAAGGCTGAACAGACAATGGAGGCCAACCTTAACTTCAAAATAATGCTTTAAAAAATCTCACTCCCTGTAAATAATATATATGCATTTTATAGTGCGGAAATTACGGTATATACATTTCCAAACTTACATGATTAAGTTCTTCTAATTTGATGTCCAGAGTATTTTTTTAAAGAAAAATATTAATATTTTTTCAGTTGATTAATTATTTTTTCACAACAATTGAAATGAATGCTTTTATTGTCACTATACAAGTATAATGCGATTTAAAGCCTCACCACGAAGTGCACGAATAACAACAACAAACAAACACATAAATTAACAATTATTTGGTAATGACAATAAATAATAAATAAATAATCAACAAATACATCATAAATAAATAGGTGGTCATCGTAATACAACATAAATAAGTAGTGCACAAATGACAACAACAAACAAACCGATCAATAAGTAATAATAAAAATAATTAATCAATAAATAATAATAATAAATAATCAATAAATAATGAATAAATAATCAATGAATAATAATAATAAATAAATAATCAATAAATGATATTAATAAATAAATAAATACCCAATAAATAACAATACAACAATAATAATGATAAATAAATAACCAATAAATAATAATACAAAAATAATAATAAAAAATAAATAATCAATAAATAAGTAATCGATACAGTCAACATAATAGATAAGTAGTAGTCAAGCCACTTTTACTTTTTAGATCTTTTTAGGAAGACAGAATTGCTGATGCATATTTTCCCTGCACTCATAACTGGAACTGAAAATTTGAAAAAATACTAGTGTTACTGTAGTTTCAGATATTCAAATTTGCTGTAGCTAAAGATAAACCACAATATGCAAGCTCAGAGCCAAAGCATGTCGAAGAGTTCCTGTCCTCATTATTTTGCTTCGGCTCGTTGCTGTACGTTTTAGGACATCCATCATCAACTTGGACATTCCTCGTGCCCTCATCTTCCTGCTCTGCTTCCTCCTTGTTATTTCCAGATTCAAAGCCTCCCTCCTCACTCTGACCTCAGCTTTCCCTCCACTTTATCCAACTTGTCTCAGCTCATGCCTTCCCTGTATTCTCCTGCCAGTAGCGTTAATGTTTTATGTAGGCTTATTAAAACTGCTCTCATAATCAGGGATATTTATACAAGGTTCCGTGAATATATGGTTTCGTCTCGCTGGTGAGCACTTTTTGCGTTCTTTCACTGTGATGCTGAAAAAGTTCCAAACTGAGAGTTACGGCACATATTTTATTTAATCTATTTTTTAAAACACAACCATGTGACCTTGGTACATTATAGCAGATTCAATGGAAGCCTATAACAGTACGGCTTTGTGGAAAATAGGAGTAATGAAACCTAGAAGCCTACATGGATTTAAAAAAAAAAGTAACCTAAGGTTTTAAAGTGATCATGAATGATTTTCCAAATTTGATTGACAGACGATCGATCCAAGGTAACTTTTGAGAGAATATGTTTCAAAAAAAAATGGATCGAGATTTCTTTTGTTTTTGTCTGCAAAGCTCTACTGATGGACAAGGTGTCAATGAGGACATTTGGCCCCTGTGCTTAAATCAGTCAGTGCTCCACTCAGTGAGAGGGACTACTTTTTCAATGAGTTTTGTGTGTGCAGCATCTCAGTGATGAGAGATGGAAACAAAACTGATCAGTCCAATAACGCTGAAGCTTTTGCATAGCAATGACAGCTTCTTTCTGCACTTGTCTTAACACATACCGTCTCTGAGAGTCCCCCAAAAAGCAGTTTTGGTTTGATCCAAAACAGTAGTTTGGATGAAATTTGATTTTTCTCAAAAGTACTTCATTGAGTGAATGTCAAAAAGAAAATGAAACGATGCTTAATCAAGAGAACAGTTTTCTGTCGTAATCTCCATTTGTTCTTGCAATCACAGAGAATTATTCAATGAGTTTAATAATATACTGACGTGAAGAAAAATGAGCTTTGAGAAAAATTATGCATTTGGGCTATTCCCATTTGCTATCAGTAGCTAAGGGTCCCATGATACCATTTAACAGTGAAAGGTTTTTTTTTAAATCTTTGATATCCTTTGTTCAGGAGCTCTGCGGTATAATTCTGGTTGGATCTGCTTTTTTGGGTCCAAAATATTCTCACCAGCAGGTGTTGATCAGTTGGAAAGTCCCTCCGTATCGTCTGCAATTCCGATAACAGAATTACAAAGAAACATAGTCGCGGAACACAAAAATCTTTCCATGGCAATAAAATGACAGTTCAGAGAGAGGTCTACTATATAGATATGTGAATGCTTGTTCTTCTATGTTGGCGACATTTGTATTACATTACTTTGATGAAAAAGAGCCATTGTTGCAATGACATATTGTCCAAATAATGCGTCAAAGATCACAGTGACAGCTTGTTCTAGAACTTTAAAAGTCCTTGTGTTGTCACAGTACTAGGATGCCTGCCACAAATCATAGACAGCAGCTGCGTTAAATTCCCTAAGACATGGCTCTGCACCAAAAACATTAGATTTCATAATTTCATTTATCTATGATTTATATACAGAATGTTTTCCCCCTGAAATGCTGAACAAACTGTGTGCGTGTGTCTTCGTGTCCTTTTGTCTGCGTGTCTTGGGAATGAGAGGAGACGCCCATGTCTAGCTGAACTTGAGTTCAACTTACTCATTGCCATTCCTGCTGTTTTAGAATTCTGCTGCTGCCAGATTGTTTGTGTGTGTGTGTGTGTGTGTGTGTGTTGGGGGGTGATAACCAGGTGCACAAGCTCTCTCCGGCAAGCCCTTTAACTAGATTGTGGCTATGTAGGGGTTTCTAGTAGTATTGTATTTAATGTCTCATCTCATTTTCTGAACCGCTTTATCGTCATTAGGGTCGTGGGGGGTGCTGGAGCCTATCCCAGCTGACTCCGGGCCAGAAGCAGGGGACACCCTAAATCAGTGGCCAGCCAATCGCAGGGCACAAGGAGACAAAGGACAACCATGCACACTCACTCCCATACCTAGTGGCAATTTAGAGTGTCTAATCAGCCTACCATGGATGTCTTTGGAATGTGGGAGGAAACCGGGGTACTCGGAGGAAACCCACGCAGGCCCGGGGAGAACATGCAAACTCCACACAGATCCACATAACCTGGATTTGAACCCAGGACCCCAGAGCTGTGAGGCCGACGCGCTTACCACTCACTCCACCGGGCCGCCCTTGTATTTAATGTGCCCCAAACATTTTCATTTCTTACTTTGCCTAGTGTAATTTAGTATTATTGGATTCAAACTGCAAGATTGATAACATAATCCCATGGCAGGAGTTGTTTTTCCTGGTTTTAGTTCATTGGGTTTCACTTTTTGGTTGCTAGGATTTATTGTGGGGCTCCATCAGGCAAGGTACCATATTTGGTCAATCTAGTTTATTTTTCAAATAAATCTCGCAGTAAAGAAAATATATCTACCAACCAATCAAATGAAAGTAAAATGATAATATTAGTGCTCTAATGAAACGTAATACTATTTATCGTGGCTATCCGAGTCCAAATCTTGTGAGTGTTTCTGCTTATCTGAAACATGTCAAACAATATCTATTTTGTGTTTGGGTTGGACAAATTGGGAACGTGAACACTTTGACTTAATTGTTTTTCATTGGATAGCAATGATATGAAAATAAAATATTGTTATAGTGATACATCTGTGATTTTTGAAATCTTTTCTAATAATTGTGTAGCATAGTAGTATTTCGAAGTACTGTATTTTAGGGTGGAGGGACCTAAAATGATAGGATGGATATAAAATAAATATCAACGAATAATATTCATGTCATGTACTTTGATATATTTGTGTTTTCATTATTTTACTAAATATGACGCCAAGCAGACTGCAGAAAACCTGAGAAAGTAGTATTTAATACTGTATGGGCTCCTGGTTTGGAGACCAAAGTTTAAAGGTGATATGCATCCCTGCAGGAATTCCCTTTACATGTGTACGAATACATCTCACAAAAGATTATTTCTAGTAAACTCGTTAGATGTGGTTTGTCCTGAGTTAAGGCCAGATGTGCATAAATGCATTCAAAAAAAGTTCAAACACCAGGATGCCTTTTCCTGAGTGCAAAGATGAGAAAATGTAACAAAACTGAAAAATTAGTGACATGTGTTTCTTTTATAATAAACTACTCCAAAATGGAACTTTTGAAGTTTAATCATCCTAATTCAATCAATGGGATGTTTGACAAGATTACATTTTGTATGTACATGTACGTATGCAGTCGTGTATAAAGTATACGGAACTGATATTTGAATATGAAATACAACAAAAAATTATACATGTCAAATTATTTGGTGAAGTCCCAAGTTATTTGACATTTGCTGTACTTGAATATCAAAATCTTTCTGATAATAAATTTACTTAAGTAAACCTGTAAACAAAAGTTAAAGTCATTAAATCAATTCAGTAAAACAGTGATTCATGGGGGTAGCCCGCCGGCCGGATGTCAGGCTCACAGTTCTGAGGTTGAGGGTTCGATCGCAGGTCAGTCCAAACTGTGAGGAGTTTGCATGTCTCCCTGGGATTGCGTGGGTTTTCTCTGGGTACTCGTTTTTTCTCCCGCATCCCAAAAACATGCAGGGTAGGCTGGTTGAACACTTTAATTTGCCTCTGGGTTTGAGTGTGAATGGTGGTCCGTCTCCTTGTGCACTGTGATTGGTGGGCCACCAATTCAGGCTGCCTGGTACCTGTAGTTAGTTGGGATCAGCTCCATCACCCTTGTGACCATCTGAGGATCAGCAGCTTGAAAAATGAATGAATAAAAAAGACATGGAAAAAGTTACTTAAGCACAGGAACAGGAACATTTTGGACACTTTGACTGTACAGAGGCTTCATGTAGTCGATAACCATAACATAATAAAATGTATCTTTTCCCTTGTGTATGCAGATCTATTATCCAGCAACAGGTCATCCATCTTCAGTGGGCATCACGGCCAACTCTCACTTTCGACTGTCTATTTGGATGAGTACCGCGACCGTCTCTTCCTTGGGGGGAAAGATGTCATGTACTCTCTCCTGCTAGGCCCTCTCAGGAGCGAGTCCAAGGAAGTAAGTTGAACAAATTACTTTATAATGCGCTGTAAGATAAAACAAAACATTCTTATGCCATGACTTTTAAAAGGCTGAATCATTGTCCCTAGAGAACAAAAGATCCCTTCATAAAGCTACAGACCAAATTTAAAAATTATAGAAGACACCACACGCCTTTCTAAAATGGAAGAAATAAAGCATTTCTTCCGTTATAGAAACATTTTGGAGCCATCAACACTTAACGATCTTAAATAATAAAAATGATACAAGCTAGAATACCCATTAATCAACCAAAAAAACTCCACCTGTTCATAAAGGTTGAGCATGGTAACATTTCACACAAAGTGATTTCATAATTCCCTCCATGAGAGTTTTTAAACAAATAATGAAACAATTGCCGTATGTTCTGGACTATAAGTCGCATTTTTTTCATAGTTTGAAAACTAATACTTAAGTTTGACTTTTCTGTTTTTTTTCTGACCACGGACAGTCAGGTTTTTTTGGGCTATATAGTCATCGTAAAAACTGATATGTTAACATACGGCTATTTAGCCTATTATACTTTCATATATATTTGTTCTTGGTTTGTGATTAAATAAAAAAATGCCTTCGCAAAAATGTGACTTGTACTCCAGTGCGACTTAAATGAATATTCATTGTGTATATTTTGGAACTATACTCATGTGCAAATTATAGTCCCAAACAATATGGTATCTAAAAAAAATATCAAATAAAATGAAAAAACACGAACAGCTGGCTTTCTTTTGCCGGACCCCATCTCCACACCAATTTTGGCATCTCTCCAGGATACTTGGACTTCTCCAATGTGGAATCAATTAACTGACTAAAAACATGTTTGATTTTGAAACTTCGCTGCTTGAACATTCATCTTGGGAACAACTGCCGTGTTTATGTCACTGCAGGGGCACAGTGGGGGGTTGTTTAACCTAATAGTCAATTCCAACTGCCCTACACAGATAGCAATGTCCTCACTCATTAGGAAATCATACATTGAGACCAAGATCTCAATCTGCATGGGATTCACTCATGAAACAAGATATATTACACATCTTTCTTTCATTTCAAGTGGAAAGAGCCATGCACATTTATCAGTCCTGGAAAAAAAGAGTTATAGTACCTTTGAGTTTTACTTCATGTGGAGTTTTATAGTGTTTCACATCTCACTGGATATAAATGAGTTGAAATCAGAATTTCAACTTTCTGCTCTTTCTCTCACTCAACATTCAATTGGCTCTACTACAAAAACAATGTTATATTTCAAACCCATATGTCGGAACCAGGGACTCGAAACAATGGTGTGATGTACATAGTACATGAAATATTCATATATTATTGTATTTTTTTTTTTACAATATTCCAATTTTTCCTATCAAAAGTGAAGCTGTCACCACTTTTTAGTCGCTTTACAAAACACAAGACTGTACTTTCAAGGTAAGCAGCGTCCCAGTCAATTATTTTTCATTTGTCTTCACAATATACATTTTTAATCATATTAAAAAAGATCCAATCAAAAACAAAAATCAACATGTCTACTGTTTACTGATGTCACGTTATACTTTTTCTTGAAATGTTTCTCAGTTTTCTTTGTCAAAAGGAGTTTTCAACATCAATTTCCCTCTTTTACTAACTACCACAACACACTCTGTAACCTGGGCTGGCGGTAAATGAGTTATGCTAATGAAAACCTTTGAACAAATGCCGACTATAGCGCCCACTGTCCCCAAAAGGGTCCAATCAAAACACAAATATTTGAATACTCAGTCTTTGGACCACAACATCTTGGTGATTATTACTCAGCAATATGATAAAAAACAAACGAAAACAGATTTAATTTAGTTCATCACTGGAAACAATTGTGAAATTTTGGTGATAGCATGCATTTATTACATAATAAATTTCAAAGCAGCAACGTTGAAACCATCATTTTCACATCCTGAGTTCCTTCCACAATCCAAATGTTGCCTTTTACCCAAATTCATTTTTTTCCCCATCACCCTGAACAGGAAAAGCAGCAGAGAAAATTGAATTAAGAAAAATATCAAATTAAATGATGATGATTTTTTTTCAAGTATTTTATTCTGAAAGTCAACAGCTTCAAGAACATGAAGAAAACAGTTTGCATCTAAGCCATGATTTATTATTCTGTCAATTTTAAGAGAATAAAGGCCAGGAAGTACAAGTGAGGGCGATCAAATTGCTTCCTTTGTACAACTTTATTAAGTCCACATTGGTGCTTTTTCATTAAGTATCTGGCACAAGAATAAAGGCAGCGTTTCTTAAGGGTTTTGGCACGGATGGGTGGTTTGGCTGCCAGATATCAGGACATGGTTCAAAAGAGTGAAAGGACAAGAAGTGTTGGGGACTATGCATGATTTGTCATCCATTTTTAGCTCTTATCAGATCGAAAACAATGTCGATAAATGTTTCGGGGTCGCTTCAAATTGAAAGAAATCAGGTGGTGACATTTTGAGAATAAAACAGGAAAGAACTTGGATTGCAAGTGGAGGTCAGCCCAGTTTCAGGGTGGAGATATTGGACAGCAGGCCGAATATTTTAATGCAGAATCAAGCAAAGGAGTGGAAATAGAACCATTCCAATTCGAGTTTTAGCTCCAAATTCTAATATTATTAAATTAGTATTTTTCCTGATATGGTACAGTCCGATGAGTGAATGACCTCTTTTTGGAAATAACTAGGACACACCCGTCCATGCAAAGTTTCTAAATGTCCTCAGCCAAACAAATAGTTAGAATATCTGAGGTCAAACTAAATCTGAGATTGATCTGAGGTCTTGATTTATAGTGTAAACTGCTGCAATCAACATAATAAAAGACAATGGCTATAAATACAAAATGAAACTGCTCGTTTGAAAGTGTTACATTTGAACCAATGATGACCTCAGCAGGGCAGTTTTAAAAATAATAATTTTTCTGGCACCCCAAACAAATTAATGCGTAAGCACTCACACAACGCAGACACACATGAAACACAATCGTGTTGTTGTGCACATCGGCACTGTTTATTTTCCTCCACGGTTCTGTATGCGTCTGTTAGGAAAAACAAAGCGGGTTCAGAAACAGAGCAGACCGAGACGACGGTGGTCTGCGAGAAACGGCGGGATTTCACAGACCATTGAAAGTCAATGTTGAGACAGCTTTCATCTACAGGGAAATCTGAATTCTGACGAGTTTTGTCTTCCTCAGAAAGCATTATGAGGACCAGTCAAAGCATTCCGTGTCCAAATGTTACATTGTGCTCATGAAAATCACATTTTTGTGGCTTTGGGGTTTCCCTAATTGGGCAGAGTTTGGAAAAATGAAATGAAAGCTCAAGTTGCTCAAGCTCATATGTGGAGGATTCAGAGAGAGTTAAAGCTTTCATTTTAATTATATAATGAAGAAGTCTGAAAATGACTCATCTCATTTTCTGAACCGCTTTATCGTCACTGTCACTGGGGTTGCGGGGGTCCTGGAGCCTATCCCAGCTGACTTTGGGCCAGAGGCGGGGGACACACTGAATTGGTGGTCAGCCAATCGCAGGGCACAAGGAGACAAACACACTTATACCTAGGGGCAATTTAGAGTGCCCAATCAGCCTAGCACGCATGTCTTTGGAATGTGGGAGGAAACCGGATTACCCGGAGAAAACCCACGCAGGCCCGGGAGAACATGCAAACTCCACACAGGTGGACCGACCTGGATTTGAACCCAGGACTCCCACTGTGAGGCCGACGCGCTAACCACTCAGTCGCCGTCGTGCCCTATATTGTGTTTGATCCTAGATTATTGACAATATATTGACTAAAATGTGGACATTTACCCATTTGCTTATAAAAAACACAATTGCCTCTTGAAAATCCGTGCAACATTTATTTGAGTGCGCCTGTTAGCAGTATTTCAAAAATGATAATGCATTTAAAACAACAAGGCTAAAATGTCTTAAATGTCACAAAGGTAGTGTATATCCGTAAAAAAGGTAATAAAAACATGCCTGGACAGAAAATGATAATTTTGTTACTTGGTTATGGATTGACATTGTTCTGTTTTATGTATATTTGTGTTCAAAAAATCAAGTTAACCAATTGAATAAGCACTACTGTCCCTGTGTTTCCTCCTTCTAGATCTATTGGCCCCCATTACCTGGCAACCGTGAAGACTGCATGCAAAGAGGGAAGGAGCCACTGGTAAGTCAATAACGTTAATGACTCTGTAAATGTCAGTTGCTGCAGGCAAATGATTTACACATTGTCCGTTTGGCTTTGAAAATACAGACTACCAAAGAATCTTTACTCACATAGGAATGAATGAGGTCATTAGATTACACAATGGGATTTATTATGCTAAGTTGTGTGGAAGAAGTCATCTTCATATAACATATTACATTTATACACCCGGATACAACATTTACCATATTTTCCGGACTATAAGTCGCACTTTTTTCACAGTTTGGCTGGGCCTGCGACTTATGTCTTATTATTTTTCACTCTAACTGCCAACATCTTGTTATCAAAATAGTTAATGTTGCATTAACAGGTGCATGTTTCGACGGTTTCCCTATTCCCTAATACTTTCGTGTATAATGTTGTGTAAATCATAATCCAGTGCAATTTAAACATATTTTTCCACTTTCATTGTGCATTGTTTGGATAGTATGACTTACACTCATGTGCAACTTATGTTTCTTCCCTTTCACTGTGAAAAAATAAAGAAAAACATTTTGTAATGATCCGTTTACGATAAGATGAGAATTTTTAGCAAAACACAACAAATTGGAAACTGATCTGAGACACTGTGAGTAAACAAGTAGTGAAAAAATATGATTCATCCATTACCATAAAAGCTCAAATAAATGAAAGCAAACAAACCAAAACAGAAAGTGCTTATCCGATCATTCTGGAATCCCACTTGCAAGAGATTATATGTGGTGTTAAATGTGCTTGTGGGAAAAAAAAGCTATTAATTACTGCTCTAAACACACTCACACACTCTAATTTACTAACCATGTTGGGCTAAAGATAACGATTTCGTGACTTTTGGGGCCCCACCTTGCACTGACTACACGGCATCTACCAGCCACCCCCATCTGGAAAATGTTTGGGGTGTGTGTTGGGGTCTCTGAGAATAGGGACATGTGCAATGTGTTTGAAGTGGCAGGTGTGTCTTCTGCATCCCATGTCTGTTTTATTAGGTATTTCCTCTGTGGGATTAGGTGAGGAGACCTTTGATCGGGAGCTACTATGCACTCTGTATATTTTGCATCGTTCACAACTATTTTAAAAACATTTATTTGCTGTTTTCTCGGTTTTCTAATATGCAGTACACACATCCTGGTAACAGGGATGGATTGGATCATCCTCCCACTTCCATGAATAGAACAGAATGTGTATCGAACCCAAAAGTCGTGTTATTAGCTTCGTGCGCTAACAAATAAAGGGGGACTTTATCCATGGCAACGCACTCGTAACCGAACAAACAAATTTAAATTAACTTGGATTAATATATACAAACACTTAAAAACCTACGTTTAATGTAACTTTACACAAAACTGATTTCTAATTTTTTTTTTTTAACCTTCGTTCTGGCTGGGTTAGCTGTTTGCCGCGCCTCCACCCTCACGTTCGCTATCGATGGGCTGTTTGCTGTTGTATTCCCTTCAAAATATTCCGAAAATGATGCACACAAATGTCTTCACAATAGGATAACGCACGACCACTTGCCAACGAGAAGTAGTCTTGAATGAGCGATCGCAGGAGCTAACAGGCTAAGGAAGGAATAACAGGAAATGCAACAGCTCAGCCTACCCACCTATTGATTGTGGGTAATGAAGTTTCATTCTGAGAAAGGGTGCCATTGGCTATCGGTGTTGTGTGCACGAGTATACTTCATTACCCAGAAAGCCCTCTTTTTGCCCGCCCATGCGCGTTGTGCGTTTTCTGGTCCATGTGTAGGAGAAACTCGTCTGAAGAAATCGTGGTTAGTGCTCGTAGATATCTATTATATACGAAAGAGATGCGGCAAAAAAAGACAGTGTGCTACAATGATAAACAGCCTCTCATGTCATGGCCACCTGGCTTTCTCACATCTCAAATTTTTTCTCGTATCTAGTGCGAATTATTTGCTCGAAATTTTCCTCGTATCTCGAGCATCTCGTAGGTAGAGCTGCTCGTATGTAGAGGTACCACTGTACAACCGAATGTGTATCCAACCTGCAAGTCGTGTTATTAGCTTCGTGCACTAACAAATTTAAATCTTGCTAACACGTCTTCAACAATGATTCAACAAAAAACAGTACTGCAGTGCGAGAATTCATTTTAGGTTAGCAATTAACCTATGTATATGTTTCACAATCTGGCATTCTCGAGAGGATATGCAGAACATTTGAGACATAAGATGACTCACATTCAAAAGCAATAAGAGTTGTGTCACAAGAGAGTTATTACTTATCAAAGTTGAGGTCACCTTTTTGTATTTTTGTTATTTTTAAGTGTCAAAGTCTTTTTCCTTCAAACCTGACATCTGACAGTTTATAAAGGTTGGAAGATAGAAGCATTTCAATCCTGTCTCCTATGAGTTCTTTCCAAATGTGAAATTTTTAGAAGTCAACCAACATTCCGAAATGGAATTATGGTAGACCCTAGAGCTTAAACTATTTAGTGCTTAACTTGAGTCTCAAATTACTACAGAACTATCTCCAAAACACATTTTGCATCACAAAAGTCTGTATATATTTGTAAAAGATGTTTCATTCCACAGATGTTTTTTGCGTTCCCCCACGCCCCACTGCTTTTTTTTTTAAATGTCAAACCTGATGGATTACCTCAATTTTCAACTAAGGAATAGACAGCAGGGGCCAAAACTCTGACACACCTTTAATCTCATTTGTTTGTCATCTCCATGAATTGAACATAAACCGACTTTGACACACCTTTAATCTCATTTGTTTGTCATCTCCATGAATTGAACATAAACCGACTTTGACACACCTTTAATCTCATTTGTTTGTCATCTCCATGAATTGAACATAAACCGACTTTGACAAACAGGAAAGCACTTGGGTAACATTACAAGTCTTCACATTGTGTTATATTTATTTCTCAAGGATTTATAGACAATGTTTAGTCTAGATCATCACATCGAGAAAAACAAAAATACAACTTTGAAAACGCTGGCTAAAAGATAAATAATGTTGCATGTGGAAAGGAAGGTGTGCGCAGATCTTCTATAAACAATTGTCTATCCTATAAACATTTTAATGACATCCTTTCGCCTTTTACAGCCTTTTTGACCTTCATCTTCATCAGTTAAAGCTGATAGAAATAAATAACTTGAACAGGGAAAGTATTGGCGACAGTGACATTTGTCATCTTCTGCTGGTAATTTGAGTACGCCCATCTTTTGACCACCTCTACAAATGGATGAAAGTGTGTTTTAGAAGATACTGACAATTAGAAGTTTTGACCTTTCAGGATGACCATTGGACAGTTTATCATTTTCCAACAAGAGACAAGTACTTGAATTGTTAAATGTTAATGCAACACTTTAAAGAGCATTGAGGACATTGTGATACGGAACACACTTGTACACAGGGTGACCAGCGGTGGTTTATGGGATGCTTAAAGAGAAATTTTGAACAATAAATCCTCTTTATTGTTCTTTTCCTTCGCACAAGTGAGTCGCCTCTTAGTGGCAATAGGAAAACGTGGGCCCCCAGTTTGACAACAGTCACGGACAAATGATTTAGAGTGTACGGAAAGCCCAACGAGAATGTTTGAACCTGTGAACTTTGGTGGCGTGAGAACCTGCTCTAACCATTTGATTTCTTGATTGGACATTTTTGGAGCGTTGGAAAAAATGTAGTTCATTTACATCATTAGATTTCCTTCTTAAACGGTCTAACTGGAGGAGGACTTAGAAGAAAGAGACAAACTGGCATTTCATGCAGCTGTGGAAGTGTTTCCATATTGGACTTTGACTTTTTTTCACGTTCATCCATTATGGTCATTTCACTGTCATGTGGTGTGTTTGTGCTTTTGACAGTCAGACCTGGGGCGCAAATGATTTTGGTATAGATTAATTTAGATTGGTTTTGACGGACCTCCTGCTAACAACTAACGTTTAGGTTGGTTTTATAGTTGGTCATATAGTTGACGGTGGATTAGTTAGGAGCTGTTTGTTTTATTGAAGTTACTTACCACATCCCAGCCAAGCCACCTATGGGACTAATACATATACTCCTTCCTTCTTGCTGCAGTTGTTTAGTGTCTTCAAGTATCTTAGGGACATCCAAAATAGATGCAAGCTCAGCTATCTTTGTCTCCTTCAAAATGACATGGCTTTGCCCACACCCCCCTTGGACCGACCCACCCAAAAGATTATTTGGTCCTTTCTCTGTTCAAATCACAAATGAGCTCTTTTCTCTGCCCTTGAAAAGTTAAATCTTATCTATCTTTTCTAGTTTTATATAATTCTCAAAAACCAACAAACAGCGCCAAGTAACATTCTGGTGGATAAATAGTCACACAAATGGCATCCCAATATAAATGGATTTATCTGATATTGACAGTCTGTAATGAATGCAAAAAGTCAAATGGGCTTTTTAATTTCCACAGCATTTTACTTTTTTCCAGCTGCTGATGAAAATTAATGTGGTAATGCCAAGTAAACGTGATTGAAATGATGTGTAATTTATGGCAATGGGATTAGAATTCTCAAATGTAAAAACCACATTTTCCATAAATGTGGGACAAGTTTAACCCCATTCCGACTATTTTCAATTACTACATCACTTTGGAATCAGCTTCTGTCATCAAGTGCCGGAAAAGTACTTTTTGTTCACATGGGTTATTAAAACTGTTTTTCACCAAGTATAAAAATACCACAGCAATAGTCGGATTTTCAAATCTTCTTGAACCTAGCTGCTCATCTAATGATTTAGTTCTATTTTTGAAACGTTCCCTTTAAAGCTACTGCCACACTGCCGATAACTACGGAGGGAAGAAAATCTTTTGTTCATTCTTTATGGTCTCAATAAAAAACACCCAGATATATAAAACCCCAAATCCCAGAGTGTTGAGAGCCCAAACACACATCTTTCTTGTCAACATTTCGTTCCACTGTAGCCCACACAGAAGTCCATTGCCGCGGTAGGCTTATTCATCTTATTGAAGAAGAGAACAGAAGCTCTTGATACAATCATTCCACTAGACCACATGTGTCAAAGTGCCGGCCCGGGGGCCACATCTGGCCCGCCGCATCATTTTGTGTGGCCCGGGAAAGTAAATGATGAGTGCCGACTTTCTGTTTTAGGATCAAATTAAAATGAAGAGTATAGATGTATCTTAAATTTCCTGATTTCCCCACTTTTAAATCAATAATTGTAATTTTTTAATCAATTTTTTCTGTGTTTTTAGTTCAAAAATCCTTTTGTAAAATCTAAAAATATATAAAAAAAAGCTAAAATAAACATTGTTTTAGATCTATAAAAAACTGAATATTCAGGGATTTTAATCCAGTTCTTTTAATCCATTTATTTAAAAAAAATCTAAATATTATATCTAAAATGGTCCGGCCCACATGAAATCGAGTTGACGTTAATGCGGCCCGCGAACAAACCCGAGTCTGACACCCCTGCACTAGACTGATGAATTAATCAAAATCATAAGTGACTGATTAGCAAAGCTTTGGGCTAAAGACATGATGGAGAACAATAAAAATGTGTGTATGTATATATCGACAGATGCATCAATTTACACAAAGTAAATCCAAGCTATTTTCTTAATATAAATACTACTGTGTTACCCAGCATTATTTTAAGAACCATGCAGTCTATCACATTTTAATACAATAAAAAGTCCTCCCCATGCTTTCCTATACTCTCATGTGGGGTCAATAAAAATGGTCAAAAAGTACCTTGTTTTCGTGGTAGCCATGAAAATATGCTTGTCTTCTTTCATTGGACATCTACCATTTCACTCTGTTTTGATATATTCAACTGCAATGCTCCGTGTGGTTGAATGCAATATAATACTCTGTGCGTGTAATGTGCGTAAGTGAGAAAGTGGTTCTCTACGCCCAAAGTATTTGAGTCTTATTCGCTGTGTTTCTGCATTTTGCAGACGGAATGTGCCAACTTTGTTCGCCTCCTGCAGCCATACAACCGCACTCACCTCCTGGCCTGCGGCACAGGAGCATTCCATCCTATGTGCAGTTTCATCTATGTGGGCCACAGGGGAGAGGTAAGCAGCATGTGTTTTTTTGTGGATTCAGACCATCACACCAAGTCAGCCCTCTTCTTTTCTATACGCCTTTTGGCAAACCATTTAGTTTGATGGGAAAGCAAATCAAAGCTAAAAAAAAAAAACTTGAATGGATGAATGAGAGTCGTTAAGACAATGTAATGGACCTCCTCATGACAGCCCAATGTGACCCCGCAGGAGGCAGCCAAAGCGGGCATGAGGAGAATGGAAACTAGCTAAGGATTCACAAAGAGGAAACATAACATTGTGGTGGGAATTTAAGTGGCGTGTGGATTTATTAGCTACCTCCAATGTTCTCTTTGGCGCCATATATTCGGGCCGCATTCTTAATATGTCATCGCCACTGCATCCAAGTGCTATGTCATCTCCTCCAATTTTATAAAAGTCAAACCTGTTTTCAGTGTTCCCAAAACTGACACCCAATTACTGGCAAGGAAGCTAAGATGGTCCCCGGATTTCAAGGTTGAAATGCAATACAAATGTCATTTTGTGGGTAGTGGCTCATCCCAAAATATGTGGTGTATTTTTTTCCAACGCCTTTTATTAGTGTGCTTTGAATGTTATTACTAAAAATATGCAGAAACCTCGAACTATGTAGTCATCAGGTGTTGTAATGCAGAGTTCTATTTTCATGTGCATTTCAAGTTTATTCTTCAGCAAGGAAGCCTTTTAAAAACAGGTGTTGTTATTTCAGTGGGCATTCGTGCGGGTAAATTTGAACGATTGTAGTTCAGACCATTCCATACCTGTCAACCTCTGCCGATAACTGCCCTTATAAATGATTATGATTCCCCTTACAAACCCTCAAAAAACCTTACAAACACCGTACGACTCGTACGGTGTTTGTAAGGTTTTTTGGGGGTTTGTAAGGGGAATCATAATCATTTATAAGGGCAGTTATCGGCAGAGGTTGACAGGTATGCCATTCACACACTGTGTGTGAATGTATGGGTGAATGGATGCTAATGTAAAGTGAGTTTTTATGTTAAATCGCCCTTTAAACTCAGCGTTAACACTCTTTATTTAAGTATAATTAAAATATCTGCGTATTCGTCCAATTAACCTAACAACAGTTAAGCTCAGCATCAGGTAGTCAGTCTGAGCACGAGTCCGTAGGGAACTCGTCCGTTTATTTAACCAGTCGTTAAATGGAGCAGAATATACACTCAAATGTTTGCCTGACCTCTGGGGGCAACTCAAGCTAGTAGCGATCCAACTGGACTCTGGGTGGGATGAACTTTAGCCCCCCAGGCCGTTTCATCTCTGCTCGGGTCAAACTTGTATGTACTGGTTGTGTCTTTCTCATGGCATCATTCTCTTTTAGCTGGCCCAAAGTTGCACTCTTTCCATCCCAAAACATTGTAATGACATTAGCTTCTCAGTATTCAGGTGAACTATTTGTTATCTATCCGAAACGGGGGACCACCATACTTCTTTGTAGGTTTATTGCTTTTGTAATACAAAAACAGCAAAAAAGCTTTATTTGAAATATTAAAAAAAGACTGAGTGAAACAATGTTCCAAGCAATGTCAAGCATGTGTGCTGACTTTTCGGCTTCTCCCATTAGGGAATTAACAAGGATAGTAAAATAGTGCAGAGAATGCGAATCACAAACATCCACACATAACACACACACACAGTCATGCAATTTAAAATATTGTTTGACATGGAATATATGGAAGCTACATACTGTAATGCAAGGGTGTCAGACTCGGGTTGGTTCGTGGACCGCTTTAACGTCAACTCGATTTCATGTGGGCCGGACCATTTTAGATATAATATTTAGATTATTTTTAATAAATGGATTAAATGAACTGAATTAAAGGCCCTGAATATTCAGTTTTTATAGATCTAAAACAATGTTTATTTTAGCTTTTTTTTTTATATATTTAGATTTTACAAAATGATTTTTGAACTAAAAACACAGAAAAAAAATGATTAAAAAATTACAATTATTGATTTAAAAGGGGAAAAATCAGGAAATTTACTTTTCATTTTAATTTGATCCTAAAACAGAAAGTCGGCACTCATGATTTACTTTCCCGGGCCACACAAAATGATGTGGCGGGCCAGATTTGGCCCCCAGGCCTCCACTTTGACACCTGTGCTGTAATGTGTTATGAAATCACTTCATTCCCGTTTTAATAATTTTATATCAACATAGTTAGACTAATATTATTTACCACACACTAAATGCTGTCATAACTTTTTGCCTCAGTCTTTCATGATAAGATTTTTTTTTTCACTCTGTTTTTAAAAAAAAAATGTCATCACTGTCAAGCCAGCAATGTTTATTCAGCGTTGAAAGATTGAATTAGAGAAACAGCTTCCAGCAGTTTTAGGAGAGTGAAAGTTAAGAAGGTAGACATTGTGCCATTGCTTGATTGGGCAGTCAAGAACGCAATCCAAAGCCAATGTCATGATGCATCCATGTTTGACTTTTACTGACATTTTTCTGAATCCAGTACATATAGTGTTTCTAAGTTTGGACTTTATCCAGTCCCTCTTCAGTCTATTGTGTGTGTGTGTCAACAGTCACTTGTCTTAATGGTATTGGTGGTCCCTGATATGCTGTGCTTGGCACAGAAAAAGTACCATTCTTTTTTTAGCTTCTTAGCATTAAAGCGTGTTTGCCAAAACTGAATCAGCCGCATCATAACTCTGCATAACAGTGATATAACACACATGCATACGCACACGCACACACACACACACACACACACACACACACACACACACACACACACACACACACACACACACACACACACACACCACAAGTGGAGCTTTGGCGTGGCTTTAATCCCAGTTTGTTCTGTAAATGTAATCACATGACGTTTCGAGGTCATAATGTATGCAGCGCTTGCTGATATAATTGCAGTTCCCACCATTACCTCTGGAATATATTGTTCCTTTACATTTACAGTTAAGTGGCAGAAAAACTTCTATTTTAAATTCTATTTTTACATTGGTTGTTAGTTGTGCTCTACTCCTCAAATTAACACCGTGTAGTTTACTTTTGTATGACATTTATTATATGTATAGCAGAAATATGATCCTGCGATTGGCTGGCAACCACTTCAGGGTGTCCTGGTTAGCTGGGATAGGCTCCAGCACCCCCCACGGCCCTTGTGAGGATAAGCATTATTGAAAATGAATGGATGAATGATTTATTTGTGTTGTTTCAGTTTTACAAATTTAGTGCGCTTGTAATGAGAATAAAGACAAGCCCATTCATTTTAAATACTATATAATTTTGATAGATTTACTTTATCATTTTCACTCTGGCAATGTAATTTAAAGGGTTGTGATTTTGGACTATGTTTGTGTTAGTTTTTAATTGTATTTTCTGAAAATATCGGTACAATAACTGTTTAAGCACCGGTACTGTTTAAAAAAGTACTAGAGTTGACATTGGTTAAACCCCAACACTCATGGTAAGGCAACAGGGGAGCAATATTCCCTGAATAAATTGTATAAATGTGCTCTAACGGCTAATTATCCCATTACTTTTCTGGGGTGGATTTCAATGTCACCATGTTCCCTTTGATCACTCCGGAGTGGAAGACGCACCCTCCTATTCACAATAGTGCATTGTCTAATCTTTGAACAGAGGGCAAGACACTCACGGTTCATTTCGAGGACACCTCAATCAATAATGTGGACTTGTATTAGCCATGAGGGCTGGGTGTGTGCCCTGTTGTCACCATCCCTTTCTCGCTTTAATTCCTGGATAACATGGAGCCATTGGAATGGAAATGGACCACACCCAAGCAGGACAAACGACATGTGGGAACAGACTTTTTATCTAAAAATCCCACAATGCCTGGATGTTGGAACCCTAATTCTAAATGAAAAGTGATTGAAAAGCAAAGACAAAATATTGCATGAGATAGCCTGCAGTTGGAAGGATTTGCTTAGGATTTGAGTTAACCATTTTGGCAGTCTAAAAGTGGACTCAATTCAGAAGCCAAATTCCCCAAAGTGTATATTTAAAAGTTAAATAAATTGTTAAAAAAATGTTTAGACCAAAAATGAATCGCAAATTGGAGGTTTTGCTTCATCTCTTATCTTAATGCATGAAAAAAATCAGAAAAAATTGCAAATAGAATACATTGTGATCATGTAAAACTGTGTTTTTTTAATGAATACACAGCTTGTTTAGTCAATGCTAAACAATATAACATGTATACACAGAGAGCTTATTGGGATATTGTTTTAGGCCATTCACAATGGAAGAATATTTACAGATAATGAATGGTCTTGATGTAATTTGTTTTTACACACATTATAAGATGTTGTTTTTGGTTGCTGCCGTATTTATTTTTGTTCCTTGGATGACCCGGCATGTCCACTCCTCAGTAGAAAGTTCAGCTCAGAGCGAGTTCCTCACAAGGAAATGGGTGGGAAACTCGTCCAAATTCTGGTAACTCAACTGATCCCACACTTCCTTGTTTCTCAGACGGCATCTTCATTCTCAGACAGGCCGAGTTCAGAGGAGGGGCAGAAAGACCCCAAAGAATGGGAACAAATAAGAGCCAATCCTGTCTTTGTGTGCACATCGGAACACAATAGTCTGGGGAATCTATTATTCCAAAGAGATTAGATCTGACCAGCACTTTTTGTGGATGCCACAACAATGTCCAAACGGTTTATTTAGAACGAACTCCCCCTTAGAAAAGATAAGGTAGTGTCAAACCTCTTTTAATTGCAATGCATAGAAATAATATTTTAACATTATTATTCATTTTCAACACCGCTTGTTCTAGTCATTTTGATATTGGGTTGTATTTTTTTCCCAGCACGTCTTCACCATGGACCCCAAGAATGTGGAAAATGGCCGAGGGAGGGTCCCTCACGACCCAAGTCTTCCTTTTGCTAGCACCTTTAGCGGTATGTGTCCTCTTCGGCATGCTCTCTTGTAGTGCCATGTCCTGCATTTTTTGGAATTTGAGTCACACATGAACATTGGTTGCACCATCCATAAGTGCACGACAAAAAACATATATATAAGGTGCATTTTGGGGAGAATTTGGAACAAACATTTTACATTACCGTGACCGGACGTTTGGTCGCCGGACTTTTGGTCGCCGGACTTTTGGTCGCCGGATGTTTGGTCGCCGGACGTTTGGTCGCCCGGACCCAAAGGTGCGACGACCAAACGTCCGGCGACCAAAAGTCCGGCAACCAAACAAGGTAAAACAACATGGTTTATGCATCAATCAAAGCCAACAATGGCCCTCAGCAGTTTCACTGAGCGGACGTGTGAGTGTATAAGAGTTTGTATGTACATGAGTTGTCCCCTTAGGAAGGGACGTCAGTGAGGGTCTTAACAAGTTCTCCAACAAAACACAATAAAAGTATGGGAAATTTGGAGCTTTTCTTTAGCCTAATAATTAATAGGGCATTAAGTATGACTAAATAATAATTCACAGTTTGTATTTAGGGAACTTGAGCAACAATTTTAAATGGTAATTATCAATAACCTTCCGGGCGACCAAATGTCCGGCGACCAAAAGTCCGGCGACCAAAAGTCCGGCGACCAAACGTCCGAGTACCTTACATTACAGCTACAACAATAACATAGACAGACAGGCATGATAGGCATCTATTAATGTAACATATTAACAGATATTCAGATAGCTGATGTTTCAAACCAATTCCAAAGAGATCAAAAGAGTCCTGGATTTCATGCCGACCAAAACAATTTAAGTCTAGCCAATGAAGTCCCTGCTGGAAAAAAAAAAGCCTGAAAACGTGTCCTCTTCATTGGTTGGAAAGAAATGCATGACCCTCTTGACTCCTTATGGAATTGGTTTGACACCAGTTCTATAGCTCTAACAACACAACATAAAGTCTTGGTTATCAAACTCTAGATATACTTAAAATGGCTACCAAATCCTTTAACTTTTGGAAGTAGAGCGCAAATATCCTAGCCAACTTTTGGCATGAATTGGTTGCCAGCCATTTGCAGGGCACAACAACACAACTCAACTGTTGCAGTCCCTCATTAGGCTTGCCTGGGGAAAAAAGAAACCATGTTACTGTATTTCACATTCTCCATGAATGGCCATCACTGACCATTCAAAAAAATGTTTATTTCTAAAACTGTCAGTGAATGAGGTCCATTGTTGGATGAAGATGTAGGTTTCTGGAGCGCTACGGGTGGGGAAAAGCTTAGTCAGCAATGAAATACATTCAACATGACCACAGGTTTCTCGCAGTTCAAGATCATTTTACAGTTGTGACTATTGTAAGTCTGTCTTCTCTCTGAGCTGCATGTGGGCAAGGAGAGAACTACATGTGTGCACATTTCCTGCTTGACTATGATTTATTAAGGCAATGTTGTCTGCTTGATCTTAAATAAATGCGATTCATCTTTTTTGGCCTTTCATCCTTTTTTTTAGCAGGGGTTCTGTGCAGTGTTTTATAAATGAAGCCTGTGTCGTGGATTTCTCTGGGGGGTAATCCCTCACTAGTTTTTCAAGTGGTTCAGCCCCAATCGGATTCTCCAATGACTAGCCTTTGACCTACATGTCTTTAAGCAATCCAACCATCAACCTGCTGGCCTCTGGTGGGCCAACTTCCAATCCTTGACAGTGTGTTTACGCTGAGTCGACAAACTCAGGGTCTCTTGCGCTAGACTAACTCTCCCGAATAACTTGGATAGAGGATGATTTTTTTTTTACAGTCGACTACTTGACTTTTAAAATTGGAAAATATAAACACACGTCTTTGTAAGCATCTAAACTTGAATTATTAAAGGGGGCAAACAGTGAGTTTGGACAATGTGTTTTGCTGATATTTTAGTCTTTTTGCCATGTTAGCTTCTTTTCAAGCCAGCTAAAAATGATCGACCAACATCTTTCTGCCTTAGCACCCACTTTATAGTTTGGAATCGTCCAAAAGTGCCCAACTATGGGGGAACAAAGTAATGTGGACACGTTTAGATTGGCTTCAAGTTCCTGGACTCATGCAAAAACAAGTGTTGACTTGCTTATGACAATTTAGTTTGTTATTTTTTTCAAACGAGGATGCAATCAACCGACACCGACTTTTAAATCTTTTAGTCACTTCAACGTATTTCACCCCCATGTCATAAGGTGTTATACAAACAAACTTTATTAAAAGTTAAAACTTTGTGCTGGTACCCCACCTCCCCATCTTAAATATTAAATTCCAAATTCACTGGAAAGTGAGAAAAAAATCACAGAATAAATGTGTGATATTTGCCAATTTCCATTGAGACGTGTAAAGAAAACTCACCTATTTCCCTTTAGGTATATAAACATGTACAAAAAAACTAATTCGCAAGTGTCACACAAACAAAGTTGGTTCTCACACTGTGCTGCTAAAGTCTGCAAATTCTCCACACATGACTGCGTAGGATATTTTCTGTATTTCGTTTCCTCTTTCCCCTGGGTTGTGTAAAGCGAGTCCGTCTCTCCTGGTCTCAGTAGAGGATGTACTCTGAAAAGTGTATGACTTTGGAGTGTTCTCCATATTAGAACTGTTGAGTTTCCTCTTTCCTTTCATAGCCACATGTCATAAGACTGGTCCACAATGGGGACGTGTCACCAATGATTTCCTCACTGCAGCAGACTTCTTGCTCTTGACTTTTTGCTTACCCGCTTTTCTCTTTTTACAGGCGGAGAGTTATTTACCGGTCTGACAGCCGATTTCCTAGGAAGAGACTCTGTGATCTTCAGAAGTATGGGGGATCGCTCCACTATGAGAACAGAGACCGATCATAAAATCCTCCATGGTATTTTTTTCACTTTGTTATATATTACCATAAGAAATTTCAGTCGCACGCTTCCAACAAAGATCAAACAGTCAGCATCTGTTGAGTAAACAAAATCTAGGTAATTATTTCTAAGTGTAATCTAAAATCTGGCGACAGCTGAACGCCACATGCCAGTGACATGTTTCTATTGTTTATATTTTAGCATAATATTTCAATATACATCGTTAACAAATGACAAATAAAAGGGTTACAGTAATACCTCACCACTTTGCGGATTCACCACTTTGCGGATTCACCACTTTGCGGATTCACCACATTGCGGATTGGATCTGCTAAATATATATATGAAAAGTTTATAGTGTAGGAACAATGATACAAACATGAAATGGGGGGGATTTTTAAGTACAAGATTTCATGTTGAATGAAAATCATCTTGTATAAATTGCTCACATACACAATCCTTACAATATACATGTAGGCAAACTGTTGAAAATTACACCAAAAATGGAGGATAAAGTCAAAGTAGTACTCATAGAATCTAAACCTGTCGGTGCACGTAATCTTTTGTCATCAGCTTTTTTTTTAAATTAGATCTTGTAAATGTGTAATTTGTGTTCCCCAATTTAACATGTAAACTCATTTTTTTATCCTCTTTTCAAGACCCAAAGTTCATTGCAGCCCACCTCATTCCAGACAACGACGACCGAGACGATGATAAAGTATATTTCTTCTTCACTGAGAAGGCCACGGAGGCGGGAGACAGAGAGGAGGCCATTCACACGCGCGTTGGACGAGTGTGTGCGGTAAGTCCCTATATTACAAAACCTCATTTGTAGTGGGTGGCACCGTGAACGATTGGATAACACATGCGCCTCACAGTTCTGAGGTTGAGGGATCAATCCCTGGTGAGTTCCTGAGTGCAGTTTGCATGTTTTCCCCATGCCTGGATGGCAGTTTTTTTAATACACTTACGGATTGAGCACTTCGGTATCGATCTGCTGACTGTATCTATGTATGGCTCAGTCTGTATGCCGTTTATATTTAAGTGAAAGAAGACGACTTATAGCTATGCAATTCTTACAAATCCAGAGACAAAACATCTGTTAAGGAAGTGAATCTTGAATTGTAAACTCCAAGCCGGGACCTCATTTTTGGGGGTTTTCTTACTCCCATGTCGAATCCTTATGGGCCTCAAATTTCTACCGATGGCCAAAACGTTCTTTGTGTTTCAGTATATTTTCACACTCATGCAAGAACACACAGAAAGAAACAGACACATGATGATCAAGAGAACTTGAGAGAGAGCATCTGGCTATGAGGCGAGAACTCGAAAGTCTCCTGTGAGCTTTCAAATGTTGACATTTCCCAAAAGGCATATAAAAACCTTTAGAATATTTACAACAAAATGGAGCCATTCTCTCTCCAAGGTACACACAGCTGTCACATTTCACATCTACAATCTCGATACGTTATGAGCATGACCTTTTACATTCTTTCAGGCTACATGGAGTGCATACAAATAGAGTACATAAATGAAAATATCTACCAACATGCAGTGATAGCAACAACTAATAAAGCAAGGGTTATCAAACTAGTGCATTTGTCTTGTATTATGGAACAGAAGTTGTTTAATTTTGAAAGTAGTAATAAGGTCAAAGGTCACAGAGGTCAGAAAATTTGAATTTGGTTCTAACTTGATAACGGATTAGCCAAATTACCCAAAATTTTGCAGGGTAAGTCATGTGATGACGAGAGAACTTTGACGTTTTAGGGCATGAGAATTAAGGTAAAAGAGGTCATACATGTATACATGAAAGCTAGGCAGAAAAAGTCAAATGTCACAAATGTCATAAGGTACTCTAACTTTAAATTGTGCTTAATAATCAATCTCATACATGATATTTGTTTCAGACTCAAATGGAGTGGCCACTTGACCAAATATGGCATTGCTGTAAATTGAGCTACCTAGGAAGTCTGTTCTCTCAGATATCTTCTATATTTTCATTTTTTTTAAATGTTGTCTGATATTTGGTCACATATGAGATCGTACAACTTTACATTTAATCTAAACAAATGACCATTTACCTGCACAATGTTGATCATTGCTTGTCTTCACATGCCTTGATACGGAACAACTGGAAATACCTTGCCCACTGTAATAATGATAATAACTATCTTAACTCCACTTGTTGAGTCTTGTCGGGATTCATGGCATCTTTTGTCACCTCAGTCAAAGTCAAATTATTGGTGTCCACAGAAGGGTCACGGGGGGTGCTGGAGCCAACCACGGGCAGTAGGCAAGGGACACCCCGAATTGGTTGCCAGCCAATTCCCAGGCACAGTGAAACGGACAATCACTCATAATCACACTGCGACTGAGTGGGAATCGAACCCAGACTGATGTCAAGCGGAAGAACCACTGCATCATCGGGCGGAGGGTGTTTTAATATTCTGTCGAAAGACGTTTGGTCCCCAGACGTTTGGTCGACCGGACGTTGCTGTTGAAACTAGCTCTCAAAATTATAATCCTGAGAGAGAGAGTGAGTTTAATATCTAAATATCTAATATCAAAATATCAACAGTAAACTCTGTCATAATTTGACAGCGAGCGAACCTGGCGACCAAACGTCCGTTCTACCAAACATCCATTCTACCAAACGTCCGGTCGACCAAACGTCCGGTCGACCAAACGTCCGGTCTACCAAACGTCCGGTCGACCAAACGTCCGGTCGACCAAACGTCCGGTCGACCAAACGTCCGGTCGACCAAACGTCCGGTCGACCAAACGTCCGGTCGACCAAACGTCCGGTCGACCAAACGTCCGGTCGACCAAACGTCCGGTCGACCAAACGTCTGGGGAGCAAACGTCTTTCGACGAAATGTCCGGTCACGGTATTTTAATAGTCCCACATATTTTTCGTCTGCTTTTGTGCATGGCAGAATGATGTAGGAGGCCAGAGAGTGTTGGTGAATAAGTGGAGCACCTTTATCAAAGCCAGACTGGTTTGTTCGGTCCCGGGACCTCACGGCATCGATACACACTTCAACCAATTGGGTGAGACGCTCACTTTTACCTTCCAAATGACTTGCCTCAAACCGTCATTAACTTAAACTTTTCCATTGAACCGAAACAGAGGATGTTTTCTTACTGAGGACCAAGGATGAGAGGAACCCAGACATTTATGCAATTTTTAGCACAATCAGGTACATTGCATCAAATGGCCTAATTATTCCAAGCTTATTCCTCTTATTCTGATCTACTATTTCTACTATCTTTGATTCTTTTTCTCTACCTTTCCCTGCCAGTAATGTATTCCAGGGTTTTGCAGTGTGCGTGTATCGCATGGCTGACATCAGAGAGGCCTTTAACGGACCATTTGCTCATAAAGAAGGCCCAGATTACCAGTGGGGTGCTTATGAAGGCCGGGTCCCTTACCCCAGACCAGGAGTGGTAAGTAGCTCAGTCACATTTATTAAAAAGTTAAATGTATAACAAATTTGACAAATTTTCTTCGCAGTAGGTGATAATTCATTTGGATTCTGTGAATCAATAAATTACTCACTTACACACGAGAAGGTTAATACAAGACACAATTGGTCATTTCTTTTAGTAGTCTGAGTAAATAGGAAATGATTCATCACTGTAATAATCACTTGCGTTCTATGCATTTATTTGCATTGCAACTCTAAACACATTTAGCAAATGACATGTAAAGTTTAGCTCTTGTGTAAGCATATCATTTGAATGAGGGCTATTCACTCAGGGCCAATGTGGTGAAGTGCAGAGTTGGTTATGCAACATGGCAAATGCCACTTCCAGGCCAGTTGACTGTATCATTGTAATTTCAATTCAAATATAAACACACCTACTCACAAGTGGTACATGTTATTTGCCGTGTATGATAGAGCTCGTGGAGCGCAAAGGACTGTCAATTTTGTGACGTAGCTTGACAGTTGATTAAAAATTATCTTAAGAATTACCGAGTCCAACCCATAAAAATCAAAGCGTTCCAATTTTGACACCAATAGGAAACCTCACATCAGAAGAAAAACGCCTGTGTTGCAGTCTACTCACAAACAAGCAAAAGCCTTTATCCCAATGGAGCTACTGGGTAAAAGACCAAAAGATAAAATTAAAATAAAACACTTCTACAAAGTGCTAGTGCAGTCAGAGGTCAAAGTACTAAAATGATAGTGTTGTTTATAGATTGGAGTAAGTAAAAGTTCACATTAATGTTCCTAAAAACTGCTCTATATTTAGCCATAAAAGGCAAAGGGAAGTCTAATGTCAAAGAAATGTATTTATTCATTCATTTTCCGTACTGCTTATCCTCACGGGGAGTGCGGGGGGTGCTGGAGCTTATCCCAGCCAATTCTTGGACACCCTGAATTGGTGGCCACCATACATATGTAAACTCCACACAGTGAAGACCGAGCTGGGTTCAAACCCTCAACCCCAGGACTGTGAAGCCAACTTGCTAACCACTGACCACCAGGACGCCTGTCAAAGAAATGTTAAAGAAATGCAGCTTAACCCATTCAGCATGCATTAAAATACCCAAACGCATCCAAGATTGACAGAAAGCGTTAATCAACGTTTTCTGGAATGAAAACAAATCTGAATGTGAGACGTCTGTTTTTCATTCCTGCTGGCTTTTCACGCCGGAATGAGGAGATATGATAGACGTTTTTTAGCTTCAACCCCAAATTTTTAGGATAAAGTAGTAATTTGAAGAGAAGAGAGCAATTTAAAGTTGTGATGATAGCAAGTTCCTGCATTCAAATTCTTAACTAGATCATGGAGAACTCAGCTGACTATAATGAAAAGGATAACTACTGTACACCTTAGACTGGTTGCCAGCCAATCAAAGGTCATATAAAACTTGAATATCATATTCCGTAGAGAAGTGAGCCTACACTGACAAGCCAGGCAAGTAATCAGCGACGCAGAAAATGCAGCCATAATCAAATGGATTAAGGGTTCCGCGATACTTTCCGTCTCAACCCGCAACCACATGCCAAGCACCCAAGGATAAACGCAATGGCCGCATAATCATGAAAATATTGTGTAACAGGAAGAAATCTACCAAACACAAGCACTACCAGGACCATAGCTCATTGGAGTGATGTGTTTCCCTTTTATTTGTGTTTACTCAGTGTCCCAGTAAAATCACCAACCAGCCCGGCAGGGAATTTGCCAGCACCAAGGACTTCCCCGACTATGTGCTCCAGTTTGCCCGCAGCCACCCGCTGATGTGGCGGCCGGTGCACCCTGCCTTACGGGAACCGGTGCTCGTCAAAGCCAACGTTCCATACAGGCTCAAACAAATCGTGGTGGACCGAGTGGAGGCGGAGGATGGACAATATGATGTCATGTTCATCAGCACGGGTAAAAGCTGTCAGTTCTTTCCTCATTGCGTATTTTTTAACAGTCCGCAAAGAAGTTACGTGATTTATTTGCTTCTCCTTAAGATATTGGTACGGTGTTGAAGGTCATCGCCCTTCATCGTGGAAACAGTCTGGAAACAGAGGAAGTCACTTTGGAGGAGCTTCAAGTTTTTAAAGTGGGTTTGAATTGAATTGGGTCTTAGTTTTCATCCTTGCAGACAGCCACGTTCTTAGGAAAATGCGCGGTAAGCTTATCCCGCATATTGAAACACTCATTTTTGTCGTCATTTCAGGTGCCAACTCCAATTACATCAATGGACATATCAGTCAAAAGAGTAAGTTCACATCTGTGTTTCATCAAGTTCTTCCTATTTGAATAATTGGAAACCTCTAAGGTTGGATTTTAGAGCTAATCCATGATTAAAATATCCCCAATATAAAGTTCCGATTAACTTCGCAGCTTTAGATAACGTTAAAATTTTAAACAGCCTTGGAAATTTACACAGAAATCATTCTCTTTTGACATATAAATCCTCTCTTCTGATATTTTTGTTTTCTTGTCCTCCTTGTCGGGGATAGATCTTTTAGAAATAGCCACAAAAAGCCAAAGAAAACCGTATCCATGTGAGGTGAAGCCATGTCGCTGTGCGTAAAAACAAACAAACAAAGATAATAATAATTGGCCTATGTCCGATTATTATTATCTTTGTTTGTTTGTTTTTACGCACAGCGACATTGCTTCACCTCACATGACCTCTCTTATTACTGTCTTACTTTGCATATAAAAGCAAAATGACCTGCATAAAAAGTGGTTGAAAAGGACAGTAAACTTTCAATAACTATAGAAAATCCTATTGAAAAATAGTAAAGGATCCCTTTGATGGACACCATCGATAATGTTTCCTCTTTATCTTTGTTATCACCAGCAAGCCCTGTACGTGGGCTCACCAGCAGGCGTAGCCCAGGTGAAGCTACACCGCTGTGAGACCTATGGAAAGGCTTGCGCCGAGTGCTGCCTGGCTAGAGACCCATACTGCGCCTGGGACGGCTCCTCCTGCACCCGATACGTCGCCAATAGTAAACGTCGCTACCGAAGGCAGGACATTCGGCACGGGAACCCAATTCTGCAATGTCTGGACCAGAGCTTTAACGGTAAATGTGGCTTTTCTTCATCTCAATATCTCATCATTGATCTTTACAGGGGGCGGCCCGTTGGTGAGAGTGGTTAGCCCATTGGCCTCACAGCTCTGGGGTCCTGGGTCCAAATCCAGGTCACGTCCACCTGTGTGGAGTTTGCGTGGGTTTCCTCCCACATTCCAAAAACATGCATGGTAGACTGATTGGACACTCTAAATTGTCCTTAGGTTTGGGTGTGAGTGTGCATGGTTGTCAGTCTCCTCGTGCCCTGCGATCGGCTGGCCACCGATTCAGGGTGTCCCCCGCCTCTGGCCCGGAGACAGCTAGGATTGGCTCCAGCACCCCCACCTAATGAAGACAAAGCGGTTCAGAAAGTGAGATGAGATCTTTACAGGACGCATAATATGGGAAATGTACCCATCAGTGGCGAAAGGTGACCCCCCCCAGACTGCTCATTTTTCTGCTCATTTCCAATGTTTTTTTTTCTCGAAATCAGAGGACCTGGAGGAGATGGAGGACCTAGTGGTGTATGGTGCTGAGAACAACAGCACTTTTCTGGAATGTATTCCTCGCTCCCCACAAGCTGTTGTCATCTGGCTCGTCCAGCGTGATGACCGCAAGGAGGAGGTGAGATCAATTAAATGTAGTAGGTTATAATGTACAGTAGAGCATTAGACCGGTCTGTGAGCCACCCAGGGCCGATCCGTCAGGTCGTTTTGGTCACGTTGGAAATCACAGTCTCGCAAATGATAACTTCAATTGCAATGCGGCAAATGATATTGATAAAACAAAGATTTATCAACTTGGGAAAATGAAGTGCACAAAGGGGTTGCATGTAAAGCCAAGAAAATCATTGTGATCAAACTGAGTGGGTTATAGTTGCCGTGTGATTGGTTTGAAGTCTTGGTGATCTGGCAACCCTGCGCCAGTTAGTTATTATTAATTGGTTATCATTAATATATATTTCTCTGACGGATCAGCACCGGGCGTCTCGCAGACCGGTGGTTGAGGACCGATACTGTAGAGTACATAGAAAAGGTACTTTCACTTCCCTATGAAGCATCCGCCCTCATTGCACTGTAGTAGGTGGACACTATGTGAGATCTCAAAGAGAAAAAGCTCAACAACTGCCACCCACGGCTGGTGAGCAAGAATGCTTCAGGTGGGAGTCATGCAGTTCACCAGCCTGTTTGCGCTCTTCTGTTGTGTGTTTCATTATAATTTGAAGTTTGAGGTTCGATTTGGAATGCTGAGTTCTCAGTTTTTCTTTCGCCCTAAAAAGACAAAAGAAACAACATCAAATCATGTCTCTGTTAAAACAATAGAGGGCGGTAAAGGGTTCACACTCCCAGCCTGAGTGTATGGATAAAACATGTGGCCTACGTCATCATCCTTGATGCAAACCATTACACGTGATTGACATTTTCCTGGATTTGGCGATATTTTTTAGTCTTTTTCAGGCCAGAATTTCTTCAGGCTTCTGATTGAATAAATTGGTCCACAATTACAGATTGCTGCACCACATTCACCTACGGTTATAGTTGATCTCAAATGATGTTTAGAAGGAAGAGGCGCCTTAGTCCGCAAAGACTTGGGGTAACGTTTAAACCCGAGCTGTTTGCGCAATGTCGCCACGTGCTCGACAGCAGTGTTTCAACACATGGCTGAAATTGGACAATTATATTTGAAAGGAGAATATTCTTTAGAGAAACATTGTTTTTTTAAGTCTATTGACCACATGCCAGGAACAATTAAATCCACTCGGAACATGATATAGCCACACCTGCAGTGACCGTTCCTACGTTGAGCTCATAATTGACAGAGTTTTAACTGAGAGCTTCAGTCAGGATAGGAGGTCTTAACACCCCACTCAGTTTCCATGCAAATAAACACAGTACTGTTGACAAGGCTGCCGTGTGTGTGTTGGCACCACTGAACACTCATTGGAGGAAAGCTATGGATTACAGACTACGGCGATAAATGAGAGAAGGATGAGGTAGGAATGATTAGAGCTATAAGAATGAATGGGTGTTGAAGATATGGAAAATGTGAGACGAAAGGGAGTGAATATGAACCGTGATATGTTTGGTCTTTGTAAAGGATTTTTGTTAAAGCCCAGAATTTACACTCGAGCAAAAAGTTAACCACTGATGAATCTGAACAGGCAGGGATGGCAAAGTTTTCCATCACAGGCATAAGACCCACATTTTCATTTCCATTTGTTGTAAGCCTTCTTTGGCATCTTATTAATGCAGTGAGAGTTTGCCTTCGATGTATAGTATTATATTGCCAGCATGTACACTCGAAGCTGGACTTAATTACTAAGCCGCGGTGATTCAGTAACCACTCACGTAGTTATAGACAGTTATGATCTGGTAAAATTAAGGCATCTTAAACTTGAAATCGCAATTGAGAAAAAAATGCATGCATGTTTGCGTAATCCAAGATTTCGAAATTCCACCTGGAATTGTTCAGTGGATGAGTCTTGAATATGGTGTGTGAGATCTACCATGTGACAGAATGTATTGGTTGATACAGCGTTACAATCTTAAAAATGGAAAAACATGATGAATGCAACATTTTTTTACTCTTACATCCACTGGTATCATCTGGAGATCTTTATGTGACTGAATGAGACTAGCTAATAAAAAGGCCTGTCAGTAAAGGGTACAGAAGCACACATGAAATACACTCTGACTGAAGTTTATATAAGATTTCAAACAGATGGTTTTGTAGTGTTGAAACAGAGGATGAATCATCATTCATTGTCATTTATTTCCGTTTTCTCTGTTGTTCTGAGTTGTTCCATAACTTATCAATTGGCGAATTGCTGAATTGGTGGTCAGCCAATCGCAGGGCAAAAGTAAACAGACAACCATACTCATTCTTAGGGGTACTTTAGAGTGTTCAATTAGCCAACACTGCATGTTTTTGGGATGTGGGAGAAATTGGAATAACTGGAGAAAACCCACACAAGCATGCAATGCAAACTGGACCTGGGATCAAACCGTCGATCTTAGAACTGTTGCAATTAAAACAATCTAAAGAAATGTTGGTGCTGAAACATTTCACATCCATTCTTTTGGAAAAGAAAATCACCATATCTGAGCAAAGATCATCAATTTGATCAGATTGCTTCTCGATGTATCGATCCAGTTACACATATCAATCATTCTCTATGTTGTTCTGACGTTGCAAAATCAATCTCTCTGCCACGCTCAGGTCAAGATGGACGATCGGGTCATGACTGCGGAGCAGGGCCTCCTCTTCCGACGCCTTCTTAACCAAGATGCAGGCATCTACATCTGCCGCTCTACAGAATACGGATTCACCCAAACCCTGGCCAGATTTACCCTCGAAGTCCTCCAGGGCGACACCTTGGATGAGTGGATGTCACGTGACAACGTCGGTCTGTCTGACGTAGCTAAAGACAGATCGAGCGTAGGCTACAGGAACTGGATGCCTTGTAACTCATACAACAGATTAAGTCCCATCGGCCAGTCACGTATGTGGTTCAAGGATATCATGCAGACGATCGGCCCGTCCAACTTGCCCCATGTGGAGGAGTACTGCGAGAAGATGTGGTGCAACGAGAAGCTGAGGAGAAAGCACAAAAGCATGGTGGAGAAGTATCGACAGGCACAGGAGAGTGCCAGGAAGGCCCGCAGCAAGAGTTCTGGTGAGCGGAACCGGACACCGCGGGACCTCAGCGCACGGTCGGAATGATAAAGAAAAGTTGAGAAAAAGAACTAAAAGGGAAAATAAAGAAAATTGAGATGAGGGCCAGGATAGCTGGAACGTCATTCGAGAGGAGGTAGCCGTTAGGTAGATGTTTGGTTCAGGTTTTCACCCCTGTAGAAGATTTCAAAGTTGTATTTAGGAATCAAGCGTGTTGGACGTGAAGATGAGATGGCAACCATGCTTCAATTACATTTTGTGAATGTCTATAAAGTAGTTAAGGACTTCAAATTCAGCACGCAACACAACAAGTCAATGAGGAAGAAATGTATATATTTACTGTACATACCTTTTAAGTGATCCATTTCCACAATGTGTATTAGTAAGTCTTTAGTGAGTGTGTATGCCAAAATTTGTGTTTTTCTTCAAATTAAATTGTTTTCACCGTGTATTTGTGAACCACACCCTTGCTTTCTGACCTTGGCGCCAACTCTACTTTAGGCACTGACGTCTCCACTCGTTAAAACCGAAAGCATCAGAGAAACGACATGTTGATGATTCAACAGATTATGAGCACATAGCACGTTCTCCACAGCTGAGCATGGAACTTTTCATTCCTCCAAGAAATACTTAGAAATCAAAATCCTTTTGGTTTTTCCTAAAATTACCGTATATTAAAAAAAAGAAACATTTCATTCTCGCTGATTTTCACTCCTCACCACGGTTATTTGTTTCAGAAGGTACTCGGACATTTTGCCGAAAGACGTTTGGTCGACGGACGTTTGGGCGACGGACAGTTCGCCGAACGGACTAATAGTATAAAAGAGGCAAGTTTGTCTATACCAGGGGTGGGCAATACTAAAATTTGACAGCATTTGGACACGCAATGTAATTTATCAAACCTGGGGATTGAACTATAAGAAAAAAGAAACAATTGAAGGTGAAAATTTATTTTCAAATTTACTTTCAACATTTAGAACATATTATTATTCAACGAAAGAGATCAGTCTTTAAATTGAAAGTGATGAGCGGTATTGCAGGGCAAAGGGAAATGAATGAGGTCATTGATTTTTACTATAATTTGGACGGACCGGATTAAAAAGCCTAATGGCCGTATATGGCCCGCGGGCCGAGGTTGAATAAAATGTACACACACGATCCGGGGGCGGGGCGAGCGCGCGAATCCCGCGACGACGAAACGTCCGGTCGACCAAACGTCCGTTCGACCAAACGTCCGGTCGACCAAACGTCCGTTCGGCGAACTGCCCGTCGACCAAATGTCTTTCGGCGAAACGTCCGGTCACGGGTTCAGTATGGTACAAAAAGTGGAGAGTCTAGATTGGTCAAATGTGACCTTTAACCTATTGCCACTCCGATGAACTATATATTATATGATAATAGATCATACTTTTTATTTTATTCCTTGCTTTACTTTCCACTACATAATTATATATCCACTTCTTACACCAGCTTTTGGATGATGAGTTGAAGAATTATCGTAATTCTTTTAGTCAATGAATTCATCCATTATTTTGAAAGGTGTCTAAGAATGTTTTATTTTACCTTAGCTGTTTCTTTTATGAAAAAGTAGACATGACAAGCATGTTGAGTGTGGCACCTTTTCACGATTTCATTGTGATACTTACAGATTTGTGTAAATGTGTATTGTATTTATGGACGAATATTCTGTGTTTTAGATACTATAGCTTTAATTGCATAAGAGAAAGACTTCAAGAGGAAATGGTGAATATTAGTGTAAGAATTTTATATATGAAAAGGCTGTCATTCACACAATTTATCATTTTAAGACACACGACTTTTCACCATGGTACAAACACACTAGAGCACGTTTGACACTTGCAGTGTTTATTTTCCTTGTCCAGGGCGATGGTGAGGCTGACTATTAGACTCCAATTAAGGTGTTTTCTCTGCAAATATTGCTCCAGCCTGGGGAAAAAACCTACTCGGCATGAGGATGGTGTTAGACAAAGTAGCATATTTTGAAATGAGCCCAACAGCTAAAATGATTTCAGATGAAAATGTCATAAATCTGTGCCAATGTATAAATTAGACCTCGGCTAATGAAAACTACGTCGTCTTCAAAATATATACAAAGGAGAAAAATGAGTTTCCATAAAAACACATTTGCAGGATAACATGTGCATGCTAATGCAACAGGTGGCGTTTTCTCCTGGAAAAAAAGGCTTCAACAAGATAAATTTTAAAAAATGGCAAATGATTAAAATGTGCAAATGTGTGTGTAAAATATTCAGAAATTGAGGGAATTAAATGGAAGATTATTTCCACTACGTATTATGACTAGAGGTATGCCACCTAGCTAGAGAGTTCCACGTTACCTTAGTATGCGATTACCGCAAATTTTGTTATCCCTGCTAAAAGTACTTCATGGAATTTAAACTTCAGTTTACACTTGTATAACAGTGATGTTAAATTTAAAGTTTGCTTGTAAATAAAAAAAATATGATGCCAACTTTTGGACTCTGAAACAAGTTTTTCCAAAACAAAAAAACATTTATTAAATGTGTCACACTGCAATCCATTTATATAAAAAATGTCACAAATATCACAATATAATAGATAGTTTTCTAAAAGAAATTGTATGTCTTAAAATGACTTGTTACAATTTACCATATTTTTCAGATTATAAGTCGCACCAGCCAAAGAATACTCAGTGAAGAGATAAAAAAAAAACAATATATGAATCGTAATAACATGCAATTTGCATTTTTGGGTGGGGATTTTTTTTTATTTGGTCAGAAACCAAGAACAAATCTGTGTTAAAGTAACAATAGTAAAATTTGAGAACGAGTCTAAATAGGCATCTGTTAACATAAGATTTTCAGATAACTATAGACTAAATAAAACAAAATAACAGTCGAACTTAAGTATTAGTCGCAGGGCCAGCCAAACTATGAAAAACAAGTGCAGCTTATAGTCCGGAAAATACGGTGCATTTGAATAGATATCCAAAACACTTTTTAGTTTGTCATTGTCACTTCATCTTCATGCAAAAAAATGGCCGTCAATGAAATATTTTCGTCATCGTTAACGAAAACAACGTTGTTCTTAAACTTTGCCAGATAGCTTATGATATTTTTTTCCCAAAGTTAGACATCAAAACAAGTTCAATGACCCACACTTTCATACTTTTAGGGTCTATTTGACTCATTCTACATCATAGAAGGATCATATTATGAGATTGACAAAGTTGGAAACTTGAAATCTTCCATTCTTGATCTCATGAAGAATTGAGTTTCAAGGATAATTTAGGCTTTTGTCCTACTTCTGATTGATTAAGGAAATGATTAATGGTTGTTCCTAGGCCATTGCTCTACACTACAGTATATCATACCCACATAGTGGACTGGGCCAATTGTGATAAGACCAGACTGCCCATTTAAGGCTGTGTCCCACTGTGCTTTGGTTTCAATCACAAAGCACTCAAAGCTGTGGGAGGAAATCAATTGCGTGGTACAGAGGTTTATGTTGCCTAGGAATGCATCGCTGAGCCGTATGTAGGGAGTGGGTCACAGATTTGCAGATTCCCCTTTGACTAATGATGATTAATTCACAAATGGGGGAGAGCTGACAAAAAAGGGAGATGCTTAAGAGACATTTTACTTTGGTGGAAAGATCCTATTCATCAGCAGATGTTTTTCTCCAAGGTCAAATGGATCAAAGTTATAGACTCCGTCAACTGGGATCTAAGACGCAAAAAAAAGACGCATTAATTGGGGAAAAAAAGAAAATAACGAGCCAGGTGCATATTTTTTCCTGATTCGCAAACTACACTGTGATTTTTTTTTACAGTTCCTTCAAAGCCACATATATATTGATTATTTATTTAATTAATTGTGTCACGTCTTGTGAGGGTTTTGGGTCTGTGTGTGAGTTTGTGTGTGTACTTTTCAACTTTTCTCTCCCTCTGGGCTTCCCTTCCTTTTGTAACCAGCTGCGTGGGATTGGTAATCAGCCCTTGTGTGTGTATTTAAACGCTATGTTTTGGGATGTCTGGTTGTGTGAATATTACCCTGTGTTTTGTGTTTTGCCCCGTCATGTAAGTCATGCTTTTTTCTCTTCGTCAATGTGCGTCTCCTCCAGTTTAGTCGCCATTTTGGTCCCCATGTTTATTGTTTTTGTATGATTATTTTTGGTCATTTTTGGCACTTTCTTGCTTCCTGGGTTTCGTCTCGCTATGCACCCGAGGCGAAACATGACAAATTGTCAATTTACTTTTAAGATCCTTTTTTTTTAAATAGTAACATAAGAAACATTTGTTTCCTAATGAATCTTTAAATTACATGGCTTAGGCTAAATAAGCATATTCTACATACCTTGTTATTATATTGGTGATAATATTACTACTTGCTCCTTTGATGATAAAAAAAAAAATGTCATAGCCAAAAGTTGCATTGATTTAAGAAGAAATAGTGGTGATAAAGAAACAGATTGTTTCATAGGAAAGTCAAAAATAAGACGCCATGGAAAGCAACTAAGGACACTTGATTCATTAATTTCATGTGTTCAGCCCCATTTATCTTCAGGGAAATCAAAATGGGGACAAAGTTGTTTGGATATGGCAACTTTGATGCCACCGCAATTAGATTTGTTGCAGTCTCACTAATACAGAGCATTATTCATTAGACATTCTGTCAGGACACCCAACTCGATGGAAGCTGCTCTGTGCACGCAAAAAAATTAAATCGGGATACGGCCCATTGTTGTGTGACTATTTAAAAAAAAAAGATTGAAATTGTGACTTATAAGAGCATCGGGGCAATGGAAAGATTCTGCATCTAATCCAGAAAAGTGATGAACTTCACTTGTTGTGATCATTACTCATCTTTGTTGTCTTTTACAGTGTGTGGAAATTTTAGCCTGATTTACCACTGGATGCTCTCAAAAAAAGCAGATGGCACACTTGAGTTATTACATTTGGCCTGTCATTAGCAATCCCAAATAATCTTGAAGCGACCTATTGTTTTCTGGCATCAAAGAGTTGCTGTTCTACAAATAAAGCAATCTCCATGTTTGATCTTTGTTTTATGGTGGATTTTGGCACCTCATCATTCGGTTATTAGAGGAAAACTAACATTGTTTTTAAGACACGGTGAAGGATGGGATTTTGAGTCATTCCTTCACATGCTGCCAAATGCAATTGAATTCTAGTGCCACAGTTTTGAAATTCAGGAGTGACGTTTAATTTCACATCTCTTTTGATTTGGTTTTGCAATCCACTTTTTGAAAAAATGCATGTTAAAATTTTTGAGGACTCAACACTCGCATTGTTCATTCCTTTTTTTATTTATTTCTTAATTTCTCTCTTGCTGTACGTTGCTTTCTGGCTTTCATTCTTCCATGCTTTCATTCTTTTTTCTTTTTTTGCGTTCTTTCTTATTTATTGTTTTATTTTAGGATTGGACATTTTCAGCCCTAAATCGAATAAAAAAAATATGCCAGAACAGGCTCGACTTTCAGCATTGGCTTCAATGGTGATAGAAAAGAAGGAGGAAAGAAAGGAGGATGGATTTTGTATACAAATAAAAAGCATTTTTGGTGAGTAAAATGTGGCTATATTCCTAAATAATATTCCTATTGTATGAGGTTATTATTTATGCTTTTTATGTGTCGCAGCTGTAGCTGCAGTAAAGGTTTTATAGCCATAAAATAGTTATTGACAGTTGGATTAATTCAGACGTAGCAATACTGAATGCGTAGATGTGAAATGCACAAAAAAATAGACACAACAAATATTTTTTAATGCTTTTATTTTATGCTCCATATTGGTCTAATACACATTATTATGAAAACAATTTATTTTTTGTTTCTATTTTTAACACGCATGACCGAGGTCAGAGTTCAATTTGCCCCCGCCAACCTTCAAAATGGCGGATGAGCCAGGAATGGGAGCTCAGAAATGTCGATTTACCGAAGAAAGACCTGAGAAAGTTCTTACAGGACAATGCAGCACATTCCGTACGTTGTCAATTGGGGATTTCTAAGCCCCAGTTCTCATTTTAAGAGTGCTTTTTGACGGGATCATGTTTGGTTCGCGTGATGTAGCCCCACGTGGATGGAGACAGAAAAATGTTTGCAAACAAATTGGCTACATTGCGTTACTTATAGCTCTTTATGTTTAAAAAGAAATTGTTCCAGTGTGTGTTTCAGTTCCTCAACGAGCGCAGACTGCTGGGAAACATCAAGAATGTAACCAAAACGGCCAAAAAGGAGCAGGTTGTCGACGCCATAATGAACTGTTTGTCAGCAAAGTGAGTCATTTAAAAAAACATAGTTTCTATTTTCTCTATCTGTGTAATAATTAAATGTGAAGGCTTCAAGGCTTTGCTCAATTAGCTTGTTTTTCCATTATGATACATTTATATTTTGAATGAAAACACACTTTAAATTACAAAAACTATTCTATAAGAAGTTTTTTTTTCATTAGTGCTGAGTCATAGTAGCAAGAGTGGCTTCTGGTTAGGAGTTTCAGTGTGAATTTTCACATTTTTATCAACAAAAATAATAATAATCTAAATAAATAAAAATTCCCAGAAAAAAATCTGCGATGTAGTGAAGCCGCGATGGCCGCCAATGGTTGTCACAATAGTAGTGTAAAAAAATCAATTTAATTATAAGTTTTCTTTCTTCTCGAGAAGCTGTGTAAATAATAATTAATGTCAAGAGTCAATCACAGGGCGCAGAAAGAAAAAAAAAGATGATTTTATACCTTAACACACACGTTTTGGAGATGTTGGAGGAACCTATGAGAGTGCGAAAACACGCAAACTTCGCAGAATAAGCACAATATAACCATCACCAACAAAAACAATAAGAATATGTGAAGCGATTTCACGCAGCAGTACATCTGTCCGTCTAGTGGAGCGCATGCTGGTACAAATACAAACCACAAGAGGGCAGTAGAGGACAACAAGTCAAGGGCCGAATAGGTTCTAAAGAAAAAAGTCTAAAAGAAAATCGCTAATATTATTTGCATCTTTTATTCGTCACATACAACAAATGCAACAACATCTGAAAAAGAGCGAGGCCATGAAGTACCGCTTGCAATAAAAATAAAATCATAGTCACACTCATAAATATAATAATGATAACGTTAATGTAGATAATGTACTATAGCCCACAACCAGGAGTTGTCATATTGGGTATCATTTTCCATTTCAGGAAAAAAACAAAACAAAACCCAAAGAATAAAAATATCAAATTAGAGCGAGGTTCAACAAAGTCGTTACTATAACATAATAACTTACATACTATTTAGACAAATCGAAAAACATATATTCATTTAAATTGTTCCCATTTTTTAAAATTGTTTGGAGGAGAACCTCAAATCACGTCCTTCCTACGACGTCTTCCTGGATCAATGCATTCTTGAAATATGCTCTTGAGATTCCTCATTGGTTGCTGCAACATCTCAGCAAGGATATTGTGAATTTCATCCCGAATTCATCATGGTTATTAAAATGGTGGAGTGTAGTCTGGCTCATGTCTGCCAATACCCACTTGAATTTCTTAAGTCACCCTTGAATAAACACTTTTTTTCCTCCTGCTATCATTGTTAAAAACACAGTAGTTTCTCCCTCCTCCCCATTCCTCACTGCGGAGTGGTTATATATAATAACACATGATTAACCTAACTTGACATGTCATTTCATTCTGACTGCATCTAACTGAAATGTGTGCCAAAAGGAATTTCTCCACAAACTCGACGGCTGTGTTGCTGGTCTACCTCGTTGTAATGATGACATAATGTGATGACACCAAAAAAGATGCTGAAAGAGTCTAGTGGGAAAAAAAAGTCACACAAAGTAGTCCATCTCTCTGCATGCACGTGTGACGTTCCAGTCGTAGAGGTACAATATATTCCAGTTGCGTCTCCAAACCTTTGTCATGTCAACACCACTTGTTATGTAAGTCTTTAGAGGTGAAGAAAGGTTATCCTTTTTTGATGGCGTAGAGTTCACACTATCATCTAGTTTCTGAAAATAACGTGATGTTTCTCACAAGATAAAAGACCCACTAAATGTGGCCCGCTCGCTGTGGTGCTAAAGATACCGGGAAACGAGTGTGCATGGATTCATACCAGGGGTGTCAAACTCAGTTTGATTGGCGGGTCATATTAATGCTAACTAGAACTCATATGGACCAGACCAGTTTATTTATTGGCCCAAAAAGTTAAATGATGCTTCTTGTTCGTTTGTCAGTTTCTGCTGATTTTTGAGCATTCCCAGGTGACTTCCTTTTGGTTTTGGGACACTTTAAGGTTCCTTATTAACCTGTTGGCTGCCATTGAAGGCACCGTTTTGACAGCAGGGGGCGAATGACTGAATGTGATTGCGGATTGGAAATTGAGCAAAGTGCCGTAGTGCACGCACTTGATCAAACAACTCACAAACATCTGTTTTTGCGGTGCCCTTGTCGAAGAAAGGAAAACATTTAATTATGTACGTACAGTAGGAATGAGCTAGAACAACCCCGCGGGCCGGATCGGACCACCTAACAGGCCACTTCCGGCCCACGGGCCGCACGTTTGACACCCCTGATTTATACAGTAGCTATCGAACGGTGGTGGTTCACGTACCCTCAACGCAATAATGGCACGTTGTGATGGGATCGTGCTGGATGAATGTGGGACCAAACTCAACACATGCAAGGGAATCCACAGATAAATATACACAATAGACGAGGCGCAGCGTGTGTGTTTGTCTGACTGCATCTTTGAACGTTCTTGAAGTCTCTTCTAAACACTTGACTTGAAGCAGTTCTTCCACTCTCTCGTCTTTTTCTGGTTGCCGTTACTCGCCCGCGCTCCGTGGCGCCCGAGGGTTCTGCTTCCCGTCGTGGGTCCGCCGGTTTCTCCCCTTCCTCAGCTCCTGAAGATGCTTCCATTTCTTATTGGCAGGCCGGACAGAGGGGCCGGGAGCTGTGGAGTCCCTCCCCTGGGGGGGAATCTTCTTCTCCGTTACATCGCCAGCGGGATTCCTGCGGGCCCAGACTTGCTCGCAAATCTGGTCCACGGTGCTCAAGTTGGGATGGTCAACCAGCTGCATGAAGTCCCGATACCAGAGCTTCGGGTTGGCCACTAGAGGTCCTCCCCCACTCCGGGGCTCCATTCTGGAGGGGGTCTCAGAAGGGAGATTGGAGGAGGTGGACTGGATGACGTCTAAAGTGATGCCAAGCAGGGTTTGCGTGAAGCCGTGTTCCATGGCGTGACATTGGTAAACAGCCGCGTCTTTCTTCAGGACACGGCGAATCAGGAGGCCTCGTTCTGTTTGCAGGAGGCGATCGTCCAGACGCACCTGGAGATGGGAGAACGTTCATGATTAATGTTCTTTTTCACAGTTTCATCCAAGAATTGAATGCGAAAGCTAGACACTCACTCACTGGCTGAGTTAAATACTATAAAAAATAAATAAATAATCCACTTTGGCCTGTTACTAACATTGTGATATCCTCCTGACTACCAGTAGTTCAAATGTGTCCTGTGTAGAGGACATTTGTAAACCTAAATATCTCCCACCCTGTGCATCCAATCACATTATGTGTGCTTATATATGTGTATGTGTATGTATGTGTATATATATATATATATATATATATATATATATATATATATATATATATATATATATATATATATGTATATATATGTATATATATATATATGTATATATATATATATATATATATATATATATATATATATATGTATATATATATATGTATATATATATATATATGTATATATATATATATATATATATATATATATGTGTATATGTATGTGTATGTATATGTATATATATGTGTGTATATGTATGTATGTATATATATATATATTTCAGCAACACGCTTATTTATTTATATATTTATTCATGTATTTATTTATTAACCCACTTATTACCTATCTATTTATGTCTGAAATGCCTTTCCTATTTCTGCGTCCTCACCCCCTTGCTACTGTGACAACGAAATTTCCCGAATACGGGATGAATAAAGTTATCCAATCCAATTAACTCCTTTTATGCTCTATAGAGGACATTCAGAGCTTTCCAATGATACCAAATTTCTTTTGCAGTATTCCAATTACTTCACATAGATTTGGGAATTTCAAAATAAAGGTGATTGGACAACATTTTTTTTCCTGGTTGTCAGGAGGATACACATCCACTAGATAGAGCTGTAGTAGTAGTAGTGGTTAGGAGTTGTGTTATACATCAACTACATTGAGCTGTGCTAAAGAGAATTTTGTATAATGATTAACCAATATTGATCCATATATGAGGCACAATGAGTTTTTGAGAAATTTTAAGTCTGGTAGTTGCGCCTTATAGTGCGGAAAATACGGTAAATGGCTCAACATGATAATGATTGACGATGACCTCTTCCCGTGGCTTTTCTCGTTGTTTTTGAAAGGTCCACGTGACCCGGGCCTGAAGTGATTTGGGGATGCACTCCAAGAAGGTGCTGCTTCCTTCCACTCCGTACAGCTTCTTCTCAGCGACGTGGTGCTTGTGATGGTCTGCAGCGGGCGACAAATGCACGGAAGAAAATACATGATTGCTTGTGAGGAAGGCTCAAACATGAATTAGGCAATGCAGGACGGTTTTACTACTACTAGTGGCCACTATGTTCAATTGTGCTATTTGAATAAATTTGCCTTCCTTAAATGCTTACCTCCTGAGCACAGAGTATTGGGATCACCATTCCTCACATCCTGGCGACGGAATCGCCTTCAAAACAAAATCTCGTTGTTAAACACACAAATATTAGCTACTTTCATGTACCATATTTTCTGGACTCTAAGTTGCACTTTTTTCCTAGTTTGGCCAGCATGTTATGTTGTTTTGTTTAGGCTATAATTATCCGAAAAAATGCTTATATTAACAAATGCCTAGTTAGCCTTTAACGCATATTTGTTCTTTGTTTCTGCTAAAATAAAAAATGTCTGTATATATTTATTTATTTATTTATTTATATATATATATATATATATATATATATATATATATATATATATATATATATATATATATATATATATATATATGTTTCCTGTCTTCTTTGTGTATTGCTTGGCTCATGCGACTTAAACTCATGTGCGACTTATAGTCCGAGAAATACGGTGCCTATATTGCTACGATGGGCTGCTAGTTGTCAACAAAGACCTCTTAGTGTTTGGAAGGTATCGCGTGCAGGACGTCCCATCCCAAGCGCAGTAGGGGTCCCGGGCAAGGCAGCACTCGGCACACGCTTTCCCGTACACGCTGCATCGATGGAGGGGCACCTGGGCAATGCCTGTGTTGGAGCCCACGTAGAGTTGTTGCTGTAGTGACAGAGTACGGAGACGCATTAATAAAAGCTTATTTTTTCAGGGACGCTTCCAAGGCCTAAATTGGACTTACTCGTTTTGAGGATATTTGCATGTTGATGATAGAAGATGTGTCCTAAAAAATGGAGGAGATCAGTGGAGTGGCTTGTTAAATTGTGAATAATTGTAATTATTATACCTTGAAAACCTCCAGCTCTTCCAACAAAAGTTCTTCCATGTTGTTCCAACTCCCTTTTGGTACATTGATGACCTTCAGGACAGTCCCTTTATCTAAAGAGTATGATAAGATACACTAGTGTAAGTTCCATCAGGAAATGTTTTGCTTTGTGCGAGGGGTGTGGAGGGCTTTTGCTAAGGGACTTTACCTGTGCCGATAAACATCACATCGTATTGTCCATCGGCAGCATTGACCCGGTCTACGGTGATCTGGGTGAAACTGTATTCTACATTAGTTCGGACAAAGACGGGTCGTCTTGTCATGGGGTACACCGGGTTGTACATCAGAGGGTGATGTCGGGCAAACTGAATCACATCGTCTGGAAAACCCTTAGTGGACTCAAAGCTGCCAAAAGTCTTACTGGGACACTGTTGAAAGTGAAAGAAATATGCAATCATTATCATGTTTTTAAAAACACAGACACACACAAAACAATGTGGTGAATATGATATTGGCAATTTTAAATTGTTTCACAGATCAACAACGCAAACTGAAGCATTTTGAGTTCTGGACCTAACCCTCCAAATTTTAATTGAAGAATACCACTTGTGGCGGTATGATTGTGGGTGCGAATGGTTGTGTGTGCCTTATGGCAGACTGGCGTCCAGTCTAGGGTGTAGGCTGCCTTTCGGCCGACGGGCGACCAGTCTAGGGTGTGGTACTCGGTCGTTTGATCGCCGGTCTTTTGGTCGCCCGGAAGGTTCTTGATAATTACCATTTAAATCGTTGCTCAAATTCCCTAAATACAAACTGCGAATTATTATTTAGTCATACTTCATGCCCTATTAATTATTAGGCTAAAGAAAAGCTCAAAATTTCCCGTACTTTTATTGTGTTTTGATGGAGAACTTGTTAAGAATTTGTCTGACGTAGCTTCTTAAAGGGACAACGCATGTACATACAAACTCTTATACACTCACACGTCCACTCAGTGAAACTGCTCAGGGCCATTGTTGGCTTTGATTGATGCGTAGACCGTGTTGTTTTACCTTGTTTTGTCGCCGGTCTTTTGGTCGCCCGTTGTTTGGGTCCGGGCGACCAAAAGACCGGCGACCAAACGACCGCAAACGCTAGGGTGTAGTCTGCCTTTCGCACGAGGTCAGCTGAGATAGGCTCCAGCAACCCCTGCAACCCTTATAAGGATGCGTGGTACGGAAGATGGCTGAATGAACCTTGCGCAAATGGCGCCACCAGAAGGTGGCCACAGCCCCCCATTTAAATTTGTTTGCGACTTGACACTCACAAGTATAATGTTAGATTGTAATAGCCAAACACCCCCCAAATTTTCAGTGGCCTCATCTGGCCACCGCAAAGAAAAATCTCTGGAGGCGCCACTGCCTTGCGCCAACTATCTGTCAGTCCATTTGCAAACGTTAAACAGTTAATTGTACATCACAGTGGATGAATGATGAGACGAGAGGTTTTTCTGTAAGTCAAATTCAATTACAGTTTGGAGCCTATACAATGGAGGTTGTTCATGTGTGGAAGGAAACTGAGAGCCTGCGGAGCAAATGCCGCTGATGCGGCATTTTGAGCCACACAAAAGCATTGTTTCTACGGTGGGAGAAAATAATGTCGTTTCACACAGTACCGCAAAGTATTTATGCATTTGTATTTTGCTTATGCGGCTAGGGTTCCTGAGGTTATTCCATGGGTGTCCAAACTACACCCCGCAGGCCAACTAGTCATTTTTTATTGACCCGCAGCAAATGATTAAAATATCATTGACTGTAGCCCACACAAGATGCTTGCGTTCAGCCTATATTATTTGACATTATTCCTCATCTTTAACAGTACATGGCGTTAGCTTTTTAAACAGTGGTTCTCATTAGCTCAGGGTCAGAACAACATGTTTTTCCATGTTTTCCATTACAGACGCTCCCCTACTTACGAACGCAATTGGTTCCGAGCGATTGTTCATAAGTTGAATTTGTTTGTAAGTTGATTCAGTGCTATATTTTGTATTATAATTTATGTTTAAGGCTGATATAAGTATATTGAAGGTTTATATAAGTGCATTTGTATGTTTAAGGCTTGTATAAGTAACACGCATTGGTTTGTACTGAAAAAAAAAAAATAATAAAATGGAGAGAATATGTACAGTACTGTAGAGAGAGATTTATGTATTAGAAATTGAAACTTTCAGAAGTCACTGTGGTCCAGTGGCAAAGACAATGGGTCAGAACTTCAGGTGGACTCGAGTTCAATTCCACTCTTTGCAATTCTCAAATTGTTTATTGAGGTAATGGAAAGGATAGATATAACTTCCAATCACATCATTTCAGAAGTCACTGTGGTCCAGTGGCAAAGACAATGGGTCAGAACTTCAGGTGGACTCAAGTTCAAATCAGGAATGAGTTCAATTCTGAAATTGTTTATTGAGGTAATGAAAAGGATAGATATAACTTCCAATCACATCATTTCAGAAGTCACTGTGGTCCAGTGGCAAAGACAATGGGTCAGAACTTCAGGTGGACTCGAGTTCAATTCCACTCTTTGCAATTCTCAAATTGTTTATTGTGGTAATGAAAAGGATAGATATAACTTCCAATCACATCATTTCAGAAGTCACTGTGGTCCAGTGGCAAAGACAATAGGTCAGAACTTCAGGTGGACTCAAGTTCAAATCAGGAATGAGTTCAATTCCACTCTTTGCAATTCTCAAATTGTTTATTGAGGTAATGAAAAGGATATATATAACTTCCAATCACATCATTTCAGAAGTCACTGTGGTCCAGTGGCAAAGACAATGGGTCAGACCTTCAGGTGGACTCGAGTTCAATTCCACTCTTTGCAATTCTCAAATTGTTTATTGAGGTAATGAAAAGGATAGATATAACTTCCAATCACATCATTTCAGAAGCCACTGTGGTCTAGTGGCAAAGACAATGGGTCAGAACTTCAGGTGGACTCAAGTTCAATTCCACTCTTTGCAATTCTCAAATTGTTTATTGAGGTAATGAAAAGGATAGATATAACTTCCAATCACATCATTTCAGAAGTCACTGTGGTCCAGTGGCAAAGACAATGGGTCAGAACTTCAGGTGGACTCGAGTTCAATTCCACTCTTTGCAATTCTCAAATTGTTTATTGAGGTAATGAAAAGGATAGATATAACTTCCAATCACATCATTTCAGAAGACACTGTGGTCCAGTGGCAAAGACAATGGGTCAGAACTTCAGGTGGACTCAAGTTCAAATCAGGAATGAGTTCAATTCCACTCTTTGCAATTCTCAAATTGTTTATTGAGGTAATGAAAAGGATATATATAACTTCCAATCACATCATTTCAGAAGTCACTGTGGTCCAGTGGCAAAGACAATGGGTCAGACCTTCAGGTGGACTCGAGTTCAATTCCACTCTTTGCAATTCTCAATTTGTTTATTGAGGTAATGAAAAGGATAGATATAACTTCCAATCACATCATTTCAGAAGCCACTGTGGTCTAGTGGCAAAGACAATGGGTCAGAACTTCAGGTGGACTCAAGTTCAATTCCACTCTTTGCAATTCTCAAATTGTTTATTGAGGTAATGAAAAGGATAGATATAACTTCCAATCACATCATTTCAGAAGTCACTGTGGTCCAGTGGCAAAGACAATGGGTCAGAACTTCAGGTGGACTCGAGTTCAATTCCACTCTTTGCAATTCTCAAATTGTTTATTGAGGTAATGAAAAGGATAGATATAACTTCCAATCACATCATTTCAGAAGACACTGTGGTCCAGTGGCAAAGACAATGGGTCAGAACTTCAGGTGGACTCAAGTTCAAATCAGGAATGAGTTCAATTCCACTCTTTGCAATTCTCAAATTGTTTATTGAGGTAATGAAAAGGATAGATATAACTTCCAATCACATCATTTCAGAAGTCACTGTGGTCCAGTGGCAAAGACAGTGGGTCAGAACTTCAGGTGGACTCGAGTTCAATTCCACTCTTTGCAATTCTCAAATTGTTTATTTAGGTAATGAAAAGGATAAATATAACTTCCAATCACATCATTTCAGAAGTCACTGTGGTCTAGTGGCAAAGACAATGGGTCAGAACTTCAGGTGGACTCGAGTTCAATTCCACTCTTTGCAATTCTCAAATTGTTTATTGAGGTAATGAAAAGGATAGATATAACTTCCAATCACATCAGTTCAGAAGTCACTGTGGTCCAGTGGCAAAGACAATGGGTCAGAACTTCAGGTGGACTCAAGTTCAAATCAGGAATGAGTTCAATTCCACTCTTTGCAATTCTCAAATTGTTTATTGAGGTAATGAAAAGGATAGATACAACTTCCAATCACATCATTTCAGAAGTCACTGTGGTCCAGTGGCAAAGACAATGGGTCAGAACTTCAAGTGGACTTGGGTTCAATTCCACTCTTTGCAATTCTCAAATTGTTTATTGAGGTAATGAAAAGGATAGATATAACTTCCAATCACATCATTTCAGATGTCACTGTGGTCCAGTGGCAAAGATAATGGGTCAGAACTTCAGGTGGACTCAAGTTCAAATCAGGAATGAGTTCAATTCCACTCTTTGCAATTCTCAAATTGTTTATTGAGGTAATGAAAAGGATAGATATAACTTCCAATCACATCATTTCAGAAGTCACTGTGGTCCAGTGGGAAAGACAATGGTTCAGAACTTCAGGTGGACTCAAGTTCAAATCAGGAATGAGTTCAATTCCACTCTTTGCAATTCTCAAATTGTTTATTTAGGTAATGAAAAGGATAACTATAACTTCCAATCATGTATAGGCGGGCCGCCTCGTGGTGTAGTGGGTAAGTCACCTGCCTGCGACGTGGGTGTCGAGGGTTCACGTCCTGGTGTCGCCAGTCAACGACTGTATGGTGTCGGCAGTCGGCCGAAGGCCGACTGTCGAACACCACCAGGAACCCCCCCTCCCAACTGTCTTCCGGTCAGCCGAAGGCTGACCGGAAATATTGTTTTGCTGAAAAAAATGACTAAGTCTTTATTTGAATGAAAAAAGGATTACCCATTTACTGAACTACTAGTGTAGTGATTAGTCAAACGAGAGCGGGATTTGAACCCCATCTCCCACATGGCAGTCAAATCCACTAACTTGAGGTCTGTCTGACCCATTGTCTTTGCCACTGGACCACAGTGACTTCTGAAATGAGATGATTGGAAGTTATATTTATCATTCTCATCACCTCAATAAACAATTTGAGATTTGCAAAGAGTGGACTTGAACTCACTCCAGATTTGAACTTGTGTCCAACTTCAATTTCAACCCATTGTTCTTGCCACTGGACCACAGTGTCTTCTGAAATGATGTGATTGGAAGTTATATCTATCCTTTTCATTACCTCAATAAACAATTTGAGAATTGCAAAGAGTGGAATCAAACTCACTTCTGATTTGAACTGGAGTCCACCTAAAGTTCTGACCCATTGTCTTTGCCACTGCACCACAGTAAAGTTGGAAGTTGTATTTATCCTTTTTATTACCTCAATAAACAACTTGAGAATTGCAACGAGTGGAATTGAACTCACTCCTGATTCCCGCTTCATGTTCTGACCCAATGATTTTGCCAGTGGACCACAGCAACAACTAGTAGGTGAAGAATCAGAAGTCAGATTTATTCTCCGACTCTCTTAGCCTTACTTGCTATGTCATTTTTTAAAGAAAAAAAGCCTTACTATACTATGTCATTTTTTAAGAAAAGAAGCCTTACTATACAATATCGTTTTTTAAGAAAAAAAGGCTTCCTCTACTATGTCGTTTTTTACAGGAAAAAAGCCATACTATACTATGTCGTTTTTTAGGGGGGAAAGCCATACTATACTATGTCGTTTTTTAGGGAAAAAGCCTTCCTCTACTATGTCGTTTTTCAAGAAAAAAAGCCATGCTATACTATGTCGTTTTTTAGGAAAAAAAGCCTTACTATACTATGTCGTTTTTTAAAGGAAAAAAGCCATACTATACTATGTCGTTTTTTAAAGGAAAAAAGCCATACTATACTATGTCGTTTTTTAGGGGGGAAAGCCATACTATACTATGTCGTTTTTTAGGGAAAAAGCCTTCCTCTACTATGTCGTTTTTCAAGAAAAAAAGCCATGCTATACTATGTCGTTTTTTAGGGGGGAAAAGCCATACTATACTATGTCGTTTTTTAAGAAAAAAAGCCTTACTATACTATGTCGTTTTTTAAGAAAAAAAGCCATACTTTACTATGTCGCTTTTTAAAGGAAAAAAGCCATACTATACTATGTCGTTTTTTAGGGGGAAAAGCCATACTATACTATGTCGTTTTTTAGGGAAAAAGCCTTCCTCTACTATGTCGTTTTTCAAGAAAAAAAGCCATGCTATACTATGTCGTTTTTTTAGGGGAAAAAAGCCATACTATACTATGTCGTTTTTTTTAGGAAAAAAAGCCTTACTATACTAATTGGTTCTGAGCGATTGTTCATAAGTTGAATTTGTTTGTAAGTTGATTCAGTGCTATATTTTGTATTATAATTTATGTTTAAGGCCGATATAAGTATATTGAAGGTTTATATACGTGCATTTGTATGTTTAAGGCTTGTATAAGTAACACGCATTGGTTTGTACTGAAAAAAAAAACATTTAATAAAATGGAGAGAATATGTACAGTACTGTAGAGAGAGAGAGAGAGAGATTTATGTATAAGAAACTGGCCAAAAGAAGCGACCTAATGACAATTGCACAGTTTTCTTCTTTTTTTCATCATAAATGATGCGGTAGCACTGTATGGCATCATTCAATTGATTTGCAAACTTTGTGCAACGTTCAATATTTGGGTCCTGCTGCTCGATCTTTCTGTTTATAAATGGTACTGACGGTCGAACGATTCAATGCCCGTGAAACGCTCACCACTCTCACGCGCATCAAGCTTCGTTATTATTGCCACTCGTTTCAAATGAAATGGCTTGCCTCTTCCTTGCAACTCCCTCAATAGAAGCCTTTAGCTTTTTACCAACCATATTCAATATTGGATGCATGAGATATTTGATGATACAAATGAAAAAGGTTCTTTGCACACTGGAGTTACATTCACGCACTTTCGCATTGCAACGAAGAAGAAGGTAGATGCTGGGTGAGCTGAGCTCTCACAGCGCCAGGCGTCGGTATTAGCGGCGGAAAGAAGTACTACTCCGAAAAAGGCGCGAAATACAAAATTGGACTTGCGAACATTTTTGGACTTAAACGCAATTTGCAGACATGTTCGTATGTACCGTTGTTCGTAAGTTGATTGTTCGTAAGTAGGGGAGCGTCTGTACATACAATATGTGGTTTTCTAATTAACCAATATCGATCAGGCGCACTTTTGAGCAAATTGAAGTGTTTTAGTTTGCGCCTTATAGTGCAGAAAATACAGTCTATTTAATATATGATCAAGTCTGTTCTGAGTGTTTTGGACATACCATTCCTGGGCGAGGATAAGGCACTTTTCCCTGGAAGGGGACCCACTGGTAGTTGGGCCCCTCTTTGTGAGCAAACGGGCCCAGGAAGGCCCTCCGGATGTCATTCATGGAGTAAAGACACACAGCTGAGCCCTTAAATACACTGCTGCTGGGGGATAGGGAGAGGTGGGTCAAATGCATCCGCCCTCACACATTCAAAGGCACACCCAAATATTGTCCATCAACAAAGTCTGACCTGGAAGTGGAGAAGACGGTGTAGACCAGAGGATTCTTTCTGTCCCTTGTTTGTAGCAGGAATACGTCGCCTAAGGATGGACACACTTACTTCAAAGGGGTTGACAGGTCAAGGGTTAAAAGAAAGATACACACCCTGTGGCCATGTCTTGCTACCTTTCTTTAGTTAGAGACATCCAACAAGCTAACTACTATTTCACATCCACATGCAGTCAGGTCAGATATCCTTTTAAGACCCTAGTTTACAGCAGTTTTGTGGGTTTCAAAAGAAAGGACCATACACTATACGTTTACAGGCTTTTGAGCCACCACAAGATTTAATATGGATGTATTACAGTAATCCCTCGAATATAGCGGCTTCACTACATCGCATTTTTTTTCTGGGGGAATTTTTTGGGGTTAATTACATTTTTTGTAAGTTCATAAAAAAATGAAAATCTACACTGAAACTCGCAAGCTTGGTACTAGGGCTCAGCGCAAAAGTTTAAAAATATATATATATATATATATATATTTTATTTTATTTTTATTTTATTTTTAAATTGGGGTGACCCTACTTCGTGGTTTTTCGTTTATCGTGGCCATGTCTGGTCTACATTAACCGTGATAATCGAGGGATTACTGTACAAATAAATAGGACACCCATTGTTTAGGGATATCATATGAATGCATGCTTTGGGGATGTGGGGGTACCCGGAGAAACCCCACGCAAGCCCGGAAAGAACAGGCAAATTCCACACAGTAAGGCCGAAACCACCTCTAAGCACCTCTCCACTGGGCCACCGGGTAAAACCAACATAGCCAAGATAATGAGGGATTTCATATTCATTTCTCAAACTTGTCAGCACAAGGACAATGGAAGAAACCATTTTCTTTGAGGTGCTAAAAAGATATGGCTATAGGTAAAAATAATCTGTCACTTACATCTGCTTTTTTTGGAGATGCTTAAAAAAGGACGACCACAAGATATCACAGTCACGTATCACATTCTAGCCTAGAGAAATGACCTGAGTGATGACCCTGCAGCTGCACAAATAAGATGATAGTACTAGTAAAGAGAACCTCACAAGCCCCCCTTAACCCTTTCATGCACAAATGATGTTTTTTCTTTCAATCATTAAACTCCTTAGTTGCCGTCAATGCTGCTAGACGCCCAATCCATTTTGACTGAAGGGTGGAAAATAACATTCATTTGTTCAAATGAGCAAATATTTATCAGAGTTACACTCACGTAGCTCATCAAAGTAGGTATCGCTGCCATCGGCTCCTGGTACCGAACAAATCAGGCGAGTTTTGAGGAATGTCGTCCACTTATTCACCAAACTTCTTTGACCACCCATGTCATTCTAATGAAAACATATTCAAAAGTCAGTTAGCAACTCATCAAATTAACCTCATTATAAGAATACCCTAACTTTATGTTTCATTTTCAAATAAAGAAAATACCAAAGTCTAACATCCCTTAATTATACAATTTTTTTGGGCATCTTTTAGCTTTCAGACCACGGGGAAAAAAACGTACATTATTTTCTATAGGAACATTCGGTTTTGAACACAGAAGATTTTTTTTTACCCGGCAGAGCTGTCCAATGCGGGAGTACGTCGACTTTCCCAACCCTTGAGCCTCCACCGCCGTCTCGCGAAAGAAGAAAAATACTTTATCGTCATCAGGGTTTTCACTTTCGGGGACCCAAAAGGAGCCAACAAATTTGGGCTCTGGCAGACATGAAACAAAACAATATCAGTCAATGTTATACGTGTTTTTTTTTCATAGAAAACAAGGTGAACTTGGAGTAAAAACAAACCATTGAGCCAACGGGAGTCATGCTGCTCTGTGCGGATGGAAGGGCGTTTCCCCAGACTTCTAAAAATGGTGAAGTCCCGCCCCATTAAATCTGTGGCCACACCTGCATACAGCTCATCACCTTGGAAACAGAATGTAATTTTTTTTTCGGACCAAAAATAATATGACCTCTACAGGATTTTTGAATGGAATATAAAAAATAAAAGCCTTTTAAATGAAATGATGATGATTACCAATGAGGACAGATGCAGCATCATGGCGAGGATCATACGGACTCTTCCCTTTGCCGTCTTCCATGTTAGAAGGGTTGATCTTAAACACATGGTCCTAGCGGGGAAGACAAAAATCATCATCAATCATTTCATACAATCGTTAACCAATATTGTTCCATATATAAAGCGGTACTCGGACGTTTGGTCGCCCGACGTTTGGTTGCCCGGACGTTTGGTCGCCCGGACGTTTGGTCGCCAGACGTTTGGTCGCCGGGACGTTTGGTCGCCCGGACGTTTGGTCGCCCGGACGTTTGGTCGCCGGACGTTTGGTCGCCGGACGTTTGACAACATGACAGAGAGTTTACTGTTGAAACCAGCTCTCAAAATAATATTCATGAGAGAGAGAGAGTTTAATATCTAAATATCTACTGTTGAAACCAGCTCTCAAAATTATATTCACCCGGGCGACCAAACGTCCGGGCGACCAAACGTCCGGGCGACCAAACGTCCGGCGACCAAACGTCCGGGCGACCAAACGTCCGGCGACCAAACGTCCGGCGACCAAACGTCCGGTCACGATATAAAGCGGATTAGATTATGAGGCACACTGCTGGCATGACAGAAACTGTCTTTTAGTTGCACCTTATAGTTTGTAAAATACGCTAATAGTGTGTAGGGTTCTTTGATAAACTCACCTCCATCCTATGCCCCACCTCCACAAACGCACAAGTGGGATGGAAGGCTCCAGTTCCGCAGGCGTATAGGTGAGTACGGTTGAAGTGGTGGATGATCTTCACATAGTTTACACAGTCGGACTGAAAAACAGAAAATGAATGACAATGAACAACATTATTAACGTTTAAACTTAATCTTTCAAAATCTTTTCAGAATGTATCCTTTCACAACATGGCTAATCAACAAGATTCCCTACATGTTTAGCGGAGAACTCCATGAGAAGATTTACCAGAAGGATTCTGTTATACGGCATGGTACCGTACGTAGGCTCTATTTATTTCGTAAATCTATGTGGCCATTAAACCAAAAACAGATATCAGACGTCAGAGTAACGTAAAATGATTCCACCAACAAAACAATCTGGTTTTTGGTCTCGAGTATTAAACATTCCTTTGACAAAGCCACAAGCTTCTACACCCTTGCTCACATTCCTATAACCGAAAAACTCTTTCAAATGCTCAATAACTCACTCCATGCAGCATATTTTTGTGTGTATAATGTTTATGAGTCTTTATGCTCGGCCCCTCACACTCATCGGCACGTCGGGCTGATGTTACAGTGAGCGTTCCAGAGAGTCCATATCTGAACAGTCATGTGCTCATTCATGGGCACAGGGTGCTGAAGGGTTCATATCTGTCGACCTTTGACCTGCTACTGAGTCGTTAGTTGAGATCATGTTCCAAATTCATTTTGTGACCTCAACGTGGCTTTTAGTCACTTGGATTCTTCCATTTCTAAAGCTACATTGTCCTGTTGTGGTATGTCTTTGCTTTTGACTTTTCTTCCAAGCAATTATTACCACAGTTTTCTCATTTTAGCGATGATCCGCTCCTACTTATACTATTTGTCATTGATGTTCCTGAACAAATAAAACATTCAGAAAAGAAAAAGCTTGATGGTGCTGAAGTATTTGGTCTTCACTAAGTCTTATAGGTCTTAACTTAAATATGATGACATTTAAAAATGAATAAATAAAGTCAAATTAAAGGCTGACTTTGGGCCATATCCAGTGTATTTCTGTGCTGTGTTAATGTGAATATGAAAATTCAAGACATTTTGAAACAACGGTATTGGTATGCAATATTCTATCAGAAATCCTTTTCGAAGTCAATCCAAATTGTCAATTGTGCACATTTGAGTGAAATTGACGCCGAATTTCAGGCAGAAATGTACAAGCTAAATCAGGGGTGGGTAAACTAGTCTAAAAAGGGCCGCAGTAGGTTCTGGTTTTCATTCCAACCCGTAAAGAGGACACCTTTTCACCAATCTGGTGTCCTACAAGTGCAATCAGTGGATTGCAGTCAGGTGCTTCTTGTTTTCTGTAGAAATCTCATTGGTCAAAGTGTCTGTGCTGGATCAGTTGGAACAAAAACCTGCACCCACAGCGGTCCTCGAGGACCCCTGAGCTAAACACTGAAATATAGCTAAATTAAACACTAGCTCACACATAATGCTAACAAAACATACAGTTTAATTGAGCACAAAATTCAGTTCATTCATTTTGCTCTACGTTAAAGGATATGCGTCAGGGCAATCGGAGCCGATATACTTCTAAAACTGTAACTACACAAAAGCTTGAAAAATATCTCCAATGTTTTTCTTCCTCCCCTGTTTTGATTGTGTGTGAGGGGTTTGGTGGTGTGAGAATGGATTTCCCAGTGATCCAGCAAACACAGTTGATGCCTGAGAATGTCCGGCTGAATATACAGTGGCAGTCGCCCAGTGGGCAAACTTTGGATACACAATGCCGCTTAGTGAAAACGCTCAGGAATGCCTTTGATCGCTTCTGCTGACCAGTACAATATAGTATCTCTGGAGACATTTATCTGATTTCTTTCTTTCGCAATAGACAAACTTATCACTTCCAAAATATTGTTAATCATACACCAGGAATTACATACCATAAAATCTGAAGAAACTCATCCTAGATGGAATTGTCTCCAAAGAAGGATGAGCATTGATTTCAAGATTAATAATTTAAAAAAGTAAATCCCTTTTGAATAGAAAACACATTCAATTTTACTATTTGGGGGCAAAATCAATCTCCTATGGCGCAAATGCTGGCAGTTGCATAATTGATAATTTTAGAGCGTAAGAGCAGTGCCCCTTTGACGGCTTAAATTCACCCGAAATCCCACGATTCCAAACTCAAAAGAATTTACTGTTCTCAGAAGGTGTTCTTAGAGTGAAGGCACCTTCAGAGAGAACTAACAATGTGAGACATTGAGGGTGGACGAATTGACTGGGCTGGGCAGACCCCAAACGGGTGTCATGAGGTGGGGGGGTCAACCTCTTCCAAAAGAGAGAGCACACAGTCCACTAATTGGGGTCAACAAGGTGAAGTCAGTTAAGTTCGTTCTTAACATGTGGCTACCAAAGCAAAAGCCTGAAAAAAAATCAATACCTCATTTCTAATACTGACTTTAAAAATATAACAGCCACGAAAAACAGAAAGCAGGTCTTATTAATCATTGAATATTACAAACATACCCATGCACACTTACACACAGACTCTGGTCAAGGTCAAAGTGGAAGTCTGTAGTCAATGAATGGAGCTCATTGTATCAGCTATGGCAGTATAATCATGCCGATAGAAGCTTTGTGCAGCTTGCACATGGGCAAACACATATGTATGAAGAAGACATACTGACAAATGTTTCCGTATATAAATACAGTATATAATCTAGGCAGGGAGCGCTCATTATGTTGATCGTGATCGACCATTCGATCGCTAAGGTACTATTAGTAGATCGACTGAGAGTAAGATTCGATCCAGTCTGTTAGTTTTTTTTCAGGCCTGAACAATGTCTCGTTTCGCAATACTCTCACTTTTTTTGTGAACATGCATATCTGACTCATTTAAAAATCGTTAAAGTCTAATCAGGATCTAAGTGTGGTGCCGACGGCCTCGGCTAATATAAACAACCTGACACAGCTGCTTGTTAAGCCTTTCCTTTAATGTTGAACAGAGTCATTTTTAGGTTTTTAGACTTTCATGACCTTTAAAAATGACAACAACAAAAATGTTGAAATGGCAAGTGTTAAAATATACAGTAGTAAAGCAATGTAGAGAGACTTACTGTGATATCTTTGCCAGCCCAGTTACATTCCTCTCTCCACTCAACAGGAGCAGGCCAATGAATCTGTAACCCAACAGTGAAGATGGTCATTTTTAATTTAGTGTTATCTTTGAAATGAATATCAAATAATAATGATGATAATTAGACAGTCAATAAATGGTAATATGAAACACCCACATGGATAATCATTGCTGATTCCACAACATCATTAAAAAAAAAAAATTCTGTAGCCTTTTCATCCAAAATACATACCTCTCAACCTCTGCCGATAACTGCCCTTATAAATGATTATGATTCCCCTTACAAACCCCCAAAAAAACTTACAAACACCGTACGACTCGTACGGTGTTTGTAAGGTTTTTTGGGGGTTTGTAAGGGGAATCATAATCATTTATAAGGGCAGTTATCGGCAGAGGTTGACAGGTATGAAAATGATGCCCTTTCAGTTAAAATGAAGTTGACGTCTATTGCCGTCAATGATATGCAATGAGTTAAATACTATGAAAAAAACAGTATATTTTTATTTGTATTCATTTTAATTCGATTAATTTTGCTTTTAATAACACTGTAATTTTAAATTTATTTTTAATAGCATTCTATTGATTTCTAACTGTATTCATAATTATCTAAAAACATAGAGAAATTCATCGTTTAAAAAATCACATAATAATAATAATAATTGCTAATACTAGTATGAAGTTTTTTTAAATGTCAAAAAAGTTACTTGCACAATATATGGGTAGAGGCTTAAATGAAGTAACGTAACAAATGAAGTGGCACGACCAACCTTGTGCTCCTGTTTGCCAATGTTTTCCAGTGAGAGTGACAAGAGGAAGTTCTTGGCCCCGACAAAGAGTCGGCCCCTCTCTTCATCAAGCAGCAGAGCGCTGAAACAGCAGGAACGCTCCATCTCAAACCGCCTCACGCCATTAAACTGCTGCAAATCTGACAACAGAAATGTTCGAGTAATTACAACTCGCAAGGAAAAAACAATGTTTAATAGTTTCCTTCCTATTTCGGTCCCGAGTGAACTGAGAACGCACCTAAACTAGCTTTTATAAAAGGCTAAGACATTTGAGAGTCAAGTCCAAGCAAGGCGGAACCCAGAAAATGTATTCAGAAATGGCACGATTTGTTAGATTTTCAACAAAAAATACGCCCGGCGGGCGAGTGGTTAGCGGGCCATCCTCACAGTTCTGGGTTCAATCCCAGGTGGCTCCTCACTGTATGGCGTTTGCATGTTCTGCCCGAGCTTGTGTGGGTTTTCTTCGGGCACTCCGGTTTCATCCCACATCCCAAAAACATGTATGCTAAGCTAATTAGTCGCTAGCTACGATTGTGAACCTGAATGGTTGTTTGTCTCCTCGTGCCCTGCGATTGACTGGTAACCAATTCAGGGTGTCCCCTGCCTCTGGCCCGAAGTCAGTTGGGATAGGCTCCAGCACCCCATGACACATGTGAGGAAAAAGCTACCGAAAATGAATGAATGAATGAATTTTTGGATTAAAGACAACCTTTCGTACAAGCGTATCTGCCAGCGCAATGTTCTGCTTGACGTTAAAGAAGATACCTCGGTTAGAAAATTGGACTGAGCCAACTGTTGTTAAGTAGCTTTTTGGTCCCTGATATAAATAAGTTTCCTCTTTGGAGTTTGCAGGGAGTGATTGATACTGCGAGGAAGAAAGCAGGAATGCAGCTGGCTTGAGAGCACTCTGAAGTCGCAGGTGGGTCGCCTAACCAGATTTACGGTGGGTCCCTGGGAGGGGAAGTTGGCAAAAGTGTGATAGTCAGTTAGTGGGACAGAGATGAAGTAACGGACAATATCCTTCGCCTGTCATGAAGGGATGTTGTACATTAGGACAAACTTCCATGCTTTTTCCTTTTTCCAATAAAAACAATGGACATTTCAAGTTTTTATTTATTATTATGATATCACGTGTTGAAGACTGTTAAAGCTCTAGATGGCTATTACTTGCTGGCAATGGGTGGCAACAAGGGGAAAATGCCACTATTTTAAGAGTATATATATACATATACTTTTATATTTTCTCTAGTGAAACTTTGCAGAACAAATCAATTATTCAAGTCAAGCAAAAAATTACTTCATTTCCTAAAAATTGGGCAGCGGGCTTCAGTTTGGACACCCCTGCTCTACTATACTGATTTTGCCACAATGCTGATACAGTGGAAAATTCACTTCTTTGTTTTGTAGTGTCAAAAAAATATAATCAATGAACATTGCTGTCAAAAACACAAACCCAACAACAGAAAGTCCACAAGCTATACTTTTTTTAAACGTATAAAATGCAAGCTCTAATCAAACGACCTCATGTTGAGGCTAACTGCAAAACAAATCCCGAGATACGGGTAAATAATGTAGGGCTTCAAATCATGTGTTAGGATAGATAAGATTACCATAGGAATTGACATTTATTTTAGCTGCGACCCGAGGCTAGACTCTTGATCATCCTAGAACACTCGTGGTTTCAGCGGTAGCCTTACATGTTGTTTTGTGACTTTTCATCCAACAACAACTTGTTGAAGGTATGGTTTGGTGAGTTTAGCAAGTAAAAGATTATTCATTCATTCATTCATTTTCCAAACCACTTATCCTTATAAGGGACACGGGGGGTGCTGGTGCCTATCCAAAACCAACTACTCAACAGGGATACCCTGAATTGGAGGCCAGCTAATGCAGGCAAAAGACTAAACGGCGGGCGGCCCAGTGGCGCAAGTGGTTAGTGCATCGGCCTCACAGCTCTGGGGTCCTGGGTTTAAATCCAGGTCACATCCATCTATGTGGAGTTGGCATGTTCTCCCCGGGCCTGTGTGGGTTTCCTCCGGGTGCTCTGGTTTCCTCCCACATTCAAAAAACATGCATGGTAGGCTGATTGGACACCCTAAATTATCCCTAGGTATGGGGGTGAGTGTGCATGGTTGTCTGTCTCCTTATGCCCTGCTGATTCAGGGTGTCCCCCGCCTTTGGCCCGGAGTCAGCTGGGATAGGCTCCAGCACCCCCTGTGACCCTAATGAGGATAAAGCGGTTCAGAAAATGAGATGAGAGAGACTAAACGATGCTAATCTAACGGCAAGCCATATTTACCTTCTCGTAATGAATAATGCCGTTATTCGGAACTTGTTTGGTAGAAGCCAAAAGTGTCAAAGATTAGTTATAACAAATTTAAAAAGCGACTGCAAATCATTGTCTGTCTCTGTGTGTGCCCTACGACCGGTTGCTGACCAGTTTAGGGTGTAGTTCAACCAAATTCTGCCGGGATACGGGATAGGCTCTAGTAACCCTTGATGTTGAAAATGAATGAATGAACTGCCAAAAACTTCAACACAACCAGTGAATATTCATTCATTGATTTTTCGAAACGCTTATCTTCACAAGGGTCGTGGGGAGTGCTTGAGGCTATCCTTGCCAACTATGGGCTCTCGAAGGGTGACACCCGGAATTGTTGCCAGCCAATCACAGGGCACAAGGAGACCGACAACCATTCACGCTCATACTCATACAAAGGGGCAATTTAGTGTGTTCAACCAGCCTACCATGCATGTCTTTGGAATGTGGGAGGAAAGCGGAGTGCCCGGAGAAAACCCACGCAAGCCCGGGGGGGGACATGTAAACTCCCCAACCCAGGAACGACCTGGGTTTGAATTTTCGACCCCAGAACTACTACTGAAATGCTACAATCTTCCAAAATGGGCCTGAGATGAGAAGGAATTCCACAAATCAGCATAGTGACACAACACTCCACTTTGAAACCTCATTGCATGTTGTAGCTTCAAAACACTCCTTTTATGTCACCAAATAACCAAAATAACATTATATTTTGCTTGTCTGTTTTGAGTTTTTAAGAAAGGGTCTCGGCCTCGTGGTATTAGCCAACCAAATGTTGTTTATCTCCTTGTCATGATTTCATCCCACGCAGGAGTTCGGGAAGATGAGCATCGTGTTCTTCATCGCTATGGGTGTTGAGCGAATACTTGACAGTGAAAGAAAAGATCACATGGTGTCACTTGGTATCACTTGCGCCATAAGATGAAACTTGAGAGCCTTAAAAATTTACGGCTACTCTGTATCTTGCAAAAACAAATTGTGCTCTCAAGACATGACTTTGCAAGACTTATTTACTTCCTCTTAAATCTTCTTGCCTTACCTTTATAGGAGAGCTTCATACGTGGCGAGGAAGAAGAGGAGGAGGAAGACGATCGAGGCACAACGGCGGAAGAGGACGCGTGAGCGGCAGCCAATCCCAAAAGGAACAGAGAGCTGCAGGTGACCATCATGGCCGCCATCATCATCACCATGGTCATCATTTTGGCAAACTGGGTTCCTTTCAAAGTCCACAATGTGGATAAATGAGCTTGGATGTGGATACGCTTCTGCTCCTCACTTCAGATGGAGTCGATGGCTCGGCTCGGTTCTGAGTTTAGCCTTATCGGGCCACGGTAGCTGCGTTCTTTTGGACTTGGTGTCTTTGCGTAGAAGACTTTTCTTGGCAACTCCACAAACGACTTCACCTCTCACCTCCAAGACGGGATAAAAATGGCACGCATGGACCAGATCCAGATCTAAAAATAAAAGAAGAGAGGCAAGATTCAGAGATGGACAGCGACAGATTTTCTATTTTGGCTCCACGCACTCGCACCAACACACGCGTTTGAAGTAGACATGAGTATTTGGACATAGTTCGGACGAAAGACAGCAATCGGGACAGCGAGAAGACGGGAGAAAAAAATTGTCTTTGTTGCGAGCCAGAGGTACGCAATATATATGGATTTAATAATGATTTGGAAAAGCTTAAATACTTCCTTGACTTTGCTGTCTTATATCACATCACATGAGAAATGTTCACATTTTGGAATCCCCCTCATCTGACGTCCAAAGAAGAATTAACAAAATGACAAGCATCAAACTTCATACAAAAAAAAGACCACTAGGAAAAAACTTTTAGCGTAGCCTTTGATAATCATTGATTAATTTCTTATCATAATCTTGCCATGTTTTTCCTGTTTGTTTTTGGCATAATTGGTAGCTAATGGTCCTGTTGTTGTGTTCAATAGATGTGTTGTTGACAAAACAGGGAGTAATACGGAAAATAACTGTTCTTTTGTAGGGGCTGGGCACACATAGTCCTGTACACAATCCTGTCTTTCAAGAGAAAGACTTGCATTCATCACATTACATGTCACTTACTAACAGTGATAGTCACGGTTTACACTGTTGGCTTCTGTTATTAATGATATGCTATTTACTCTGATTACTTCAGCCTCATTTTACCTTGAATTCACCTGTTCCATTGTTCTTTACATTAGTATGGCGATATTTCCAAACTTGAGTAAATCCAGGAATGTTTCTGATAGAAATGCCACTATGGAACATCAATTCACTCCAATTTATTTCCGACTGGCATAACGTCCCTGGTCAAATTGGTCTTAATCCACAAAATAAAGCAATGGAATGGTTACGCACCAGAAGCAAAACAAAGAAAAAAATGAACCCACATCTGTCTTTCTTACAGCTTTATTGTAATTGTGCTTGGGCACGCATGGTTCCAATCATTTCTAAATTATCCTGAACAACGGCCATGGCAAAATGAAAAATGAAGAAACTAATACATATATCTGTAACAGGCCTTTTCTACTTTGCCACATTTTTGAGCCAATTCCAAGCAAAAAGCTTTCGACAAATGAACACACACTCAAAATGTGTTTAGTGTGCGAATCAACAATTCTACATACATACAATATTATCTCATATAGTGGTTAATACCACAGATGCTCTTCATGTAATTTGAGGAACAAATGGGCTTACCGGAATGTCGTTTCAACAACAAAGCCAGCGGCGAGCCCAAGAATTTCCTGCAATACTGTACTGACATCCCTTCATGCAAACTTTTATACATGCATATATTGCATACACAAGGAGACTGCGAGCATGAACTTTTATGAATAATGAAGCTATTGAGTCACACAGAGACAAGTAGGCTTTTATAAGCTAACACAGCTCCCTGGTCTCTCCCACACAACAGGACAGGAACATAAAACTCCCATACCTAGCAGCATGTATATGTATGTATGTATATATATATATATATATATATATATATATATATATATATATATATATATATATATATATATATATATATATATATATATATATATATATATATATATATACATATATATATATATACATACACACGCACACACCCCACACACGTGAATGGACAAAGGTGCACAAGCAGAATGTTGTAACAGCACACATCTTGACTTCCTGTGCAGTGTGCAGTGCACTTAAAGTGAACAAAAGAAGTGTTGTGTCATTTTTTTGACACTGGAATTTTGTCGCTTAGTTTGCATGTCATTTACTAGGATAGTGTTTGCAGAAAAAAGCATTAATTGGTCACTTGCCATTGTAAAGGAAATGATAATACTGAGCAAATTCTGTATATTCATGAGGTGTGACTTCTAAGGTACGTTTTCTGGGTATGCGTGTCCACTGGGGGATTTGTGTGGAGTTGCAAATACACAAAACATAGTGATATATAGTATTTGCACATTCATGGTCCCCGTGAGCCTGACTCTACTGTCGGCTGTTATTAAAAGAGCGACAAGTCTCATTGTGTGTTTGTGTGTACATTGTGAGTCTACTCTGAACTCACACGCACATCTTCTCACTCAGCACTTAGCTGTGCACACTCTCTCGCTGACAATTGCACCAACTCTCTGCAAGCTCCATAATGCATCTTAATAAAAAAGAAAAACCCACTGGGGCTGCTGACACTTTTATTCAGTGCAGCTCCAATAGAGACAGCAGCAGCATGCCAAGAGGGACTGGATTGAAAATGAAAAAAAAGAAAGAAAGTGAGAAGGCCAGATTCTGGAGAGAAGGTGGGGGACAGGGCGTCCTATCACAAAAAACAAAAAAAATCCTAAATAACACTGGGTAGACAAAGCAGGGCCAGCCTTAGGGGTGTGACAGGCTTTACAGAGTGAGGTTAGAGTGTACAACATAATGAATGAATGACTATTAACTTTTCACCTGCAGCCCTCTAACTACTTAGTTTTGAAATGAGAAGAAACGAGTTTTACGGAAAAGCACAAGGATGTTTGCGAGGAACCCGATGATTGACCGATAAAAGGAATCAGGATTTAATCTAAATATACTCATTTTTGTGGTAGAAATGTCCTTCTTCGCACATCCTTTGCCAACTGGAAACAACCATGTAAGCAGCATAGAAGAATATAAATGGTTTTGTGTGTAAAAGATGATTTCAGTTAATGTATTTTGCCTTTTTTATTACTGATAATAACATTCCATTAGACTTGTCATGTGCTGGAATAGACTCCACAACCCCACGACCATTGAGAGGATAAGCTACCGCATTTTCCGCACTATAAGATGCACCGGAGTATAAGACGCTCCTTCAATTGATGACCTATTTTAAAACTGTTCACAGGACGTAGTAGAAGTAGTGGATAGGGGGGTTATGTTGTGCATCTACTAGAACCCAGGTGTCAAAGTGGTGGCCCGGGGTCTAAATCTGGCCCGCCGCATCATCTTGTGCGGCCCGAGAAAGTAAATGATGAGTGCCGACTTTCTGTTTTATGATTCAATTCAAATGAAGATTATAGATGTATAGAGAATATTTCCTGTTTGCCCTTTTTAAATCAATAATTGCAGATTTGTACTATTTGAATGTGAAAAAACGGAAAAGCTGTCAATTCATTAATGGATTAATTTTTGCAGCCTCGTTGGAAGACATAATGGCCCTCCGGATAAAATCGAAAGTACATCGTGACCCATGACAAAAAAAGAGTTTGACAACCCTGTACTAGATGGAGCTGCACTAAAGCAAATGCCATACCATGACGAACCACTAGGGATCCTATACAAGGTGCACTGTCAGATTTTGAGACAATTGACGTCTTTTGCGCGCACTTCATAGTGCGGAAAATACGGTAAATGGAAAATGAATGCACTATTCAGATTTTGATACCAACAAATAATCATTTCTTGTCGGGCTGGTGCTTCTCATATTTGTGTTAGTACTAAGGTGGTTTATAGCAGTAGTATAACATTTAATAAATTATTGTAAAATGGCAATGCTCATTAAAATACAGCAAAATGGAAGGTATCCATTGGTCTTTGCGCTACTCTTTGCAACATTGAAAAGGAAGGCCTGGTTTGTTCAGACAATCTATTGGAGAAAAAACTAATGTGGCAAAACATCTGTATAGCATTATTAAAAGAGATCCTCTTGACAAGGGTACTGGGAGGATACAAAGGACACTTTGTCGTGAAACTGAAAGATAAAGAGATTAAAGTAAAACACGATGGTCCTTTAAGCGTTCGGACACATTAAAGGTTTTGACGTCGATCCTCTTTTATCCCTGCAGGCTACCAGCATGTCATGGGAGGGAAAGACGGAGAGGAAAAGAAGTGAGACAAAAGGTGACTGGGGAAAAAAAAGAGCCAATTGTTTGGCCTTTTGGGAGAACACGAGTTTCCCAGCCTGCTACGCAACAAGTCCTATGGCCTTCTTGTGTTGAATGTCAGAAAAAAAGGGTCAACTTAACTGGATGTCTCCTAACTGCGATGGTATAAAACTATAAGAAAAACTATGAAGGAACAAACAAGTGTCCGTTATTATTATTATTAGCACGACAGGAGAATTGTGACATTCGCAAGTTTCGAGTTTGACTCTCCGCCGTACCTATGTGGGTTTTCTCCAGGTATTCTGACTTCCCACACTCACTAAATGTATACGGTTGGTTAAATAAAGACTAAATTGTCTATATTTGAGAAGGTCAGCATGAACGATTGTTTGTTTATGTTTCAAAAGCAACCCTAAAAAGCCTAATAGTAATACATAAGTGTTCTAGGGGTGTAGAAGCCACCTGTTTAGGGCTTTTTGTGGCCACTAGAGGACATGCAAGAGCACCTTCAGTCTGGTTTACTGTACTGTACAGTCCCACTACTTCATTCATTTGTCTTTAAAAAAAAATTAGGGTAAGTGCTTCCACTGTTGTGATATCAGTTTTGATCAAAAACAAGGCTATTAATCAAGAGAAAAATGCTGGTGAGGGCGATGAGAAAACGATATTACATGATAAAATGCTTTGAGACGCTTTACAAAGCTTGGGCTCTCAATCTGGGCGGGCTTTTATCTTGTTTAAGATTTTGCAATAAATTACAATGATTCGTTTACTTTAGCGATAACGTGTCAAATCTGCTTCTGCATTTGCACCTGCTATGTTATCAGTGTCAGCATTGGTTAAGATGCCAGGCAAATTTGCACTTCAGCGAACAAATCCAAGGGTCTGGATTGTAGACCGGGAAGGTTTCCATAAAGTGTTCTCATCCAGATGGCTCTTTACCAGCAAGTAGCTGGACACGCTAATGTTCTCCTCAGTGGCTCTTTAAGAAGCACCGGGCTTATTGCCTCCGAACGTCTCACTTTCTCCTTTTTCCTCCTCGGCTTGAATCCCGCAAAGACATATCTTCTTGACTTGTAGTTACTTTGTGTATGGCTGCTTAGCTATACTTGTTGTTTGGAGGTCTCCTGACCAAATGCATCAATGCCAAATTGGATTACATAATCTATTATCATTTTCCCAGGAACAGATGTGTCTGCCCTATGACTAAGCAGCATTTGACTTGGTTTGTATCTGGAATGAATACATTTTTTTCTCTAGCTCCAAATAAGTATACATTAAACATTATTTGCACACATACTATTTCAACATAAAGTACACTGGTGTATGTTTACCACTGAAAATATGCCTTTGTAGCATGTTAAAATAAATGTACTACTACTAAAGACCTGATGTAGAAATGCACCACTTCTCTTATACACATCCATACATTTATTCATGAATTGAGATTCAAGGTCTGATTGCCCCTGATATATATTCATTTCAGCAGAGCATTTTGGACAATAGCCTGCTTTCTCTCATTGGGTGAAAAGTTTGGAGTTTTCGGTTCCAGCCTGCCATAACAATGTGCTTGGTGTGGAAAAGCTTTGTGGTTGAGAAAACTTTCAACTCTCAAGGTCCATCATCAGTAAGGTTTGCCTTCATGAATGGACAAAATCAGACCAACAGACACACTTCAACATCTCATCCCGTCTTGAACGGAACAGGGGTTACTCAAAATAGGCAAACTGCCTCATACTTGACCATGCTCAAGTAATTTTAGTGAGGAAAAAAAGATAATAATGAGTCCAGGAGCATCAGTATATCTATCATTATAAATATGAATTGAAGTTACATTGAGATTGGAACCAATACATACAAAATTTCAAGATGAGATCCCTTAAATGCTTCATCAAAACTGAGGAGGACCCTCCATTCTCCCTCCTTAGAGTAAGAATAAACTCACCTGTCCATCTGTTTCCAGGAAACGACCTCCAGAAGGTTTCTGTACTTCCAAGGTTGGATTCAGTGTCCACCAGAGCCTCGCAAATCCATAGTTAAAACCACCTCTGAAAAAACGAGCTCTCCTGTTTTCCACACCATTGCGCACCTTGTCTGTGAAGAGCAAAGTTCTAGCAACTCCTGTGCACGCACCACAAAATAGCTGGATGAACACAGTTCCTTTAAAAACTAAATCCAGTAATTTCCTTCAAAACTAAATCTGGTGAAGAAGCAGTGTAAATCTAGAGATGTAAAAATAAAAAAGGTCTTAAATGAATTTTGTGTCAGATAAGTTTCCCAAAAATGTACGAGTCCTCCCCAATCCTGCAGTGACTTTCACTGATGAACAGCAGCACTCCAACTGCACTTAGAAAAACACACAAAAGTCTTCTTAACATACACATGTGAGAGGGTCACGCGCACACGCAAGCACACAGACACGCGTGGAGCCGAGCGGCGCTGAAGTGCTCAGAGGGAGCGCAGGCAGGAATAATGGACTTAATTCAAGTGGGGAGAGGCAGGGAGGGATGGAGCCATAGAAGGAGGAGGGGAAAGGTGGGATGAAAGAGGAAGGGGAGTGGAAAGGGGCAGGAACCTTTGAGTGTGTTTTTGCGTGTGTGTGGAAGTGTATGTTATAGCTACACGCAACTGTACGTTTACATTGTAACTGCCTGCTGCATTTTCATTCTTTATACTAGCAACTTGGCAAAGTTCAAATGAATCTCTATACGTACTGCAATGTACACTAACAGAGATGTTTTACTCTAACTTATCTGAAATCATGGTTGCTAAATGATTGGATTGGATAACTTTATTCATCCCGTATTCGGGAAATTTCGTTGTCACAGTAGCAAGAGGGTGAGGATGCAGGAATAGGAAATGCATTTTAGACATAAATAGATAGGTAATAAGTAAGTTAATAGATAAATACATGAGTAAATATATAAATAAATAAGCATGTGATATGAGATGCATCTTGTGATAAGTACAGCTGACTCTAGGTGAAAGGCCGACTACACCCTAGACTGGTCGCCAGTCAGCCCTAGAGCACACAGAGAGACAGACAACCATTCGCACTGACAATCATACCGCCACCAGCCGGGAATGGAACCCGTGCCGGCCCCCACTGAAGTCTGGCGAATGAACCACTACACTGTCAGGCGGCTTTCTTTGTAATTTGTCGACTAATTTCATGGCGTGATTCTATCTTCTCATCTCATCTTATTTTCTGTACTGCTTTATCCTACTTAGGGTCACGGGGGTAATGGAGCCTATCCCAGCTGACTCCAGTACAGAGGCGGGGGACACCGATTGATTCTATCTTTAAGGTCTCAATTTCAGGTCACGTTTTTTCCAATCAAGTTTCAGCTGCTTGGTGCTGCTTTGTCATTCCAACCGACTCAGAGCCATCAGAATCTTGGCTGCTTGCGCTTCCCATGTACACACAGCTTCAAACCACAAAAGGAATTATTTGGAGCTAGCTCTGTTAGCTAACCACATCAGTTATGGGACCTAAAGACGAAGAATTTTGTCTCAAACCATATCGGCCATTGCGGTTCCCGTATTTTAGGTGTGCTGTGTGCATGTTTTTCCTAATCAAATTACAAATATGAAATGTAAATTTTGGTGCATATTGATAGATTTTTTTTGTCATAAAAACCTGTCACTTATTTTGTACCGCTTGTGAGTTCCTGAAATCACTGAGTAGAACACAGTTTTCAAAAACTCATAAAAAGCAATGACATCAGGGAGGAGTTTGCAGTGCGTCATCGTACTTCACTGAGTTTCTGCAATACTATTTTTTTTCTCCTGATAGACGCTGATTCCTTTTCTATGACAAAAGCAGAGGGTCTTGTGACAAAAGTCTTTGTGAGAATCACAGCCTGTAAAGATATTAAGACAGCTTTATGACGGACAGGTCAGCGGGGGGTGCAAAGGCAATTAAAAATAAAATGTGCACACTCACTAACACACAGTCACACACACTGCAATGAGCCCCCGCCCCCTACAGTGGGACGAATGACCTCTCTCTGGGCATCATACCCTGCCCCGTGGGAGTTTGTTTTGTAGGTTTGATTCAGGGTTGCCGGGCGAAATTCACCAACTGCTGATGGAATGAAGACTAACATTATGATGTAACAACTGCGAGTGGAAGTGGGCACTACTCAGGCATAACCTCATTGTTTTGACATGTGTATTTTATATTTTTTTAGGTTTTGTCAAATAAAACATTTGCTAAAGCGCCAGAAGAAAAGTAGCAATGTGTGGGTGACATTGCAATCATTGGTAATCAAGTTCTGAACTGTATTTAATGCTCATTTTTAATAACCCCCGGTCTTCCAAATTCATAACAACTGGGTGTATTTATCAAGAAATAAAAACATTGCATTTTTTAAATATTTATTTATTTATTTTTTTACACTAACCTGCGTTTAAAAACTACATTTAGAACGTCTGCACAATCAGAGGTCCACCTTAATGACTTTGACTTCAGGGCAATAACCCATCTAACAGGAACTTTTCTTTAATTGGTCTTGACAAGTTGGTGAAACGGTAATCACTCTTTCCCACCTGTCCCGTATTTGGATTTGTGCATAGCATGATGTCATCCCCCATAAGATACAAATGCCAATTAAACCCAGACACATTACATGGAAATGTTTCTTATCAGGTAAGCTATCAACACCAGCATTTGTCAGTGCCTACTATCACAAAATCTTTCCATGAGCCTGCTTGCCACTACGTCCTGTTTGTGTTGAGAGAGCTTTAAATACTCTGCTGATTAGAGATTCAATGACTTGATTCGTGCTCGAATTTTACTGCACTTTCATGTTAATTTGCCTCAATTTTGTACCATTTTGCCTGACAATATATCATCATGTATACCACATGCCTGGAATCTTTTGGAGAGCAAGGGCCATTTGTACCAATTTGTAAGTATACGGTATTAAACTTTTAAAATGTGTAGAACCTGTGCCCATCCATCTTCAACAATGCTTAGTCATATTCATTAAGTCATTGGTGAGTGCCCCAGTTTCCAAGGCCGACAATAACCTGACAATGTTCTCACCATTGTTTTCACAATTTTATAGACTTTAATCTGATTAACAGAATAGTGATAATAGGGCAATGTCCTCCACCAAGGTTGAAGTGTTAACAAACAAATAAAACGGTACAGTGTTATCATTTTGGTCACAGGTAACTCAGTTGACTTTGGGATAGTACACCCTTCAGCTGGTCGCCTTTGAATTGCCAGACAAACACTTTTATCCTAACATTCACACCCAATATTCTGTGGTGAACCTCACATGCATCATTTGGGAAGGTGCGACGGAAGCTGCTGTACCTGTTAAAACCTAACAAATTTTTGGGATAACATGAAAACCCCAAGCGCGTCGGCATCACGGCTCTGGGGTCCTGGGTTCAAATCCAGGTCGGTCCACCTATGTGGAGTTTGCATGTTCTCCCGGGGCCTGCGTGGGTTTTCTCCGGGTACTCCGATTTCCTCCCACATTCCAAAAACATGCATGGTAGGCTGATTGGACAATCTAAATTGCCCCTAAGGGATGGGTGTGAGTGTGCATGGTTGTCCGTCTCGTTGTGCCCTGCAATCGGCTGGCCCCGATTCAGTTGGCCCGGAGTCAGCTGGGATAGGCTCCAGCACCCCCCCCCACCACCACCCTAATGAGGATAAAGCGGTTCAGAAAATGAATGAATGAAAGAATGGGAGAAAACCCCAAAAAGGATCAGAGATTCAAACCCACAACCTTCAAGTATGGCGTCAGACCAACGCAATGAAGATTGGAGGTTTAGGAAGCCACAAAACAAACCAATGAAAATCATACATTCAAATACTATCAGCAAACATAAGACGATTATCTTAAGCATGGACCGAATGCATTACGTGACTATTTAAGGCATGTACAATCCTACACCACACACTGTGGATTACATCCTTCAGCTATACAATTGCCTTTTCCACGTGTACAGTACAGCAAATGATTGTATAGGAGTGAAAGACTATACCAACATTTTGTGAGGATATTATAATTATTATAATCGTCTCAACAGCTATGTTAATGCCAGCCCAAGTGTAGAGGTATAAAAACATTTGCTCGAGAGTTTTCCTTTCCCTTTCTAAAATTAAACTCTGTAAAGGTATACAGTTGTAGGGGAGGTTACTCTTGTACATTGACCTCAGAATAAGTATCGAGAATCAGGCAGGACGGCTATGAGGAAATAGCATTCTACAATAAATGATTCCAATCATTTATATGTCAACCATCCATCTAAAAGACAACACAAGTGCTGTTTCCACAGACAATCGTCCCCTCCTCCTGTGTGTTAACAAAAACTTTTATCAGATTATACACTATTTATTGAGTAGCAAAATGTGATCTTCTCCCTTTCCAGGAGCACAAAAATGATACTCAATCAATGGAGAGGCCACAAAGGAACGCAGGGCAATATCCAAACATCGCATCCATGACTTTATGACTCAATAATCAGAAACAGACTGAGCAAAAAGGGTAACTACAGTAGGACTGTCTCAGTGAAAATACTCTGTTTACTATTCCATGAACTGGAGAGCTAAAAGATGACATCTTTTGAAGGTGTGTGTAATGTGGCAACCAACATAAATGTAACAACATTTTAGAAAAAGAACGTTTTGCCAACAGTCAAATTGGACCTGGGGCTGCTTTCTACTTCAGCACCTGGACGACAGTGATGAAACCAAAAATTCTACTCTTCGCCGAAGTTGATGCTAAAGTTCCATACTGAAGCATTGAACAGGTTTAATACGTTTTTTTCACAAATTTTGAGATGGATTTGAAAAGTCTTTAAAAAATTACATTGTGAGATGACCTTAAATAGAAAAGGTTACGCAAATAAAAATTAGCCAATTTCACAGCAAACACATAACTTTGAGGACAAAATCTGACCAGATTCTCATCCGAACAGGCTGAAGGAGTAAATGCGCTGTTGTGTGAGAGATCTGCCTTTGTCTTGAAACCAATCATGCAAGATCTCTGTGATGCGTCCTGGCAGGTAGTCCATGACATGGTCCCCTGACCCCCTGACACCACAAGGATTATTGGGGCCCCAAGAAAGAAGGGCAGCAAAAAGGAGCAAAAGTGTTACAGTTAGAAAGAGAGAAAAGGGGATCTTTCTTGGGAAACCTTGAGATCACCAGAAGCTGTAATCCTCCTTATTTGTCTTTGATGTGATCACGCCCAAGTGAAAGGATGGAGTTGACAAGTCGGGGCAATCTGGAGTGCAGGGTTGTTGAGAAGGGGTTGACTATGGTGCCAGAGGGCTCAGTGACGGGACTAACACCTCCACAGGCATGCATTGCACCCTGATTGGTTGTGAAGGTCACGCGAGGATTAGACCACCACCGAACATACCAACCCATAACAAGGTTAAATAGGAGTAGCTATGACTCAAATAGTTAATATGTCTGTCAATGTCATATGAATATATGCTATGTACGCACTAAAAATATATACATTATAACTACTTCTGTTTACTAAAAACAAAAACAAAATTCAGGAAATTATTTTTTTCCAAAACAAATGATCAAATTACATAACTTGAGTTTTGGTCAATACAGTCTATTCATGCAAGTTTATTTAGATAGAAACAAATGTTGAAGAATAAATACAAATTGCTTTACAATTCGTTTGTAACTAGACTATTAGTCAAATTAAACTTTGCTTCGTGGTCACATGATCAACCCTCCACCTGTGCCTCATTACTCAATGACTGCAATTAAAACCATGAGCTTCAGAGCAGGAGTAATTAGATCGACTTTCCGCCACTTGGCAGAGGCCAAATTGGCAAACACGCACAGTGAGCTTTACACCAATTTGCATACAATACAAAGTAATAACAGTAATAGTGTTATTCAATCTAATGTTCTTTCCATTCTAACATTCAGAGGTAGCTTTTTCTTCAAGAAATTCCCAAAAGTGGCCATGGCTATGATCTGTGTATGTGTGATAGCTCTAATTGATTATTTATCTTCTTTCACTGTCATTTTAACAAATAAACAACTTGCAGGTTTTCATCTGGTTCCACTGGCTAAACCCAAAATCTAAGACGTAGTCTAAGCATTATCGAATGGTTGAACAATCCATCTAAGGGCATGTGGGCTGCTGGTAAACCTTTTCAGTTATGGATTCCATTTCTTTTAGCTCAATTGAGAAACAAAATGGGCACATTCAAATAAAAGTTAATACCTTCTAAGATGTGTATCAGATCCAGATGTAAATTCCTGAAAAGAAAAGTTAAAATGCTGCTCTCTTCTCATATTCACATTGTTTCTGTTCCACAGAAAAATGAATATATCAAAGCAATTGGCCTCCCTTTTCTAAAATGCACTGCACTGTTTTGGACACCAGCTACTGTTTTTTTTTTCATAGCAGATGTTACTGACTTGAAAACAAGGAATGAAATAAAACGAAAAATGATTGCAAGCAAAATAAAACCAGCCCAAAATTCAAAACAGTTTGTGAAGGTTATAGAGTGGATTAGAACACCTTGCATGGCCATGGCTTTGCCGCTTTCATACACAGGCACGCACACACACACACACACATACAAAGCACTATTTCGCAGTGGAATGCACATTTCTGCACTGGTTCCCACCACTATTAAATCTAGTTGGCTGAACACTGGCTTATAAAGGTGTCTCTGTATGCACTGCAAGAGTGATATTAAAATAAACTGGAACCGCACTTTGCCATCCCCAAACAAACTACACTTTGGCACTTTTGCATCATATAATTTCCTTTCATCTTGAAGTAAAATATACCAGTACAGAAGCTCTGTAATTCAGTTCTTTGCTTTAATCAAACCTGAGCTATTGGTAAAGTGTTCCGGCTGATGCAAGAAAACAGAACGATCATAGTCTGTGTGCCTTCAGGTGAAAAAAGGGGAATCCCTCACTAAAAAAGCTTTAAAATATGTTCTATCTTCCCCTTTCGATCAACACAGGGTAAATTGTGTCTAAGTTTAGACCCAACATCACCTAGTCATATCTTATATTTTTTATATTCTAATGAAAACGGCTTTTCGTTGTTGTTTTTTTAATCAATTCAACTGTCAAGACTTTTGTTATCATCCAGTTTGACATTCATTTGAATGTAAAGCAACTATACAAATGTATTTTACATTTATATCCATAAAGTCCCATGAAGGTAATATCTAGATAAACAGAACTTGGTTGTAGTTCACTTACAAATCTACAGACCACATGGGTGCAAACTAATTTGATCAACACTGAACCCTGAATTTACGTCATAACATATGAGGCAGTAATAGTATTCAAAAAAATATGGTAAGTCTATATAATACTTTACATAGTCTGAAGTTGAGAAGCGAAGTCAACAATGAAACGAAGCAGCAACATCTGTTAATAGCATCTGAGGGTGTTTTCTACTTATTTGAACATTGCACTTTCATATCATTTTATTAGTTCTCGACATATTTATAGTCCATTGAGGCAGGAAATGAGCAGGATTATCTAAATCAAAAGCGATTTCTCCCAGGAACTCCCTAATTAGGCATTGGAATTAATCAGAATCCACCATTTGCAGGCAGTGATGTCACAATGGGGCAGACAAAGCAGGCAATTGCCTTGGGCAGGAAGCAGAAGGGTTCACGAGACTTGGGTGACAATGGCCCATATCAATGACAAAGCATGACGTGTCATTATCTCGCTTCTTACTCGCCGTTGCTCGAGCGTGGCTTGATGAGCGTGCAGTGAGATGGCAGTTATTGCTCAATATAAACAACACAACTGGAACCAGACACCATCCTCTTCTGTATGTTACCAGCATAAAAAGGCGCGTACAATAAGTCATTCTGCATTCACCGTTTAGCTGAGTGTTTCTAATATTCTAAAAGTACTTATGTCTCTTTTCAGGCGAGCTGAATGAATAATACGCAGTTAATGCGAGTAAATTAAATGCTCAAATAGATCTTAAAGAGCCTCACAAACAAACATTCATTCATTTTCCAAACCACTCATCCTCACAAGGGTTGCGGGGGTGCCGGAGCATCTCACAGCTAACTATGGGCACCAGGGGGGAACACCCTGAATCGGTGGCCAGCTCAGTGCAGGCCACAAAATGCCAACCACTACTATTGGCTGGTATTTTTTTAATTTTTTAAATTTCCTTAAACAATTTGGAACACTCTTACCGGAAAGTGATATTATTGGGTAATAATGCTTATCTGTCTTTCATGCAAAAGATTACAAGGGTTTCCAAACATGCTCATGTATTCCTATATATGCTTCTAAAATGCAGCGTAACGTTAAAAAGATTCCGCGAAAAACAATTACGCAGACCACGTTTTCTGATTAAATGCACAGTGCAGGTAAAGAGGATGCATATATAAACAATCTATCAACCACACACAAAGAAAGTGGATGAGTTGAGGTTACCAAGGAAACGTGGCAACACGCCTTGTTATCACAGAGGCAACATCTGTGATTACCATACAGTAGCTTTCAAACACAGAGAGCGTGCACACACACACACACACAAATCAAAGCTTGAACCTCAACAATAACACGACCCAAAGTACAGTTTGAGGAGGCTCCTAGAAAACAATATTATGCTCTCTCAGACATTAGCTCATATACTGTCGTTAAGATATCGTGCCATTATCACACATCTCATTGAGCTCCTCCACCAGCAAAAGTAGTTCAACAGCAAATACAGTGGTACTACTTACAAAATTAATTGTTTCCAGAAGCGGTTTTGTAACGTCAAATTTTTCATAAGTACTGACACATTTTACATGTAAAAGCCCTAATTCATTCCAAGGTGCCCAATACTGCCAACTAATCCTTTTTATCCTTTTTATGTGAGAAAAACACAAAGTGAAAAATGTATTTTTACAATGATTTAATAAGCTATTAAAATGAATAAGAAAACATTTTCTGTTGTTGTGGATGGATGAGAAAGGAGGCAAATGTTTGGCAACTAACAAAACACGTAACCACACAACTTAATATATGTTAAGTTATATATGTGTTATAGATGAATTCAAACAAACGTAATTTTCTTGGGACCCATAATAAAAAAAATAAAGAATAAAGTTGCTTTAAGTACACCTTACAAAATCATGAAATACCATGTTATAACTCTACGAAAACGAATGGCGATCAAAGGCACACAAAAAGCATCACGGAAATGCACTGCCCTTGTAGCCATTGGTAGGCCAGGGGGTGTTGGTTGAGAGCTAATAGGAGAGCAATTGTGTCATGTCAAATTCAAAATAAAAATTAATTGAAGTTTCAGAGGAGTTTTAGGAGATTTTTCCATTTGTATCTTGAATTTTGTATCCTGAGACAACATTTTCTAATGAATGTGTTTTGTAACCTGAATATTTCCTATATAGAAACGTTCATAAGTAGAGGTACCACTGTATGTTGAATCCTTTCCAATAGAATGACATGGTGACTTCAACCCCAGCCTATTACAATCTTAAAATAAACATTATGTACAAATAATCCTAACAATATTGCTGGCACTGAAGCTATGAAAGCATTTGTAGTTGGGTCCTTAACTGTTTGATGAGAATTCATGGAAATATAATAATGGGTTTACGTCAAGAATAGCCTGGTAGTTTATTTGATTTATAATGGTGAATTGGGTCAAAGCAGCAGTTTAGCCCACATACTGTACATAATGAAATAATTTTCTCCACCACAGCCTCTGTTCCCTGGCTTCCACCATCCATCCGCCTTGAGGTTGCAGGTAGACAGCCAAGTGGAACAAGATTAGAACGCTCTCAGTATTAGACTGTCCTGGCCAAACAAACTGTCATTTCCCTCTGTTTTGGCTCTTCTCCTCAAACCTCCTCCCCCCTTCCCCGAGTCCACGTGTCAAGGAGGGGGGGAAACTAAGCAGCATGAGGAGAGACAAAGACTGGTGAATAGATTTACTGAAAGGGAAAGAAGATTGACCGTTAACAAATGATTTGAGGATTAAAAAGCACTGAAGTTATTGGTAGAAGTAGCATAAGAGAAGTGTTTTGGAAAACTCACCGCCAAAAAATGAAATTACGGAGCCCCTGCTCATTACAGTTATTATCGTTAACGTGAAGAATGAAATGACGGAAACTAAAAATGGCAAAAATATTTGCACTGACTAAAATCTATAAAAACTATCATTAAATTACAAAACAATATCTAACTGATAGTGTATGGCGCGTTCACAAAACTACCTGAAACATCATAAATATGGGCCAGGAAAGTCGTGTGAGAAATTTTACATCAGTGGCGGTCCGTGCATTTTTTGTAGCGCCTTCAACGAATCAATCCAACCCACAAAAACTATTTTATGGCTATAAAACCTCTCCTGCAGCTACAGCTGCGACACATAAAAATAATTAATAAATCAATGCACAAAATTGTGGTGTTGCCAACTTGAAATCTGATTGGTTAAAGCAACAGTCTTATCGACGCCTGTTTAATGCAGCAGAGCCTGCAGAACTGATTGTGAAGGCCCTAAGGCAGATTTCTGACCCTGGCAACAAATAATGGCTGAAATGTGATTGGTTAAATGCTTCAATATGAAAACACACATCTGTAAGCAGTGCAACCAGGGAGAAAAGCAATGAAAGGAAGCTAACAGACAATTTGGAATTATTTAATAAGTATTCATGGGCAAAATATAATATATGATTCAGATATTTCTTAGGCCAGCAGAGAAGGCCTTGAAGGCCCTGACGGCCCGCCACTGTTTTACATCAATTGGAAAACACACACGTCACTTCTTGTAGAGACTTGGGTTGTTGTTTTCACTAGCAATATGAAGCCAGATGTTGGCAGAAAGTATTGACTTTGTAGTATTAAACTTTTCAGAAATTTTGAATGTAATACACAACGATTCCGACTGTGGTAAAAAAAAATCATGAGCTGAAGCCTCTTGTATTATATGAACGTTGATCGACAATGCTACGTTACTAGTAGTAATCCTTCCCAATAACAAAGAGCACAAGGACCCCAACAGAAGAGTATTTTGGAATCCAGATGGTTTATAATAAAGTCAAGACGTTGAAGAGGAGGTTACCATTTTGACACTGGGGCATGCAGATCCTTCATTATACAAAGAGCACAAACTTGACGGGAAAGATTAGATGAGCGTTCCCAAAGTGTTCTCATATGCTTGTAAGATTCATCGCGTGGATATTCGGATGTAGTAGTCTTTAAATCCATGGAACTTGAGAGCCACCATTATTTATTATCGGTAGTGCCTATAATGCCTTTGAAAATGCAAACAGAAGCTTTCCCTTAGCCAACATGTGCTGTTTAACTGTTTCCAGGAGGAGTATTGTATCATCTTCAATATGGCTTTGTTGGCATATTTTAGTGCATCGATGGTCAAGGAGTATGTTGAGAAGTGGCCCTTTACTGTAAATGTATCATTTACTATTCATTCATCCGTTTTACGCTGCTCTGACAGTTCAAAATGCAACTAAAAGAAGGCGCATGAGATGCACATATTTTATTTTTTAGTTTAACAATAACTGTTATTAACAATAACAATAAATTCTATTCATGTCTAAGTGCTATTTAAACGACAATTATGATTACTGTTTTTGCCTACAATATTTTACAAGGTTTCTGAGTCACAATCTTTTTTTTTTCTTTTTTGCTTTTTTTTGTGGCAGGACCTACATAAAAGCTTGCAACGGGAGTCGCATTTCATGTTTGAATTTGAGCACGTTATTAATCTGGAATCCAAAAAATGAAAATGATGAAGTCAAGCCCCTGTTCACCAACCAGCAGAAGCGTGTAGCTATGGTTTCTTTGAAATAACAGTATTATTTTCTCTTCCTATTTTCCAGATTGTGAGTAATTCATCACGAATCACGTTTTCAGACACTTGGTTTAAACCACACAGCATGACCCATGGTGGCCGTGTAGAATCCGTGTGCATCCAATCGATGAACGCTGGTCATCTGCGCCATTGTCTCAATGAAACCAACAGGCTGTTAACACAAAGATATGCAGACAACGCTCTCATCATGGCCCCTCTTAACAATGAAAATCGATCATCGACACGGACGTCCATGTTGTTTGAATTATACGCATTTGAAAATTGGAAAGAAAAAACGGGATCGTGAAGATAAACATCTTAAAATAACCTGTTTTTTCCGCCTCATATTTTCCAGCCTTCCAGCTGCTATTGTTCAAAAAACACTGTAAAGACCAAAATCACAGGACATTAAGTGATATTGAAATTGCTGTAATCCATAAATTCTGTAGTCAAATCATTTGGGGAACTCTTCAAAAACTTCAAAATCTGTAGCTAATCTCAATATCTTTTGATAATGTACCGTACTACACAAATCCAAAAAATGGCAAGGATGAATGTGAAAACCTTTATTTTAATTTGAACATGGTTTTAAGCCACTGCTGATTACTACAACCTAACTGGGGTTCCAATGTGTCCCATGTCATTCATCTGTAAATCATTAGTGGGATTCTCTTTGCGACATCAGCTTTGCACTGCTATTCTTTCTCTACTTGCTTTCCCTTTTTTGGCATCTTTACACACCCAGTTGTTCCAGGAGTTCTTTATTATCATCCAACCCAAGTGCTTGTTTTCTGTGCATGACAACAGCTCACGTGCACAAGTGTGAATCCAGTATTGAATGCAAACTATATATAACGAGCCTTGCATGGCTTTTTGGGGAAGGAATATTTAAGGAATGGTGGTTAGGCCACAGCACGTGATCGAAAATGTCATTTGCGAAATATTCTTCGAATACAGTAAGTAGGCATAACACAGTGTACCGTTTCAGTGTAATGCTGGAGCAAACCCAACGTGAGATGAATCAGATCAGTCAGCAGAACTGTGTAGCCACAAACTGCTTGCCTTGCCATGTGTGTGTAAAATGTCGATGAAATGAATGGTTCCTGATGCCATTGTAAATATGTTGTCGCACGACACCGCTTTGGGAAGAAAAGCCAAAAAGGGGGGAAAGCTGTGAATTAGTTGTGTACAAGCCAACTCGGCTACACACAAACACACACACGCAGAATTCGGCATCAGGCCACAAAACCCAAGGGCATGATGCCATTTGGAGGAGCTAGAATAACAAATGTTTTTTACTCGCCATAAATCTACAACAAAAACAATAAAATGTGATCTGTTGAGTGCACTGGTGTAAAAGTCCCATGTAGGGAATAGAAAATAAAGTGGAAGCACCTATGCTTCACATTCTGAGATGGAGGATTCGATCCCAGGTGGTTTACGGCTTTCCTGAGTGGAATTTGCAGGTTCTCCCCATGCCTGCGTGGGTTTTATCTGGGTACTCCAGTTTGCTCCCACATCCCAAAAACATGCACAGTAGATTGGTGCGCGTGAATGGTTGTCTGTCTCTCAACCAATTCAGATTGTGTCCCACCTACTGCCCAAAGTTGGCTGGAATAGGCTCTAGCACCCCTGCGACCATAGTGAGGATAAATGGTACAGAAAATGAATGAATTATATATATCATAGAATTATATAATAGAATAGAGTTCAATTCAGGATGAGGTCACTCCCCCCAATTCTGTGACAAATTGTGACAGATGGTTTGTCTTAAGACCATCTATGACATGCCAATCTAAAAAAAGGACCAGTGGAAGAAAGAAGGGACCACTCTATGCGTATAACGGTACTCGGACGTTTGGTCACCGGACGTTTGGTCGCCGGACGTTTGGTCGCCGGACGTTTGGTCGCCGGACGTTTGGTCGCCGGACGTTTGGTCGCCCGGACGTTTGGTCGCCCCGACGTTTGATCGCCCGGACGTTTGTTCGCCGGACGTTTGGTCGCCCGGGTGAATATAATTTTGAGAGCTGGTTTCAACAGTAGATATTTAGATATTAAACTCTCTCTCTCATGGATATAATTTTGAGAGCTGGTTTCAACAGTAAACTCTGTCATGTTGTCAAACGTCCAGCGACCAAACGTCCGGCGACCAAACGTCCGGGCGATCAAACGTCCGGGCGACCAAACGTCCGGCGACCAAACGTCCGGGCGATCAAACGTCCGGGCGACCAAACGTCCGGTGACCAAACGTCCGAGTACCGTTACGCATAGAGTGGTCCCTTCTTTCTTCCACTGGTCCTTTTTTTAGATTGGCATGTCATAGATGGTCTTAAGACAAACCATCTGTCACAATTTGTCACAGAATTGGGAGGAGTGACCTCATCGTGAATTGAACTCTATTCTATTATACTGAAAAGCCTAATTTCGGCATGGTATTCAGGTGGCATACATAATGCAATAATGGCGTACTGTTTGGGCCTTTTGAAAGAAAGCCCACCAGTGGTTGGGGACCACTGAGTTACGGTGTATGAAATGAGCATTCCTGTAGACGACATCTTGTTCACATAATGAATTAAAACATGCACACAGAGAGATGAGAGCAATGACCATTCATCCTCTATAATTAATTACCACACTTAATGAGTCCAGCCTGCACACAACCACTAATTGGACATGTTACACTCGGAGTGTTTCAAGTTAATTGGTTCTCCAAACGTGGCACCGTTAATTTGCCAATTACCTCCACAGCCCAAATTACTGCATGTAAACCGTTTCTTTGTGGTTTTGGGTGAACAAGTAAGTAAGTCGATGATGAAAACTTCACGCATGAAGTGTAGATTGCTTCCAGCTAAGCATCGAATTGAATGTAGATGTTTAACTAATGAAATAAAATATGGAGATGACGTGTCGGTTGCAAAGTGAATCCCTGCTGACAAGACACACAAGTTCTGCTGTAGATATTTCCATCTGTTCTCACGTCTACTGTAAACACGATCGCAATTTCTCATTGAAGGCAAATGGCACGGCTCACAGTTGCCCAACGGTCCCCGCAGCAACGGTGTGGAATGCTAAAAATAAATGCAAAGTCTTTGCAGGCGAACAGAAGGGCAACGGTTGTTAGTGTGACCACAAGTGTCACGTTGTCAAATAGGCTTTGTAAAGCCTGTCCCATCTGACCCGCAATGGACTCACCCACTTTAAGAATGGCTTTGATATTTGCAAATGCATTTGCAACGTCATAAAAAAACTCCATTAAATTCAATAGGAAGAAAGTCGTTATGAAATCTGTAACCGCTTTGACATTTTGAGGAAGTCTGCACAAGTTTATGGAGTGTTTAATGTAGAAAGCTTTGCTCCATAAACAGTCTTCACTCACCTGAACTCTGTCTTTTGACGTGGTGTCATATATTAGACCACACAACACTGCTTTCATCACATCAATGGACATCTATCCAAAAGTTATTATTAGCTAAACTTATACATTGGTACCTCTACATACGAGCAGCTCTACTTACGAGATGCTCGAGATACGAGGAAAACTTCGAGCAAATAATTAGCTCTAGATACGAGAAAAATTTCGAGACGCGAGAAAGCCAGGTGGCCATGACATGAGAGGCTGTTTATCATTGTAGCGCACTGTCTTTTTTACCGCATCTCTTTCGTGTATAACAGATATCTACGAGCACTGAACGGTTTCTTCACACGAGTTTCTCCTACACATGGACCAGAAAGCGCACAATGCGCATGCGCGGGCAAAAAGAGGGGTTTCTGGGTATACTCTGAAGTATACTCGTGCACACAAGACCGATAGCCAATGGCATCCTTTCTCAGAATAAAACTTCATTACCCACAATCAATGGGTGGGTAGGCTGAGCTGTTGCATTTCCTGTTTTTCCTTCCTTAGCCTGTTAGCTCCCGCGATCGCTCATTCAAGACTACTTCTCGTTGGCAAGAGGTCGTGCGTTATCTTATTGTGAGGACATTTGTGTGCATCATTTTCGGAATATTTTGAGGGGAATACAACAGTAAACAGCCCATCGATAGCGAACGTGAGGGTGGAGGCGTGGCAAACAGCTAACCCGCCCAGAAGGTATAAAAATGTAAAACAAAATTAGAATTCAGTTTTGTGTAAAGTTACATTTAACGTATGTTTTGAGTTTGTCTGTATATATTAATCCAAGTTCATTTAAATTTGTTTGTTCGGTTACGAGTGCATTGCCGTGGATAGCCCCCAGAATAAATACATCATTGGTTTTTTTACATATTTTTTTCCTTTCCGTTTAGATTTTATAAAGATCGAGAAACTATTTGAAATTTTTATTGCACATTCCTTTTTTCAAATCAATTTTTATTTGTTACGCCCCCACTGAAAAAAAAATCACTTGAAATTATTTCAATATTTTAGTATTGTCCATTAGAAAATACATGCAGGCATTACCAATACTACAATTGGATGTCAAAATATTGTCGTGTGGGCTGCAATTGACCCCTGGACCGTAAATTTGAGACCCAAACCAATACGAAAGTAATAAAAGTGGGGGCAAACCTGATTCATGCATGAAAGGGTTAAACCTTTATGAGATTCCAAATGAGTGACGGTGGGCATGGAATTAAATAAAGTGGAAGGGAAGTGCATATGAAATCAGACAAGAAAATGTGTGTGCCATTTTTCCATTTTTCTCAATAAGATCCATTTTGCACTTTAGGATCATCCAATAAAATACTCACTTTTAACACACATTTCTTTCAAATTGCTCAAGATGATTGAGGAAGAGTATTGTGATACTTTTGAAATGATTTCCCAATTGTAGGATTTGTGGCTCAATTCCCACCACACTGTAGTGAGGCATGTAAGCAGAGAAAAGGATACCTGTAAAAGGTTCCTCCCCAAGGTAGTGAAATGTTTAATCATCTTCAAAGTATAGAACTATAATCAAAGCATGCAAGATGTGATATGAGACCACTTAGGAAGATGACGGATGGGATTTGCAACAAATCCTCTTACAGTCAGCTCATTTCATTTCCAAAAGTGTCAACACGCCCGAAGACTTGTGAGAAAAAAAGAGCGCATAAAGAGCCCAGACTTTAGCCGAGGTCTAAATATTTTTTGCCAGAAAATGAAAAAGGAAAAAAGGAGGTTGCAAATTGGTTCTGAAAAGGAGATGACATACTGTATTAGATTCATGTGTGTATAATTAAATTTGGCTATAAATATTATTAAAATGAATGCCAGTATTTCAAAGATTTATTGGATATTGTATTGTATTTTAGAGCAGACCAGGCTCGTGTCGCGTCAGTCTCCGCTACTGGTGTTTTTTTCTTCTTTCTTTTTCATTTTTGGATACTATGCTTGCTCTTTATTTCGCTGGTAATATAAGTTAACTCTGGACAGAGCGTAGTGCTTCTGAGAACAAGACTGTGAACAAGGCTGGATTTTTTTCCCTGTTTGTCATTAGTGGATGTTTGCATAAATCACCAAGTTGTTAAAGTCACACAGATCATTAAAAATTAAAGACTGACAGAGCCCAGCTGAACACACAAAGCAGACTATAATAAGATTGTCATTGTATATTGCTTTGTGCAGTATAATCTGATATTTCATTTTACTATTACAAGGTTTCTTTACAGGGCAGACTATGCATGTATTAAAAACTCATCTCATCTCATTTTCTGAACGGCTTTATGCTCATTAGGGTCGCGGGGCGTGCTGGAGCCAATCCGAGCTGTCTCCACGCCAAAGGCGAAGGACAACCTGAATTGGTGGCCAGCCAATTGCAGGGCACAAGGAAACAAACAAAAATTCATAGGGGCAATTTAGAGTGTCCAATCAGCTTACCATGCATGTTTTTGGAATGTGGGAGGAAACCGGAGTACCCGGAGGAAACCCACGCAGGCCCGGGGAGAACATGCAACCTCCACACAGAGCTGTGAGGCCAACGCGCTAACCACTCGCGCCACCAGGCCACCTTAAAAACAAACTAAACACCCCAAAATATTGTTGTTCTCTGTGTTTTTTTATTGTAATGTAATTATTTCTTACTTTTGTGATCAATAAAATAATTGAATCTCAATGAGGCTGTACTGTTATTCGTTTTAAATAAACAATAACTTTTGACGAATCCATTGCACAGTCACTAAATACAATGCAAATGTAAGCCCCACCCTGACAAAACCACACCCACCTTTGGTTTAGGCCCCGCCCCCTCCGTTTACACATACAGATCATTTATACAGAGTTGAACAGATGTATCGATTAAAGGCCAGCGGAGCAGTGGCCGACTGGTTAACACGGAAAGGCTCCATCACCACCCACGATCCATGTGAGGATAAGTGGTTCGGAAAATGAATAAATGATTAACAATTAACGCCCTTAATTCGAATTGAATGGAAAATGAATTGTGCCAGACTGTAATATCAGCAAGTATAATATTGTAGAGAGAGAGAGAGAAACTCGTGGAAGGAAGAATGCAGCGAGGAATTCTTGTAACTCCGCCCCAACACTCAGGCTCCTCAGTCATCCAAGGACCCCCATTACCAAAGACACGCATACATATGCAAGCAAATAGCAGTCCTTCTGTCTCCACAATGCTCCCCTGCCAACGTCTCATACACTCACCTTCTTTGCAAGCTGTCAGAACATAATGGCAGTAAAGGAAATTATTTATTCATTCTCCACATCTTGTCAAATTGATTAATACAGCTTTCATAGGCAAGGCCAATGGATTGCCAAAAGTAGCTGGACAGGGGCAGGGTTCAGATGGGAATTTCCAAATGATAGAAAAGATGTTATTTTCAGCGTTGGTTTCGCAAGAAAAAGTGCCATTCACCAGCTAAGAGATACGGCTATTGAAATCCAACTGGGTCAAATTTATTTAGAATTAGAGCGAATGAAGTAAATCAAGACATTTGAATGGGACACTGACTTGTAAAAAAGATTTGAAGTTGCCATGGTGACACCAGGTCACCAGTTTTAGTGGTCTAGAATGTGGACAATGTGTTGTTTTAGCAGAAACATCACAGCTAAAATTGCATTTATGTGCAGTGTTCATCATTAAAACAATATATAATAGTTAATTTAATTAGCTTACAAGGAATTGAAGTCAACCACATTTTTGACACTCAACAACTGCCAGTGTCCCGTAACCATCGTGCATAGGGGTTAAACACATTTTAAACCGAAAAGTGGAAACCTGCAGAAAAGACAATCATTTTTTTAGTGTCAAATTGATGATCTTAATGGATATCTATTTTGCAGATCTTGTTCAGGTGGTTCTGATCCTGCAGTCACTTCGCATTAAGTGCAGCGATGAGGAAAGTGCAACGTTTCTTCATGACAACAACTCTTCATTTGCTCTCTTTCTATTTCACAGCTGCTGTCGCTCAGAGATGCCCTCGGGGTAGGATTCACTCTGCCCAGGTGTATGCGCATGTGTGTTTCGAGTTACAGACAGAGAACAGCTGTGTCTGATCGGATTTAAATCGATAAAACACCACACTGGCTGATAACTAATCCTTTGTGTAAACTCACTTCCATTATACACTGTAATGTTGAACAGCACGCTCTTATCCAATGAGTGTCTGCCTCGTACCTGCAGGCATAAATGCATACTGAGCGGCCTTTGTAAAGGATACAAATGTAAACAATTCTATTTTATTTATATGGCATCGTTACCATGGTGTTGGGGCATTTGTCACAGTCGGGTTTGAGGAAATAAAGCCATGACTTCAGGGCACAAATGTGAGCTGTTCGCCCTTCTGAAGTAGCCACGAGTTTTCCTTGTGCACGGCTTGTAAGTCTTTTAGAGAAGCGTGAGCAGGCAGAGGCTTGAATGAGCGTCTCCATTTCCTGAGCAGAGACTACTAAAAGAATTTATTGAGGTTGCGTTGGTGGGAAGCATTGGACAGATGTTTTATGGGAGTGTCAAAGGAGAGGAATTGCTGAAAGGTCATTCTTTGGTTTCTAAGGATTGGTTGGACAGGGTATCCACATGTGGTAGGAGATGGAAAAAGACACCTTTATGGCCACTGTTCAGCAGGTACAGTAAATATCAAGGCCTGGAATAAGAAGTGTATGGCCAGCTGTGTGAGTGGTAGGAGAAACATCATGGCTAAATTATAAGCTTGGGTAACCCTTGGCAGCACAGGGATGTCAATGTGAAAAATTTAATATATTGAATTCACATGTTGTTAAGTATGTTCCATGTTAAAACACAATTTCCGCAAATACAAGCCTGACTAGATTAAAAAAAAGCAATGAAATCTCTTTGAAGAGTCCGATTTTAGTTATGTCAAAACAGCTATAAGACCTAATTACATGAATTTCAAATGGTGTTGCCGTATCTCACGAAAGTCACGAAAAAGAAGCCTGTTACTTGTAAATATGTCATTTTAGGCATAGGCCTTATTAGTAACAGTTGGAGATTTTATGAGTCATTTTAGCGTACTCAGTTTTTGCTTAATTGGAAAGAGCCGCAGCCTAAGGTAGTACAAGGACAAAGTCAGTCAATGTTCCATTCACAATCTTTGGTGTTTATCAGCAACGGGTTCTGCGTATTATCTAAGAATTTGACATTGATGGGCTTACATTTAGTTTTTTTTTTTTTTTTTTAAGAACAAGCAGAATTCATGCAGCTTATCTCAAACAGTACAAGACCTTAAGATGTTGTCACAGCATTTTAACACAGTGACAAGCTGGGATGCTGCCAACTAGCATAAAGGCAGGGATAAATATAAACACAAAGAGGAGTGGCTTATACATTCCTAAAATCAAATATTGCTTAGTGATATCTCCAAGTGTGTTGTTTGCCCTCGTTTCTGCTTTAATTTCTGACCCTCCAGCGTGTCTGACATGGTGAGACTGTATTTCAAAAGAGATCCTTGGCTTGACTAAAGCAAAATAGTCACTTAGTCCCTTTAAGGTCATCTCATAATGCCAAGTCATCCTCTCTGTCTGTCGCCAGTAATTAGAAATGTTGTGCGACCAGCCTTTTTGCAAGTTCTGTTTCCATTTTGGACACCAGGACAAACATTTCCTTCTATTGGTTGACTAACTTAGTTGGTTTTATTTCTCAACTTCTTGCCTTCCCAGCATTGTCCTCATGAACTTCTCTCTTGCTCCTCTTGCTTGTTCCAGCCTTTTATTATTTAGCACCTGTCGAGTTGTGAATAGGAAATAGCTTGTCGTGCGAACACTGTGACGTTGAAAACAAATACAAGCTGGAATGCGGACAAAGTTTCCCATTTAGGCACAATGACGCATCTTTGTGGTTACTGTAAACTATCGAAACACGTTGGCCCAATGCACACGGTTCTAACATTTCAGATTGTCCATTAGTTAATGTGGGAAGACATCTGGGCAGAATTACCCCTACAACTAATGACTATTTCATGTCTGGAGGAGAGTAAAAGGAGAGTGGAGGAAGGGAGTTCAGTGACCTAAACACATGGAGAAAAAAAAACTCCCTCTTCACTTGTGTCCTCCATGCAATTTCTTCTCTTTTAATCGGAAAAAAAATCTAATTTGATCAACGCAGCGCTCAAACAAAAACATTCGGACACAATCTGAGCAAGGAAGGGAAAATGTTTAAAGTCAGTACACACATGAACACATGTATTCATGTATTCATTCATTTTCCGAACCGCTTATCCCGACAATGGTCGCGGGGAAGGTGAGGCACCCGGACATTTTGTCGACGGACACTCTTTTCAACCGTGGAGCGCTCAACGTAGGAACCGTTTCGTGAGTAGTGTGTTTAGAGACGAGCACATTTAGTACTTGCACACGCCCAAATGTTAATGTGTTTGTGTTGTCGAGCGAGTTTTTGCTGTTTTATTTTCTTTAATAAAGAATATGTGAATTTCCTTTGTCTTCTTTAATAGTGGTTAAGGTTAGTGGTTAAGGTTAGGCGAACTGTCTGGTGATGAAGTGTCCGGCGACGAATTGTCCGTCGACGAAGTGTCCGGTCGACGAACTGTCCGGCGACGAAGCGTCCGTTCGACGAACCGTCCGGCGACGAAGTGTACGTCGACGAAATGTCCGGTCACGGCAGGGGACACCCTAAAGTGGTGGCCAGCCAATCGCAGGGCACAAGGAGACAGGCAACCATTCACGCTCACACTCATACCTAGTGGCAATTTAGAGTGTTCAACTAGCTTACCCTGCTAGTTTCTGGCATATGGGAGGAAACCAGAGTACCCAGAGAAAACCCACACAAGCCCAGGGAGAACATGCAAACTCCACACAGTGAGGTCTGGACCTGGGATCGAACCCTCATCCCCAAGACTCCAAGGCCGACGCGCTAACCACTCGTACACCGGGTCGTATATGTCCTAAATATATTCCTTTGTCATGGAAAAGATGTAGCTTAGTGCACTTTGGTACTCTGATGATCGTCATATAGTCATAAATCTTTCGGGGTTGTAACGTGAGAGATGTGTCGCGGCATGGTACAAAGTGCAAATTAGATCAAAATTGGGAAGGTCTTTCGGTTTCTGCTCTGCGTCACTGGCGTTAAGAGGAATCTTGCTTACGCAAGCACTCATCATACTCTCTACTTGCTCTTCCCACTCTTCAAGATGACATGAACACAGTTCAGCCCGCTCTTAAACCTCGGTAAAGCGCCATATGTGACAGGATGGGCATAAACACATTAACGGGGAATCCTAAAATCCCACAGTGTGGTTAAAGTGCTCTGGTGTATGATATGCTAATGAAAGATGTCACTGACAAGTGTACAGTATTCAACCATATGTGCAAAAGTATGCCAATGTTACCGCTGCACATGTTTCTGATGGGGAAAACATGCAAAATTAACAAGCTTTTTCTTTGTTTTTGTTTTTCGTTATTCTTTCTGAATCCCTCAGCAACGGTGTTTAGAAAAGAAGGTCCTTTTGGAGGAGTGTTCATCAATATTTTAACATTCTTTGACTCCAGATTATACCTAAACTGGTAACATTTTATTGTTTTACACTCCAGGCCTATGTTGATCATTTTAACATTGGTGGTGGGTGGACTTTGTTATTCTGATTTTTATTATGAGTTTTGTTTTAATTGCCTTTCAGAATGACATTTCTCTTCTTTGTTTTGGATTTTAGCAAATAAAATTCCCCCCAAAATGAAATTTATACTCCAGCGCGACTTGTATATTTTTCCCCCTTTCATTGTGCATTTTTTGGCCTGTTCGATTTATAGTCCGAAAAATACGGTAAATATAATCCCGGAATTGATTAATATTACTCAGAAAAGATACTTCTTAAATGGCCTTGCATTTAAGTGTAGGTCTACGCATTAAAGTGCCAACATAGGGGTGATAAAGCATGACGTTATTTCACTTTGTACTCCTCCACAAACTTCCCCTTTGGAGAAAAGCCGGATGTTAGAGGCAATGATGGATGCGACACAAACATATGGGCTATACGAAGGCTGTTTGAAGGTCCCCTCACCCACATGGGACAAGAGCCAATTCTCTTTTCCACTTCATAGTCAGTGGTCACATGATTGACTGTCGTCTCTTCTTTGGGCAATCAAAAACATATTTCTGTGTCTTTGTGCGTCCCTTCAGTCAAAACTCCTTGGTAACACCCAGTGACTTCAATCTGAGGTCCATCAAGCCATCCTAAATGATGGGTGAGGGAGGAAAGGAAGATTACCTAATGACGTTATTAATCTCAAATAAATTGTCAGATCATTGTTACTCAAAGCCTTTTTGGCCGCTTTGACAATTTTCTGCAGTGGCATGAGCATATTTGGGACAAGAGTAGCGCCATGTGTCTGTGTTTTAAAAATATTTTAAACGTCAGAGACTAGGATTTTTTTTGACAAAATGAAGTAAATATAAAAATACAGGCCCCTAACAGATCAAACTATGGAAACTGGTATGTCTTAATTGCATATTTAGACATGTTTACGTTCCTGATTTCCCTCCAATAAATTGTGAAGTTGTAATCGCAAAATGAATGAAAATGTATACAATGCTAGTTTCCAAATTCATCCGATCACTGCAACTTTTCCCAGATGGTCAAGTTATATTCTACATTTCTTGTTTAGGAAAGTCCAATCTACCCATGCTGCATGAGTGAATTCAATGTTAAAGGCGCAAACAACAATAAAAATAATCTTATTCTGTGTTCCTTGAAGTGTCTTAAACTCCAGGAAAAACTAAATCGGATAAAAACGTGAAGTGAAACTCCTAGCATGACTCCCGCAGGTATTTATCCCACACACACAAAAAACAATAAAAAATGAACAATTTTCTTAATTTAGTGGCAACTGATTCATCTGCGCAAGACTATTGCAACTTAAGGCTAGAAATCAATTGTCCGACAGAAGAATTATAGACCCCAGAAAATGCGCACGTGAGGACATTTTTTTACCTAGATCTACAATGTCTTGTGTGTCTTGTGTCTGTCTTGCTACTCCAACCAAGAAATTTCCTGAATACGAAATGAAATAAAATTCTGATCTAATCTAATCTAATCTAATTTTAGAACCAAGAAGTGGCAACCTCCTCCTAAATGGTCTGACATTACACCATGACCAATTTCCAAACTTGTCTGCAGAACGATTTGACACGCAAACACAATCAACACATGGAAGAATGACTTCATATCCACCTTCAAAAGTCAAAAGTAGCTGGATTTACACTCACGCTACCAACCAGTCAACTGCTAATATCGTTGGATTATTGTAAACCGTGTGATTCGAATTAAAACGCTATGTATTTCCAATGCCAAAGTGCTCCCAAGCACAGTGAAGCAAGCCTACCACGTGTCAAATGTGTTTTCCACAAGACCGAAGTGAGTCTACGACCCAAATTCTTGATCTGTGCATCTGAAAATGTCATCTTGCTTAATGCTTGCTAAAGCTGTCATTACACACCGTAGCTCACATGCTTCCTTCCTACAGTGACACCCCGTGCTGTGTGTTGCGGGGGTATGCTACAATACCACTAAAAAGTACATTCACTATTTACAAGCAGAATTCATGACAAACTGTCAGGTTCTTTGTCTGGATGTGAGTTGGTAGGACGAACCCTCGCTCATGTGTGCACAAAACACACACACACACACACACACCACCGCAGAATGCATCCCAACATCCAGTTTGTGAAGGAGACGGCTCTCTGAAGGTGAACCCCAAAGGACTCTGTGTAAGTGTGTGTCTCTTTCAAGTGTATATGTATATATGACAAGTGAGTGCATGAAAAGCACAATACTGAAAAAGCTACTTAATTTGAGACAAATTTTACTGACACATAATACAATATAATGTAAATGTTGTATGAAACAGGGTTGGAAATGGAAATTTTTAAATGGCAAGAGACATTGATTTTAATGAGGGGGGAGTAATGATGGATGGTATAGCTTTTATTCGGAGGAGGAGAAGCCAAATTGGAAATGGGGCATGATCCCACCCCCTCCTGGGACCCCTGAGTCAATTAGCTTGTCTGCTACAGCTGCCAAGAGGCTGAGTAGCAGTAAAGACAAGGTGGAGGGGGGGGATGCTGGTGATAACGATAGTGGTCTCAGCGACAGGATGGCCAAACGCATCAGCGAGAGGAATGTCAAGACTATATTTCATGTTTTTTTTATCCTTTTAATTGTAATTCAGTTTGGTTCTGACACTTTTGGGATATTCTTTAGCCCTTTCTAGGAACAAATGAATGGTATTTGAATGCTAAGAAGGCACTTATGCATGTCCAATCCATTTTGATTGGGAGGAAACTCTGTACGGCAGTCATCACGGGACGAGTTCACTTGAATGGAATTGAATGCCTTTAATGCAACGATACAAGTACAATGAGATTTAAAGGGCACGCATAAATAAGCATCATTTAATTATGTAATAAAAATGAAATGAGATAGGGAAGTGATTCAAGAGGTAGCCATGGTGTTTTAGTGCAAGTATCAAAGTGTAAGATGAAAATTTGCAGTGCTAAGACTGAAATAAATGGCTGAATGTTATAACATAATAGATTTTGGAAGAATGTCATGACTTGTCTGACTGCAAAACCCCTGCTATTGACTGAAAAGAGCTTACCATTTTTGATTGGCCATCTGAATTTCTGACTTTAGAGCTCAAAGTGAGCTATCTGCTATGGAAATTTTCCCCTGTGGTAGTTTTTTTTGTTTTGTTTTGTTTTTTTGCACCACTGTACAAGCAGCCTTTAAATCTCAGTGAAATGAAAACATCATGAATGTCAGTTTGGACAGAGAGAAAGTGACAGGATGCTGGACAAGCTTCACTAATGCACAACACACCATAGGGAGCTATCAAAATGGAGTACATAACAAACCTTCCGTCATTATTCCAAAAGCAATAGAGTGTTTTTCGAGCTGCCCAATTTCTTTTTCCATCTTTTTTTCTTCCAATCATTCATTTTCTGAACCGCTTTATCCTCATTAGGGTTGTGTCTTTTTCCATCTGTGACCCAAAATCTTATTAAACAGTGAGTAAGCAGAGCTTCTGGGTGGGATTTTTACTAACTCTTTGGCTGAAATTCTGTCATTTTCAATGACAGGCAATCAGTTTCAAATATCAGACCTGTGCCTTATTTGCCCTGTCATACCCTAGTCTTTACTATCCTCCCTTTCTGATGCCTATCACCATCCATAGCAATTACTGAATTAAGAAAATTAAGAAAAAAGATTTACTACCACTCTTTCATTTAGCTTTCATACCACATAAGAGGGTCTTGGGGGTGCTGGATCCTACCCCAAATTCCTGTTCATGTATACTTTTCGACTTGCAGGTAGTCGGATACGAAGGTAATTTGTGTTTTTATTTTATTACTGGCATTCTGAATGGTACATGTATTTCAATGCTGTAATTCTGGTACTCGGTCGTTTGGTCGCCGGTCTTTTGGTCGCCCGGAAGGTAAGTGATAATTACCATTTAAATCGTTGCTCAAATTCCCTAAATGCAAACTGCGAATTACTATTTAGTCATACTTAATGCCCTAGTAATTATTAGGCTAAAGAAAAGCTCAAAATTTCCCGGACTTTTATTGTTTTTTGTTGGAGAACTTGTTAAGACCCTGACTGACGTAGCTTCTTAAAGGGACAACGCATGTACATACAAACTCTTATACACTCACACGTCGGCTCAGTGAAACTGCTCATGGCCATTGTTGGCTTTTATTGATGCGTAGACTGCGTTGTTTTACCTTGTTTTGTCGCCGGTCTTTTGGTCGCCGGTCTTTTGGTCGCCCGTTGTCGCGGTTGGGGCGACCAAAAGACCGCGACCAAAAGACCGGCGACCAAAAGACCGGCGACCAATCGACCGCACACAGAATATTTGGGGTCATAGATGGAGTCAGCTTTTGGGTGTTGAGAAAAGGAATGGAGCCAAAAGTTAGAAAGTGTGAAAATGGTAAACTACAGCTTCGTGTTGCGCACCCCTTCAATCATTACTGGTATCATCTCCCCAGTGTTTTCATAAGGGGATAATATTCTCTCAGAAGCATCTGTGTGTGGGTTGTAGGTCTGTGTGTGTGTGTGTTGTAAAGGATGGCAGGTGACATGAGTGACAGGCTAGTTGGGGGTGAGGAGGATATGGAGGCAGAGGCGCCTCCCATCTTATCTGACAGGCACACTGCAGAACAGCAAAAATCCCCAAATCCCCTGTATAAGCCCCTGGAGCTCCCCTATGGGGCATCCCATGTGTTTGTGTGTGCATCACATTATTGAAACTATACGGGTGTTCGCTTATGCGTAACATTAAGTGCATGTGTGTGTCTTTTAGTGACAAGGAGAGTAAGAATCTCGTTACTTTCCCATTTCAATGTAAAGCTCCGTAATTCCTCCTCACCTTCAGCAGTACATCACTTCTCAAGGTTATACGGCAGGACAGAACCTCCCTACTTCTTTCTTAATCACTGACACACCAATAACACGCATGGAAACATGGAATAAGAATATAAAAAGCTTAAGATTTGTGGTACTGTGTGTGTCACGTTCTCTGTTTTATGAGTAATACATAAAAATTGGACTTTCTATGTAGGCAGTGATTACAGACAGCTCTAAAATTCACATTCTAAAATCTCAATCGTAGATTATTTCTTTAACATTACGAGATTCTCCCTGGACCTTTTTCATTTACTTTGCTTTGAAGACAATCAAGCCCTTTTAAAGACTTAAAGCAGATTTGTTTTAAAGAGGTGAGTTGCCAAGTTGCTTTTTCTTATTAATGCAAGAAGTTTGCCTAAGCATTGACAAAGTGGACCATAAAGATATCACAGAGAAAAGAATTCTTTCTGTGATTTACAGCAATAGAAATCACGACTCTCCCGATACAAGTAAAAAAGTTGTACACCCATCACTTCTCTGTGAACACTTGGCTGATGTTAAAAGAAGATTATCCTGCCTGTCCTCAGCTCAACCTTAACCTCAGGCCAATCAGCAAGTTTAAATTATTTCTCTGTTATTAACTAGACACTACATCCTTGAAGACACAACCAAATTTAATTTCTCCAAGCCAAATTATGCAAAAACATAAATCAGATCAAATTAACAGCCAATTCAAGTACTATTGATGTACTGAAGGTCTTCAATTTTAACAATTTATGTATGTTTTGGGATCTGTAGGACTCTGGATGGGAGTCCTCCATTAGGTCTTCTAAGGATTTATGATCAATTTTCAAAAAATGGTTACCAAATACTCTAATGTTTTTGCACATGAGTCAATTCTGAACCTTCCCATTGTTGTTATTCTTCAGAACCTCCCCAGCACATTAATTATAGAGTGTAATCTACACGTCACTAAAAACTTGCTTCATCTGTGTCCCTATCCATGACCTCTGGTTCAACCCATTTGTTACCATAATATCCCAGGTGTGTAGCCATATTTACACATATCACATGACGCCTTTAAAATATAACACACATTGAGCTATAATCGTCCTGAGTATCCTGCATAGTTCGTGTGTGACGCTTTAGCTTATCAATATGGTGATCAATGGTAATTTGAAGAAATCACAATTTTTTCATGGGTGTATCATTTCTACACTGTCATGCTTGAAATGATACATTCCTGTCTTCATTACAGATTTGATTTATGTATAAAGACTATATTCCAGTTATGGGGGTCACAGCCCTCCTTCAATGTCAACTCTGAAAACGCCATAATTGATCCTCCAACCTTAAATCAGAATGTAGCCCGCTGACTAAGAAATTGAAAAAGATACAAACTGAGATGAAAAACAGATACAAATGAATTGTTTTCACTTTTATTAATATTCGCAGTTAGTGGATATGTAATATGTTCTATTTGGTGGCCTCCTAGCCTCTCCTAACATTATGCTGTGTGTAATTGTATACCCTCACATTTCAATTTTATAAATATTGATTACTTTTAATGGAAATCACTGAAGACAGTACACTTTTTTTGCATAAAAAAACTCAACTAAGAAACATTGATGTCTAATCTAATGGCTATAATTGTCATTTGCAAGCCATAAATGGAAGATCCCATAACCATAAACAGAATCCTCTATGCAGAAAATATAAACAAAAGTACATTTTACATGACAATACAAGTGTTTTTTCCTTTGAGGTCTCATTCAAATCAAATCAAAAGCCTTTATTGTCATCATACACAGCTGTGTATAACGAAATTAGTGGTGCTACTCCACAAAGTGCATTAGTAATCCTCAGATCTGGATCACTCCCCCAATAATATAGAAATCTCTTAAAAAGCCCAGGCCACATGAAGCAAAAGTGACCACGAAATATTTGGTCTTTGGTTTGGAGAGAAATGGAGGGCTAATTATGTCAATCAAATACACTTTGTGGTGGTTTGAAACCCACTACAGTTCAGTGAGGAGAACGCAACAAACATGGCTGGCATGCTATTACTAATGCTTAATCTTGCTACGTAAACCATATGGCATCTATTTTTGTCCCTAGCAAATGTAGACGGGCACATTGTTATGTCACGCCAGGGGACGTTTTATACCAGGTGTTGTTAATTTTTTGATATGCCCTTTTGGTTAGCCAATGCTAAATGCGACCCAATGGAAGTTTGGGAGATAGCCAATGGAAGAGCAACTTGATCACCCCAATTTCAAAATAAAAGTGTAATTTGCATTTCGAGGATGGTTGAATTTTTGAGAATTTGCTTTTCAAAACTTGAATTTCTTTCGTATCAAGAGGCAAAACTTTCTCTTTTAGGCATTTCGGAACCTGCATTAGTTTGCCACTATATTTATTTTTCTAAGATAAATACAATAATCACATTTGATACAATCGTGTTTAGCGCATAGGATTTAAAAAAACGTATGGATGAATGCATGAATAAAATAGCTCACTGAAAGTTTTATGCACGAACAGCCTTTTGCTTTTTGTTGGACAACTTCGAATCTCATCTGTCTCTTCTGGCTACATGGGTAAAAAGTCAATATTTCAAGACAGCAGGCACACTTATTAAATATTTCAAACAAAGGGAACATGACATAGGTTCTCTCTCTTTCTCTCTCTCGCCTGCTCGCTCTCACAGCGCCGCTACATGAGATACCGTATGTAACCAGTGCCTGCATCCAAGAGTGAATAAAAGTACATACTATACTCGAAAGAACCACAACCTTTGTGTGGTTGACAGAGGAGAGTAAGGGAAGAAGGTTAATGGGTTTTCACGGGGAGGAAGGGGTTGAGATGGGGGTTAATGGCTTCGAGGGTGTGACGGTGGATCACTGACAGTCATGAACTCAAACATAAAGTTACCTTGGCGGTCTCGCCAAGTAATCAGCAGGAGCACCTTGAACTCACACAGCAGGGTTAAATACATGTCTACTTTGCAGTGACAATGTGAACACAAGGACCAAATACATCATTTGAGCAGGTGCACAATACTGCCTGTCCTCCAGAGATTATGCGAGTCTTTTATTCTGTCCGCCAGTCTGGGACACTTCCGGCTACGTACGAAAACAGCTGGACTTTGACCTTGTTTTTATGATATGTTGTCAGAGATATTATAATTCCAATCTTTTTTGAGGGATAGGCTTTGCCCCTTTCAAGGAAACCTTTTAAGCAAACACGTTATATTCCAGAAAATGTGTCAATGTGAAAAGTAAGTAACTTGTAACTTTAGCAGATGATTGTGAACATTGTCTTAAGATGATTCACTTTGTGATGTTTGCAGTCAGAACCGTGAGAATTGTTAACTAAACAAATCCTCCTTATCGTAGTCATCAGCCATGGTTTTTGTTTGCGTTAGATTGCAATGCTTGGAGGTCAGACCAGGTAAAGCCTTCCACACAGCAGTCAGTTTTACACAGAAAAATCTCCACCCCTAACAATCTCAAAAGTCTCTATTGTATGTATGATATGTATTCTACTGAAAACAGACCGATAATTTTTTGGGATAAAGTCAAAGCTGCTTATCTTCAGGAAATACTGCTATCTAAATGCAACCAATAAGTTACTGTGTCCACTTGTACAACAACAAAAAATGCCTGAAACAATGCATTCTTGGTGAACACAGCCTATGACTCTTCTTTTCATCCAGCCAATCGCAGGGCATAAGGAGACAGACAACCAATCACAACCATTACGGAGAATTTAAAGTGCTCAACCAGCCTACCCTGCATCTTTTTTTGGGATGTGGGAGTAAATCGGAGTACCCGGAAAAAAAACAAGCCCAGGGAGAACATGCAAACTCCACACAGTGTGAGGACCGAGCTCGAACCCTCGACCACTAAACTGTGAGGCCAACGTGCTGACCACCAGTCCACCCTGACTCTTCTATCCTGAAGTTTATTTTCCTTTCCTTTGCTTTGCTTACCCAAGCATGTCAACTAATATGTACAAATGTTTCTTAGAAATGCCAAGCACTGGGGATAATATAGGCTTCTGTGGTATGATAATGGAGGCGTAACAATGCAGGTCAAAGTGGCTTTGAGTGGGGAATGTTAAAAAGACCGGCAAAACCTGGGATTACAGGACTGAATGGGTGGGATGACAGACAAAATGCACACCTGCAAGCCCTCCCACAAGGGGAAAGACATAACCTATGGATGGAAAAAGGTGCGGATGCTCCACTCTGTGTAGGAAATGCACTGAAGGTGTCAAAACAATGAAATTTCCCGAATACGGGATGAAAAAAGTTATCCAATCCAATCCAATCCAATCCAAAAACTGACCCCACGTGAAAGGCGGAGGACACTCTAATAGACGCTAAAATCAGATTATTTCATTTTTTAATTTGAATGGCAAGCCTAACCATAGCTTAACGTCAAAATCAGTTATTAACTCTTTCCTTCTGCTGTGAATATAAACAAATTTGTCACTTGTCGATGTCCAATCTTTTTAAGATGGGAGGGTTGACAGCAAATTCACCGCTCACACTTCAAATGGAATCAAGCATAATACATACACACACCAAGATTATCAATTGTTTTTTGTGTGTGTAATGCAACTTAGATCAACTTTGACCATGTTTATCCATTGCATCACACCAATACTAGAATAGAGATATTGAACACACCTGCACACACAACTTCACTATCTCGCTCTCCCTCACAAACATACACACACACAAAACTTTATCCATCAGTTACTCATTTCCAAAAACCTTTTTATAACAATACAAAGCCAGTCAATATTAGAGGGCAAAGAAGCAGGAGTAAAGGTGGGTCTTACCTTGTGTCATCAGCCGTGCTGATTCTCTCTGGCAGGTGTCGTCATGGCCAAATACTCCTCCAGGTAAGGGAAGATCTACTCTAAATCTTCTCTTGAACTCTCTACTATTCTCCTCTGTCACGGTCCTTGTATTTTTTTCAGATGGATAGGATAGAATGTGCCTTTATACGAGTCATTACAACTATGAGGCTCCCGGAATTCCCGAAGTCCTGCACTGGAAGAGCAAGGGTGATTACGCTCCTCTCTGTCCTTCCTGTTAAAGAAAGGAGGGGGTTAGAACGTCACACAGGAGCGGCTCCCTGCTCTCTTGCACTCTCTTTTCTCCACCTTTTTCTTCTTCTCTCAATCTCATCCAAAGTCCCATTCCCACTTAAATCCCACCTTCAGGATTTAGGTGTAAAAAAAAACAATGAAATTAGTGTCTAGTTTTCCCCATCCTTTCTCTACACCAGACCTGGGCAATTAATTCCACAAAGGGCCGCAGTGGGTGTATGTTTTCATTCCAACCCATAAGAGGAAACCTTTCCACCAATCTGGTACAATGGTACCTCAACCTACGACATGCTCGAGGTACGATGAAAATTTCGATCGAAATATTCGCCCTAGATACGATCAAAATTTCAAGATGCGACCAATCCAGGTGGCCATGACATGAGATGCTGTTTATCATTGTAGCGCACTGTCTTTTTTTTGGCGCATCTCTTTCGTGTATAACATATATCTACGAGCACTGATAATGAAGTATACTCGTGCACACAACACCGATAGCCAATGGCACTGTTTTGGCACCCTTTCTCAGAATAAAAACTTCATTACCCACAATCAATATGTGGGTAGGCTGTTATTCCTTCATTAGCCTGCTTGCTCCCGCGATCGCTCATTCAAGACTACTTCTCGTTGGCAAGTGGTCGTGGGTTATCCTATTGTGAGAACATTTGTTTGCATCATTTTCCAGCCCATCGATAGCGAACGTGAGGGTAGCAAACAGCTAACCCGCCCAGAAGGTATAAAAATGTAAAACAAAATTAGAATTCAGTTTTGTGTAAAGTTACATTAAACGTATGTTTGAGTGTGTCTGTATATATTAATCCAAGTTCATTTAAATTTGTTTGTTCTGTTACGAGTGCGTTGTCGTGGAAAGTCCCCCCGAAACCCCGACCCGCCCCCTCTGTGCGTCTCTCTCTCCCGTCGGCGAAATCCGCCCAATTTTAGTTATATTAAACACATTTTATTACTATTAAACCACTAGTTATGTGTTACTTTGTTAATAGATGGCGGATTAGAAGAAACAAAACACTTTTTCCAATCCGATATCCTGTTTTTGGTGTTTTTTCAGAGGGTTGGAACAAATTAATTTGTTTTTAGTTCATTTCAATGGGAAACGTTCGCTCGAGTTACGAAAAGCTCGACATACGATCTCAGTCCCGGAACGGATTAAGATCGTATGTCGAGGTATCACTGTATCTTAAAAGCGCAATCAGTGGATTGCAGTCAGGTGCTTCTTGTTTCATCAGAAATCGAATTACTAGTTAAACTGTCTGTGCTAGATCGGTTGGAACAAAAACCTGCACCCACAGCGGCCCTCGAGGACCGGATTGCCCAGGTCTGGTCCACACCTACGTTTTTTCGACAAACTCAAGTATATTTGATAACACGCTGCCAACACTTTTAACAGGTTAACATTTTCAGGCACCAAAATACTTTCAACAACCCTAAGAGAGTTTCTATAAACAGCCCTTAAGACTAGAATCCTTTAACAGCTCAATATGGACTGAAAACAGATCTGTCCGAGTGCCACTCAACTGCTGTTGCAGTCCAGAGGTGAAGTGGCTCTTTTGCTGTCTTTTTGTGGAATGCACCATTTACCACCATAGAAATTGATTTCAAACTCGTATCTTTTAAAATGTTCTTAACTAGATCCTCGACCTTCAACAACTGTTTGATATACTTGTAGTTTCAATGAAATTCCTCCATAAGAACAAATGAAGATATATCAATAGGAACATCATGTTAGATTGTTTCCAGGTACTCCAGCTTACTCCCACATTCTCAAAAAAAGTGCTAAAGACCCTAAATGGCCTGTTAATAGGAATTTGAATGGTAATTTTTTTATGTTCTGTTTTTTGTGTGGGGGTGGGCGTATACTTGTTTCATGTTAAAACATGCTCGAGGTACGATGAAAGTTAGTTGTTAGGCCCACAAACCTCTTTAGAAAAATCACATGAAAAAATGCAATGATAAATAAGGCTATGTTTACATTTCAGGCGGAAGTGACCCAATTCAATGTTCCCTCTAAGATGCGCGCAATTGCGCACTACTCTCGTCTTCTCTGCGCACAGCAAATCATATGGAGCGCACAAAATAAAATTCCAATATTTTTTTTTTTAGCTGTGAGGCCGACGCGCGAACCACTCATCCGCCGGGCCGCCCATTCATAGATATTAATCATTACACTTTATTATTACTAAATCATTTATGTGTAGTAGACATACACCTGCTTATGGCAGGTGTGATACTGGTGTGTGCCCATAGCGAGCAATGATGATGTTGCTCACACCGGTACTCAGTGTGCTCAGGGAGGTTGTCTTTCTGCCCAGACAAACAAAAAATTAGAGGGAACAATGACCCAATTGCATTTTTTTTGCTTTTACCTCACCTGAGTGAGGTCCTTGCTTGGTGGTCTTAATGGGCCAAAATACATTGATTCAGATTTTCAAACTCAATCTTTCAGCTTTTACTAGTGCTCAAAAATGTTAAGATAAGTCCTTGGACAGCAAAATCACAACCATGCATGCTAATTATGTTATGCTAGCATGATTACCCTGCTTCCTTGTGACATTTTTTTCGACATCTGCACATGTGGGTCACATTATTCAACACATTGATGTGATGTGCTATAAATTCTTTGCTACACTTGTGCAGCCCTTTTTTGCGCTGTTATAAGAAAAAATGTCGAACAAAAAGATGGGATATGGTAAAAAAAAAATGGATTTGTGCATTAAGACCCACTTAACGGCTTATTCTTACAAATTGAGCATGTAAGGACTTTGGTAAATAAGAGTGCCTTGAATCAAAGAATTGACGGGTGGATCGCAGCCTGGCCTCTCCTCACAAGCTCGTCCTGTTTTGCCCATAATTAATTCATCGGGTATTGATTTTTGGTACGCCTACATTATCCCAGGACACACACGCAGGAAGTTTGAATTCATAAAACCAAATTGGGAAGGTCTTTGTCTCTTTGTGCTTCTCTATCACGCTGTTTGAGGCAGGCATGCACACTCACTTACTCACACACCCACACATGCGCTTGACCCTGCCCTTCTGTCCCCGGACATCGCTAACCTTTCCTCAAAGAAGCCTGTGGATTTCTTTTCTTCATTTGGCTTCCTCTCCGTTATCTGAAATTACTCAGCCCCCTTTAAATCCCCCATCAGTCTTTTTGAGGGCTTTGTTACTTTTATCCATCTTTCTTTTGCCTTTAGTAGTTTAGGATAAATTAGCATACGGCCCTTTTATTCTTTTTAAGCTTTTGTTACACCCTGTATTTTCACTTGAAACACAGGGAGAAATAATCACAATAGTGATTCGTTGTTGCTTCCTCAATCCAACTTTAATGATATCTTTATCAACACAAAAACCCATAATATACAATTACACCCATATATATACGGTCATAACTTATTTTATCTTTTCTTTTTATAACTTCAAGAGATCGTTAATGGGGTGTAAATTAAACACTTTAGCATGTCACACTTTGACCCTCATCAAGGCTGCAAAACCCTTTTGTATATTGCACGTTCTTTTACCTCGTAATTTTCAAATAGATTTTTTTTAAATAGTATTGACTCAACACTGAAAAAAAATAGATAAACTTTAATTTACCTTAAAATGGATTGCGTGTCTTATTTTTATTTTTTTTATTAAAGGCTATTTAAACAAAGAAAATACGTGTTATTTAAACAAAGGTCCACACACAAACACAAAAATTATTTCATACCATATTTCGTCACATTTACTCGTTAAATGATCAACTGATTACCAGTTGCAACCAGTTTATCCTGTCAGAATGTTTTCATGAGCATTTTTGCACTGGAAATTCACTTATTTTGCATAACCCTTATCCTCACAAGGGTGTCAAACATCCATTCATTTCATAAGTGGCAATATTTTTGTGTGGTTGAGGCTAGAGATATGATTTTTTTTCTTTTTAGATATCTCATCAAGTCAAATTTTCTGGCTCTATTAGCAGATAATTGTCCTTAAATCAAATGTTTCCTTACTCTTTTCCTCAAATTTATTTCTGAAACAAAGATGGAAACTCATGTACGCATCCAAACACATTGATAGCCGTCGTGTAAACATCCAATCATTGTTGCTTGGATTGTGTCCAAACATCTTTAACATCACACCAAATACAAACCCTGTATAATCTGTACCTCCCTATTTTAATTACTTATTCTGTGTTTGTTCGAGGCCCCTTTTAACGTGGCTCACCTCTACCCAGGTCTCAACAGGCTGTTGTCGATGTTGACGTCGGGCCTCCCTCTCTCACGCACAAGTGCGCTCACATAATGTCAATCTCATGCACATGGCATATAAACACGCACTTAAATTACACCTAGCCTTTTATTTCCTTTGTTCTGCCTTGGATCCGACCACTTTTAAACGTTCGCATATGAGACGACGGTCAAGTTTACCTTTGTCCTTCCGTTCCATCAGTTAATGCAGACTACAGAGTAATATAAATGCCACATGCTTTACACGTCAGCCAAGAAATTCCTCCATATGGCAAGCATGAAAGCGTGTTCAAATCAATATATGAACTTCATAAAAGCACCAAAAAATGTTCTCTGCAAATTATATATATATAAAACCAAAACTGTAGTGGCTTTAATAGTGATTTACTTTTAGAATATGTATCTGGATTTGGTGTAAACGCCATTCAAAAAACCACTTGCAGCTGTTTCAGGAAACAAAAATATAAGTGATGACACTTTTTGGAGTATTTTCTGATCAATCATGATGACGAGATAATGCATTGATTATATCCTTTGATTCCAATCCACATCAATAATTGATGCCTTAAAAAAAGGTCTGTTATGATACGCTTCAAAGAGTTCACACAACCACTCGCACATGCACACACACTCATTAATGATTGATGTCATTGGATTCTGCTCCTGCTTCCTGCTTGACCAAAACACTGCAAGGCACCACTATCTACTATACAGTGTGAATAAAAAAAAAAAAAAATACATAAATAATAAAAGAAGAAGCTGTATTTACAACAATGTTCTTTGGAGATTGATGGAACGTTTCCAGATACAAATAAAAGAATGAAAAGAGGCTAAATATGCAATATTTGTCTATTTGTGGGTGGGGGCATGCACATAAATATACATAAACACACACAACACAAACAGGTGCATCTAGACTGCCCCAATCTTCATAAGCAGATAAGAATGCATAAGGTGTGTTATATTCATTAACGTCTCAAATAATTTTACAGCCCAACAGAGCAAAGAGTTGAATCGATGACAAAACCACCTGACCTTACACACTGAGTATTTGTGAGGCAGCCAGAAACCTTAATAATGCAAAGACTTGGGGGAGGGGGATGTACTGGGGGGCGAGTACACGTGTGTGCACGGCTTTCGAATCTTTGAACTTTTCTAGGAGATGGCATTGTAAAGCACGGGGTCCTCCACTTGGCAGATGGATGACAATGAAACCAGTGTATCCCTGGGTTTTGTTTAATTCATTTCTTTATGGGTGAATGAAGAGAAGGTCTTGTGTTCTCTTTGTTCTGGATCATTTACTCAGAAAGACAAACAAAGAACCCATTAAATGTTGGTGAAAGTCATCAAAATCATCAAGGACTGCCTTTTTCTTTTTCACACTTTAACTGAAGCTTAGAAGGCCTTCTCGGCACATTACTGGTGTTTCATGTCGTCCAATTAGTTATTAAGCCATTACTCACAATTACTTTATATTTACTGCATTTTTCGTGAAGTCATTCCTTTTCTGTAACACTTCTCCTCAAGGGTCGCAAGGGGTGCTGGAGCATATCTCAGCCAACTATGGGAAGCAGGTGGCGGACACCCTGAATTGGTTACCAGCCAATCACAGGGACAAGGAGGCAGACAACCAATCACGCTCACACTCATACCGAGGGGCAATTAAGAGTATTTAATCAGCCCGGCATTCATGATTTTGGGATGTGGGATGAAACTGGAATACCCGCAGAAAACCCACACAGGCCCAGAATCCATTCAAAGAGGTCTGAACCCACCAGGCACAGAACCATCGATCTCAGAATTGTGAAGCAGACGTGCTAACCACTGGACCTCCGGACAGCCCTTATCTTTGATTCTCCCCCCAAAAATCCAAAGTGGACGCAGTGAGACTCAAAAAGTTTCAGAATGTGCGCGTTTGTCACTATTTCAAAATACCGCTAGCTTTAATAATAAATTGACATGAAAAGGCCAACATTTACCCAACTGCCTAATACCACATCACATGAAAACTCATTACAATCAAACACCATGTATAAAAGCCAACCAAAGCACTATCTCAACCTGTGTTTGTGACCGTATAAAAAGCGGAGGGCTGACATTTTACTTTAGGGAACGGGCCCGAACAGTGCTTATTAGATGTAAAAGGTCTCAGTTACTCTCCATGTGCTACGAGGCAGCGATCCATGAAAAGCCAACTAACTAAGTGAGAGAAAATAGAAACAAAAGAAGGAAAGAATGAAGCGAGAAGGACAAAGTGTTCCCTGTGCTCAGCTATGAATGCCAGACAGTTCTGGGCCTCTCTCCCAGGCCTGGAGGTCAACTGGATACCAGAACCAAGTCAGTGGTCCACGTCACTGAATGATGGTGAAAAAAATCCAGGGGACAGACAAAGTAGAATACCTTAAGTCGTTTACTCCCAAGAATTTGGAGTATCCAAGCCGTAGCCAAGCACAGATACCATTTCCGGGAATTGATTTGAATGCATTTATAAAGCATCCTGCAAATCTCAGAATTGATGCAATGTTATCATTATAGCCATATATTGTCTATTTAACTGAAGCTGAGATGCTGCCGTGTGGTACAAAAATAATCAGACAGTTACTGGTTCACATTTGAATTATTGTGGCATTTTGCTGTTAAACGGTTTTTACAGTTCCAACAGTAGCGTTTCCAGTTGAGTGTTTTTAAAAGGAAAGGTGATTTTAAGAGGTTATGGAGAATGTTCTGCATTTATTTTAAACGAAACAATAACAGTAATTGGCATATACAAATAAGAACAATTATAGAAAGAATCATATATTTCATTACGACCTATAATAAGCTGCCCAGTGGCCAAGAGGTTTATAGCAGGAGGTGTTATGACCACCCCTGTGGTGCAAGACTGGGAATAGAAGTGACAAAAGTAATTGAACAGCTGAAATATGGCCAGTTTTGCTCATTTGCACACTACTCTACGTTTTATTTCACACAGGTGTTGGAGGCATGTCAATCAGACACTAGCCGTTCCAGGGATTACCAAGACCAAGCAAAATGATTAACATAAATGTCTAGTTCTAGAACCTTTGCATGACTTTCCCCAAATAAGTGTTCATTTGGTCTACACGGGTTGTTGTTTTTTCAAAGAATTATTGATAGGCCATTCTAATGAACGGAAAAGGTATGCGAGACATTCTTGCAAATGCTTCTCCATGCTACGACATTGGCTAGTATGGCTAAATATTTTCGAAAGCCATCTGGAAGGCTTTGTCAGTGGCCTAACCAAACTACTCCACCTGCGTTTTTGCACTCAGCAAAGCCGCGTTCTGCTCGGCCTGCAACATTAATCAGCTTCCTCCAGTGTCCCACAGGCTAAAATATCCAGACCCCTTAGCGGAAGTCAATTAAGCGTAATTTGAATGTAGCCACTCAATTATTTTCAAAGACAAACATTCTTCTTGTCGGTGTAATATTGTTTCTAAACTTGCGCAATTCCTTTGTGTCGGACTAAGAGGAGAAAAAAATGGTGGCCATCTAAAATTCGAAGTATTGTGATACTATTCTGATTGAGAACGTAGCTTTAAACAATGTCTAAATCCTGGCTTTTTAACATTTGGACCACCATTTACACTGCCATTTAGTACTGCCATTTTAAAGTGATCAACACTGCCCAGAAGATCGTCGGCTGCTCTCTGCCCTCACTGGAAGACATTGCCAGCCCTCGTTACCTCAGCAGAGCCAGGAACATCATCGGGGACCCATACCACCCTGGTATCGGGGACCCATACCACCCTGGTCACAATCTGTTCCAGCTGCTGCCCTCTGGCAGATGCTATAGGTCCCACAAAGTATGAACAAATAGGCTTAAGGACAGATCCATCAGGACTCTAAACTTGCGGTAACACAACATACAATCCCTTCTGTGTAATAACTTCGGGGTGAGGTAATATGAAAAGACGTTTGGGCGGTGATCTGCCTCCTACTGGCTGACTGAAGGTAAGCGAAAGACAGTGAGAGGTAAGTGATCCACTCAGGAGGGTGATGCGATGTATCCATAACGGCAGAATGCCAAATTACGAGTCCAAAATTATCACTTATTTGGGTCTTTTGCTGAGAAAACGCACCTTATGGAGAAGCACTACCAATTTCGTCATACACAGTTCCTGGGTGTGGTGACAATTAGGCTTTTGTTGTTGATGATGATGACAGGGTCTATGTCCTATTATTATTATTATTACACTGGCCTGTTTTATGGATGTGATGGGAAATTTGAGTACATGGAGAAAAACCAAAGAAGAGCAAAGCAGGACTGGGCTCCACATCCCAAAAGTTCTTCTTCAAAATATCTGACCCCTGTCCAAATGACTGGAATCAGTTTGAAAGTATAACAGAAAGAAATAGCACGTAAAACGATCCCCTACAACTTCATGCTTTGTGGATCGAGTTCAATGGGCAATTATGTTGCCTATGATCTCGTCAGGAACCAGAAGAAAGGATTGTAAATGATCTTAACCCCTACATGTTGTCACAGGGAACATGTTTGGAATTTTCTACATGTAACGCACGTCCATTGCGGGTGCTGCGTCGGGGTCGTCCACACATACCACTTGCATTTCCACATGCTGCAGACTGTTATGATATGACAGGCAGATAAGCCCTGCACTCACAGCCCAAATTCATTCGCGGCGCTCCGTGGGAAACGAGCGCATAGTTGGTGCAACTGTGCATACAAAAACACAACACACACACACTAATGTTACTGTATGTGTTGAAAAATTCTTTATCGACGTGGGAGAAACCTACTGCAATGGGGTCCAGCATATTCACGCCTTCTCCGTTTATGACAACCAATAAACGTAGTAGTAGTTTTCATTAAAAACAAGGAGCTTAGCGCAGTTGTTTTTCTAAGAGATAAAAAAATCCTAATTTATTATCCTCTGATTGTTTAGTTTTTTAAATACAATACAATTTGTTAATTTTGTGAGGGATTTCCCTGTCGAAAGCAGTGCACAGATTTTTATCATGTTTGCATGTGTTATTTTTAAGCATTATTAACGATTTTAAAGTTAGTGAAACAGTTTAAGAACAAATTCGTCATAAAATGTTATTATTATTTTTATATTAATTTATAAATTATTTTTATATACATTTGATATATAAATACATATTTATTTATTATATATATAGAATATAATAAATATATATTTAATTAATTTTAACAATTTAATTTTTCAAATTAAAATTAACTATTTGTTATTTAATTAATTAATTATTTAATTTATAATAAATATTTATATATTTAAATATAAATTTGATATAAATTAGTATAAAAATATATATATATTTTTTTTAATATTAATTATCATTAATATTATTATTTTACTCTCTTGAACGCTCAATTGTCAGGAGAATTTTGTAAATCTGTCCCTTTTTCCACATCCATGCTCTCAAAATTGAATTTGTGGATGTTTTATAGACAGAATGAAGTGAAAATGACCAGGTTAGATACGTACATTTTGCTAAAAAAGGATATAAATTAATTGCTTTAAAGTTCAGAAGGAACTTGTCCGCCACAAAGATTCAATAAATCACTGCAGATTCATTTCTGCCAATTTATATTCCTAGGCAGTATTATTGTTAGTCTTATCCAGTTGTCTACTCTAAATTTGCTATACTTTTAGAATGTCAAAATGCCGACTGATCATATTTTTCTGGGGTAGGTATTTTGTTGATGTTGGAGCATAGCGGTTATCCTTTTGTAACTGAAGTAGCATGACTTTTTTTTAATTGCCTAAAAATTAAGTCATTATAGACACTTGAGTACTCCAACTGACACAAAAAAGGCGTTTAAATATGACTGAATCACACATCCATCTTGTACAAAGCAGAAAGTAGGCTGCCGAGAAAAAAAAAACAACACCAAAATATTGAACACTCTTTTTAGTGTAATATTGCAAACTATTCAAATGAAGTTAAGGACGGAATAAATGATTCCCACTTTTTTTGCTAAATCCTTCTCAACAACTTTACTACTCTGCTCACCAGAGCATATCTTATCCTTGAAGAAAAAGTCTCATATGTGATTTTCATCAGCCGGCCTGTGTTTTTTTCCAATGGTAGCCAAAGACACTCACAAGTTGATAAGTAGCGAGACACAACAGCCCGTTTCCTCCAAAACACGGAGAAGATTTCCCATACAAAAGCCTCCGCACTCACAAAAACACAAAAGAACAGTGTATAAAGATGCTTGTACGGTAACTATACCTACTATCTGATATCTATGTTATTCTTTCTCTTTATTTCCTTCCATCTTTTTTTTCTTTGTCCCGTCCTTGCCGATCCTCTCTTGTTTTTCCAAGTACTTCTTTTCCCAACACTCTCTCATCCATCTATCCGTCCCCTCTCTCTTTTGTCTCTCAGCGTCCTGCCCTTGACTCTTGTCTCTCAGTTGTGTCTGTTTCTATTATCGTCTGTTTTCTGTTTAATTCAGCCTGTCTTGGCTGCTTCACATACGACAGGAAAGATGGACACTCAATGTGCAACGGGTTTATTTAAAGGTGCAAAAGGGGTGCAAGCGTATGTGTTTGCAGCTTTAATGGAAAATAGAGGAATAGAGCACCCTCTTGGGTTTTAGAGGAGTTGATAGACAGCTGAATGGGGAAAGGAGTTATTTACTGCACCGTATTTTCCGCACTATGAGGCGCAACTGAAGTGCAGTGCGATTTATAATCCGGTGCGCGTTATATATGGATAAATTTTGTTCATCAATGTATGAAATTCCCTTTAGCACAGCTCCATCTAGTTCAGGGGTCGGGAACCTTTTTGATGGAAAGAGCCATAAACAATTCATATTTTTTAAATGTTGAGAGCCATGCACCGAATTTAAAAGTCAACATACATGAAAATGTGTGCCTTTTTTAGTCATTTCACCACTTTTAAAGTACAAAAAGTCTTTGAATTCTTTTGATCAATGGATATCAATGAGAAAATCCATGCAAAAGAGTGTAATGAAAAAAAAAATGATTATAAGGCGCTGGGGTAGTGTCAATGCCATAATACCAACGTAACGCTCCTATTCCTGCACTTTCTCACCAGCAGTTTCCATAGTTTACCTCACAGGTTAGTGGAGAGCCATATGCACCCATCAAAAGAGCCATATGTGGCTCCCGAGCCATAGGTTCCCTACCCCTGATCTAGTTGATGCATAAAACAACTCCTAACCACTACTACTACAGCTCCATCTAGTGCACAGGTGTCAAAGTGGCGGCCCAGGGGCCAAATCTGGCCTGCTGCATCATTTTGTGTGGCCCGGGAAAGTAAATCATGAGTGCCGACTTTCTGTTTTAGGATCAAATTAAAATGATAGATATAGACTTATATTATATTTCCTGATTTCCCCCTTTTAAATCAATAATTGCAAATTTTTTAATCCATATTTTCTTTGTTTTTAGTTCAAAAACCATTTTGTAAAATCTAAAAATATATACAAATATTTTCTGTTTTCCACTTTAAAATAGAAAATAATGATTAAAAGAGATTTTCGCTTACAAAGAAAAAAAGCTCAAATAACCACGTTTTTAGATCTATAAAAAAACGGAATATTCAGGACTTTTAATCCAGTTCTTCTAATCCATTTATTTAGAAAATATCGAAATATCATATCTAAAATGGTCCGACCCACATGAAATCGAGTTGACGTTAACGCGGCCCGCGAACCAACCCGAGTCTGACACCCTTGATCTAGTGGATGTATAACACAATCCCCTAATGACTATCATTACCATTAGCACCACGACCACTACTACTGCATGTTATAATCCAATGCGCTTTATATATGAAACAAATTTCAAGATAGATTATGCGTTGAAGGTGCACCTTATAAACTGGTGCGCTTTATAGTGCGGAAAATACATGCTCAGAAATTAACAAAGCTGTATTTGAACATTCAACTGACCATTTTTTCTTCCTAACTGCCGGCGTGAAAAGTAAAAAAAACTAATTGAAGTGGACAATCCTAGAATGGAATCAGATCCGTGTGAATTAATAAAAAATACATATATGGCAACAAAGTGCTTATACGGGTCTAAAATTATTCAAAAATGCAGATTGATGAAAAAAATACGCCCACAGGAAGTAAAAAGTCTAAGTAGAAAGACAACTGTTAAAGTCTAAATTGGATATATTAAATTAGTAAAGTAATGTTGCATTATTCTGAAGTAAACCAATTGGGTCAGAATAAGTCTTCTGACAGAAATGTATATAATATTTTATTTTTGCATGTTTTTCAATTCATTATTCATTATTATTATGTTGTCCCTGAAAAATTTACTTACATTTTTTTTTGGCATTTGAGAGAGAGATAACTAAAAAAAAAAAGGAAACAAAGAAACAACGCAACCTAGACAGTTTCCCCAGGGGAGAAAGGGATGTCGAGATTCTTACAAAAAGTGAGAAGGGGGGAGAATTTTGGGTGGGAGGAAAGCATGGCGGCAAAGTTACGATGAATGCTCAGTAGAGGATGGGGGGGTTGAATGTGTGCAAAGGGGATAAGAAAGAGAACTAGAGGGGCAACGACGGGTGCCAAGAGGATAAGATGAGAAATTGAAGAGATGGAGGAGAGGCGGAGTGAAAGGCTCAGCTATTGTGAGCGTCTATTGCCATTGTTAAAGACTGACAACTTGTGCCAGATACGCCCCAAAACTTTGCCAAAAGCCCCCATAGGAACCATAGAACCCCTTTTCGGAAATCTGGCCGCCAAATAGACAAGTGGGCGGCTTGGGGGAAGGGAATCGAAGGCTGGATGATGGAGAGGAAGGTGAGGATTTCCAACCAGGAGGCTAGATAAGCTTATGTGAGTCCCATACAAAAATAAACACAAAACGCTAACACTTTTGCCAGTGTCCCATTTATACAATTGGGCAAAAAAATGTACTGTAAAATTAAAAAATGAGTATCCCGAGAAAATATTTTAAGGCCGTATTCACACCAGGAAGTTATAGTTTGTTTGTTTTTTTGCTTGGGTCTGGACCAAAGTATAAGGTTTTTTTTTAAAATGTATTTATTATGACAACAAACGGCCACATGCAAAATCCATCCAATCACAAAAGGGTCTAGTAGGGTAACACGATAAAAGACGTGAAAATCAAGCTTCCGCAGCATGCTGCAAACTTAACATTTGAATTTTTTTATTTTATTTGTGTATTTGTCAGAATAGTTTTAATGTTCATGTCTACACAAATATCAAATAAAACAACATTTCCCATAATGCCAGTGGCTATGGAAGCCTGTTACACGCAAAAAAAGGTTGTGTTATTTCAGATTGGTTTCAACCACGACGCGGTCTCTTTCCCACACTTCCAAAGTTGGGAGCAAACCGAGACCACCTCTGCGGAGTGGTCTTGTACCGACTGCACCAGAATTTGCTGGTTTGTATTCACACCAGGCCAAAAAAAATGGGTTTAAACATGTGTCAATGTGGCGGCCCGGGGGCCAAATCTGGCCCACCGCATCATTTTGTGTGGCCCGTGAAAGTAAATCATGAGTGCCGACTTTCCGTTTTGGTATCAAATTAAAACAAAGAGTATATATGTATATTATATTTCCTGATTTTCCCCCTTTTAAATCAATAATTGTAATTTTTTAATCCATTTTTTCTGTGTTTTTAGTTCAAAAATCATTTAGTAAAATCTAAAAACATATTAAAAAAGCTAAAATAAACATTGTTTTAGATCTATAAAAAACTGAATATTCAGGGCTTTTAATCCAGTTCTTTTAATCAATTTATTTAAAAATAATCTAAATATTATATCTAAAATGGTCCGGCCCACGTGAAATCAAGTTGACGTTAAAGTGGCCTGCGAACCAACCTGAGTCTGACACCCTTGCTTGAGACCGAACCAAACCAGACAGAAAAGTATTCACCCTCAGTCACCATCATGTTTTTACACCAGACAACATCATGTCTGAACGCAATGGGTTAATAACCATTGTCTGGCTAGTTTGCACACCTGTGAAGGGACTATTAGGTACTTCCAGGAAAGAAATCTCTTTCAGCAATAGAATGTAAGAAAGGGAAAAACAAATTCAAGAGTGGACACAGCTTCCATCTATGTATAATTGTTAAATGAATGAACTGCTCTAAATGTTAATTGTCATTTAAGTGTTCATTTCCTGCGCAGACTTTTTACGAGTGGCTTTGTTCAATCTTGACCAGGCCTGCGAACTCATTTTCACACAGGCGCACCACCGGAGGAAAGCGCAGGAGTGAAACCGCAGTTAAAACATTTATTTCTGTCGTAAAGCCAGCACACCTGCGGGGGCACAAGGCAGGATAGAGGTGAAAACAGAAGCCAATTGAAATAGGTGTACGGTAGAAGAACGCGGTCTGGAAAATCCCTCAAATTATCCTCGATGTGTCTTCATGCCTCAAGACACGATCACAACTGAGTGTGGATTCTAAAATGTCCTTCAGTACCTTCGTCAGTGTGTTCATTCTGTTGTCTGATCTGAATCAAAATTTGCAAGTAACATGGTAAACAAGGACGTGAACCTATCATTTAGAAATCTCTAAGCATAAAGAGCCTTTTAACTAGTTTGACGGTCAAAATAATAGCTAAACATATGAAACCAAAGTGAAAAATACGCGCAGTTTTCCTTGCTTGATCAGAAATTTAGATGATGTCATATTTTTATTTATCTTCTTCCTTTGATACTTCTTGGATTGGAATGGATTGGATAACTTTATTCATCCCGTATTCGGGAAATTTCGTTGTCACAGTAGCAAGAGGGTAAGGATGCAGAAATAGGAAAGGCATTTTAGACATAAACAGATAAGTAATAAGTAAGTTACTGAATAAATAAATACATGAATAAATATATAAATAAATAAGCGTGTTGCTGAAATATATATATACACATACGTGTACATACACACATATATATAAACACATACTTATGTACATGCATGCATACGGTAGGTCTTAACACTCAGCCATTTGTTTTGTTAAAGAGCCTGACAGCTGATGGGAGGAAGGATCTGTGCAAGCGCTCCCCTGCTCCTTCTTTGTGATTAGAGCTAAACGACACACGGCCACAACTGGTTCATTGTCACTAAATCCCATGAGTAAGTAGTAGTAGTTACTAGTAGTAGTAAGTACGAATGACATTTGAGAGAAGACGTATTAACATTACAAGGATTTCCAAAATTAACTGAAACTAGTGATTGTACCATTCATTCACTGTTATAAATAAAAATCTAAATTTCAGCAACATGCGTGTTTATTTATTTATTCATATATTTATTTATGTATTTATTTATTTATTAACTTATTTATTACCTATCTATTTGTCTAAAATGTATTTTCCTGTGTCTGCATTCTCACCCTCTTGCTACTGTGACAATGACATTTCCCGAATACGGGATGAATAAAGTTATCTAATCTAATAATTTACGTGACGATTTTATGGTGATCTCATCTTTTTGGTTTCCAGTGTCATCTAGTTCATTGGTGGGCAGAGTCTTCCTTCAACAACGGGCAGCAATTTGTACAGTTCAGTATTCAGGGAGTGGTTTTAGTGAACACAAGGTCGCCACCTTAGGTATTGTTTTATTGTCGTTCTTGACTGTTAGCCGTTATCCGGTGGTAACGCCCATTTTATGGACACACTTTTCTCTTGGCATCATTTTTATATCATATAATATGATAAAGCCATTTAATCTTTGTCCCTTCCAACCTACTTTGTGTTTAATAAGACAGCCAATCGAGAGCCAAGAGATAGATGAGCAATAAAAAAGAAATAATAATAATAATAATAATAATCGGACATAGGCCCTGTCGAGCCTACTTTGCTTTACTTTACTAAATTGAGTATTTGAGTAAAACATAATATCTGTCTACTGACAGACATGTTATGCTTTTGTATTTACTGGTGCAAGTTCTTCATGAGAGAGAAAAAAAGGGCTCACAGAAAGTGTTGTTACCACTTTTTGTCCCAAATTTTAAAACGGCCCACCAACTGGTAAAAGTTCTCAAGCTCAGTATACATGTAATATAGCAAAAAGTAAAACTTTTGTCCAAGTGAAAGTGGTGATTTAACTCTTTCTCTCATGTAAAAGTTTACAAAAGGGGTGCAATTTGGCTTTACTGATACAAGGAATTTAGTAAAAAAATATATATATATATTTACTTGCACTTACATGAAAAAAACATGTACATAACTTGGCGAAAAATGCTAAATTAGCTAACGAAAATGAGTAGAAAAATACAGTTTTTGTATCTTTTTTGTAAGATAGACAAATAATTAAAACATAATAAATGGCCCTCACTGTGGTTTTTTGGCACAAGATAGTACATTAAAACCATAAATCCTTATTGTAGTGGACAATATAAAAAAAATCTCTTAAATAGGAAATCACAGAATATTTTATTTTTGCCAAATCTCTTTCAAGTACAAGATGTCTGTTTTAACACATAGAACGTTACATTTTAAAACTGGGCACAAAAACTTTTATTATACTATTCGTCCCACGACTGATGACATGAAATATTAATTTATAGAATTTTCCATACCATTGAGTCTTGGTATAGGTCTGCTGTCCTAAGCTAAGTATTATGCATTAAAATTTAAATTTGTAGGTATAGTTACAATCGTATAAATATAAACAAAATGTGCAGAAAATGTTGTCATTTTTTAGACTCCCTTTCATGACCAAATGAGGCGCTTACATGATGGTATGGGAAAGAGTGAGGTCACTGTTACCCACTTTTATTCCCACTTTTTCTATCTCTGCTTCACTATCATCCTCTATGTCACGCACATACAGGCACTGCACGGACAGTCTCAAAAAGAGAAGAAGGGGGGGAAAAAGTCCGGCGTAAAAGGAAGTAGAATGTCAACAATGGCAAACAGAACTTGTGTTGTCATGTCAGTGAGCTCATCTTTGCTCTGAACTTCCTCTGCACCGCTGATATCATCTTGTGGTACACATATGACACCAAGACTAAGTGACCCTCGAGTGAGCAGCAGGGCAAATTTAGAAGGCCGAAATTCAGCCAGAAGTTAATCTTTCGCAAAAATGTCATTGAGGCACATGTAATTGTGTCATACAATTTCGGTCATGGCTAAATTGTAACAATCAACACGTTGTTTTGGACTATAAAAAAAGAAATCATAAAGTCATATGCCACCATCAAAGGTTAGAGATGTCAAGACCATTGTAACTTGCAGAGGCTGGTGGTGAATTATTAAATTACGAATGAGTATTCATTCATAACTCTATTAGATGCCTAATCCATTTTAACTTTGTAATAACATACCTGTTAACCTCTGCCGATAACTGCCCTTATAAATGATTATGATTCCCCTTACAAACCCCAAAAAAACCTTACAAACACCGTACGAGTCGTACGGTGTTTGTAAGGTTTTTTTGGGGTTTGTAAGGGGAATCATAATCATTTATAAGGGTCGTACGGTGTTTGTAAGGTTTTTTTGGGGTTTGTAAGGGGAATCATAATCATTTATAAGGGCAGTTATCGGCAGAGGTTGACAGGTATGTAATAAGAACAAAATGCCTATCTCCCCTTTGCTTTCAAGGCCTAAATAAAGGCTGTTTAAACAATCGCCTGCAGCAAATGGTGAAAATATTATTGAATTTGGCCTGCACAAGAAACTTGAGTGAAGCCTACATTCAGTTGTACTTCTCTGCTTTAACTCTATCTTAGACAGATTAAACAGTCTCTCACTATTAGCCAAGGGGTCAAAAATGTTATAAGAACATTTTTTAATTATCTTTAGTACTCTTTTTTTCTGGTTAATGACCATTAAGTTAATTACAAATCTAACTTTTGGCAGGTTCGCACACTTTCATTGTTTTATTCAAACCCGTAAGTAAGTGATCACTCGTGACCTCGTATACATTTCAAGAAGAGCAGATAAATGCTTTTATGTTATAGTTATTTGAAATCCCCGTGCGCCACTCTAAATCCTGAGCGACTAACAACCATCAAAAACGATCAACCACACGACTAGAAGCACCAAAAAATGATCAACTACGGCCGAATTGTGGAACTCGTGTGGTAGCTTGAAGGACAAAATCATATTAAGTTACATTTTAAATGGGAAAATTAAAGCAATTTTAAAACAGGAGATGAAATTTTAACCCGAGTGCACACTAAGCCACATTCCATTGTTATTTAGAAATCTAATTTTAATGTTAATACTGCTAAATTCACTTCATTGATTGCCACCAACTTCTCCCACTGCCTTGCGCTTATGCTTAAAGTCTCTTCTATTTAGCTTACATGTGAAGTTTACATCAGCTTTAAGTGTTAACCAAAAAAAGGAGCCTAAAAGGTGCAAAAAATGGAAGCATATCTTGTAGGAAAATTCTTGAATTGAATTGCGCAAAAAATGATTTATGATCGTCATGAAAATAAAAAGAATCTGAAAAAATTATATTGTTAAAAAAACAAAAACAAACAAACAAACAAATAGTCAGTTGTGCCATATAATAGTGAATGGCAGGGGTCGGGAACCTTTTTGACGAAGAGAGCCACAAACAATTCATATTTTCCAATGTTATTCCTTGTGAGCCATACTACAAATTTAAAAGTCAAAATACATACATGTAAACAAGTGCCTTTTCAATTTTTTTTTGTAATTTCACCACTTTTAAAGTGGAAAAAAATGAATATTTTTTAAAAGATTCTTATACTGTTGCTAATCAATGCGAGGTTGCATTCCAGAAGGTCTACTGCAAAAAAAACCAAGATTAAAGCAGTTCTAGATGTAATATCTCAGTTCTGTCACCAACGATTTCCATATTTTAGCTCACAGGTTAGCTACGAGCCAGATGCACCCATCAAAAGAGCCACATGTGGCTCCCGAGCCATAGGTTCCCTACCCCTGGTATATGGTATGAGGTAGTGTATGATCATTTTTTCCCCAGACCATAACCTAGTGGAGTTACAATTGGGCTTTTTCCTTTTCCATTCACTCTCTGTCACTGTTAGAATTTTGCTGTTTTATTTTCCGAACCGCTTATCCTCACAAGGGTCACGGGGGTTTCTGAAGCCTATCCCAACTAGTAACTACAGACACCAGGTGATGGACACTCTGAATTGGTGGGCAGCCAATCACAGGGCACAAGGAGACGGACAACCATTCATACTCATACCTCGGGACAATTTAGAGTGGTCAATCAAGCTAATCTGCATGTTTTTGGGATGTGGTAGGAAACTGGAGTACCCGCAGAAAACCCATGCAAACTCCAAACAATGAGGACCGACCTGGGATCCAACCCTCACCCCAAAACTGTGAGGCAGACGCACTAACCCACCGCTATTAGAATTTAAATCGTGCAAAAAAAATACTTGTCTAAAGTGTCACTGAACATGCCATGAATAGGAATCAAAACATATGAATGCATACAGTATGCCGTATGTTACTGCTCAGCCTGCTATTCATTCAAGTCTCATTTCATGGCACATTTCTTCGCTCAAAACTCGAGTTTCCTGTTCTGCTTCCAATCTAGAGCGCGCACGTCCTTATACATGTGTCTGCTATTAAAGCAACTCCACGGTGCCACGAGAACAATTTATTTCTAATATACGATTGCTGCGGTTGAAGAATTTCGAAGTCTATAACAAGAACCATTCACAGCGACGAAGACTTTGCGAGGAAGAAAAAAAAAGTGCTACTTAATGAGCCCCAACCAAAAGGCCACCAGTTCACAATAATGTCACCCTAATGCAAACTTTTACAATCTCAACGTGCTAAATTCATCAACTCTTACTGGGAGAAAAAACCTCATGTTTCTTTAACCTTAATCTTTTCTTTGACACGTTTGCCCACTTCCCTCTAATAATAATAATAATAATAATAATAATAATAATAATAATAATAATCGGACATAGGCCATGTCGTCATTACCACAACACAAAAAAGCCTACTTGTCATCACACGCAGAAACTGCGTGTGACGAAATTGATGGTGCTTCTCCATAAGCTACGTTTAATCGGCAAAAGACCTAAATAAGTGTAAGTTACGGACTTGTAATTTGTCATTCCGCTGTTGTGAATACAGGTCGCTTACCTCTCGATTACATACAGGTCGCTTACCTCTCGATTACCGCACACTGTCTGCCACTTACCTTCCTTCAAGTCAGCTAGGAGGCGGCAGATCACCAACCAAACATCTATTCATATGCCGCAGAAGGGAATGTGTGTATGTTAGCGCGAGTTTAGATGTCTGATGGATGTGGGGAAAAAACTGTCCTTAAGCCTATTTGTCCGAGCTTTGTGGGACCTATAGCGTCTGCCAGAGGGCAGCAGCTGGAACAGATTGTGACCAGGGTGGTAAGGGTCCCCTATGATGTGCTTGGCTCTGCTGAGGTAACGCGGGCTGGCAATGTCTTCAAGTGAGGGCAGAGAGCAGCCGACAATCCTCTGGGCAGTGTTAATCACTTTCTGCATGGCCTTTTTGTCTGCCGCCGTGCTTCCAGCGTACCACACTGTGATGCCGTACGCCAGGATGCTCTCTACAGTGGTTCTATAGAAGGTTCTCAGAAGATTGGAGCCCAAGTTGTTCTTCCTGAGCACCCTGAGGAAATGGAGTCGTGTCTGAGCCTTCTTCACCACTGCCGTGGTGTTTGTAGACCATGAGAGCTTGTCCGTGACGTGGACCCCCAGGAATTTAAAGGACTGGACCCTGTCTACACATACTCCATTTATGAGGAGTGGGGCCAGATCTGTGCCGTGTTTGCGAAAGTCCAAGATTATTTCTTTAGTTTTCGTGGTGTTCAGTGTGAGATTGTTCACCGAGCACCACGAAGACAAATTGTTGACCTCATCTCTGTAAGCCGACTCATCCCCTCCTGAGATGAGTCCGACCACAGTGGTGTCGTCAGCGAATTTGATGATGGCGTTAGACTGGTGGGTGGGTGCACAGTCGTAGGTGTACAGGGAGTACAGAAGAGGACTCAGTACACAGCCTTGAGGGGAGCCAGTGCTTAGTGTAATGGAGGAAGAGAGGTGGGGACCAAGTCTAACAGTCTGTGGGCGGTTGGACAAGAAGTCCTTTATCCAGCAGCAGATTGAAGAGGATAGTCCAAGGTGGGAGAGTTTGTCAGTCAGAATGTCCGGTTTTATGGTATTGAAGGCTGAGCTGTAGTCAATGAAGAGCATCCTCACGTAGTTCCCAGGGTGTTCCAGATGGCTCAGTGCTGTATGAAGAGCAATGGCAATAGCATCATCAGTGGACCTGTTTGCCCTGTAAGCAAACTGGTGAGGGTCAATTGAGGGAGAGATTGTATTCCTGATATGGCGGGCTACCAACTTTTCAAAGCACTTCATGATCACAGGCGTGAGGGCAACAGGCCTATAATCATTCATGCTGCCAATGGTTGGCTTTTTGGGGACAGGGATGATGGTGGCAGATTTCAGACAAGATGGAATGATGGATAGTTGCAGGGAACAATTGAAAATATTTGTGAAGACTCCAGCCAGCTGGTCAGCACAGGCTTTGAGCACCTTCCCAGGTACTCCGTCAGGGCCCGCAGCCTTCCTGGTGTTCACAGACCGCATTACCAGTCTCACTTCCTGTTCCCGGAACGTCAGTGTCTGACATGGATCCCATTTTTCATACGCCGCCTTACTTCTTAAAACCCTTCACTCATTGACATTTTGATCCATTTCCATCCATTTCAGTCACAATTCAGCCTACGCCAGCAAAAAGCAGACAACAACGTACGAGCCCACCACAGCGCGTGTCCGAAGCCGGCATCCGTGAAGGTGTCCAATTCGCTGAGAGCACTTTAAGCGTGCGGCGACAAAGACAAATGGGCAGCGAAAGAGGAGCAGATTGGATAGAAAGCTCTTGCGGGGGAACGTGGCAGCGTGAGATGACCTTAACTCTTCGGTAAATCCGACACATTGTTGCACTCTGACACGCTTTGGCACGTTCTGTTGGTTTTGCAGATTTCTTTTTCCCACTGACAAAATCTCAACCATTTTTCATCCTGCCTGAACTTTTCAGTAAATAGCACAAGTGAACACGCCTTACGAGCCTATATTTTTCACTGCCACAACATGGTGACCTTGATATTGTCAGAGCTGCCAACCTCCGTCGACCCCATTTTAGGAGTACCCTTGTCCCATTTTCGGAGTTTATCCAGAATGATAGCGATTCACGCAAAATCGATATGCGCGCGAGACAAATCATTCGTCAGAACTTGTAACTCGGATGATTCACAATGCACTCTTGTTACCGAATTTGTCCGCTTTACAGTGCAGTTGAATCAAGATGGCGGAAGCCGTAGCGCTGGTGTGAATTTTGAGGCATTTAAATTGGAAATTTGGTACTTTTCCGAAACGGTTGCTTCCAAAAAAATGTAAGTGACAATTTTTTGGGATTTCCGGAGTTTAGGGAGGTTGTCCGAAGTCCCAGAGTTTGCGTAGCATTTCCGGGTAAACTCCTGAAATTCCGGAGTAGTTGGCAGCTCTGTATTGTACACATGGCAGAGGCGGATAACAAAAGACTATAAAACTTATCACATTGTTTGAGGACAGCATTAAGCAAAGTGGGGAGGTATGACTTTGTTATCATTGAAAGACTTCATCATTTCAGCATGATTTTATGCTGGGACAAATGGTGGCTAACCCACAAATTGCTACTCTATGGAAGTCTGGTCCCTCTGACCTTGTTTCCAAAATGCTTAACCTTAACTGTCCCGCTTATTGTTTCTTTTCTAGTTCCATCCAACCTCCAATGGAGAACTTCAGCATCTTCAACTTCACTACTTTTCCTGTCTTTTCCTCAGAGCTACCGCCTTTAACGGTACTCGGACGTTTCGTTGAAAGACGTTTGGTCCCCGGACGTTTGGTCGACCGGACGTTTGGTCGACCAGATGTTTGGTCGACCGGACGTTTGGTAGAACGGACGTTTGGTCGCCGGGTTGTTACTGTTGAAACCAGCTCTCAAAATTATAATCATGAGAGAGAGTGAGTTTAATATCTAAATATCTAATATCAAAATATCAACAGTAAACTCTGTCATAATTTGACAGCGAGCGAACCCGGCGACCAAACGTCTGTTCTACCAAACGTCCGTTCTGCCAAACGTCCGTTCTACCAAACGTCCGTTCTACCAAACGTCCGGTCGACCAAACGTCCGTTCTACCAAACGTCCGGTCGACCAAACGTCCGTTCTACCAAACGTCCGGGGACCAAACGTCTTTGGACGAAACGTCCGGTCATGGTCTTTAACCCACCACTATCCTGGAGACCTTCCCCTCCATCTCGCTGACACTCTCCTATCACATAATACACCTGATATTTTCCTCCAGCTGTTCCTGCCTGCCTGCACACAGTTCTTCAATTCCTTTCACCTTCTCCGTCAACTTTCACTGTTGACCTCTCATAATTCTTGCATTTTTATACCTACCATGTCCCATCACTGAGTCTGGTTTACTTTCTGAAGTCGTGCAATGGCATAGCCTTCTTACTGATCTTATATGAAAAAGAAAGGGAGGAAAAGAAGCAATAATTCACGTCCAAGTAGTCACCGTGACTTGTCAGTGTGTGAGTTAGCGTGGTGACTATCTGTTGTTTTGCACTTGGCTCAACTACTGTCAGTGGAATGTGGCTATTATCATTACTCATCAAGTCCATAAACTAGTCCAAATGAAAAGTACCTTGAAGGTTTGGTGCTGTGTACTGTCATTTTGATTTATGTTTACTCCTACAGTTTTCTTGCTTTGACAAGCTTATAGTAAATAAAATAAATAAAAGTCTTCATTAGGGTCGTGGGTGAGCTGAAGCCAATCCCAGCTGATTTAGGGCGAGGGGTGGCGTAAACCATAAACCGTGCGCTAGGCAATTACCAGTCACTTATACAAATAAGGATTCATCATGTGGCTCTTGATTAAAACCACATTTTAGGTCATAAAATGTAACAATCAATTTGTGTCACAGCGAAATCTGCACATTGATTGAATTGTTTCATGGAACATTTGGTTTCTCAACAGCTGTTGTGTTGTAATTTATCAATTGCAACTACTTATAGTCTATTAAAAAATACATTTAGATGTGCTTAATGTTACTTCGAAAACCACTTGTAGAAAAACAGTTATCATGGCAAAAGTCCAACCGCTGGAGTGTTACACTGAAAATATTTTGAATGAGTTCAAAATTTGAGTCCACGAGAGATTGAAATTCTTTGTCACTTGTTTTTAAACATCGGAATTCCAGCCTACGGTGTGCCTTCCTTCTCCTTTATTTTGCTCTGCCCTCTTAGTCATATTTCCATTCCCTTGTTTGTTTTTCTGAATCTGACTCCTCCGATCAGTTTTTATAGGCGACTTGTTAAAACAGTGACAAGCCAAACACAGACATGACCTCACACATTTGCTTCTTCTGGGCTACTGCTTGCTTGCTTGCTTGCTTGCTTGCTTGCTTGGAATAAGTACTGTTCCACTTGGATTGTCATGTACTTCTGTCAAGGCAACTTGTCTTACCTTTGTTCTCTCTGAGAATTTAACAAACCTTTTCCGAAACGCAAGAACAAATTGAAATCGATTTGTCTCCGACTCATAAACTCTAACATGTTTTCGGTTGAAGTATGTTCCTGGAAAAGCACTTTTTTCTCCCCTTATGTATTTCATACTGCCCAAATATGGTGGTTTGCTCTAATTAATTATGGCAATGTTTTCAAAGATTGTTGTATTATATTATCTTTTTGAAAGAAACACTAGTCTTTTGTTTGTTTGGATAATCAGGTCATGTTTATTGTCATTTTTGCAAGTTAAGTATAGAATTCCCTCAATTTTCACGGTTAATCTGTCCTCACAAGCACCCGTATTAAGTGAATTTCCACCAAGTAGGAACCATATATAAATACTATAGCGTATACGTAACATTTTAAGTTTTTAAAACTCCCTACACCATTATTATTCTCTTCGTTTTTTTTCCTTGTCAACCTTCAGAAAAAAAAGGTTTTATTTTTAACGCCAATTTACTACACAAGATGCATTCAACTGGCAAGCACATGGTAAAGGTGTTATCTGTCCATTAACGGTATAAATCCTAATGTTAGTAAATGCGCTCTCAGTTTGAACTTGTAGAACTTGGCGACTGGCTTGCAGAGTAGCGTGAACTGAAGTTATTATGTATGGCAGAGTCATAATTCTAGTCCTCGAGGAGTCACTTCTTTCATGTGGCCGTCAAAATTCCTGTTGCACTCTTCCTCTCCTCAGGGGCACAGGATGAACCGCCCTGAGTTATCATTCAAACAGGCTCGTGGGTGTGACTGACAAATGCACATCTGGTAGGCTTATGAGGCCGTTATGACAGAGCCTCATGCACTGCGATCCAGCAAAAAGAATGATGGAAATTCAGCAGATCATCGTTTTCAATAGCCGAGCCATTTTCTGCCATAGACATTCACTCCATTAGAACCTAGGAGAGCGGTCGAGGGAATAATCGTGTTTCGGTGCCACTGACGGTGACAGAAATCTGAACCTTCCGAACAGGCAATTAGTTAAAAGCACTCTGTGTACATCACCATTGCTTTTTCCAATTAAACTAATTTAATAATAGCTATCTTAGTGCGAAGGGCAAGTACGTAGTACATCCAAGCCCGAATTTAGCCCCTATAGTACCTTTACTGTAATCTCATTATACTTGTATAATGAAAATAAAAGCATTCAATTCAATTCAATTCAATAATAGCTTTACTTTAAAAACCTTTTTTTAATCTACTGTATCTTATGGCAACCCTTAGTGTGTATCACTATTGTTCTACAATGTAAATCCTCCTTTCACCATTTCATTTGACTCAAGCCAAAAATTCCATCCATTTTCAACACTGCTTATCCTGGCCAGGGTCACGGGGGCGCTGGAGCACTACTAGGCAGACTACACCCTAAACTGGCACAACTGGTGCGTTTTAACTCTTTGCCAGGACTGATGTTGTCGTTCAACAGCAATGGTGTTTTTTCCCTCAATCCTCTGACACATCCTTGGATTTTCCACTGTTTTGCCTGACATTTTCCTTGAACCTCTGACCACAGATTGAACGTGGACGTTTTGTTAGGACCGCTGTCTTTAAAAATGGGTGCGGTTGGTGAGAGATAAGAAAGTTACACAACGTGTTCCAAGAAGTCCAATAGCTACACATAAAGATGTTGTTTTACAGTAACAATGACAATGTCCTCCCCACAGGCCTAATATTAAGTTATTCTGTGGTCCTCCAGGTCGATCTATGACGCTATTGGAGCCCTTCCAGGCCTAGAGTATTATTATAGAGATGGGTGGGATGTTTTTTTTTCTTCCCACTTTTTAAATCCTCTTGTTCGTCCTCCACACGTATAGTCCAAGCAGAACTCCTTTCTCTTACAGCAAGGGTGTCAGACGCGGGCCGCGTTAACGTCAACTCGATTTCATGTGGGCCGGAGCATTTTAGATATAATATTTAGGTTTTTTTTATAAATGGATTAAAAGAACTGGATTAAAAGCCCTGAATATTCACTTTTTTATAGATCTGCAGGGGTGGCAAAAACGCGGCTCCCGGGCAAAAGTAATGCAACTCTTTGCTTCTTATCATATTTTGTATATATACGGTGGCTCTTTGCCTCATTTCATGTTATTTTTATTCTATCTTAAAACACACTCAAATTCATCAGGGCTCATTAAAAAAACAATCCTAAATTATATTAAAAAAATAATTTGGCAGATATTTTTTTATGATGGTTCTAACATAGGGTGTGGCTCTCTGACTGTTACAGTTTAAAAATTTTACTGTTTGTGTCTAACTCAAGGGTGTCAGGGTTGGTTCGCGGGGCGCATTAACGTCAACTCGATTTTATGTGGACCGGACCATTTTAGATATAATATTTAGATTTTTTTTATAAATGGATTAAAAGCCCTGAATATTCACTTTTTTATAAATCTAAAACAATGTTTATTTTAGCTTTTTTTATTTATTTTTAGATTTTACAAAATGATTTTGAACTAAAAACACAGAAAAAATGGATAAAAAAATTACAATTATTGATTTAAAAGGGGGAGAATCAGGAAATGTAATATACATCTATACTCTTCATTTTAATTTGATCCTAAAACAGAAAGTCGGCACTCATGATTTACTTTCCTGGGCCACACAAAATGATGCGGCGGGCCAGATTTGGCCCCCGGGCCGCCACTTTGACACCTGTTTTACAGCATTTAATCCCATTGGTTATTCAAGCCGCTTCAATGATATTCATCGCTCACTTGATTCCGCATTCAAGACCACGACTTGCAGAGCTATTATTAATTCATGCTTACATGTCATTAAATCAGAATACTACATGCACATTCAGCCACTTGTGCTAATACATTATATTTCCACAGCTCCAGGTTTAGTGTGGTTTGAAAAAGGAACAGTACCGGATGCTGTCTTCAACTTCATGCATGTTTGGTTTATCAATGAATGTTCATTCACTGCCACTCTGCCGCCGTAAATAGACTGTACGTCTACTAGTGTTAAAATGTTTCATGGCAGGTTGCCTCTTGGCAAGAAAGGAGACACATTTTATTTTTGACATCATTACCTGGCAAAAGGTCAAATCCATTTAATCACTGCCACCCTCTCGTTTTAAATGAATTAGACGTCCACTAGTGAAAAACTTGTTGAAATTTACAGTGACAACTGCTGCATGTTTTTTACAACGGTGTGCGTTGTTGGCAGACATCTTGGATAGCGGGACTAACGGTTGGAAACTAGATTTTAAAAACTACTTATTGCACAGCATCGCTACTTTTTTTTTTAGTACAACAACTTTGTGATACCAAAGATGATCATTTTAGTCCCGTTTGGTACAATGCTAGTGTCCATAAAAAAGAAACGTGAAAATAAATCATCACTTGTTACGAAAATTGGGACATTATATATATATATTTATATATATATATATATATATATATATATATATATATATATATATATTTTTTTATAGCAGTGGTTAGTTTCTTTGTATTACAGTACATAATCAGTGTTTTAAACTGTATTATCTGATTCATTAAAACCTGGTAGTATATGCGTTTTTTTTAATCTGCATAATAACAGAATTTTTATGTTTTTCTAGAATATGCGCTTCATCTTTTGTGGAATTATAGGCCTCACTAAGCAAAACATACATTTTTTTCCAAATAGTAAGTCACACAAAAAGGTGTTCTTTTTAGTCTGTGTGGTCCTCCTGCTTCCATTCAGGAACGATGTGACCCCAAATCTCACCTTCACATCACATCGTACACCTCCTGCCTCCTCTTTTTATCACTCATTGTCTGCCTACTGTGAAGCTTTCACCTCCACACTCTTCCTTTTTTCGCTATTTGACCGAGCTTTCTGCTCTGCTTCACGTCCTTTTCAAACAAACAGCAGTACTTTTTCCCCCTTCTTTTTGTTGACTTTGGGAAAGAAAACTTGTTTTCAGTCTGTCGGTGTGATCGACATTAACAGAGAGCAGTGAACCTTAAATGACTCACAATTTGTCAAATTAGAAAAGGGACTGAAGACACCTGCTGTATTCATTCATAACGTGTAACAACAAGGCTTCAAAAGTAGTAAAACAACCAATGCAGGCCGTGTTTGCAAAATAACTCTTTTATAAATTCCCTGCACTGAATAATTTGCAATTCAGTCCGTCTAAACTCTATCAGAAGCACTCACATACTGTACATTTACACATTCAATTTGATTGGACTAATATATGTACTTTCAACAGTCCATTCTTAAAGCTCCTTAGATACAAAGAAACCTAAATTTATGTGGCTTTAAAAGCTGGAATAGATTTGATGTGCCACATGAAATTTTAGCGTAGTACTGTTTTGGTTGTTTCTATTGTGTTATTTACTCAGGGCAAAAAATACATTTGGGGAACAAAGAGGAAATGAACAGAGGGAATAGTGATACGATAAAAATGAATACATATGCTACCTAATGTAAATAGTGTTGCTATCTCGATATGACTACTTTTATAAAGTGGACATTAAATTCTAAAAAATTAGAGCCTCGGATTTTAAGTGTAGCCATGGCCAATGTAATCTGTCCAGAGACATACCAAGCAATGTTCCCTCTAAGCTGCGCGCGTGCGCAATTGCGCAATACTCTCGTCTTCTCTGCGCACAGCAAATCATATGGAGCGCACAAAATAAAATCCCTTTTTTTTTTAGCTGTGAGGTCGATGCACGAACCACTTATCCGCCGGGCCGCCCATTCATAGATATTAATCATTACATTTTATTATTACTAAATCATTTATGTGTAGTAGACATACACCTGCTTATGGCAGGTGTGATACTGGTGTGTGGCCATAGCGAGCAATGATGATGTTGCTCACACCGGTACTCAGTGTGCTCAGGGAGGTTGTCTTTCTGCCCAGACAAACAAAAAATTAGCGGGAACATTGATACCAAGTATTAGCAATGTTTTTTTCCCCCCTCTATCCCAACAGAATTCAGTTACACCAAACCGTGTCTATTTTCCGACTTAACAGTGACATCACTATTTTGCCATTCTTGGATTGAGCCGCATAGTGTTGTGATATGCACGTCTTGTTTCGGTTAAAGTCAATATGCAAGAGATTTAACTCATGGAGAAGGATAAGTGTTATAAATCTTGAAAAAATAAGACCAGGTATTCGCCTGACCAGAGGCAGCAGAACTAGGTGAGCATCGGGAAAAATTACAAACAGACTAAGATTAAGAATGAACTGCTTGCATAACAATGTTTTCTTTTTCAAAGTACCTCTTGCTTAGATCATATCATATAAGACAAAGCAGGGGGCCTTTTACAGAGCGGTTCTTATTCCAGTTTGGAGTCCGGCCATTTTAATAACATACTTTAATATATATCTGATTATTGTAATTAGATTTTCGAACGAAATTGTGAGGTTCTGTAGCTGGGCACGGTGTCCTTATGAGTTTCATCTTCTAAACTGCAAACTATAGCAAACCCACACACACGAACATTTCTTCTGTTATTATTTTCTTCTGTCCATCTAGTCATATTCCAGAAGCATGGACCATTGGCAAGCCAAGTGACAAAGACAAAGAGATCATTCATTCATTTTTGTTTCATTTATCTTCCGTACCACTTATTCTGCGACAATGAACCCTTAAAACCGTGATGCTGACGTGCGAATTACTCAGCACCTTGCTACAAACCAGATCATTTTGTTCTCAATTTCTGTCCACTGCCAATCACTGACGAATCTGGTCAGACTAAGATCTCAGAAATGTGAACAATTTCAAGGGTAGTCTTCATATTTCCAAAACACACGTAAGTGAGCAGGTTCCCGCTTTTGAAAGCGAATAACTTAAGAGTGTATGAGTGCATGCAAGTAGAGACAGTGTGAGCAAAGCAGCATCCCTGAGGATCCAATTACCTTATTATGACTTGTTTCATGTTTGCATAATCATTATTACGCATCATTGAAATTCATTTAGCACATGGGAGTAAAGTCAACACAACACCTTAAAATTGCGTGTGTTGCAGTAGCTCACTACAAATCGGGCGTTTGACGTAATTATAGTTTATATGGGTCACATTTCGCAATTGAAACTAGCTGGCTAGCAGTAGAGCCGCCCAGTGAATGCCCCACTGGCTATTATCTGCATTTTTGTTGTTTGTCTTTTTTATTTTTTGTTTTCCAATGTGTTGCAAATTCAAAGTTAAGAATAAAAATTGAAATGGTAAAAAGGCTGACGGTTTCGTTGCTTGTGTTTCGTTGTTTTTAAAAATGTCATTTGTGTTTATTAGGAAAATGTTTGACCTTGCAGATGTTTTGCGTTTTTTATTATTATTATGTATCGTTTCGCTTATCCTCACTAGGGTCGCGGAGGGTGCCAGAACATATATATATATACATATATATATATATATATATATATATATATATATATATATATATATATATACATATACATATATACATATACATACAAATATATATATACATACAAATATATATATATAGATATATATACAAATATATATATATATATACATGTATACATATACATTGAAAAAAAAGCTCCAGGTTCAAACATAATAATATGTAAACAAAAATATTCTTGTTCTCGCACCCCAATCGCAGGGTAGAACGAGAACAAGAATATTTTTCTTTACATATTATTATGTTTGAACCTGGAGCTTTTTTTTTCAATTGCATTGTATGTATATATATGTATGTGTGTCTATAATATATATATATGTATGTGTGTGTATAATATATATATATATATGTGTGTGTATTATATATATATATATATATATATATATATATATATATATAATTTTTATATAATATATAAATATGTAAGAGCTTTTTCCGCGTCTCTCCAGTCATACCCAAAATTACCCATAGCCTTTATGGAAATAACAATTAATGGACAAGTAGGAACATGCTGAAGGAGGAAAAATAGGGCTCAGCTTGCCTTGGGTGGTGTGGTCAGTACTCATTTCATGTGGGGGAAGAAAAAGAACAGTCCAAAATTCATGGAAAAGAGGAAAGGCAAATCAATTGAAATTGTTTAAAGACTTAAAAGTGACGATGATACAGTAGTGGAATTTGTATTTCTATTCATAATACCGCAATGTCAATTCTGGTCTCTCAGCTAGCACGCAATTAAATGCATTGTTACCGTCACCGTGATAGAAATGCCAAATGAATGTTGTCGTGTTTACCACCCACCTGCAGTCCCCCCAGGATAATCCCTTGTTTGCCTGTCAGTGTATATACGTAGATTTGTTTGGCAGAAAGGCCGAATGTCAATGTTTAAGGGTCAGAGGCCATAGACAGGGAGGAAGAAATCACTAAATAGGCCTCAATCTACCTCCAGGGCTCAACATGATGCTGGCATTTGATTAATCACTCCATTCTTTACTGGCCCAATCCAGTCTTGTCTATTTTAGATTCAGACTGTGAGCAGGAAGTGAGGGACGCCATTAATTTGGGAGAAAAGAAACAAAAAGGCTGTTCATTTGAGTAGGAAATTGTTATTATTATGGTTAATTGTTATTATTCATGATGAACAAGGAAAACTATTTTAAAGGGGATGCCATTGTAAACATTGAATGGGAAGAAGCTTTGGAAATATCATAATAATAATAATAATAATAATCGGACATAGGCCCTGTCGTCATCATCAACAACACAAAAAGCCTACTTGTCATATATGTTACCGCAAATTTACTTGTCATTGGCAAAATAAAAATGACATTCTAATGAAGTCAAATTATACAAGTTGTCAGCTTGTAATAGGACAAGAAAAAGTTGGTTTCATAGACATTTCTTCCAGATTTTAGCATGGAACAAATCTTCTGGTCAGTATCCAAACTCAAAAATGGTCTTAAAAGTAGTTTGGAGTGTATATCAAATATTGTAAAACACGCACAGTAAAAATGGACTGTAAAAATGGACACGTTTCTGCTTGTAACTTGTAACCACAAGCAGTTTGTCACCGACAAAAAAGCACATCAATTTTACTGTTCTCATTTTGAGCCGGTGTGTACTTTCCGCACAATGAGTCCTACAGAAAACTTCTGTTCAGTGCTGCCAAGTTCAGATATTTGGACTGTGGCTCAGCATATAATTAGAGGGAAAATCCCTAATATAAACACTGAAATGCACCACCACCCACTTAAAAGAACGGACAGATAATACGGTAGATTTTTAAGGTAGAAGCAAACAAGGAAAAGACAGCGATGCGCTATTTGTAAAAAGGCCGTTAAACACGATGTGATCGCCGACTAAAATAACACATGTAATAACTCGCCGTGCGGCCATTTCTGGTGCCCGGCAACCTTAATAATTTGTCGAATTTTCCCCCAGCGAGAATATAATTAGGATAACAAATTCATTTGAAATTAATATGAAATACACATCACATGGTGGCAAAGGGACATTAAATCAACAACAATGTATTAAAATCTATCCACTAAGGAAAAAAAACTCAATTTGTGTGACTCATGTGACGTGGTTTTCAGACGAGAACTTCCCCCAAATCGGAAACAATCGCAGTCACGGAAAGATAGTGACAATCTGGTCATTTCTTTGATTTATTAGCCTGCAGCATACCCATGATTCAAATGTCCCCTAAACAAAGTTACATAAAAGGACAATCCAGAACGGATGAAGAAATAATTGTATTTTGTATGGTGTTCAACTTCGATTTGAAAATGCAACAACATCAACAACTTGTTTGTCAAAAAATTTCCCACGTTTTTTTAACTACTTTGTGTGAAATGATTCACATTATCCATTGTAGATTGACTATTCGTTCCTATACATGCATTGATTTTCCGAGCTGCTTATCCTCACGGGGGTGCTGCAGACGATCCCAGCCAAAAGTAGTAGTCATAATACAAAAGCTATTAAAGACATTTCTGAATGTTTGTAAACAATAGGATCTCAACAACAGGTATTAAAATAGCCAAACTACTGTACAATATTTTGAAACACCCATTTGGCATCCATTTTTGCTGTGTATTTTGCGATGGCCAATAAAATGAAAGAAATTTATAATATAAATATTGACACTCCCACTTATTCCACTTTATTTACTGATAATCAATCCCAATTCATGTATGTCATCTGTATTAATATGTATTTATTTATTCACCTTTTTCTTAATATCTTTGTCTTTAAGTGTCCTTCATATTTTTGGATAGTTCTCGTTTGCCTCCCAGTCAAATGAGTCATTAGCCATCGTGCCACGGAGAAGGATTATTTATTGGTTAATAATCCCTCACGCCTCAACTAATCCTAATTATTTAAACGTCGACTAAACCCTCTTAGAACCGGGGAATGTCGGTAATGGCTACACTTATTTAGGGAAAAGTAGATCTAAGTCCTAATGTAGCCCCCATGGAGCTTTCATACCTTGCGTGCTAAAACTTGACCAATAGCACACAGGGTCACAGTCTGACCAGAAAGTGGGCTGATCCAATCAGAAGCTATGGAGAAGTGGAACTTGCTCCCAATTTTAAATAAATAATAATTAAACTGCACATTCTTAAAATGGAGCCTAATCAGATTCTTAAGTGCTTAGAGAAAATTAGCTTGGAAATTGTCTTGTTATTATGAGTTCTTTGTTTAGGGGATGTCGTTATCTCTGAGCTGCATGAAGGAGATTATTCTTTTTCTCCACGCCACAACTTTAAATACATGAAAAATGTTTGCTTGTTAATTTGACTGGAAAATCATACTAGCCCTGGGGTGGGAAAATCGAGTCTATTCTATTAGTATGAGACAGAGTTATAATTACTGTAGCCAAAAGACACTATTAATACAAGAATAACTATTGGGACAAAAAAATGGAGAAAATGAAAAGCGTTCTACAGTAATCCCTCGATTATCACGGGAAATGTAGACCAGACATGGCCACGATAAACAAAAAACTGCGAAGTAGGGTCCCCCCTATTTAAAAAAATATATATATATTTTTTTTTTAACTTTAGTGCTGAGTTCTAGTAGCAAGTGGAGGGCAGGGGAGTGGCTTCTGCTTCCGAATTTCAGCGTGGATTTTCACATTTTTATGAAGTTACAAAAAAAAAAAAAAAGTGAAAAAATCCATCTGATCGCTTGACATATACGTCACGTAACCAGTCTCGGCGGCGCTCGTGACGTATATGTCAAGCGACCAGATGGATTTTTTCACGGCTCTCCGTCTGTTTTGATTTGCGACTCCATGCGTGCTCATCTCACAGCAACGGTTAAAAACCAGATCATGAAAATGAACTCAGAGCTTGCCGTCATTCCCGGAGGCTTGACCAAAGAAATACAGCCGCTGGACATCGGCATCAACCGGGCTTTCAAATCAAAGTTACGAGCGGCGTGGGAGCAGTGGATGATCGCTGGCGAACACAGCTTCACGAAAAGTGGCAGGCAGCGCCGGGCTTCTTACGCTACGATTTGTCAATGGATCGTTGCCGCCTGGGCGAACGTGTCTGCTTGCACGGTTGTTCGAGCTTTGGCCAAAGCCGGCATAATTTCTAAGGAGCCACATGGAAATTACGGTGACTCTGAGAACGAAGACAGGGGGGGGCACCCGGCTATTTGGAAGGCTCGTTTGGGCAATTGTTTAATTCTGACACAGAAGATGAGGAGTTTGAGGGATTTGAAGGTGGTGATGACTTGAGTAAATTGTAAAATGTCCAAATAAAGCACTACCGAACACAGTTTTGCTTCCGTTGTCTTTTTAAAGCGTGATTTTAGCGTGTGGGTGTAGCGCCCAAGAACTATATTTCCCAGCAGTCAATGCGCACCGGAACCCGGAAATAAGATGCTTCCGGTAGCCAGCGCTATTGCGTTTCGATGTTAATCCATATGTAATATATAATATATATGCGTCTAATGAAATGGTGCGTGCTTTGTGTGTCTAAAATACAGAAATAGCACTCGTTACTGACACTGCGGCGTAAAAAACGATGCGCCAAATAGGCGTGAAAATACGGTATTTTACCAGACCACATGGTGAGATCAGACAAATGTGAAGGATAGAGACAAAAGACGTTGAGGACGTAACATGGTGCTTTATCTCAATGTCTTTGGAGTCCAAGGACAAAATTGGGCCGGTTACAATTTGTCAGCTGAAGCCTCGCTCACCCTGTAATGACTTAACATGCACCATCCATCTTCAGCCGCTTTGAGAGGAACGCACACACACAAACACACACACACACACACACACACATCCACGATATACGCAGCAAAGAGGAGTGAATGAGTGGCTGACAGGTGTTTGAAAGCTCAAAGTATTGCGGCGAGCAAGCGTACACCAAGGACAGGTAATGACACACTTCAACAGCTGTTTGCCGTATCTGTCCACATTCCGCAACACACTTGTTCTTTTCCCCGCACTTCACTTCCCTCAGTATATTTTACTCCTGTTTTACTTGGGTTACTGCTTAAAGAGGGTGACCCAATGCCAGCCTTCCCTGTTGAATTGAAATTGTGGTCTATAACGGTCAATGGCAGTGAACGAGTTATATAGTAAGTTTTAGACTATAGATTTACACTCTGCAACTTCGCAGAACAGGGAGAAAATGTCCGGCGATAGCAAGACATTCAAGAAAATCCGAACCAAGGTAGCACCATCACATTGCATTATTTTGTTAGATACATTTTTCCATGTAAAACTGAATGCTGAAATTCTAGTTTGATTTCAACGTGTTTACAGGTTTTGCACTGTTTAGGCGCCTAGCTCTGGCTAGTATTGAAACTAAGTAGAGTGGTACCTCGACATACGAGCAATTTGAGATACGAGTAAAATTTCGGGCAAATATTTATCTTGAGATACGAGACAAATTTTGATATACAAGGATACAGCGGACGCGAGAGGCTGCTCATAAGAAGATCATTGGCGCTGTCTTTCTGGTCGCAACTCCCTCGTGTAATTTTTTCTATGAGCACTGGGCGGAGCTTTGCATTTTTTTCAGTGTTTTTTTTCTTGTTAGTCAGTGCGAGTGGCGGAGCGATCGCTAATACGAGAGGAGTATATCCTACTTCTCGTTGGCAAGTGGCCATGCGTTATCCTATTGTGAGCATCATTTTGGGAATATTTTGAAGGGAATACAAAAGTAAACAACCCTCGATAGGTTGCATCTGAAAGTCAGGGTGGAGGCGGGGCAAATAGAGCCAACACGGGAGAAGAAATTTATCAAAATGTAAAACAAAATTAGAATTAAGTTTAGTGTATGGTTAGATTAAATTTATTTTTGAGTGTGTCTGCATCGTAATCCAAGTTCATTTAAATTTGTTTATGTTATGTTACGAGCATGTTGCTGTGCAAAAAAGCCCCCCCTGCAAAATCTGTCTAATTTTAGTACTATTAAACCACTAGTTATGTGTTACTTTCTTAACAGATGGCGAATTAGAACAAATAAAAATGTTTTTCCAATCCAATATCCTGTTTTTGGTCTTTTTTCAGAGGGTAGGAATGAATTAATTTGTTTTTAGTTCATTTCTATGAGAAACGTTCGTTTGAGTTACGAGTAAATCGACATACGAGCTCAGTCCCGGAACGAATTAAGCTCGTATCTCGAGGTACCACTGTACAACAGAATGTAGGTTGAACTCAAGCTTCTTGTGTGGGCCATATTCCAATTTAATTTCTTATTTTTTTTACCAAACATTGGGTCACCGTTGACCCACAGGCTGTAGTTTGGACACCCCTGACCTAATAGGTAAGGTATTATGCATACAGCTTAGCTGACATTGAGTGTTTCAACAATTCGAATTAAAAACCCATCCAAGTGTATTGTGGTTAGCGAAGGAAGAAAACAGAGCAAACGGTGGTAACAACCTCACTTGCGTTTCAAGTGAGAAGGCTGTGGCCACGTGTGAATGGTGTTGCTGCCTCGTAAATCCAAAAAGGCTTTTCACCAGGACGCCGAGGGGCAAATGAAAATCTTAACTCGTAGGTTAATCACTCTCCTTGTGGCCTCTCCATCATTCCATCCCAATACAGCCCTAGGCATCTCATTCCAAAGTTCTTTTCTTTCTGTCCATCACTCTGCTGTTTTCAACTACTACTCCTTTCTTCCCCCCCACGTGTGGTCACTATGCATCGCATGCCAGGAGGCAGGTTGGGGCACGCCTTTCCACAGTCTTGTCGCCATAGCATTCACTTCATCCTTTTAGACATTGTATGCTTTGGGCGGAAATTTAGGCTGCAATCAACTGAATCTGAATTGTTAAAGTTGAATAATTGGATTGAAAAAAACAGAATTTGCACTTCTTATAAGATTTGAATTTTTATTGGCTATCGTGTTAAATTTTCAATTCAAATAGTGAAATTCATTTCGGATAGGTTTATTAATAGGTATACTTTAATATAATATGAACAATACAAGGTGGGCATCGGGTACATCTCTGGTGTTAAACTTGCAAGTGAGAATCGTCCTGGCTCGTCCTCGCCACCGTGACATTCTAAAGAAACGGCATCCTCCTCTGTCCATTTAGTCGCGCATAATCAAAACACTTAAGGTAATCTGATTCAAACAATTGCATAAGCTAACCGAATAACACCATTAAGGTCAAATAACAACTGCCACAACAGTTGCATATCAGGTCGGAAACCAAAAACACCTGCGTAAGAATTTCCACAAGTAAGCATACAAGGTGACCCGAGCGGATCGGAAACCAAAACAACTGCGTAAGAATTTGCACAAATACGCATAATAATTTCATACCGAGCGACAGTATTCTTAAACAATATGCGAGTATTTTCGGAAGTTGATTCGATCATCGCCATCTGCCGGAATCCAAGTCAAAGCAATTTAAGAGTCCTTCACAGATCTTCATTGCGAACTCAGATCAACAGTCCTCGGCCTGGAACATGGTGACCTGTCAGGTCAATAGTCCTGAAACAATTAAATGCCCTCGGAGCCAGCTGCCATGTAGAGTGACCTCGAGCTGGCTCGGTCCCAAATTGAAATAAAGCTCATATACCATATAATGACTAATATGCACATATATAATAACATCCCGGAATAACCCCAACAATTTCGATGTGCGGTGATAGAAATCCGGAAAAAAGTCGAAAAATAATAATACTGCGCTAATGAATGTTCCTCTTCAGGAAAATGTCAATATCGTCCCTCCACAACGTTAAGACAGTCCGTGTACAACTTGAGGTCTACATTTAAAGGGAATGATAGGAGCTCCTTTAATTAGTCTATGTATGCATATTGATTTACTATAAGTGTTTCAGGACGCTCTTATCAATATGTGTCTAGTATGCAAAATGTTCTTTCTTTTTAAGATGCTGACTCAGCATTTGATGAACCCAACATCTAAGTGTAACTGCCGAGTCAGGTGATCACTGCAGTAGTTTCAGCACGGTTTGAATAAACATGAGGGTGAAGCGTCGCTGAAGTTATTCATACAGCTCTAGTTTGCATTCAACAAAACTGCGTTGCTGCTGCATGCATGACATCAGTTGAATATCAACACAGGGAGACACACACCAACTGCGAGGCCATTTCAAATGTTCTGCATCATACATGCAAGTGTTTTCCATTTTGTTTGTTTTAGCTACTTCAGAAGGTATCGGTTATATATTGTTATTTAGGATTTTTTTTAACAATATATTATACTAATATGTTCTCCTCATTTTTTTTGCTTGGTTTAATCAGAAATGTTTCAACAAGCTCAATCCATTGTTACAGGAAATCTTGCAGTACAAACAAAACAAAATCCTCACGAATTCAAGGATTCAAGCTATTTTTTCTCTTTTTTTTTTACAATAAATACTGTTTATCAGAAGATTGCCTTCCAGACTCAAATGAAAATCTTAAACAATGCGCGCTATTCCTGTAAAAATGGCACAGCTTCACTTGTGCGCAAAAACAAGCGCATCTTTATTTTCTTTACCAGTGCAAGCACCTTTCTGTCTACTCCTGTCTGGGAAATTCTCAGTGCAAGGGTGGCCATTCTAGTAAATGAGCATATTAGACGCATGTCATCATTACAAATTCAACGGCGGGCAAAAAAAATAAAAATAAAATGCACCTGGCTTGTGTGCATCCACCACATGAACAACATCCGAGCAAAAATGCCTCATTTTATCAAAAATAACGGCGCTACAAGCTAACTAACACACAAATCCCGAGTTCGTCCATTCTCTCTGTGAAAAGTCATTTTGGAATCCTAACCAATCAGACGATGAGCTGCATTTAAGTTAGGTACATTTCACTGGATGTCTTCCAATGTTCCTACGAGAACATGATATTCACAACCGGGTACATCGTGTAGCAGCACTGTTTGTCTTTGAGAAAAGAGATCTGACAAATTAAATTATGAAATTATTCGTCCCTCTATGAACAACACACCCTCACAGTCCGAAATCCACCCTGGTTGGGCACCACGCCCAAATCACATATTTACACTCTTCCCGCCAAAGATGGAGCAAAAGTCTTTTCCAAACACTCCACCAAGTGGATTAATTGTTATGGAAGCAAAAGACAGACAAGGCCAAACAACAGCATGAATGAAATAGGGCGCACAACCAGCTAGTTGAACCACAAGGCTGCACTCCTATTATCTTATATTATATCAACAAATATCATGTAGCGATACTCCTATAGGTTCACTTCATATCACAATATATAACGACATAGCAGTAATATTACCCAGCCGGCTCTAGATTAATCAGTTATCACATTTTCTCCCAACAAATATCAACATTGGCCTGCAAAAAAAATCTATATTGTTTTGATTCTGAAAAATGTATTAGTTTTTTATATTTTGAAAATTCATGAGTTAATAATGGAAATAACTTTATAATAATAATAATTATTATTATTACTTGGGTTGTAAAGATACATGACATGTTTGGAGCATATTAGACAAAAAGGATTACCGTATTTTCACGACTATATGGTGCATCGTATTTTTAGCCACAGTGTCAGTAACGAGTGCTGTTTCTGTATTTTAGACACACAAAGGACGCACCGTTTTTATAGACGCAGCCAGGCATGGCAAAACATACACAGCTTAAACATACATGCTACACCCGCACGCTAAAAACACATTTTTAAAAAGGCAACGGAAGCAAAACTGAGTTTGGTTGTACTTTATTTAGCCATTTTACAATGTACTCACATCATCATCACCCACAAATCCATCAAAGTCCTCATTTTCTGTGTCCGAATTGAACAATTGTCGAAATGAGTCATCGAAAACGCTGAGTTTTATACGTTCTCCATGCGGCCACAATCCATTCGCAAATAGTAGCTAGCTACTAGCTAGCGTAACTATTCCAGCGCTGCCTTCCACGCTTCGTAAAGCTATGTTGATGTTGATCTCCAGGCCACAATCCATTGGGTGTATTGACAAAAGAACTATATATCCCAGCAGTCACTGCGCAGTACTTTTTCTACGGGGAAAATAGTAGAGTCGGGGGCTGCTTGCCGTAGTTGTGAGAGCTGTAGAGGATGATGTACCCTATCGACTGATTTATTTTATTTTATCGTGATAACAATTTTAGTATTGGTCCATATATAAAGCGCACAGGGTTATAAGGCGCCCTGTCTATTTTGGAGAAAATTTAAGACTTTTATGTGCGCCTTATAGTCGTGAAAATACGGTAAAAATAAGAAATCATTGCCAAGATAGGAAAAAAATTCAATTTTAAAGCTGTAAAATTTCATTCATTTAAAATGTGCAAGTACATATAGATGTCATATAGTTTTGCTGAACAATGCTTAGAAGCACGTTGCTGACCTTTTTAAATTCTCACTCGTATTGATTAGTACTTGATGTCATCTTTAATGCAGTCCTGAATTCACTGCATGCCGAATTTACATGAAACACAATGAATGAATAATGCATTGCTGAAAATGTTGCATTCCTAATTTGATCCATGCTGAAACTGATCCTTGAAAATAGGACACAAAAACTGGTGATAACAGATGTACGTACACTACGTGTCAACAAAATGATTGACCCAACAATTTTAGCTTATTTTCAGCCTGTGATGGATTTATTCATGAAGAAAATTCACACCAACGGCCAGATGAGCGTGAAACAGAAAAGTTGTGCTCATGTATTTCGAGTTTAGTCCAGACATGCTTTATGATACATATTTTTCTGGAGGTTGATGTGAAGCAATTGCTCACTGACAAGTGGGCGATGAATTATGATCCTGACACACTTAACGCTGAAAGATTTGTGTGACATTCAGAGACTTCAACTGCCATTTTCACTGCAGTGGGTTTGCCATCTTGAACGTTTACACCCAGGCAGAGAACTAACTTGTCAAACATATTTCAGCAGCGTGGCTAAGTTTATTGCTTGTAAATTCCTCCCTTACAGAAGGCTTTGGAAAAATTGCGCAAGTTGTTTTTACTTTATATCTGATATGATTTTTAGACGACATTTCACCAGCAGTGAATGGAAAGGACCAAAATTGTGGTGCTTATTTTTCTAACAATGTTACTTTATGACATCACCGACACAATTCTCACAGGTGATTGGAGACAATATCATTTTCGTTATCATGGTCTATCATGGTTATCATTGGTCTCCGTCTACAGGTGTTATGATACCATTTTTTTTTATTTTACAAGAGAAAACATTTACTCATTTTACGTAGTAAGTTTGTCACTGCTGTTTAAACTATGGGATGGACAACCAATCATGCTTCCACTCATATATAAGGGCTATTCATAGTTTTCAAACAGCCTACCATGCATGGTTTTGGGATAAGAGGAAACCGGAGTACCCAGAGAAAACCCACGCAAGCCCGAATAGAACGCGCAAACTGCTCACACAGGTCCGAACCTGGCATTGAAGTCTGGTTCTCAAAACTGTGAGACTTGCACGCTAAACACTTGCCCAGCAGTTTGGGATGGAAAGAAACCGGAGTACCCAGAGAAAACCCACGCAAGCCCGAATAGAACGTGCAAACTCCATACAGGTCCGAACCTGGCATTGAAGTCTGGTTCTCAAAAACTGTGAGACTTGCACGCTAACCACTCGCCCAGCACTTTGAGATAGGAGGAAAACCGGAGTACCCAGAGAAAACCCACGCAACCCCAAATAAAATGTGCAAACTCCACACAGGTCCGAACCTGGCATTGAAGTCTGGTTCTCAAAACTGTGGGACTTGCACACTAAACACTCGCCAAGCGGTTTGGGATAGGAGGAAAACCGGAGTACCCGAAGAAAACCCACCCAAGCCCAAATACAACGTGCAAACTCCACACAGGTCCGAACATGGCATTGAAGTCTGGTTCTCAAAACTGTGAGACTTGCATCCTAACCACTCGCCGAGCAGTTTGGGATAGGAAGAAACCGAAGTACCCGGAGAAAACCCACGCAAGCCCGAATAGAACACGCAAACTCCACACAGGAAGGTCTGAACCTCTTAACTGTGAGACTTGCACCCTAACCACTCGCCCAGCAGTTTATTTCATTCATTTGATTGCAGAGTAATAAAATGACTGAAAAATGAAAGAGCGAGAGAATTTCACTCATTCAACACCAACGCCAACGTGAACAATAGCTAATCCTTGACTGAGGACTTCTCTAGGCACAGGTTTGCCATGTGTAAGCTCTGTTATGTTCATCCCGCACCGCTACCATGGAAGCAAAGATGAGATTTGGGGAAGGGTGGGAGCCATCTTATGATGTCAGTTCACACACTAATACCCTCCAAATGGCTCGCCTCCAAATGGGCTCTGTCACTTATATGCACGTTCTTATTCCCGTGACGCATTTTACTCTGTAATATTGCCATGCGCACTAAGGGAGAGAAATGTATTTGTGAGCTTAAATTCAATGAAATTAAAAGAATAACCAAAAAAAGGCAATCCGGGAGATGAGTATTGACATATTTCACGCATGGTGTTTGAATGCCAATTTCTGTATACAAAGTTGTCTCTCATGGATACACACATTTACCATATCATTGAGAATACAAGTCACACCAGCCCGAAAATGCACAGTAAGGAACAAAAAAAAAAGCCCAAGTATTACTATGTCCAACGCTAACATAAACCGGCCAGCAAAAGTTATAAAGAACATGGTGACATCTACCTCAGTCAATCTATGAAGAAAAACCAAAAGTGACTTATAGTCCGGAAAATAAGGTAACTGTTTCCCTATCACTCTAGCCCAGTGGTCCCCAAACTATTCCAGAAAGGGCCGCAGTGGGTGCAGGTTTTCATTCCAACCTGTAAAAGAAAACCTTGCCACCAATCTGGTATCCTAGAAGTGCAATCAGTGGATTTAAGTCAGGCGCTTCTTTTATCAGCAGAAACCTCATTGGTTAAACTGTTTGTGTTGGATCGGTTGGAACAAAAACCTGCACCCACAGCGGCCCTCGAGGACCGGCTTGGAGACCTCTGCTCTAGCCTATCTCACTGGTATAGAAAGCAGCAAGTGGACAAAGAAAATGTATTTGTGATGATCTCTCACACAAACATTGTTTGAAAATGACTGCACTAACAACAAGCACAGACAGTAATAAGCCCTCCCTTTTCCAAACGTGGAACAAAGCGTACACCCCAGAACAGAGAGAATGGGAATGTGTACCTCCCTGTCCCTTCCTGAGCGGACATTGCACTATCCAAACTTCCTCTAAAAGTCACTAAATCAAAAGAGATGCTACAATACTGCAAGCCATAAGCCCACAAGCACCCCAGGCTTTGTGGAGGCCCATCAATGCAATGTGTACACACCAAACAAAGATTAGCGGTGAAATGAAACAAACCTCAAGGGCAGGAAGCGCTTCCAAAGGGTTTTAGTGAGAAATTTTCAAGCCAGTAAAGCCTGACATTAAATTGATCAGATTCAGATATAGTCTATATCCTGTCGCCCTAAATCCTAATTAAATATTATTTTTTTTCCTTCACACATTGGTGAACAAAAGTGTTCGGTAAGCAGAAGTTTTGGTGGGTTGCAGATGTGGGAATTTTATGCTGGACAATTTGATTTATCTGTCACGAAGATGCTGCTTTTACTGTTAGTTTCCCGAGAAAAGAACGTTTAATATGGTCATAGGGAAGAATTATGCGGATGTAGACCATGGTTGAATGTCTATTGGTGTTAATGGCGGAAAAAGAAGGCGGAAAAGAGGACTGACATGCGATGTTTCGGTTAGAGGATTTTTTAAGTGCCGCAAAATAGACAATTGAACAAAAATATATCAGAAAAGTGGAGCAGGGGGACTTTAAATTGCAGTTGTCGTACTTCATCTGTTGCGATAAATCGAAAGAAACAATTGATTATGTGGAAAAGTGCGTATTTAGAGGAGACCGTCGACTTTCTTTCCGGAATTTGGTTAAACTTATCTGTGCACTCTTGTCAAAATACCCATGAATTGCCACAAATTGATAAGCCACTTGTCACACTTTATTGCTTGATTTTGAGCTGAACTTGGGGAATGGAATTCCATGTTGCAAATTTAGCTGCGCAGTGGCCGTATTTAGCAACTTTTCAAATCCCGCGAGCGACTCTTTCTCTCCGAGAAGCAACAAAGGACGAGCTTTCATGGTGGCACCGGACACTTGGGTGGACTTTTGTCTCCTTCTAACGCAATCAATTATGCCTTCACCAAGTCATCATCAGCCAATAGCATTTCAGTATGCAATTTGTGACTATCTGACAGCATTTGTGTGCCAACCCCAAGATTTTAACATCATCTTTCCACCTCTGCAAAAAAATTCTGGAGACACCACCAAGTGCTATACACACATTTCCTCGATACCTTGGCGATCCACTTTTAAAACCTTATCATCAGAATCACGGTTAACCCCGCAAAACTGCCACTGAGTCACCCACCCAGTCACGTCCAATTTTCTCTGGGTTCCCATGCAACAAGCTTTCACTCACAAGGAAGGTCTTCTTAGAACAATTGCACACTTGCCACCTGCCCGTCTCCTTATGAAGCGTTTATTGTTTTCTACTTTTCTTCCTCTGGCGTCGTTTAAAGACAGGAAGCTGCAGAACAATTCAACACCAAGAGGTCTTTTGTCTCCCTAAGTCCAAAATCACACAGGCAGTCTTTCCTGCCTTTGTCTGCCTCCTACATGTGGCGAGCCGGAGCACCAGCGTGCGCCTCGTCTCGACTTGGGAACAATGCTGGGTTCTCAGCGCCTCGGCCCACACACTAGAATACCACGGACGGCCGCGCTGAACGTCTCCCTCTGTCCGTCAATGTTGAGTCACTTCTCCTTCCCTTTGGCATTTTCATCAGAACCGTCTCCATCCCACCCCAAACGGTGACATCAACACACGCCCAACCGAACGGTGACCTCATTAGGCCGCAGCTGCTCGTCAAGGCCACGCAGCATAGAGACAGATAAAGCATCCAAGAGGAAATCGCTGCTAGATATATTTTGTTGTACGCAGTTGCTGATTAACTTGTTTCCAGTAAAGGAAGATGCCCTAATGGAAATTGAGGGAAATTGTTCAAGCCTTCAAAGGGTTATTATCCCTTGGGATCGTTTTACCAAAACAAATCCTTGCAAACTAACTTAACCTCCATACATCCATTTATCTATTTAATATCTTTCATTTTTATCATTTTTTCTCTCTCTCTGAGAATCCTTGCAATTTTTTTTAGATCCACTTTTTGGCCCCCAACTGAGCATTCAAGAATCTAAGCTTTACAACTCACATATAAAAAATTAAAAAAAACACATGAACAACATAAGGCATTGAGTTTCAATTTGGTTACATCGATATACACTTTCTTTTTATGTTTGTTTTAGTAATCAATTTCGTCCCAGTCAACAAATTCTCTATGCAGTAGTAATAGTTCCCAAAAAATGGCTATATGGTAAGAGGCTGCCCTCTATGGGACGTTTAAGACTATTTATCACTCGCTTTCGAAAAAGCAAGTATAATACTAAATACTAGCTTGGTGCGCAACTTGTGTTTAAATATTTCAGGCCATAGATAGACTTAGAAACACGAACCAGAATATGTGTTGCAAGATGAGTTTAAGGTGTGTATTTTCGCCTTAAGAAAAAAAAAGAAATACATTTTGATTAACCTATTTTGTGGAAAGAGAATGGAAGAATGCAATCTAAATGTGATGTTTTCAATGTATTTATACATATACTGTGGGCGTGTGTGCACATGTGTGATTAAATAATGTTTTATTATATTTATAATATAAATCAATATTATGTACACATGCACACAAAACACATGCATATGTAGTACATACATTTTTTATTGCACCATCTCCAGAATTCAAATGGGATCATGCGATGTAGGTGTGTGTTAGAGATGCAGGAAAAGCCACATAACCGTGTTGAGAAAGCACTGGGCTTGCGTGTCAACTCGAGAGAGAGAATGGCCGTCCTCAGCAAACCAAAGTAACCTGCAAAGACCAACATAATGGTCACCGTATTGCACCAAACACCAAAAAGTGAAGGACTACAGCAAAGAAAAAGTCAAATCATTTCAAAACAAGTAGACTAGAAAATAACATTAGAACTACTCATTTCATGATTTATTTATTATTGATTTCTATGGAAAAATAAGGACTTAAAGCACAAGACATCCATCCCCCAGTAGAAATGGTCTGTCTTCATGTGAAAGACAAGTTGCTTTATGTAATGGGCGTATGCAAATCATGCATTTAAGCCACCTCTGATAATGGAGAAAATATCATTTAAATACAAAAATGATCATACTGCTTATAAGCATGGCCATTGTGTTTATAAAAATGATATCAGTCGTGCCAGGTGCGTACAGCGCACAAATGCTGATGCACTCACAAGAAATCAAAAGTAGCTAAATAAAATGAACGCCCTTCATAGTTTTTGTACTTCTTTAATCTGTGGCTGTTTCTTCGCCTGAGACTCAAACTTCAGGCTTCACTTTGTGGCTCCAATAAAGCTTGTTTCGCATATAGCACAGAGGGTAGCCAATGCAAGACGAGTCTCTGTAAAGCCCTTGTGTATTCGCAAGTGCTGCCATGCGCTAGAAACCATGGATTTTCGAAGATCGTGGCTGCTACTAATCGGCGACAAAGCCTGCCGACCGCTTTTTGATGCGTCAAAAACTGGGGATTTAATAAATCAATATAGCTCCAGCCGATACCATGCACTTGGACGTAGTAACGATTAAAAAAAAAGAGGATATTCACTGTTTGCTACCACGAGTGGATGCTATGCAAGCGCCGATTAGCCGTTTCAGGTGACGTTTGTGTTAACGAAAACACCCTCTTATGCATGATGCCATCACAAAGGAACATTTTCAGGCAAGCCGTGGCTATTTTGACAGATTTAAATAGTGCGGATAGACACAGTGTACCACAACAAAGCTGTTATGTTGAGACTTTGGGAACATATTGGGCTGTTACGATACCTGACTGGTGATGCTTGACTCTTCAGAACTTTATAGAGCTCTAGACCTTGATAAGGAGACACACGTCTGTCTTTGCCTCCCAGCATCAAAAGCACTGGAGCCTTGATCTTTAAATATAGAAACAGTAACGTTACAACGTGATCAGTCCATGACAAAACAAAAAATAATTCATGTCCTTAATCAACATTGCCGCCAATTGTTGGCCTGATTTATCACATAACAGGGCAACAGTTGTACACTCAGGATAGAATTGGCTTTCTAATTATTTCGAGGGAGGAATAGTTATTACCTCAAGTAAGGCCCCAAACTCTCACAACTCTTTACAAAAAAAGTGATGCCAAAAACAGTCATAACTTTCACATCCACGTCATTTACATCACATATCTGCTAAGATAATATGCAAACACCCGTTGCTTTAAATTTTACTATGGAGCAAATTGTATCTTTCTAAATTCGGGCATAGCTGACCTTCTCAGCATGTACGATAGGAGACCTCTCCAACATGGCGGCCAATGCTTCTGCAGTTGGTCTCTGGTCGTACGAGTACTTCAGGCCCACACAGGTGTAACGCCTGGTGGTGTGAAGAATTAAACATCTCCATTGGCGACAATTGGGTTGACAAAGAAAGCAGCCAGTCTCACCAGTCCACAATGTCACTGGTACCCAGTAAGGTGGCAGCATTGACGACAGGGTTCCGAGCCGCACATGCCCTGTAGAACTCTGGGTACTGAGCTACCAGGTGACAGGAGAGAAAACCACCATGGGAACCGCCAATCACAGCCACGCGTTTGGTGTCAAGACTGGAGTCACTCTGCAGCGCGACAAGCACGGCCCTCTGGGTAAAAGACAGTTAGTTAATGGGTAGATACAATAAGTGGTGGTTGCTACCTGATCCTCGAGAATGAGTTCGGTTAGTTACTGTACCTGCACATCTTTAACATCTTGGCTTCCAATGCGACCAATGAGGGACAGAATGCTGTGTTGGCCAAAGCCTGTGGAGCCGCGGTAGTTCACTTTGAATTAAAAAGAGGAAAAAAAGAAGATTGAAATGTAAAATGTATTTAAAAAAATCTTTGTCACAAAGTAGAGTACTACAAAAACACAGGACTGCACCAAAGCTTCAAGACTCGCCCCCAAAAATCCTGAACAACCAAAAAAATATACACAGTTTCTGTACTTAAACCTCAAACAAATAAACAAATGGGTAAAATTATAGTAATAAGAAAATATTTTATAGAATTATTCTTTCCAAAAATGTGTATTAAAAGAGATTGCTTTGAATTTTATGCAGAAGTACTTAAATAGGTGTAGTGTCCCACCCATGAGCACAGCGAAGCCAAGAGAGACAAGACCAGCGGTAGTGCTATTCCACTCTGCAGCAAACTGGGAATGTGGCCCTCCTATGGAAGACAAGTTTTACAAAATCCAGAACAAAAAAATGCAAGTAATTGTGGATTTCAATGAATCGTTATTAAGACCTACCATGGATAAAGACCACAAGAGGTGTCAGAGACCCTCGGCGAGGACCGCTTGGGTTAACCAGGACCGCACCAAACTTTAACCCGGCTAAAAACACGGATTATAAAAAATTTAAAAAATGCAAACTTTTAGCAGCCCGAAAAGAAAATCTGTTTGCATTTTTGTATAAATCTTACGATAGTCAGGATTTTCCTCTTCTGGTGGGGGTGCCAAATCTAGAACCGTCCACGGGAAGGTGAAGGTCAACTTGGGCTCCTGGAGAGGGTACCAGGTGACATCTTTCACTTCACCTGCAGGAGGGAGGAACCCTACCAGCTACAAATACAAATGTTCACAAATGAAGCCAATGATGAGGGTTAATAAAACATGTGTTATTGATATGAATATCTGCACACATACTGTATCTGTAATACTTTGATAGTCTCAATCTAAACTCAAAATTAGGTTTGTTAGGTCACCTATTTGGACTGCATTCATTAGATGTGCAAGTGTATTGTATTACTAAGTCTAAGTTGTGTGTGTGTTTATTAACCATTGTTGGAGGAGTATTGGGGGCGGAGCAACACACGACTATTAGGTCTTTCTGAATGGTCAGCAGCTTCCAGCTGCCATAAATCTTAGTAGCATTAGACGAGCCTAAAATAGATGCAGGGGAAAAAAAGACAATTGAGAAACTATGTTACTGAATTCAGCTGTAAAATAAGGAAGGAATCTTACCACTAGAAAGGCAAAACACTTTCTTTGACCCTCTGTCCACCATGAAGAGATCCTGAAAGATGGGTAGAAGAAACAATGTGAAGGGGAAAATCTGTCCACTAAATTGACACTAAAGACTATAATAAGGATTTACAGTTCCAAATCAACAATTTATATAGCATTTTCACAACAGCCATAGATGCAGAAAACCCAATTCCAAAAATGAATAGTTGTGTAGAAGTAAAATGTTCATGTGGCACATGCATAATATATTTTACTTTGCGGTTCTGACAGGCGCTGGTAAATAGAACTCTCTGTCCATCTGCAGACCAACAGCTAGATGGCAGGGCCTCATAAAGACCAGTGAATCCATCTGCAGCAAAAGCAAATATCCAAATGTAGACTTAAATACATGTGCTTCCAAGTTCACTTGAGAACGTTCATCAACATGAATCGTAAGAACTGAGAAACTGAAACTGAGAAAAAGAATGCATGGGGGGGAAAACACTACTTGAATGAATCAAGGACAACAATACATGAAGTTACATATATCATATATTTTCATAAGACATGACCAGAATTCCTAGAGAGAGAAAAAAATGTCACTTACCACTCAGTGGCCTATTGACAACATCCAAGAGTGTGGAAGACTCCCTATTTTTGAGGTCCAACTGTGGGAAATAATCCACTGGTTACTTGTGGAACACAAGAGTGTAAACACAATACACAGACACAGACACATGCCTGTACTCGATGCAATTACCTGTTGCAGACTAAGGCACTGATGGTGAGGACCAAAAACCTTTCCCTGCAAGTAGACTAGTGTGGTACCGTCTGGACTCAGCCTGGGACAGGACACTGACTGGTCATCACCCGTCAAGCGTTCTGTTTTCAAAGAAAAAAATGAATGCACTGGTGTGGGAGTGCCAAATATCAATATTCTATTCAGGATGTAACATGGAAAGGTCAAATGGTAAACTTAACTGATTGATTTTAGGAGGGGAAATGTGTGGATGTAAATGGTGTCAAAACATCTTTAAAAAAGTTGCCATAATGCCTTTTCCAAATTGTAGGTTTTGTGGTAGTCTTTTTAAATGACAGGCGGATTCATGTACCGTATTTTCACGACTATAAAGCGCACCGCATTATAAGGCGCACCCTCAATGAATGACACATTTTAAAAAAAAATTTCATATATAAAGCACACTGGATTATAAGGCGCCCTGTCTATTTTGGAGAAAAATTAAGACTTTTAAGTGTGCCTTATAGTTGTGAAAATACGGTATTTGTTAAGAAATATTTGAATTTAGAATGAATGACTCACCACATTGACCAGCCGTGTGAAGTTGAAACAAAGCTGACCTGCAAGAGTTAGTTATGATGTTTGAAAAACAGGGTCTTTGGAGTTTATATTTCTAAAAAATATATATATTTTACTAACATTTTAAAATGCATATAAATGGATTATTTATTTAGAAAAGACAAAATAATTTAGACTTGGCTGAGACTGAGCAACTTCAAGAATACCATTAATGTCACTGTATCAAATCATGATCAAGTATAACATGAAACATCTCTCGAACCTGCGATTGGAGCAGAACTTGAGTCCCAATCTGAAAGGTTCATGGTACCAACCAATGAAAAACACAGATTGACCCCCTGGAGCCCAGCAAGCCTGAGGGAGACAAAAACAGTCCACACACTCAGAACAAGCCGTAAGGCGAAGATGTTTGAAGGACAGCATTTTTGACCTGTCCTGGAGAGATGTCAGCAGGAACACCTTGTAACACATCCACTGAGCCACAGTGCAGATTGACCACACAAATGACTGGAGTGCTCTTGTTAGTCAGAGCCTCGCCCCAGTCTTCAGCGTAAACGTTGTTATCCTTTTCGTACATATGCAAAATGAGATGAAAACTTTTAGATGTGTTGGTGCTTGTGTACGCGTTATTTACCTTCCCAAATGTAGACCTGTCGCTTGTGTTTTTCATCTTCTCAGCTACGTAGAGAAGCTTGCTCTCACATAACGACCATGACAGAACACCAAACTGAACTGGGAGTACACAAAAAAGGAAGATATGGAATCCTTTCTTGCTTTTGACAGCTTTGTATGAACACCATGTTTGGTATCTTTTTGAATAGCTCTCATGTACTGTATTTTTTAGGACTACGGTAGCTGGACGGCAGAACGTAATGACAAACAAGTATTTCTATACTCAGTCGCAGCGATAATCACAACAGTCTACAGAAAGAATACTTATATGGCAAGAATATCTGGGAGAGAGAAAAAAGATAGCTAGATAGCTAAATAGCCGCCTTACCATCATCATAAACACTGCCGTGTTTGTTGAGGGCACTCAGGTTGAGGCATTTGCTGAGGCCATGACGGTCCCAAATCTAGAACAGTGCAAAACCTTGTTAACAAACATCTTGATCAAAGAATAAAATGAAGCAGACACACCAAACTAAGGTATGTTACCTGCTCACCTCCAGCAGCAGGTCACCACCCTTGTCTCGGACCACAGCCCTCAGGTTCCCAGAGGGTGAGAGTTTGCTGAGTAATCTATATATTCGGAGGGAAAAAAATGAATGCTAGGAATTGGTCAAACCGAATCAACTTTTTAAATTATAGGCCATCTGGCCCAAATACGGTCAATATGCAACATAGGAAGAATGTCTAATTCAGGGGTGGCCAACTCCAGTCCTTGAGAGCCGTTACCCGGTCTGTCTTCCATATCTCCTTCCACCAACACACCTGAATCAAATAATCTGGATCGGTATCAAGCTTAAGGACATCTTGCTGATGAGTTTATCATTTGATTCTGGTGTGGTAGAGGGGGGAGATATGGAAAACGGACCAGATAGCGGCTCTTGAGGACCAGAGTTGGCCACCAATGGTCTAATTTATTGTCCATACAGTTGTACACCTCACCCTATACGTACATGTAAAACAACTTAATACAAAGAGTCTTCTTAAAATATGATTTTCACGTTTTCCGAGTTGCCTGCCATATCATAAAAAAGATGGAAGGATTATAAATCTGCAATATAGCAGGGGTATAAAAGATCAATCAGAACGTAGCAGGGATTTTCAAAATAAAGAAGATTGGCACCCTTGACTAGAGTCTCATATTAAATGTTCCCGCCTGCTATTGAAAAGGTCCCGGTTTTTAATTTTGATGTTTGTTCTTTTTCAGGTTTGCAAGATTATTTGTGTTAAAATGTTACTGTACTGGCTAGTATAATCTGTCCAAGTATATTTTGGCTGAAATGCTCAATATTTCATTTGCAAATAAGCTTTACTACCAGGATAGTAAAGGAAAAGACGAACTGCCTCAGAGAAAATACATCTGACTGATAATAAAAAGGAAAATGCAAATAAAATCAAAGCCTCTATCAAAGTAAAAAAATAACCATAAAAATACAGAGTTAAAAACAAAAACGGTCTTGTGTATGTAACAATCTCCATGCTGACATCCCCAAAAATAAAAACGCAAGAAATTATTTAAATCTGATGACGTCTCGTGCAATACTTTTCAGCCATTTAAAGGGTTGCATCAATTGCAATTTAATACTGACTCTCCAGACAGAGGTAGACACGGTCCTGGCGGGAAGACAGTCGTAATGTGATGCCCGTGGTCTTGAGGACTTGAAATCAGAGTCCACTCCTGTGAGTAAGTAAGTTTGGATGCTCGCACCAAATCTGTCTGACTCCATCCTGAAAATGAATTTCAGATTTTTCTTAGTGGAATGTTCGGGTAAAATGTTTATGGAAAAACTTCCTCCAAAATTTAGAAGGGCAATAGTAGCTCCAATCCCAATCTCAGACAAAGTGATCACATGATCAACAAAGTTGGAAGTTTTAGCAGCACTTCTAACTGACCCAGAATCTGTTACCTCAACTATTTCACCACTACAAAGCCTTATGTCTTCAAACAAAAGCAACAATATTTTGAAAATGGGAACACTATGCGTAGTTTCTAAAAACACCTCTTCTGTTTAGTGTAAGTAATGTATTATTCCAAAATAAAACTAACTTAACGTGCATACCTGCTGTCACTGAGATCAGATGAATGTCTCCTTCTTCTTGTTCCCGAACTTCAGCGGAAAATGGCGTGGGGAGAGAGCTGACTTCTCCATACACCCTTGTAACTTGTTTGGCCTCCATGTGCGGGACTGGAATCAAGACAAAACCACACGGCATGGGGTCAACAAGCTTGGTAAAACTATGTCAAATACGATGGTTTTAACTCTAAAATGCTTAAAGTTTAACCACTGGAGTTCCTTCACAGGCATGAAATTGCCAATGATTTACTTTCCAAATCGAAACACCACAGGTTTCTTGGCATTAACTGTTTAAGTGACTTGTTTATAATGTAAACTACGTGTCAAAGTGGCGGCCCGGGGGCCAAATCTGGCCCGACGCATCATTTTGTGTGGTCCGGGAAAGTCAATCATGAGTGCCAACTTTCTGTTTTAGGATCAAATTAAAATGAAGAGTATAGATGCATATTAAATTTCCTGATTTTCCTCCTTTTAAATCAGTAATTGTAATTTTTTAATCCATTTTTTCTGTATTTTTAGTTCAAAAATAATTTTATAAAATCTAAAAATATATTTTAAAAAAAGCTAAAATAAACATTGTTTTAGATCTATAAAAAACGGAATATTCAGGGTTTTTTAATCCAGTTCTTTTAATCCATTTTTTAAAAAAAAATCTAAATATTATATCTAAAATGGTGCGGCCCACATGAAATCAAGTTGACGTTAACGCGGCCCGCGAACCAACCCGAGTCTGACACCTTTGATGTAAGCCAATCCGTTCATAAATATAAACAACTTCAAGTAGAGATTGATCGATTATCGGCGCCGACATTTGGAAATTTGACGTATATCGGTATCGGCCTTTTGTTTTTTTTTAAATCTGACAGGCCGATAAGAAAATCAATTTAAAACTGGCTCTCATGCCCATTCGACGCCATTATTTTGGTAATGATACGAGTTGTCCTTTCTTCGAAATCAGTGCAGAGTTCTCGAACCTCAACTTAGGAATCGCTGTGCCTTCATTTGTGGCCTCTGAATGTTTCCTTTTGAATGTGTCTTGATATTGCTCCCAATTATCTTCCATAGGGTGCTGCTTCCAATTTTTGCACATCTTTGGCAGTCTTCCTGGCCTAATTTTGGCAAACTGCAGCCCTGCAAATGCTTTATTAAATGCAGCTGTCTAATGATGCAGCAATCCTATAATTTCAGGCAGTGAATTTTGAGATCCTTAAGACATAATAGCAATTTTGGGACAAACTTCCAAGCCAGTCCGCTAAAATTTGGGCATTGAAATTCACAGCCAGTCCTCCAAGTTTAAATCAATTGGACGTCTCTCATTGTCAATGGCAGGCAATGAGTTAAACGACAAAAGCATTGTACTTAGACTGGTAGTATTTGATAATTTGCTATCAAGTAATTTAATTATAAGGAGCTTGCAGCAGGGTATCAGGAATCTAAAGTAAGTTTGCAACCACCTTAAAATAGGATAGCAGACCAGCTAACTTGGCTAACTCACGCTAGGTTGCAGATAACAAAACATCTAAAACCATAACTATAAATTGTAATTCTGGCTATCAGTAGATAATTTCATACACATTTACAGACTCATTCAACGCTTGAGAAGCAACTTACCAGATACAACTACACAGTTTTGTTTCGAAAACTAAGGGATGGTTTCAGGTATCAACATCGAACTTCCGGTCATCGGGGACAATATAGTTAAAATTATTCAATCAATATTAGAAATAATTACATGATTTCTTAAGTTTTCATATCTTTCAGATAAGTGTGTCAACGCACTCATCCTGTACGAAAAGATAATCCATTGACATATAATTAATCATATCGTAAAACAAATAATAATAATTGTTAACCCTTTCAGGGACACTTCCGATCTTGACCCCTTTATAGGGAAAGTGACAATTTTTGGACACTTACATATTAAGAATTTAAATATATATATATGACTGTATATATTATATATATATATATATATATATATATATATATATATATATATATATATATATATATATATATATATATATATATATAATATACAGTCATATATATATATTTAAATTATATATATATATATATATATATATATATATAGTATTTACACCATTACATTCCATTGACGGCGATAGACGTCCAATTACTTTAAACTAGGAGAACTGACCATGAACTCTTAACTATCAGTGGTGTCAACAGTGCTAGACTTAGACATCCAACCAAGTATATAGTATTTTCAAAGATTAAAAAAAAAAAAAAGTCGTTCATAAATCGTGCATGAAAGGCTTAAAGTTTAAGCCTTTCATGCACGATTTATGAACGACTTTTTTTTTTCAAACCTGTTAATTTTAGTCATCAGTTTACAGATTGTCAAAATCTAACATTCAAAGTCTTGAAAGATTATAATATGACATAAAACCAACCTGAAAAAAGTATATTTTGGGTATCGTAAATGTAAGGCCCCCAAAAATATTTCTATGCACACAATACTTCTTTGGCCCATCATTATTAATTAGATGCGAATTCTATTAATATGTATAAATTTCACTTTCTAAAAATAACTGTAAAAACATCCCTAAACCATATAAATCATGTTTTGAGAAAGTAAATAAGAAGTCAACACTCAAAACACTCCTTTAATTATTCAAGTAATGCCAACCTGCAATAAAATAGACAAAACAGCAGCAATTTTCCATCTTCACAAAGCTGTAAACTGTATCCTGCATTTCTGATATTAGCTCCACACCAAACCGTTCTATTTAATAATGACATGAAATTTAAAATATAAATAGCAACAAGCAGATGGCTATTTTTTTCCCTTTTCAAAAAATTAAGTAGTACAAAATGTGACAATCATTTGGTTTCAATCAAGCAAATACCATTTTAAAAATACTGATTAAACGTCAAAGCACCCCACGTAATTTCAAGTTGCTAGTGTGGATTTGGCAATTATATTCATATCAAGAACATTTGTTAGCTTCCACATTGTTTTCCTTTCTCCAAAGAGGACAATGCTAAACACTTCAAGTCAGCATATTCTAGCACCCATCAGTTTTTAAAAACCACAACATACAAAAAAACAGTGTAAAATGCCTGAGAAATATTCCCCATATTCCAATACATATTCTGTTATATTAAAATAATTATTCCAATGCGGCAAGCTTGTGGCATCACATTCCTATAACATCTAAGCATAATTTATATGGCCCAAGATGCATAGACAATATGAGAAAATAGAGAAAAAATAATTCATTTATTTTTCATATATTGTTGCTTTGACAAAAAAGATTGCAAAAAAAGTTGCGTCGCTATATAAATTGTGAATAAAACGTGATCCTAAATGTTGAAATTTCAATATTGTATTCAAAATATAACAGAGGGCAGATCAAGTTTAGAACTGTGAAAATACTGAATTTAAATGTCATTTTGTCAACAAATCTCAAAAAGCAGGGACAAGTTGCAAAAAAGGCTGTAAAAGACAAATGCAGATAATGAAAAGGAATTCCTATTCCCAAACCTGAGAAACATTGAGACTGTTTTAAGATGTGATGCCACACAATGGCAGAAAGTCTTGTCTTACCTTTTTGGGATTTGTGGACACTGCAGAATTTAAAATCAACCGTTGAGCTCTCAATTATGTTCCATTTTGAATAAAATAGTGAAATGTTCATTGCATTCAATTTCTACAGTATCCCTCTTTAGAATCCACTTTGTATTTCTCTTTGGAGGCACTTATTCTTTCATGTTCCAGTTAAAAATGATTTGACAACTACAAAGTGTTAACATGAATATTAAATCATTAAATGTCATTTCCCTGTATCATAAATTGGCATTTTTTTTCCATATTTGGGAAATGTTGATTTTGGGAGGATGCATAAGATAGGTAAAACCAAAGGGTTATTAATTCATCAAGCATGTACGAGACCAGCTTTAAGGCAGTCGATTGGTGTCGAGTTCTTTAACAAACACATTTTCTCTTCACATGACGTCGGCCCGTTTGTCCCGGACTTTATTCCTCTGCTTCGTCCTGGCCTTGAAGGCAGCGGAGTTGAACAGATGCTAGAGGGGAAAAGACAGGCTAAATTTCAACCAGATATCCATTTAATGTTTCATCAGATTTTGGAGATTGTTTATCGTCAGCCAAATCAAAATAATCAATACTGCATCTCTAGAATCCTGAATATGAAGCATAAAATAAAACATTTAGTAGCTCCTAAGGCCAGAAGAAGGGTATATTTACCTTCTCAAATCGGGAGATCTTGTTCGCTTTGTTTGTGGCATCAATGATGATGGGTGGGCCGAGACCAATGATGTCTCTCAGAAGGGTGTTGAACTGTGGCCGAAAAAAGAAAACACATAAAAGCTTTTATGGACCCAGGAGAAAAATGAAAAACCATAGTAGCTTCCCGTGGGAGGGAAATCTACTTGACCAATCAAGAAACAATATAAAGCATACCCACCTATTAAGTTTATGTCAAAAATCTTAAACTGGGAGCGCATTAAAAAAAGGGTAGGGAGAGAGCGACATCTGTTCCACATGCAAAAAGACAGGTGGCGCAAGCGAGAAAGTTGCTCTATTATACAGTCGTAGAAAGAATTGCCTTATTTATCCATGTCATTTCCTTCTTTGAGCATTCAATCAATTAGCACTGGAATGTTATGGTAGAAATAATTGATCAAATCTGTAGTTGTTTTGCGTCCGCCGACCTGCAGATGGTATCTGACGCCAGACTCCAGGATCTCTTTGAAAGCGTCGTAGATTCTTCGCCTCATCCAGCTGTCAATGTACACGCTCTCCACTCCAAACCTGATCTTCTCTTCTGTAAAGTCCTCGTTCTGAGGCAGAAATGATACGACAGCTTCATTTAGACACGGACCAACAACAGTATACAGCGTGTAGGTCTTGCAAGAGCCTACCTCAATGTAGTGTAGAACCTCTCTGAAGATGGAGCGCTGTTTTCTCCTGTCATTCTTGGCACGATGTTTGTGGCTGTCAGTCGCTAAACTCTTCAGACTTTCACACAGACCTTCACCATCCTCCACCTCAAAGTCCTGAATACAAAATATAGAGTACTATACATGACTTGATTGAATGTAAACCTTGTTTTTGCTTAAAATAAAGCACTAATGTGTGACAAGTGAAGAATGTGAGTGCACTACTGGCTAACTCCTCCTAACCAACAGGCAGTAAAAAGTCTGCAATTAATCAGCTCTGATGCAAACAACACAGTCCTAAGCATCCATGCGTAATGCACCCCTAGAATACACCTACCAATTTCATTATGATCTGTCCATTGAGTAAAAATGATAGTGTACACAACCCCAACAACAACATAAGCGCCCTTCAGCGAGTAATAAAAACAATACAAATTTACACGGGTAATATAGACACTAAATTAGAAATCGTATCTCAAGATGGTAAAAAAGGTGTATTTTCAATTCAATAGGACAAGGGTTGCCTAATTTACAACTTATATTACTTTGCTACTCAAAATCTATTTACCTCATCTATCTCCCGTCCCAGTTCGACCAGCAAGGCAATGGTTTCTCCCACAGTGATCCTGTAGTTGACGTCACTACTTTGCAGAGAAGCTTGCAGCTTGGGGAGGTGACTTTAATAAAGGATAATTAAAATACAAGAAATCGAATTTATTTAAGTAAAAAGACTAAGCAACAATTACATTTGGAAAGCTTTTGCATTTGGTTAGGCCACAAAAAAATGGCTACAGACTCACAGATATAGCAATTCAGAGAGTTTAGATGCTGGACAAAGGGTGACGAGTAGGGACCAAGCCTGCATGGTGGCGCTATGGAGCCCTGGAATGCCAGGTTTGGGTGTTGGCAGCATTCCCTCTCTGTTGGGGTAGGAAGACATAAACACGCTCTCCAAAAGGGACAAAGTTCGGATCAAGTCCTGACAGGGTTTAAATGTAAAAAAAAAAACAGACAAAAAAGATGAGTAAATGACACAAAAACATCGCTGGTATTTCAACACTTGTATAAACCCATATGTGTTGTTACCTCTCCATCTTCTGCAGTAGAGACATAGCAACACATTCCCAAAGCTCTTGCACACTGGTTGGAACATAAGCAAAGGTGGAATATGAACAATATAATAAAAATAATACATAAGCATGTGATATATTGGTGCAGATAATTGTGAAATGAAATATGTGAAAAAAGTGTAACTTGGCGACCACAGGAGGTCTGCTGACTCACACTCTGGCGTGCTGATATGCTAGCAGTGTTGTCAATGAGAATGCTGGTTAGGATGGGTCGCAGCACATTAAAGCCCTCTGCCGCCTCTTCCCCACCCCCTAGCTGGATGCAGAGAAGAGCAAAGACAGTCGCCGCTGCGGCTTGCTCCTCCGCGTTGCCTAAAAAGCAGTATGAGAGTATGTTCCTTTTAACGTGAAATTTGTTTAGCGACAACTGCGAGTAGCAAAAAGGAGTGTAGGAGGGACACACGGGTAAATGTACCTTTTTTGAGGCTTCTCTCTAAGCAGTCGCTAACCGTGAAGCGCCTCTCTGTCAGGAAGTCATACAACACTTTGGACGAGAAGGCCTGCCGCAACGACTCGAGTGCCGCGAGTCGGGTTTTTGCGCTGGGAGTGGAAGAAAGAACATTTTTAGTGACATCCTGGCATTGCCGATTTTTTTTTAAATGAGGAAAAAGGGGGTCACCTTTTGTCTGTAAGGTTGTCAATGCACTGTTTGAGTTTGTCTTCTATTTCTTCTTGGGCCGTCTGTTCGTCCACCGGCTCCCCTCCTGTTATGGGATGGATAAACACTAGTCTTGTCAAAAATCCAAAGATTGTCATTACAGGGGTTTTGGTTCGAGAGACGCCTCACAGGAAAGAATGTTTCTTATTAAACCCAGGTTATATTCCTAATACCAATAATATTCCTACCATGTGCACCCACCCCTGAACGGTCATGAAAATTATTGTTTGAATAATTAACGACTAGGACTTCCTACCTACTTCATTATTCATGTCATAAATTTTCTATATGCCATCATTTCTCTACACCAACAGATTTGTATTTAATTTAAAAAAATCAAAGATGGGCATGTATTATACATGGTCATATGTTTTAAAAAAAAATCAAACTTGTAACAATATATTCATGCCTGTAAACATTGGGGCTGTTCAAAAAGCGTCCGGTACTATTTTGGTGTGGAACACTGAAAACTGTCATAAGTGGTCCATTGAAACATTATGGTTTGATCCACATCTTAAGTACTTGTTAGTATATTTGTTTATTGATGTCCATAATACATATTTTTGAGTTACTTTAAATGCTTATTGCTTTGAAAGTATATACAGTAATACTGCGATTAGCACGGTTAATGTGGACCAGACATGGCCGCGATAATGGAAAAACCGCTAAGTAGGGTCACCCCTATTTAAAAATAAACAAATAAAATGTCCTTAGTGCTGAGTCCTAGTGGCTTCTGGTTACGAGTTTTCAGTGTGGGATTTCACATTTTTATGAACTTAAAAATAAATAAATAATAATAATTAAAAAATAAAATATAAAAATATTTTAAAAATTAAAAAAAAATCCCCAGAAAAAAATTCACGATGCAGTGAAGCCACGGAAGTTGAAGCGCAAAATGGCGAGGTATTACTGTATTGCCATTTACAATAAAAAAAGAAAAGGAAAATCAATTGACTATAGATTTTTCCCCATATCCCATCAATCGAATGAATTCAAATGGCTATCACCAGATGAAAAAAATACAAATAATGAAGCTTTAGATTATGCGCAAACCTGCGGCTTCTTCTTGAACAGAGGTGCCTTCACTAGCACTGCTGTAGTGGCTGAGAACGTCCGACGTCAGCTCATCGTCACTGGCTCCCGATTCCACCTTTACTCCATTTTTGGCAGCTAACATAAAATACAAAAATAGAAACATGAAGAGCAGGTGTAGCATTACTCCATAACTAATCTGCACTATAAATACAATCGATACACAGAGATCTGTTTGGACAGAGACAAGCTGCAAGTCCTAAATCTAAAAAAATATGTGCTCCTTGTTGGGTTCCCCAATGCCAATTCCCAATGATGTCATTTAGATGATATTTTCATGTGATATTTTGTTTCTGCTGTATCATCACGTCTGTCTTGTATTTCAATCAGTAATATAGAAACAGTCACACAGAAAATCTGGTGACATGACGTGAATATTTGCTGTGGTGAAAAATAAAATGTTAGACAGTCCTAATTAGAAATAAATATTTTAGTGCACCTATACAAACCAACAATGATGACGGTCAACTGCGTCCAGTTATGTTTTTGTCATCAACTCTGTATGGCGAGCTGCGAACTGCTGGATCAGGATTTTCTCCTGTTAGATTATTGGTGACTAGCATCCCACGTGCACAATCCTCAACGGAATGTGGAATTTGGTGTGCGCATTTTGTGTCGTCAAGGTCATGCGGTGTACGGTGTATTGGCGGGGTGCAATTTTAATGAGTTTTGTGTGTAGGCCTCTCGCGATAATTACTATATTGATGTTTTGTCCAGTACAGAAAATGGCCAAGGAGTTTTATAGTCCACAATGTGTCAGTACGGCGGATTCTCGCTGAGTGTTCTCGCTTCCTCTGCGTGACGACAACTAGGGTTGCAGGAGTTACCTTTCAGTGAGACTTTAGCCGTCAACTGCAGCTGAAGAACATCCTGGCGAAGAGATCCTGGAGATGATGTATGGACGAAGGAATGAATGAAGTAAATATAGCATGTGTGGTTGGGTGACAAGAGTGAGGGGGTGGAATGTGTAAGAGGGTTTGTGAAGGAATGACGGTGAGGATGAAAAGATCCAAAGTCAGCTTTTTGAAATGTTACAATTTCACATAAAAAAAATTAATCGATAGCAAATACTCCTAAGGAAACACTCCTCTCAGAATAAGAAGCGGTTTGTGCCTTTTTGATGTTTTTTTTTTAAAGTATGCATACTGGGTGACAATTTGGAAAACAATGTTGACAAGTTTATTAATGCAGGCCCCAAAGTGTTAAGGTAAAAAAATTGGAAAAAGGAAAACATCTCATACATTTTTTTGAGAATTTTCAGGAAACAAACTGAAGGATTGGTTGAATTTGGGATATTTATGAAAATGTATTTAAGTACTTAGACATTAATTTAACCCTTTGGCTGCCCGATGCTGGAGGATTTATGCCTCTGAAAATTTACATGTTACTTAAAATTTATGAAGGTTATATTTCCTTCTTTTCCATAATTTTCTGATGTTGTGGCGACCATGTCCCATCCAAATACATCCAAAAAACATGCTTTAAATTATCACTGTCAGGGATAAGCATTGTACATTAGAAAATCCATCGATTAGGCACAACTGTCAATTCTAGAGGCCATTCCACATTGTGTCTAATGTGGGGAAAACTCCATGTGTGTTGCAATGAGCCACGTCAGTGTACTAAACGTGAGGATGCACGTGTGACACCCGCAGTGCCCACTCACAAAAAACACGCGATCATATCAGACAAACACGTGGGAACTTTATTTACACGCAGCTGTCACTGAAAAGACTGAAATAAAAGCACGTTTTTCATTGCCACAATTGACTATAAATAAATCCCTATTTTAATACCTGTATTTTTTTCTAATATTTTTCTGCCAACTTTTTACTTTACATCCCAACACTTAATAATAACTGAAAATTTTAGTTAATACTTTGTCGGCAAAGGTTGGTTAATTTTTTTCCAATGTTGCAAATCTTAATAATGGCTTATACATTTAGGCATTACATACAACTTACAATAAAAAACCTATTTTTGTTTATAATTTAGTTCGTTTAGTTAGTAAATCAGTTAATTAATTGAATCACTACTTTTACTTCAGCAAGTCTAGCAAGTGTATTTCTATTTCAGCTTACTGTAATTACAGTGTAAGGAAACTATTATACACCTGCGTCTATAAACCTGAAACACGGTTTATACGACGAAAAACTAGTTTTCCCCAGACAAACTAATCTTACTAGAAAAATAATTCAATAGGATCAATTTGAACGCTATTGCTAGTTGAAACATTGCTAATATTAGATTGACAAAAAGCCATGTGGCAAATGCGTGAGCGTTCCTAGCACCCATAATAAAGCAAGTGTATTTATTTCGTCATACACTCAACGTCAAGTCATTATCTACCTGTGAACAGATTAAATGAATATGGACTGTCATGGCACTCACCCGATTTTGAGGAGCCACGTTTGCCTTTTTTACTTCGCGGCATGACGAGTAGCTTTCAGCGGCCACTTGAAGGCTGTCTGCCGGTGTTAGCTCGATTAGCTAACGTTAGCTTACTTAGTCGTCCCGACTAAAAGCTCCTCTCAGTTCGACAGTCGGCCTTAACCATCTGGTTTGGTCCCCCTGATGACAATTCCGAATAAAAAAAACCGACAAATTTCCAACTGACACTTTAGTTGAAATAAGTTGGCTAATCGACTAGTGACCCGAGCCGTCCATTACTTCCACGCGGGAATGTAATCGTATCAGCAGGCGATGAAGCCGTTCACTTTCCAGGTTGTCATCGGTGTATTATCTATGTTTGTCGCCAGGTATTCTATAAGTAACACCGGGTTGGCACAGCGAACATTTGTAAAAGAGTTTGGGGCGATGTTTGAAGCACACTGCGGTCACCAGGTCCACCATCTTCTTCTCAGTCACAGTACAGAGCACGCCGGCTGCCGGGGTTGCCAGTTTGGGCTTGTTCGGGGGTGCCAGTTCCTTTCACACTGATCCCCCTTTCCGCAAAAGGTTGGGACAAAAAGATGATATATACGTATTTAGGATTCAAAATTTGGAATTGCGATTTCAATTGTCTGCTCCTGTTCTCACTAGAATGATTTCTATATGGTATTCACTTTTACCAGTGAAAAGAAAAATAGTTTTGTAACACCTACGAAATGGTTGCGTTAATTACGTCGTTGACGTCGCCAAATACAAAGGTCTGATTTGCGTCACCTGGTGGCACTTCCTTATTCCCAGTAACAAATATATAACAACAATAATAACAAATAATAATATTAAACTTACGCAGATTTGTTTTTATTAGACATTAGTAGTTTTTTTTCAATTATATTTTTAGTTTTGGGGGCATTTTATTATTTAGTATGTTTAGTAGTATGTTGACTACTATTTATCTCCATTATTTATTGATTATTCATCTGTTTGTTTGTTTGTTATTTGTGCAGTTCCCTACTTGTTTGTTGATGACTACTTATTTATTTATTACTTATTTGCCGTGGTGAGGCTTTAAATCTCAGTATACTTATACTATAATGTATTTACTATAATGACAATAAAAGCATTCAATTCAATTTATTCTATCTCAAATTTAACAATTTTAGTTGTATAAATAAACATGTGATCAATCTTTCAAGCATAATTTATGATCATATACTGATTTGTGCCTATGAAAATGCAAAAACATGGATAAAAAATAATAATCTGTGTCTGCAAAGTACATTAGATGTTTTAATCAAACAGTCCAGTGCTTAAATCAACATATTTCTTGTCAAGTGAAACCCCAGGAGATGTTGTAATTAATCCTATGTATATAACACAAGCAAGCTGATGATTGGAAAGTTAATTTTCTTTAATAAAGAAGTCTTTGCACTTTAAACATTGTCTCAAATGTTAAAGTTAGGTTTTCAAGTCAGATTGCAGGTCAACAAAATTGAAAAATGTTGAAATAATCATTCAATTCATCATCAATAATTCACTTCCGTGGTCTGTATACAAAACACTCAAGATTCTAAAGTTGGTCAGATATTACTGTGGCATGTGATATAGTACATATATTCATATTCATTATAACCGCATATCAAAATATAACTGGATATCTGGCCTGCATACAAGTTGATTTGAGCTCATTCAAACATGATTTTCACAGTATACGGCTTTTACTATTCAAACATTTATATAATAACATGCTCCATCTCAATGATTTCTGAAAAAAATACATTGCTCATGTACAATAGACAGTGTTTTGACTGATATAGAAATAGTACAAAACTGACATGTTAAAAAAAATCTTATTTCAAGTGACCACCTGTAAACGTCTTACAAATATTAGGCTCATTTGCTTTTAAGAAAACAATAAAGAAGGGGTAGAAAATGCTAGGAAAAGAGCAGGTAATTTGGATTAAAAGTAAAAAATGAGCTATCACCTCAAATTGAGTATCTAAGTTTAACAAATGCTAATGAGATTTAATCTTCCATTAGTACCTCACCATTTTGTCACTTCAACTTATTTGTCAATTATCTTGGCTAGGGGTAGCACTTTAGATTAGTAGCTTGAATCCAAATGATTCCATTTGTCCTTTTTTGCTATACAAAGTAAAAAAAAATGAGAAGAAAGAAAGTGTGAGGTTTGTTTTATATAGGAAAACTCACAATATTCTGAGGTAAATGCTTTTCATTGGTCAGAAGATATGGGATAACTATCGTAGAATGTATGTGCGTTGACATAAAAGAGAAGTTCAATTAGGAGTGTTGATCTTATACAGAGTAGTAGTTGGTTTGGACAAAAGGCATCTTGCTCACGACGGCGTCCACTGCTTTTTTCCTGACCTCCACCTGAATGGCCGTCCCATTTTTTGCAAAAGCAACGTCCACGTAACCCATGGCAACATTTTTCTTCAGGCAAGGGGAAGGGCAGCCACTGGTCACCTCGCCTGAGAACAGAATAAAGGTCGGAAATACTCAAAATGGCTTAAGGCTATAAAAACATCATATATGATTCAAATGAGTACTGGTTAATTATATGACAGGAATTCAAACTTAATCTGTGCATCTGAGTAGTGGGAGCTCTGATTTAATTCAAGTATTATTAAATATATCATTTGCAAGCCAAACGTGAAGTTGAAAAGTCTCCATCTTTTCGATCAAGTTTTACTTCTGATATGGCACATTTGTTCTCTGACCTATGACCTTTCCATCAGGACTGAGTATGGGTGTGTGCTGTCTGACGGGAGGCCCCGTCGACACCAGGCCGATTCTCTTCCTGGTGGTCTTCGCCTTGATCTGTGGGACAACGATGTCGGCACCCGGGAAGTCCTTGGCTTGACGACGTCTTTTTCCTGCACGTCATATTCCAGTTATGAACATGCCCGGGAATATAAGAATATTTTCCAACACACGCACAATACACCAAAACTTTCCCACATAACCACTTCCTTCCCTTGAAAAATGTCATCCAAATCTTATTTGGATGACAAAGTCGGTTATCCCATGTACGATACACCTAGGACAGGGATGTCAAACTCAGTTTGGTTGCCGGGCAGCTTTCATGCCAACTACATCTCATTTATTTTTCTCATGTCATCTCATCACATTTTCTGAACCGCTTTATCCTCAATAGGGGCGCAGGGGGTGCTGGAGCCTAACCCAGCTGACTTCGGGCCAGAGCCGGGGGACACTCAGAATCGGTGGCAAGCCGATCACAGGGCACAAGGAGACGGACAACAATGCACACTCACACCCATACCTAGGGGCAATTTAGAGAGTCCAATCAGCCTACCATACATGCCTTTGGAATGTGGGAGGAAACGGAGTACCCGGAGAAAACCCACGCAGGCCCTGGGAGAACATGCTACAAAGTACCCGTCAGGCAGAACAACCCCGCGGGCCGGATATGACCCGTAGTGGCAAGCATTTGGTCGAAAGTTTACCTATTGTCCAAACGAGAGACGCCTCAACGGGCGTGGTACTCTCGTCAATGTCGTTGCCATAGAGACAAAGGCCCGCCTCCAGTCGCAGGCTGTCCCTGGCACCCAAACCAGCCAACTTGACCTCGCTGTGTGCCAGGAGCCTCTCGGTCAGCTCCACCACTTTAGACTTGGGAACAGAGATCTGGCATGCACACAGTGAAAGACTTGAGACATTTCATGCAAATTGTTGAGCAAATGAAGATATTATTGCAAAGACAAACTTCACAATCATCTTATTTCTGTTTGTTGAATAATGAGAAAAAGGAGTGTATAGATTTCTTCCCATTGGTTTTTGAAAATGTGATGCTTTATATTTTGGGTGTTTTATTATCATTTGTTCTCATTTATTACTGTATTTGGCATTCATTATTTCCTGTGTGTTACTTGTTTTTTTTCCCAAGTTGTTTTTCGGATGTAAATAAGCCAAAACTAGCTGCCCCAAGGATTGATGAGTTGGTACTTGAGCAAAAATGAGTGAGTATAGTAATTACCTCGACCCCATCCTCCCCAGTGTATCCACATCGGGTGATCCTGCAGCCAGGAACGCCAAAGACAGTGGCCAGGGCAGAGGTCATGAAGGTCAGTTTGCTGAGGTCCTCCTTTATGCCCTGTTGCAGCACCTGGGACATGGACGGTCCTGACCACACACGCAATGAATGACCAAGAATCAGGAGCGACATGAAAATGGACCAACATCCCTTTCAATATCTCTCTCACCTTGCAGTGCAATCAGTGCTTCATCAAGGAATTCCAGATCCACATCAGATCTTGACGCCTTGAACTCTGCCAGTCTGGTCTGCCCGTGATACACATAAAGCAAAAAGATGAATGAGTGTTTGCATAGAATTCCAATGGAATAAAGGTTCCGTTCGGAAAGTTAGTATTTTCCGGTTAAAATGAAAACATATCATCCAATTTTGCCACGGTTGACGTACTTACCTTCATATGAGCAGAGTCTTTGTCTGCACAGCCAGCGTTGGAGACTACGTAGAGGTAACCTTGATCTGTTTTTGTTACAATGAGGTCATCGATGATCCCTCCCTTGTCATTGGTAAAGAGCGACAGTGTACCCTGAAAATGAAAAGGACAAACAGCTTTGCATACAGTGGTACCTCGCGATACGAGCTTAATTCGTTCCGGCACTGAGCTCGTATGTCGATTTTCTCGTAACTCAAACGAACATTTCCCATTGAAATGAACTAAAAACAAGTTAATTTGTTTCAACCCTCTGAAAAAACACCAAAAAACGGATATTGGATTGGAAAAAATGTTTTATTTGTTCTAATACGCCATCTATTAACAAAGTAACACATAACTAGTGGTTTAATATTACTAAAATGTGTTTAATAGTACTAAAATTATACGGATTTCGAAGGGGGGAGAGAGAACGACGGACAGAGAGCAGGGAGGGAGAGGGGGGCTTTCTGCGGCAATACGCTCGTAACATAACATAAACAAATTTAAATGAACTTGGATTACGATGGAGACACACTAAAAAATAAGTTTAATCGAACCTAACACTAAACTTAATTCTAATTTAGTTTGACATTTTGATACCTTTCTTCTCCCGGGCGGGTTGGTTCTTTTTGCCCCGCCGCCACACTGACTTTCAGTCAATATAGAGGGTTGTTTGAGTTTGTATTCCCTTCAAAATATTCCCAAAATGATGCACACAAATGTCCTCACAATAGGATAACGCACGACCACTTGCCAACGAGAAGTAGTATATACGCCATAAGCATTGACTAACGGGGAAAAAAAACACTGAAAAAATGCAACGCTCCGCCCAGTGCTCGCAGAGACATTACAAAGAGGGAGTTGCGACCAGAGACATGACACGAGCGAGTTGCGGGGAGAGAGAGACAGTGCCCATGATGTTCTTATGAGCAGCCTCTCGCGTCCGCTGTCTGCTCGTATATCAAAATTTGTCTCGTATATCAAGATACATAGTTGCCCGAAATTTTACTCGTATCTCGAATTGCTCGTATGTCGGGCCACTCATATGTCGAGGTACCACTGAACAATAGAAAAACTTGAACTTGAACTGTTTTTGTTTTGTTTTTTTAATAAAAAGCCATACCTGTCAACCTCTGCCGATAACTGCCCTTATAAATGATTATGATTCCCCTTACAAACCTCCAAAAAACCTTACAAACACTGTACGACTCGTACAGTGTTTGTAAGGTTTTTGGGGGGTTTGTAAGGGGAATCATAATCATTTATAAGGGCAGTTATCGGCAGAGGTTGACAGGTATGAAAAGTTCATGCATGTGTTGACTTCACCTGGTTGTCTTTGAGTTCGGAAATATCCGCCACCACTAGAGACTCCATGAACTTGATCCTGTCTTTGCCGTGAACTTTGGTCTGAAGAAAACAAAGCAAAAGAATAAGGAAAACGCATTAAGACAAATTCCCTCGCAATCTCACCTGCAGCATGTGACTGACGTCGAAGATGGCACAGTGTTCTCTGGTGTGCATGTGAGAGCTGACGTGACTGTCTTTGTACTGCACGGGCATACTCCAGCCCGCAAACTCTACCATCTTTCCTCCATGTGCCTTGTGGAAATCAAACAAGGGCGTCTTCTTCGAGGTGGCCTGCAGGAAAGAAAAAGATGTGCAGGAGGTTACATCCATGCAAGACACTAAAGCAGCTCAAACATATCAATTCAGGGATCACTTTAAAATGGACACCGAAACACACCACAAACCAAATGTCCGGAAAGGTTAACAATTGACCTTGAAAAGGGGAGAAAAAATATCAAGGTTATCTTTGTGAAACAGGCTTAGGGTTTGCACTTTGTTAATATTCAGTAGCTGATTTTTTTCCCTCTTCTGATTTTAAAACAAAAGTCCAAAGTGCGCTTGTCTTTTAAATAAAGTGTTTGTTCAGGATTTATCACTATAAAACTTCAAACTTAGATAAAGTGAGATAAACGTGGAGATATTTGAACTAATGATTAATGATTAGCACCAATTTACCGTTGAAAATGCGGGTTGAATGAATGACAGCGAAAAGCCTCGTGAACATTGGACAATGGAGATGGGGTTAAAGTGCTGATGCGATATTTGTCGTTTGCTTTTGAAACAAATGCACGTGGTTACTAACGGGCACAGATGTTCATTATATCTGCGTGAACACACCATTGGTCACAGTCTCCCAGGGGGAAAAAAATCATTTTTCACCCCCATCAGCACAAAAGCATCATAATCGTTTAGTATTAGTTATTGTAAATATATTTGCATCCAAATTCCATGAACATTTTGATCAAAATGTACATCTGGCACCGTCAATAGCACTTAAACATTAGCATTCTAAATCAAGTATTCTCTTTGCTGAATATTTTACTTGAAATACTGATTAATTTTACTTGCACGTGATTATTTTGATGTAACGCTACTCTTACTTAAGGAGAATTTGTGACTACTTTACAGGCCCCGTGATTCCCTTTTACTACCCCCATTTGATTTGGTTCCAAATGAAAAGCAGTGATTAAAACAACGTGAAATGTGGGGCAGTGTTATGTATTGCTTGTCTTATCACAATTTGTGAGAAGTGATCTCATGTGCTGAATGGATTCACGTGACAGACAGAGACCAAGATGAACAAACATATACTCAAATATAGTGCTCAAATGTAAAACTGTAGTAGTATTAGGGCTTCTGCAAATATTGGAATGAGTAACATTTGCGACGGCCAGATGGGGCGAATGTTTAGCGCGTTGGCCTCACAGCTCTGGGGTCCTGGGTTCAAATCCATGTCACGTCCACCTGTGTGGAGTTTGCATGATCTGCCCGGGCCTGCGTGGGTTTCCTCCGGGTACTCCGGTTTCCTCCCACATTCTAAAAACATGCATGGTAGGCTGATTGGATGCACTCTAAATTGTCCCTAGATATGGGTGTAAGTGTGCATGGTTGTCCATGTGCCCTGCGATCGGCTGGCCAACGATACAGGGTATCCCCCGCCTGGGATAGGCTCCAGCACCCCCCGCGACCGTAATGAGGATAAAGCGGTTCAGAAAATGAGATGAGATGAGTAACATTTGCATGCAAACAAATGCGAAAGAATAAGAAAGTACTATTAACGGCATCGCAGAGCGATTGGGATGAAATGAGCCGATGCTGTCGACGGTGTTTTTACTCACTTCTGCCCTTGATGAAGCGTCTCGCCTATGCGAGGCTCCGAGCGCACACGCCGCAGTCATCGTCACCGTCGCCGTCGCCCGCTGCCGAGGCCCGGCCACGACCGACAAGCGAGTCCACATGTCGACCGCTAATGTCCCGCCGGAGAGTGTGCCGTGTCACGCTCTCGCTCAGGGTTTGGATGGCTAGACAGCTGCCTGTGATGGATGTGTGTTGCTCAACTCTTTTGTATTTGGACCTCGGACTCGCGTGGTGGAGTTTCGGCTTTCCTGGGCGACCCGTGCGAAATGCCCTCTGGGAAATGTAGTTGACAAACGTTTGGATAGACGGGAATAGTACGTAGTATTATATATACACTTATACATTCGTACTAGTTGTAGGTGGAACATGGAGGAATTGATCATGGGCATGGTCGAATGAATCAATGAATTGATGGGTGAATGGGTGCATGAGTGGATGGATTGATTAATGAATGAAAGGGTGAATGTGTGGATGGATAGCTGGATGTATGGATGGATGAATGAATGACTGGGTGAATGAATGAATGACTTGATGACTGGATGAATGGGTGGATGGACGGGAGAATCAAAGAATAAGCTGCAGGGATGGATGGAGTTGCATTGATAGATAGATGCAAGGGTGAGTGACTGGGTGTCTGTGTGAATGGATGGATGGATGAATGAATGACTGGATGAATGGGTTGATGAGTGGATGGATGGATGAGGTACATGGATGGATGAATGTATGAATGAATGAGGTACATGGAATGATGGATGAATGGGTGTGTGACTGGGAGTCTGAGTGGGTGGATGACTGGATGAATGAATGGCTGAGTGGGTGGATGGATGAATGGGCGTCTGTCTGGGTGTTGGGATGAATGGATGGATGGATGAATGACTGGATGAATGGGTGGATGAGTAGATGGATGGAGTTGCATTGATGGATAGATGGATGAATGGGTGTGTCTGGGTGTCAGGATGGATGAATGGTAGAATGACTGGATGAATGGGTGCATGAGTGGTAGATGGATGAACGAATGAAAGGGTGAATGTCTGGATGGATGGACGAATGACTGGGTGGATGGTTGGACAAATGAATGACTGGGTGTCTGGATGTCTGGATGGATGAATGAATGACTCGATGACTCGATGAATGGGTGGATGGAAAATGAATGAATGAGGTGCAAGGATGGATGGAGTTGCTTTGATAGATCGATGAAGGGGTTTGTGACTGGATGTCTGTGTGAATGGATGGATGAATGACTGGATGAATGGGCGGATGAGTGGATGGATGGATGAATGAATGAGGCGCATGGATGGATGGGCAGACAGACGTGATGGATATTGCAGAGTGCGTTCGTGTGTGTCAAACGAGCACCCTTCACCCACTCGCCTGCCTACCTAATAATATCACCACGTATCTTCTGCTATTTTGGGTAAGGCTTCTCTCTCTCTTACTCTCTCTTGCTCTCTCTCTCATTCAAATGTATAATGTAGCTCTCTCACAGGCTCTGTCACGAAACAGCTGCTTTGATCCCCCAGGAAGAAACATTACCGGGATGTCACATAATCAACAAACCGGGCAGCGGTCTTCTTCGTTCAGAACTTGGATCTGTCTGGATTTGCCCTGAAGAAGCTCTTGACCAGGTTGGGAGGTCGTTGACTACTTTGCTCACTATGACACTTGGCATGCATTCACGTACCTGAACAAGACAAGCAAACACAGTACTAGACCGGACAAAAAGTATTTTACTCATTATAGAGAGGCAAGTGAAAACAGTTGTTTGGGTGCCTTTTTAAATATTTTGAACTTATTTGGATGTATTTTAACTCATTAGTAATGCCTAAAGAAAGATAAACATACGCATTTCTCTCCCAAGTCCGTTGTATGTGGCCCTTTACCAAAGTATTCAGATTAATTCATTTTAGTGGAATAACAATTAATAGTTTTTCCCTTGTTTTACCTCAGCACTCTGTCTTTTGATACAATACTGTCACAGATATATTATTAAGACACCTCAGAACCGTTTAACCATGCCATATTATTGTTATGCCGACTTAACTTTCTTGCCCTATAAGAAATAATAAGATATTATATAATTAAATAATTTTATAATGGCATGAAAGACTTCATGCATGACTTAAATCTGACTTGGGAAGTTTTTCTGACTTGACAGTGATATTTATTATTTGTAAACCCCCCAAATTAAATGAAATGATTAGTTTTCTAAATCCAGTCTCTGCTCTTTTAGAAGCACTTGTTTACATTGGTATTAAAAACTTAACTATTTTGCATTATTGCCAATGAAGAAACCACGTGAATTTTCCCTGCAGGGGGAGGCAAAATGTCAATAACTCCCTCCCAAACGAGCCCGCAGATCTACAGGGTCAACGACAAAGACCTCACTGAGATTGAGCTCCATTCTGTGGATTCCATCAATGACCTTCACCGTACACACCCTGAACAAAACCACAAAGGTACACGCTCTTAATTGAATTAAGAGTTGAACTATTATACATAGAAATTTCAATTTACCATATTTCATGAAAATGCCTTGATTCAATGTCTCGCTCTATCGAATGCAATCAGAATGAGATTTTTTTTCTTCCAAATTTGTACTTATTTATATAAATTAGTCCTAGACAAACTGCTAGCTTCTACTCCTGGCAAAAGGGTAACTAACATAAGTACATATTTGCAACCCCGACACTATCATTAATAATAAACATTGTAAACATCAAACATGTGGTGTAATTCCAATTTTTACCATTGCGCCAGTCTAATTAAGCTTTCAATAGGTTAACGCCGATTTTTGATAAACATGTAGCAAGAAATCTGAAAAAAGGGAATGTTTATTTTCCCATGAATATCCTCCAATGTCAGAATGACCCTAATGCAGTGGTGTCAAACATCCAACCCGCGCGGGTGTTCTATCTGACTTTGTCGCTCATTCATACTGTAAATATTGAATTTTGGGGGGGGGGGGGGGGGGGGGGGAGACAGGCGCTATAAAACTAGAATTTTGTGATTTCTGTAATCGAGTGCGCTTACTATTACGAACTTTGAATGAACCGTATGCGGTCGATTGGTCGTCGGTCTTTTGGTCGCCGGTCTTTTGGTCACCGTCTTTGGGTCGCCGGTCTTTTGGTCGCGGTCTTTTGGTCGTGGTCTTTTGGTCGCCCCGACCGCGACAACGGGCAACCAAAAGACCGGCGACCAAAAGACCGACGACCAAAAGACCGGCGACAAAACAAGGTAAAACAACACGGTCTGCGCATCAATAAAAGCCAACAATGGCCATGAGCAGTTTCACTGAGCCGACGTGTGAGTGTATAAGTTTGTATGTACATGAGTTGTCCCCTTAGGAAGGTACGTCCGTCAGGGTCTTAACAAGTTCTCCAACAAAAAACTATAAAAGTCCGGGAAATTTGGAGCTTTTCTTTAGTCTAATAATTACTAGGGCATTAAGTATGACTAAATAGTAATTCGCAGTTTGTATTTAGGGAATTTGAGGAACGATTTAAATGGTAATTATCACTTACCTTCCGGGCGACCAAAAGACCGGTGACCAAAAGATCGGCGACCAAAAGCCCGGCGACCAATCGACCGTGTACCGAATGAACGTACGTTCACCCCTGCCTTAATGTATGCATTAATATGGGCTAACAAGAGTTTATCACAGGAACAAAGCCCCCTCGCCCAGCTTACACACCTTCAGTGAATGGAACGCTGCAAGGACAGCACATGAGCAGTGTCAGCAGAGCAGGTCAACGGCAAAGTCATCTCCAGGACATGTTGTCTTGCAGCTCCTCTCGAGGCCACGCTATGGCCTGCGCCATCATCACGCTGCTCCTAATCACAGTAGCACTCATTTTCTACTTCCTGGGTGAGAAAGCATCTTTTATTATGTGATTTTTTTGGGTTGTTTTCACGTGGCTTGTTTTGACACAGTTGATTTGTCTGCTCGCATCAGCACAACAAGGCAGTGCCCTGCAGAGGTTGACCGAGGCTTTGAGGGAGAAAGAAGATGGAGCTACACGATTGTCTTTGCTGGTCCAACAACTACAGGCGGTCACACTCAACTTGACAGGGGGGACATGAGTCAGAAAGTACAGAGTTTGGACAATACACGAATCCTTTGATTCTCTACCCGTGAGTGTTTTTCAATGAGAAACTATTCTTAATTTCCCAACCTGTCAATCAAATACGTTTTTCCCCATACAGTATTTTGTCATATAATTGTTTAATCAAGAGGTTCTTTTGCAATAAAAATAAACGTACAATATATAATTAACAACAAAATCAATTAGGTCCACTTTGCTTCCTTTACAGGAATGTGATTTTGTTAATAGCACATACAATAAGAATGTCATATTGTGGTAAAAATATTGAAGATTTTAACATACAAGGATCCTATACACTGGTCGATATTTTCATAATCATGATAAATCAAACAAACAAATCCTTCCCACTGGTCATCCTTTTGTTTTGATAGCTTAAAACGCAAAGAGCGCACGCAATCGCGTGCCTCGGCGTGATACAGTACATGGACATTTCTTAACAAGTCACATGGAAGAGGAGTCAAAGCAACACTACCGCAGTAATGGCGACTCTGCTCTGGCTCAAGCAGCTCAAGTCAAATTGGGAATGGCGACACCCTCATGAACAGCTACCGTACTTCTGTACTTGGTCTCGGATGACGTCCCGCACCGAAGTGGCGTTTTCCTTCAGCTCGTCCAGTTCCATGCGCTGCTGCTGCATCCGCTCCTCGTTGTTCTTGAACTTCTTCTCCAGCTCTGCCGAACCCAAAACATTGTGGAGTTACAACACTGGAAATGGAGCCTAAGCGCACTTGAAAAAAATAAACGTGGACTCTTCTTCATTTGTTTTGTCAGATTTCCACAAAGCAATACTTTTAATGGCCCCCTATTATCAATCTAAACTGTTGAAAACAGCATGAAGGTGTTACAATCCTATTTGACACAAGACTGACTTAATATAACTGTGTTATGACACCATCGATATCTCCTGGCTATTGCCGTATTTTCCGCACTATCAGGCACAACTAAAAAACTTAAATTTTCTCAAAAGGGCGGTTTACAATCCGATGCGCCTAAAATATGTATCAATATTGGTTAATCATTGTATGAAATTTCCCTTTAGCGCAGCTTCATCTAATTGATGTATAACAGAACTCCTAAACACTACTACTACTACTATTACAGCTCCATCTAGTGGCTGTATAAAACAATACCCTACTACTACTACTACTACTACTATTACAGCTTCATCTAGTGGATGTATAAAACAATACCCTACTGCTACTACTACTGCTACTATTACAGCTGAGAGATGAGATGAGAGAATTCTAGATAGGCCATTCATTGAAGGTGTGCCTTACAGTTCGGAAAATACGGTACGTGTAAAGTACGTGTATTGCACTGACTCTTCAGCTGCTCCATGCCCTTGTTGGCTTTGTTGAGAAGCTCTTCCGCCTCTCCCTTGATCTCCTTAGCCTTCTGGTTGATAGAATCCAGGCCTTGAGTGCCGCCGCCAAGAGAATCCACCTTTTCCTGCAGCTCGCGGTAGCGCCTCTCTGTGTCGTTGAGGCTCTACAACCAGAAAAGAACCAATGACTCAATGGGCAAAACCATGCACATTCATGGAAACATCCTAAATTGCTTTGGAAATAAAAAACAAAAGTGAAACCCACACAAATATATCCCTCCCTGGCAGCCATTCCTACCTCATCCAACGATGACGTTTGGAGTGAGGCGTTGTCCGCCAAAGCTTTAGCCTCTTTTGCCATTTCTCTGTTCTGCTCGGTTTTGTTTCTCAGAGCCTCAATTTCTGCAGAGAGGTTGTTTAGGCGCATCATGACCTCCATTTGCTTGTTCTCTAACTGCGTTAACCTGTCATCAACCTGGAGAGAAATCCCGTAAAAAAAAAATGTCATGCCGAACGCCCAGAAGAAAGAGCATCGCTATGGGAAGGCAGCACTTTACCTCAGAAGTGGCATTCCTGGTACCATCCAGATTGTCAGAAGTCTCCTTCAGGGCGTTTTTTGCTTTTTCGATGGCCTTCTCAGAGAGATCCAACGCCATCTTTGTCGCATTGGCTGCATCCTTCACGGTCTCAGCTCGACTTCTACACAACAATCATGAGTTTTTTTGCGGTGCTGCATGTGTGGACTTCTTCTTTCAGTTAATGGAAATAGCATATTAGTGTACTTACTTTGCTTCATTAGCTTTTTCCACAAGGTGTTTGGCTTCATTAATATGCTGTGAGGTATTGTTGATGATCTCATCGACGTTGGTGAGGTTGGAAAGGCTGTCCCTTATTTGCATGATCATTTTATCCACCGTGGTCTTGTTGACCGGCAGTGTAATAGACAAAACCTGCAGGGCCACCTTCTCGATGCTCTCTGGATCTGCTCCCTCCTCTAGATATGACACCCAGAATATCCAAACATAAACTTCATAGAAAAAAACTGCCTTTAGCACAATTGGCAGCGTTAGCATTAGCAGGACAGTGCACTTGCTCGTAAAATTGACATACCAGTAAGGAAATCTTTGATCTTCTTGATGAACTCTTTGAGCTTCTTGTTTGAGTTTTCAAAGTTGTCTTTGTTCTTCTGCGCTTTTGTCAGGGTGTTCAAAGCCTGATTCTTCACATCTTGGCTCAAAGATGCTATTTCCTGGAGCTGCACAAAGAGATGTAAAGACGCGAAAAACAAAATGGAGGGATACGGGTGACGTCCGGTACCTTCTTGGCCACGTTGTGCAGTTCCTCGTTAGCAGCATCCAAGGTGTTAGTGGCATTCTTGGCGAGGTTTAACGCGGCTAATGTAGCGCTCGCCGCCCCGTCACATTCATCCCCTCCGCATACATGGTTGCCCTGGTTGTCGCGGCAACCAGGGCCACCACACGGACTGTCTTCGCAGCTGCCGTTAGCACTGGCATTACTGTGACCCCCACACACCTGTAAGTGTTTATAGGGATTGAAATGTCATCTCCAAAACGGTTTTGCTTCCATTCACAATGAACCTACCCTGTCACTGAGGTGGTGGACTTCTTGGTCCAGCATATGGGCTTTGTCCTGCAGTTCCTTCAAAGATTTGTTCTGAGCTGCCATGTCATGGAAGAACTTGTCTTGAGTAGAATTCAGCAGGTCTTCAGTGAGGGAACGCATTTGCTTGGACTGTTCCACAGGACTGAAGGGACCTGACACCGAGGCGTTGCATTTCTGCTCTGCCTCTGACGATTCCTGATAGTACTTCTTCACCTTTTTGAACTGATCTGCCACACCGCAAGTGAGTCGCACATTATGGTATGTTTTTAATGTGAAATGGTCATTGGACACAGAAAACTGTACTTTGACTGTCTTTAATTTGAATGTGATACCTGCAAATCCTGAAGTTAGGTAGTCTTCTATTTGCTGCTGTTTAGAAGCCACTGTGGCGTTGATGTCCATCAACTGTCTCTCCATCTCGGTTAGCGTCTGTCCCAGTGCATCGTCATCTTCGGCTGTTGTGTTGAGCTCTCGAGCGACGCCCATCAAACGTCCGTCGGTCAACGCAATCTCCGCCCTGAAATGTAAAGACTAATGACCAGATGCCACATACATATGTATATATCTACAGTAGCAGTGAAAATCTGAATGTAGGATACCACTTTACAATTTTGCATCTGTTAAAAACATTCACTTCAACTAGTAGAAGTCTGGACTTTGTGTAAATGTCCTGGATTAAGCTGACATTGGAAGAAAGGCAGGGTACATCCGGAATGGAAGCCTTCAGACTCATTCACAGATTTAGTCCCAACTAAAGCTTGTTTTTACATTTCATGAACCGCACCAATTTCAACTGCACTTGCTCAGCAACCAAGTAGAAATATGACTGAATTACATTGATTCTGCATGTTTTTCCATGAAAGTAACTGTTTTGGATTTTTCAGATGGACAAAAAAAAGATGAATTGGTTTTGTATGTGTTAGGTGACCAACTAACTAATCCCACTCTTTATGTAATGACTTTGGACTATACTGAATATTTTCACCTGAGATCATCAATGCTCTGTCCAAGCAGTTGGTGGATTCTTTCACTGTCTTCATTACCAAGGAGATCCTGAACCTGCTTCAGCTTCTCCTCCAGCTCTCTAATACGAGCATCTCCCAGTCCCGGCGTGACTCCACTCTCTACGATCTTGCTGGCTGTGTGCTGAATGTGATCCAGATCCCGCTTCAGCTGACACACAATGTCGTCCCACAACTGGAAGCAGGCGTGACACTGCACGCACTCAGGAAAAACACCAGTGAAGCCCCGTGCACATTCGTCACAGCGCTTCCCTGCCGCGCCTTCCTTGCACTGGCATGCTCCGGTGGTCCGGTCACACTGTACCACCTCTGAGCCCTGAGGATGGCAGTTACACTCTGAAACGAACAACAAGACAAGCAAGGAAGAGAAATTAATGTGGAACATGAAACATGAAGAAAAAAAAGGCTAAGGGAAACTCTGAGTGCAAAAGTACACAAGCACCATTACCCCAAAAAATCAGTAAGATAGGTTAAAAATACAGAAAATGGCCTTAATAATTGACTTGTTACCTTGACATTGTACCTCCGGATCTCCCCAGTGAAGCTGCTCACACTCTGTGCAATGTTTTCCTCCGAAGCCTGGGCGGCAATGGCACTGGCCACTGAACTGTGAAGGACAAAAAAAACAACCTGGTTGTCAGGAGAACATTAAACTTCCATTAAACACATCATTCATGTTGTGATTGTCATGTGCATGCACCATATTGCAGTGAGTTCCCAGTGAATGTTGTGATTGGCAGTTGCAGGGCTCACAGCCTAGCTCCTGACCAAAATTCCAATGGTCAGGAGCACACTGGTCGCAATTAGAGCCAATAATGTTCTCCTTGCATAAGCAAGCACCATTCTGGCGATCACAGTCACAGTGTCCGTCAGAGCATGCTGACTGGACGGTACCAGCAGTCACACAGGTGCAGCCTAAAACCAGAATCACATTGCAGAATAACTTAAATACCGTACGTAACCACGTATACATTTTTGTAGCATTTAAAATTAACTCACGTTTACAGTTTTGGGTCAAAGCACTGCCATAGTATCCCTGTTGACATTGAGCACAAGACGGACCGTCCGTGTAGTACAGGCACTTGAGGCATTGACCTGTCCTCGGGTCGCAGGACTCGGGGTCTTGAGTGTCGATGTTGCCACTGCATTCGCATGGAAGGCACTGTCCGCCAATTTGTTCTGGATTGCCGTAGAAACCGGGAGCACACTGATCACAGCGAGGCCCTGGGTTGGAAAAGATAACATGTTCTAAGACAACTCAATGATACTTTTGTAGTACTTTGGACATGTTTTGGCTTATGGTCAATACAAACAGACCATTGCAGTAATATTTCAAAGAGCATTTTCAGATTGAAAAGGGAGCTTTTCACCTTTGAATTGAGTTATTGTATTTTATAAATAGGTCCATTTTTTCCTTTAGTTTAAATGACAATTGGAGGTCCAAGCAACACCTGTTGCTCTAGAAACTACTTGACGGACTTCTAATTTATTTGAATATGAAGTGTTTGTGATGTGGGAGACATTTGTATGCCTCAGTCACACTAGATGTATAAAAGTCAGAAAAAGAAATGAAGCATTACTTAGAATCCAGGCACTATCAACATTGTTTTCCTCAAGGTTTCCAAACCCTAATTCTTATTAGGTCACCAATGTAAATGTTGGGCAGATTGGGTCCAAATTATGCCTTACTGAATCACTGTTATAACTTTGCAAACCAAAGTGCATGTTAATTAATCCACTGTGATTGTAAGCTATTTGCAGTCACCTAATGGCAAAACATGTTTTCTTATTCAGTGTACTAGGTTCATGCAGGATTATTAATGAGATAAAGCAAATGTCGATCAATGGATTTTTGTATAACAAAAATGTATCAGTTCTTTCCAGATCGATTTGGTATCTTACCAGCGTAACCTTCTCTGCAGTTACATATAATTACGTTGGACGATTGGTCAGCTTGGCAGGAGTGTCCGTTGAAGTGATCCGAACCGGGACTACCAGGACATGAGCAGGGGCGACAGTGTTCCCCTGAGCCAAGCGTAGGGTTTCCGAAGAATCCATCCTGACACCTAAGCCAAACCGTTGTTGTGAGTTATTATTGATCGAACCTAATCATTTTGCTGTGGCATCCCCAGCAACATTGGTAAAATGTTGCTTACCGCTCGCAGAAAAGGCCGGCCGTGTAATCTCGGCATTCTGTACACGCGCCAGACTGGGAGTCGCAGCTGTCTGCGTGGCCGTTGCACTGACAGGGGCTGCAGCTCGGGAAACCCCACTGACCGGCTTGGCAGTCGGAGCACTGGCGCCCAGTGGCGCCATCACGGCACTGGCACTGGCCAGTAACAGGGTCACATTGGTGACTCAGTGAACCCTCGGAATGGCAGTCGCAGGCTAAAAGAAAATAAAAGAGAGGTTTTGAACAATGTTTACTCTCCATCAGGGGCGTCAAACTCAGTTTGGTTCACGGGCCTCATTAATGCCAACTAGATCTCATGTGGGCCGGACCATTTTATTTGTGGGCCAAAGAGTTAATTTACTTGCCGCCATTGACGATGCTAGACGTCCAAACCATTTTGACTGAACGTGCGTAATTTTGGGCCATTTGCTTTTTTTCCACTTCCATTTTAAGGTACATACAGATCATTTCCAGGTAAATTTTGGATCATTTCCTATTCATTTTGAGGGAATTTCCGGCATGCTTCTTGTTCGTTTGTTGGTTCTTGCTAATTTTGGGGCATTTCCAGGTGACTTCCTATTGGCTGCCATTCAAGGCGCCGTTTTGACGGCAAGGGGTGAATGAACGAATGTGATTGTGAATCGGAAATTGAGAAAAGTGCAGTAGTGATCACAGAACTCACAAACATCTGGTTTTGTGGCAGCCTTGTCAAAAAAATAAAAGCATTTAATTATGTACGTATGAATGAGCTACAAAGTACCCATCAAGCAGAACAAGCCCACTTCTGGCTGCATATTTGACACCCCTGGTGTACATTAGATTAGAAAACTTTATTCATCCTGTATTCGGGAAATTAAAAAATTCAAATTTCATCCTATAATAACTGCAAATGCTACTCAAATTGTGTAAAGTAGTGGATTTCTTTAAGGCCCTTTTATTTTCCAGCTTCTCCTTCCCCTTTTGGAGAAAACCTTGCACAAGATGTATGAGTTGAGGTAAATGTAACCCCGATGTCGTTACTAACCAGTACAACCATTGGCTCCAAAGCCATAGGTTCCTGGAGCACACTGGTCACAGCGTTGTCCCATCACATTGGGTTTACAGCGGCACTGACCTCCAACCCTGTCACACTCGCTCGAGAGGGAGCCTTGAGGATCACACTGGCAGGCTAGATGGAACACAGCAGATCCTCAATTCCCTCTTACATAGTACTAATTGTACAGCATAGGAAAAGCAAATGTGTGGTTGTTTAGTACACTCACGCAGTGCGCCGTCATGAAGGATTGCCGAAATACTGCATATGAGCCTGGAGCAGACATCGGCCAAGGCGGGCATTGGCGTGATTAAAAAGGAATCCAAACACATGTAGCGAATCATCTCCTCACGTCGCAGCTCTCCTTCAATCTCATTGGCTTGGAAACCAGGAAGTTCCGTGTATTTGGGGATCAGAACCAACTGTTGGAGAGAAACAAAGGAAAAATGGCCGTTGATTTAATTGAAGCAGTTCTTGCCAACAAACAAGCATGCGGTGAAGATCATTCTATCGTTTCTTACACACATCACAAAGCTGTTTAAATTTTAGACTTACAGAATTGAAAATTGTTTGAATTATCATAAAAAAATATTTCGATATGCTAAATATTTGTAAGGTGAATGTTGGTGAGTAATAATACAAATGTGCCAAAAAAGTGTGGCCACAAGGGCGTAACAAGAATATAACAGATGTAACTGTAAAGGTAAAGTGTATTTGGGGATCATCTTGGTGTTGTGAAGTACGTTTTCATATTGATTTTTGCGTATTCTCAGCTCCATGTAATGAATTTGTTGATTCCACGTTTATTCTTCTACTCCACATAAAAATGATTTGTAAAACAAGGTGGGAAATAAACCTAAAAACAGTAACACAAAATTCTGTACTCACCGAATCAATGAGAATAAAGGCAGTGAGATGCCTGTGTGCAACTCCATGACGCTGGAAACGGATGGCGACCACGTAATGATTGTTAGGCTCAAAACAAAAGGGTCTCGGCATCTGAACGTATCTGGAAGACAAGAACAGAGGAAGTTGGCCTCCCCAAACAGCTTTTCTTCTGGAAAAAAAATGTATCAGGGTGTGGGCCAATGTGTGCACATTTATGTAGGCTCCAGCACCCCCCACGTTCCTTGTGTGGCTAAGCGGTTCAGAAAATGAATGAATGAATTTAGGGCTCTAGTCATTGGTCATTGAAAAAAAAAGGGTCTCAGAGACCATGGAAAACAAACGTCAATTAGTTTGGCTGTCATTTTTATTCACGTCTGACTGGTTAAAGCCTAACAAACGTAGCCCATTTGCATGCCCATTCTCTTCACTGAGGTAAGCTTTATTGCACTCTCTTTGTGTGTCTGAAGTCACAGTGCTAATTTGTCCTGACTGTTGGACCAAACACAATGAAAAACGGAAGGAAAGCTATGGTCCACTGCAACATTTCGATCCAAGCAGGGGCTTCTCTCTTATTAGGTTCAGATGAATTCCGTTTGTGAAAGGCTGTTTCAAAATTTTCAACAAGTTAGCATTCACCACACTGAGTTTTAATGTGCCAATTCTCTATCAGGCAATCCATTGTCTTTGTTGTCTCTGTTTGAGTTTTTTTCTTTAACTTCTTCAAACAAAGCTGTTGCTACCCTGTCATATCACTACGGCCGACTTGCATTGGTATGTTTGCCCTGCTATCCAAGTGTCAATAGTAAATGGAGTACAGGATACAGTGAGGTAATAATACAAATACCTGACTGATAGAGTGCCGCAGGCTAGGGCAGGTTTGAGGGACAACAATGCCATGATGCAATTGGTCTCTGAGATTTAAGACTACACAAAGCCACATCAAGACTTGCTTGAGTAATTTGAGCACACATTGACAGATTCACGCTTCCTGAGTCTCACAAAGCATACAGGCAGTAAGTACACTTACACACAACCCGAGAAAAGTTGATTATTGGGTTAAACTGACTGTAAACATACCGATCATATTTTTTCACGATTGAACGAATATACAGTATCTGGAAAAAGGGGCTAGAAATCTGTTGATTTCACCATGGAAACACCAAATAGAAAAGACAAGAATGAAATGATTTTCCGGTATTTCCTTCCGTAAGTAAAGTATCAACATACTCTGCGAGTTTTGAACTCCCCGACTTTAGCATATTGGCTTCTGTTACCGAATTTTAGTGGAACATAATTTTCATCTTTTTGCATGTCCTTTCCCTGTTTGAAAGTAGCATGTCTAAAATGCACACAATATTTAAACCATTCTAGAAATAGACATAGTTTGTTTTCAAATTCCAGAACTGATTTTCATTTGAACATTTTTAGGGAATAATTGTTCTAAAACAACAGAGAACAAGCTATTTACCATATTTCCTGGACTATAAGTCGTACTTTTTTTCATAGTTTGGCCAGGACTCCGACTACTAATACTTAAATGCGACTTATGTATGTTTTTTTTCTTACTGACTGCTGAAAGCCAGTTTTAAGGCTATAGCTATCCCCCAAAAAGTTTGACAATTGTAGCCTGATTTTCTCAATGCAACTATTTTTAATTTAAAGTATGTTTGTTCTTGGTTTCTGATCAAATAAAATATTGCCCTCTCTAAGATGTGACATAGTATATATGTACTTTTTACCTCGTCATTGTGCATTATTTGACTAGTCTGAAAAATACGGTAACTAAAAGTCTAGTGCTTGAATTTTTTGGTACCTGCTCCTGTGCGGCAAGGTGACTGTGTAGAGTTGCTCAGTTGGTAAAAGGTTTCCGCAGCGGAGACTAGAAGGCAGGTTTACAGATGTTATACTCACTATGGCCTCCCAGTCCTCTGTGGACTAAACACACACACAAATGCACGAGCAGATAAAAGATTTGAGTTCAAAGGGGGCTTTTGCGAAAAAGGAAAACGCGATGCTGTTGATGCACAAACCTCAGGTTCATATCGGATCATGATGTCGTACTCCATGGCATGTGGAATGTTGTCAAGATTAAACACCAGGCCGGCACTGTCTTTGACACGAGCAAAACCAGGTCCAGTCCAGGTTACTGTGTGACTTAGGGTGTGCTCTCTATAAACAGTCCTCACATCCGGCTTGGAAAGACAGGAAAATGCCATTTTAACTTTTCCATCTTTATAGCCAATAACTAAATAAGATTAAAACACATTTCTAAACAATAAAAAGTTGGATACTGTAGAAGATGTTATTTTGTGTGTGAATTTAAAGCAATGAAAAAATACGTGTGACTATAAGAAATATTTCTCTTTGATACCTACCTTAACACATTGAAATGCAATTCTATATGAAGCCTTGGTTGCACACCAAAATGGACAGAAGGAAAACTAAATTTGATACCTCAAAATCCAGTGGAATAAATTAGAGGTTTGGGAGGAAAAAATTGAGAATGGAGAATTTTTGGGGTTGCTTTTTGAAAGGAAGCTCTCTCTATTAGAAAAAGGTGAAAAAGATATCCGCGGGACTTCTAAATCCTATTCATACTGTCTGCTGAAGCTGGCGAATTCGTCTCAATGCCGCGCGGTGTTGTTGTGGGTTGGCGATGCGCCGGTGACGTCTGTGTCTTCTGAGCTGGTTGCTGAGGTGTTGAACGCAGTCTGTCTCTGCTTGAGGTCGAACTTTGCCCTAAGGGAGATGCAGGACAAAAGTTTTCCTGTAACAAATGATTTCAACATCACTTCAAAAGATTCAACTCATTGTTTAAACTCGCTTTACCAATAACTGTTTTCAAATGAGGCGGCCCAGCGCGTCTGCCTGATAGTACTAAGGTCGAAGGTTCAATCCCAGGTGGGTCCTCACTGTGTGGAATTTGTATGTTCTCCTGGGGCTCGCGTGGGTTTTCTCCGGGTACTCCGGTTTCCTCCCACATCCCAAAAACATGCAGGGAAGGCTGGTTTAACACTCTAAATTGCTCCTACATATGAGTGTGAGCGTGATTGGTTGTCGGTCTCGTTGTGCCCTGCGATTGGCTGGCCACCAATGCAGGGTGCTCCCCACCTGGTGCCCATAGTTCGCTGGGATAGGCTACACCCCCCTAAAGCCTTGTGAGGATAAACAGTATGGAAAAGGAAAAGGGAAAAAAAGGAATGAATGTTGACAAATGTTTTGTCAAGAGTGACGTAAGAATGTTGAAATGCTAGAATGGATTCTATTGTGCTATTTCTACTTATCTAAAATGGTACCCCTAATGTTTCAGAAGCGTATAAATAATTTCAATTATAACCAGACCTTTTACGAATTAGAACTTTATGCAGGTTTCTGAGCAGAAAGTAAATCGGCCAACAACCCAATATCTGGAAAACACGGAGTGCAATTGTTCATAAAGAGTCGACACACACAAAAATACTATCAGTAATCATCTCTATTATCTTTTTTAGTCCACTGTTATATGAAGTGAACACGGCATTGTTCTTCATATACTGAGAACATGCGATGATTACCTACAAGCATCCGCCAGAAGATAAGGCCAAGAGGCACTTCCCCTCCTATTTTGTATCCTGCAATACAGCCCCTTTGACAATTTGGAAGTCAGCACTTGCCTATTGCCACATTCCGGGGAATGTTGTGAGAGTGTGAAGAAAAGGGTCTGTCTCAGCTTGCCCACAGGGTTAAACGTGGAAGTGGAAAGAGTGGTGAGGGTGGATGAATGAGGGGAGCGGAAACAGACTGTTTTAATGGAAGAAAAGATCAGATTAAAGGCGCAGTGGAAGATACAGTACTTACATCAGAAGATACTCTAATTACAAGTTGAGTAATTAATTGAGACTTTTAAAACTATCCAAAACAATGGAATTGCATGAATCTAACTATTTTCTCCATAACTTTTAAGCGTCATCATGCATAAATCTGAGAATTGTCTGTCCGTTTTGTATACATTGTCATTTTTTAAGTAAAATATTTTTTTAAAACTGCTTTCACAGTTTAATTTTCAGCAACTCAATTTCTTTGTTTTTACTTTCAAAATGCATGAGTAGGATAAATGCCATGGCAGTAGAAACCACAAAATAAATATGGAATTAGTTATGTATGATTGGATTGATCAGACCTCTTTTGTTCTTCATTTTGCATTGGTTGCTTTTTTGCAATGATTTTGCCCCTTCACTCTTTGTAATTCACGTCTGTATTGGCTATGTTTCAATTGAAATTCATTCATGGTTACCCCGAGTGTTTTCTGTTGGAATTGTCAATCTTAGCAATAGCAACTTTGTTAGAGTCAAAACAAATGATCTGTTGTAGTCATAACATCATGCAAGAATTTAAATTTGCTCTGAGCCACACAGTGATCCTATCACAAGGTTGAATCATCTTTTGACTACGAGATTTGCATGTTTCAAGAGGGTTGCTGATCCAATTCGAAGAAGCCGTATAGAAATCATGTGGATTCGCAAAGGACACAAGTGAGTGGGAATCGAAATTGGGAAACAATTACTCACAGGTAGAGCGGCGTCGATGGGTGAGTGTCCTGTGGCTCCTTCGGCTTCGTATTTGTAGAAGTCCAGCGGGGCGCAGAAATAGCCAGGCTGCACTTCAGAGCACTGTCGACCAATTAGATGACTCCTGCATTCACACTGTCCATTCTCCATCATGCACCTTCAATAAAAACAAGTAGGGAAATGCCAACAACCAAAAGTCATAAAATCTAACTATATATATATATATATATATATATATATATATATATATATATATATATATATATATATATATATATATATATATATATATATATATATATATATATGCCACACATAGATCCCACACAGCATGCTCTCAACCAGGAACCAGATTATTCTCAACACTATTTGAGGAAACTATTGGACATAGCATAACAAGGATTACCTATTATTGACGGCTCCTCCAAAGTCACAGTCGCATTGTCTACAACCAGCAAGGTCGTTACTGAGACCCCAGAATTCAGGCTGAAAAGAAAGGCACACTAACAGTTTTAATGTGTATCTCGGGTACATTATCAAATCAGAAAAGAGTCGATTGTGTATTCAGAACTTCAAGGAAACAAATATGTAAGATTCTACAGTGTAGAATCTACACCACATGTGTCAAAGTGGCGGCCTGGGGGCCAAATCTGGCCCGCCGCATCATTTTGTGTGGCCCGGGAAAGTAAATCATGAGTGCTGACTTTTTGTTTTAGGATCAAATTAAAATGAAGAGTATAGATGTACATTACATTTCCTGATTTTCCCTCTTTTAAATCAATAATTGTATTTTTTTAATATTTTTTTCTGTGTTTTTAGTTCAAAAATAATTTTGTAAAATCTAAAAATATATATAAAAAGCTAAAATAAACATTGTTTTAGATCTATAAAAAACTGAATATTCAGGGCTTTTAATCCTGTTCTTTTAATCCATTTATTTAAAAAAATCTAAATCTCATATCTAAAATCGTCCGGCCCACGTGAAATCAAGTTGACGTTAAAGCGTCCCGCGAACCAACCCGAGTCTGACACCCTTGATCTATACCGTCAGACCTGAACTCATTCCCTTTCCTGAAATTGTATAATGACAATAAAGGCATTGAATTCTATTCAAAGCGATGGACGACCATTCCAGCGAATGGCCGTTGCCGTACCTCCCAGTTAAAATGCATTGGATGCCCTTTGAACGCCAATGAGATAAATGTGAATGACTAGTACTAACCAAACACTGGTTGCAGAAGCGACCGGTGACGTATCTTTTACAAGAGCAGTCACCGCTAATCTGGTCACATGGGGCTCCCATCAAAATGATCCCGCGTGGATCACAGTTGCAAGCTGGTTGCGCAAATTCCCAAAGATAAGATTCAGATATGAAATGCTCTAAAACTGAAAAAAGTCATGTGTCTACGCACGTTGACAGCCCAGTGGGTCGTTCTGGCTGAGTCCAAAGTAGCCCTCCTTGCAGTCGTCGCAGCGCAAGCCTTTGACGTTGGCTTTGCAGCGACACTGTCCGGTGATCATGCCCATGTCCGGATTGGTGTGACTGTCGCAAACACCTCCCTCCATTGATCCCACAGGGTCGCAGTCGCAGGCTGGCGGTGGCCCAATGCAAAAATAATGGAGAATCTCATGTACAAGCATTACTTACTCTGATATTTGAATGAATGCATAGATTAAAAACTCTGAAAAAGATGTGGTTTTTTTATGAAGGTGCAAAAGAAAAAAATCTTCTGCTCTTGCATGATAAATTCAATGCATGACTCACCAACACAAACCTGTGGGTCTCTAATATCCCTATTCGGGTCTTGATAGTAGAAAGGTTTGCAGATCTCACAATTGCGGCCCATGGTGTTATGCAGACAGTTGTCACACACACCTCCGCTTATGTTATTCGTGGCCAAATACACGGCCATGTCAAAATGACACTGGTTTGAGTGGCCGTTGCAGTTACACTCTGTAGAATAGAGCAAAATAGATCTTTATCTGGATTGTCTTAATATAACTTGTCATGGTTGCTCCACTAGAACATATATTGATACAGTATCTTTAGCATACAGTAATCCCTCGATTATCGCGGTTAATGTAGACCAGACAAGGCCGCGATAAATGAAAAACCGCAAAGTAGGGACAACCCTATTTCAAAGTAATTATATATATTTCTTTTTTTACTTCAGTGCTGAGTCCTCGTAGCAAGCGGAGGACAGGGGAGTGGCTTCCGCTTGGGAGTTTCAGTGTGGATTTTCACATTTTTATGAATTTACAAAAAAATGTTTTATTAAATTTCCCCCAGAAAAAAATGCGCAATATAGTGGAGCTGCGATATCCGAGGGATTATGTACTGTATAATTATTTGACAAAATCTATTTTAGGACAGAGAAATTAAAGCCGTATCGAGGTGGTTGTTTGTTCCTACCTCTGCAAGTGTGTGGATTTTCAGCCTCAGCCGGTCTCCAGGGCTGGTCATGGTGGAAATCTTGGCAGCGCTCACAGTTCAAGCCCTCTGTGTTGTGTTTGCAAACACACCGACCATGGATCTGGCAAGAATTAAGAAGGTATAGACCAGGGGTCTCGAACTCAATTTACCTGGGGGCCGCTAGAGGCCGAGTCTGGGTGAGACTGGGCCGCATCAGGATTTCCACAAGAAAAGCACTGATAAAACATTCCAACGTTATCAAATATCTTTATTTTTTAACAAAAAATGAATTAAATAAATTAACTTAAAGATGAATAAAAAATAAATCAATCAGTAATACAAAACAAAATAATACTAATGAGCATACAGTAGATATACACTGGCTGGCTAAGTAGAGAAAATGAATTATTTTTATTCCATTTCAAATGTCTGTATTAACAGCTCTTTAACCTTTAACTTTCTGAACTTGAATGGAACATTGAACATGAAATATTCTGAACACGGCTTCTCTTGCCTACTCCTTGCTGCTAGAGACCTGGCAGCGCTTCTTCTCACATAGTCACATTTGGCTTGAGGGAGGAAGCAGTGGAGACCCTCAGTAGAGCTTGAAGATGCTCATCAGTAAGTCTGGACCTGTACTTGGACTTATTGAAGTTCAAGGTGGAGAAGAGCTTCTCACACAAGTATGTGCTCCCAAAAAGGCACATGGTCCGCTTGAACCTTCGGGAAAGTTCAGGGAAGCTGGGGGTCAACTCTCTCAAAAATTGCCCAAGCTTGTCTGCTTCTCCACTCACCTCCCTGAACTTGGCTTTGAGTGCAGAGTTGCACTGCAGGTCAATGAGCTCCATTTGAAGCTCAGGAGGGGCATCTTGCACATCAAAGGAGAAGGGGTCCGCAAAAATTTGAAATGTGGCTTTGTGTGTCTTGAAGTCTGCAAATCTGTGATCAAATTCCTCCTGTAGCTTCGAAATGGCCTCAACATACTTCTCACCACTGAATGGTGTGCCTGCATCCACGAGAGCCTTGCATGCTGGGAAATGGCAAAGGTTTGTCTGAGAGAGCTGGGCTTTCCATAACACAAGTTTAGTGCAGAATGCTCTCACGTTGTCATAGGCAGCACTGACAAGTTGCCCCTGGCCTTGTAGCTTCTTGTTCAGTACATTAAGCTCATGTGTGATATCAACAAGAAAAGCCAAGTCCATGAGCCATTTGGGATCACTTAGCACAGGATCAATCAACTCACAAAAGGCGTAGCCAGCTTTGACTGCTGCATTACTGTCTTTGGTAGCCTTCTTGAAGAGATCCTGTTGCCTCAGAAGACGTGTTTTAAGACTGGCAACCTGGTTGGCTCTCTCATCTCCCTGGTATTTTTCGTACTCCTCAGCATGTCTCATAGTACAATTACGTTTCAAATTGTATTCCTTGTGCACCGCAACTTTTTCAGTGTAAATGAGACACGTCGGGGTGCCCCTGTGTTCAACAAAGAAATATTGCACTCCCCACTTTTCTTGAAACTGTCTGTGCTCATCACCGACCTTTCTCTTCACGGCAGGCTTTGAAAGAGACATCTCTGGGGCTCTGTAATATGTTTTTCCACTTGGAATGAGTCTCGGGTTGATCTTTCACATTCAGTCGCGCGGGTTTGTGGCGCATGTGCACTTTCGCTCTCCGTTTCAATCGCGGAGATGGCTACAGACACTGACACAGGCTGGATCACGGATCATAGCGCCTCATTCAGTTCTATGCTGAGAGCAGCGGAGGAGTGTGCGCGCCGAGCGGAGTGATCGGCCTCACGGCTTCTCCTCCGCCCAGCTGATTGGAGGAATGAATGAGTGAGTGAGCGAGGCACTGGACAGCCCGGCCGATGTCCCACCCTCCAGAGCCGTATACCTCACCGTGATTGGTTCATTCAGCTCCGAACCAAAGTTCCCTCTAATTTTTTGTTGGTCTGAGCAGAAAGACAACCTCCCTGAGCGCACTGAGTACCAGTGTGAGCGACATCAACGGTACTCGGATGATTCGCCTAAAGACGTTTCGCCGACGGACGTTTGACAGACGGGCAGGTCGCCGAATGGACGTTCCACCGAACGTTCATTCGGCCGAACGGAGGTTTCGCCGAAACGGGATTCGAACGCTCGCCCCGCCGGATCGTGTGTGTACAAGTTTTTCAACCTCGGCCCGCGGGCCATATACGGCCCGTTAGGATTTTTAATCCGGCCCGCTGCCGGTGTTGTCCAAATTATAGTAAAAATCAATGTTCGTCTACCATCAATGGCAGTCCGGGAATAAGCACTCTTGGGCAGGCAGATGTAGCAGAAACGAGCCGTAAAATGACAGCAATCGGGTCAAATCCATCCTAAAACAGCATTTAATGATTAAATACAAATACTGGATGATATCGCGATGGAGGCAAAAAAACGTCTATAGACGTCCATTCGCCAAACGGCTCAAAATGCTCTCAAATTCGGTCAAGTCCAGCTGAAAACAGCGTTTAATGATTAAATACAAATAGTATTTGTATTTAATCATTAAACTAACAAATACTAGTACGACCTGTCCGTCTGTCAAACGTCCGTCGGCGAAACGTCTTTAGGCGAATCATCCGGTCACAACATCATCATTGCTCGCTATCGGCACACCAGTATCACACCTGCCACAAGCAGGTGCATGTCAATGTTCCCTCTAATTTTTCATGTAAAACATGCTGTAAAACAAGAAAAACATGAGTGGACAGAGCTACTGCCACTGGCTGCCACTTAAACGGCGCCATCATGGCGAAAGGGGTAAAAAAAAAAAAAAAAAAAAAAAAAAAAATTAAAAAAAAAAAATCGATCTTTCATATTAAGACGGGGGCCGCAAATTATCGTCCCGAGGGCCGCAGTTGGCCCGCGGGCCGCAAGTTTGAGACCCCTGGTATAGACTATCGGAACCCGGTGAAATGAAACCAACAAACAGATAATCGTTTGACAACATTGTCCTTACCACTATAGTAAAACAGAACTACACAACTTATCCCCAAAGACTGAATTGAGTTAATAGACCTAGAATAAGGCCAGAGAAGCATTGGATTGACAAAGGTTTTCTCACTGGAGCTTCATCTAGTGAATGTGAACATAATATTGTTGGTAACTATGAGTAATCTTGTCAAAGGTACAAAAGAACGCATATAAACCCACCATGCCATTTTCCCGCGTGTCAATGCCTGGTACTGGTGCGCACTCGGAGGCGTGTCCATAACAAAAGCAGCTTCCTCTGACCACCAGCTCATAGATGGCGTAGTAATACTTTTGGAGGACATCAGAGCGTCTGTCCAGGAGGTCATCTCCCAGAGTGTTCAATTTTGTGAAGTTAATGCGCAGATTGGTGATTCGTAGGAGCTCTAAAGGTAAAGAATAACACATTAATAGATCAAATTAAAATAACAGTGTAAAAGCATGTTGTCCAACCGAAACATGTCACAAAAATTCTTAGTTGTCACAGTATTACAGATTTTGTGGTGTAGATAGAGTTTGTGATTAGATAATGGATGCCACATTAAAGGTAAACATTTTTTAAGCCAACTAGGCATCTTGGTTCATATAAATACTTCAATTTTTTACATGTTTAGTGGTTCTTGTAAAGATACCTTGAATGTCCAAGCTGTAAGGATCTTTCACATGAATAGCAGGATCCAACACTTTGTAAATAACCTTGAAGAGAACAAAACAAAAATCAGGAGAGGAAAGATTTCAGTTCATTTGTGAAAGAGCAGAAGCTCCTATTCAACTTCACTGATATACAGTCAAACATAAGGGTTCAGGACCGGGTAAAATAAACCTATGCCATCATTGCTTTAGTTTATTATTGTGTTCTTCTCATACGATTAGCACAATATTGCAACAAAGAGACCCTAAAAAGCTCACCTCTCCATTGGTGGAAGGCTCAATGTCAGAGTAACGTTCCTCGCAGATGATATCGTTAATGTTGTGCAGGCCATTAGAGGGGATACCCAGAAAAGTTTTAGTGCAGTTGGAGGCAAAGTAGCGGTAGGGACGCCATGTTCGTCCAAAATCAGCTGAACGCTCAATAATCATAGCTGCAGGGCGGAATGTCTGTGGGCGGAAACGGGAAATAAATAAACTTAAGTTATTGCTTAACGAAAATTGTTCTTGCATTCATTAACCTGATAGCCCTTTATACTGTAGAGCTCGTTTAATAACTAAAATGAGAGTCAATATACTGTGGGGTACATTATATAAATCTTGAAAATGTAATAATTGTACACATTATGTACAGCAACTGTACATTATAAAGCATTATTAGACAATTGTAGGCTCCTTCATCAAACAGAAGAAAGACTACAAAGGCAAATTGATATAGCGCCTAATTATATACTATGCATGTATAACAAAACAATGAATACAAAGTACGACAACAAAGAAATATGTTTCCTACTCATATGTACGGTCATGGGAGCGGTTTATTGGTACTGGGGCATAAAAAAGGCCCATAAAGCAAACTCATGCATGCAAAGAGTATATATGTACCTTGAACTTCATAATGAGATGCGTGAAGTGGAATTCTGCCTCCAGGTTTAGTCGAATGCTGACATTCTCCTCTCCTGTTGGGGAAACAAATGTCACAATGACAAATCTACTGGGGCAAAAGTGAAAAAATGCCACTATCAAAGTGTACACACACCGTTAGCAGACTGCCACCATGTGTTGTCTCCGTTGCTGTCCATGAGGTAGATTACGTTCTCGATGCGGTGGCTGTTTCTGTCTCGGTTGGGGTCATACGGATGCTGGGAGTTGCACTCAAAACATTTATCTGACTCCTGTTCAGGTGAGAAAAACATATTTGTGAATAAAGAAGTCAGAATGGAAGAAAACCCCAGGAAATAGTGGGAGACTTCTTTTGGGGGCTAAAACAGTTTGACACTTAGCATGAAAATCTGCTGTTTTAACAGCATCAATAAAAGCACTGGGTATTCAAAGCCTTAAAAAAATACAAGATTTTTCTTTAATTTCATTGTGTTCCTCAAAGGAAGTCTAAATAACAGTTTCAATGACAAAGGGTTAAAAATGTCGGTAGGATTTATAGCCCACTATGAAATAAAGTATTGAATTGTTGCACTGCTCCACGCGCTAGCCTGGAGGCCCAAGGTAACTCGAGTTGGCCTGCAAGTGGAATTGCTTCTCAACAATTGAGGAGAAATAATGAGCCTGCAGAGAGCAAGGGGCAGTTGGCAGTAAAGGGGTGCGGTGCGGTGCGTTTGTAGATGGGGGCCATGAAGAGGGGCGTTGAGTAGATGAGGTTGGCACAGAGAAGCAAATGGAATTCAGGCTGGAGTGTCTTAATTAGCTTGCTGTCAGGAATGATAAAGATATTATAACGAGGCCGGTAAAGATCCTACATTTAATGACATGTCTTTGTGCAATGTGTGTGGCCGGTGGCCAACAATACCTTATTTACACTTGTGTACAAAGGCAACCTCTTTGAGACCCAACCTCATCTTCATAAAACAGTTGTGCTAATGAGCAGCCAAATAAGTACTGCGTTTGTTTATTGTACTGTAAATGAACCCTTCGGCTCAGCGGATTCATACATTAAAAGAAAAAGAACCATGGCTTTTGAACCTTGAGCTGATAACCATTCAAGATTTTTCGCTTTCGGCCGGAAGATACGGCGCCCATGATTTCGCAATACAATTTGAAATGTGGGCCGGTCAGACCACCGTTCACATTTCCACTTTTTGACAGTCCTCCTCATGAGCTGAGGTCAGGCCAGACATTATACAAGTCAATATAGGTTGACAATTATTTGAGCATGATTGTAGTATTTTTTTTTTTACATATGAAAGTGGGTTTCGTAATTGAATTTAAATAAGAGTTGATAGGGTGTTAAGTGTGTGTGCGTGAATGTGCATTTGTGTGTGTGGCTTTAAATCTCCCCCATTCACTCTTGCTCTCTACTCCGAGTCCTTATTCATTTCCAATTAGTCAAGCCTGGTCAAGCTTTTTCTTGCAACTAAACAATGATGTAAATACAATGTTAATTTGAAAAGCACATTGGCTATACATAAAAACTGCATCCACCAAATCCCCATTAAGTTATGTTTCAATATGAGATCATTTCATTTTTCGTCTATTTTCCTTATTTTAATCCAATGCCCTGTGAACCTTTGGCTGAAAATGCTTTTTTTCCGGGAGATATTCCTAATATATTTCAATTGTGAGCCCTGTAAACCCTTTTGAGATTTTTTTTTAGATTAAGTACGATAAAAATAAACTTGTATTTTTTAACCTACATTACATGATTCCCACTTGCCCTGTCCCTTGTCTTCGGAGCCCCTTTTTGGGTCACTGACGTAATTGGATTAACAACGGTCCTCAAAATTTATCACCTCAACCCGGATATAATGATGGAATCTAAACTCAATGTGAAAAGGAAGACTACCATGACAATCTTCTGTCAACCGCACATGATTGATGAACTCTTGGACGTTGAAATAGTGGGGCCTTAAGCCGTTGTTAACAAAGGTCGACATCTGGTTTCATGGTGTGACAGTATGTCACTATATCCTGGCCCCAACCGTTGCAGAGAGCCACTGGAATCAGGGTCTCGTTCAGCTGGAGGCACCATGGCGCAAGTATGTACTTGTTGTGCAAACAGATGTACGTATGTATACTCCGTGCACATGATGGAACACATGTCAAGCATCATTTAGAAGGAGAAACAAATAAACTAATGCTAGACAAAAGACAAGAGGAAGGTGACGTGAAGAAGACATCTACTAGATGTTGGGGCCTGTCTATTAACATTCTTTCGAATGACCCATATCCAGTGTTGGGCTGACATTCACACAATAACTCAGTTGCTGCAAAGGACAGTGATAGAGGTTCAATCTATTTCAACTGGGAGGGCCGTCAGATCACTGCTAGTTCATCACGGCTGATCCGTTTTATTCTAAATTTGCCGTTTTAAATTGTCTTTGTAAACAGGATTTTTTGCTAAGACTTGGATTTTTTACTGGTATATTGTATGGGCGGGAGGCATTGGCTTATTACCAATGTGAAAAAATAGCTAGGTTTTTAAAAAGCCAAATGGGAGAGACTTAGCCAGTAATGAGTTTTATTGTCTGCAGTTTGAGCCAATGTGAGACGTTTGAGGAACACATTTTTCAGTCATAAACAGAAATATTACTCTTGATCTAAAATTATTTTAGAAGATATAATGCCTATCAATGGTTATACCAAGTGTATGACATACTGTATGATAGCTTTTACAAATTGTACCTGTCTTGCAGTTGTGCACAACCTTCAAAATATTACTAAGGGGTGGAAGACAAGTTGACAAAGACGCTTCGTGCTTCATGTCTGTAGTCTAACACGTGCTAAAAAATTGAGCAGGTGGGTGGAAGCCTCATTCATTTAAAACAAGCAAGCTTTAAAGGTGAATTGGAGCTCGATAAACCCGTAGAAAATGGAACAACTAAATATTGACAACTAAATATTGTGGAAAAATGTAAAAGCTTATGAATACTAATGGAAAAGGCAGTAATTTCTAAAGACAAAGCAAGATTAAAACTGAAAAAAACATAACCAATTAAATATTTGTCGACTAGTTAATCAACTGACCTGGAGATGACTGACGATGCAGTAGTGTTCCGGACCGTCTAGCCCACAAGTGGAGGTAGCACTGAGGTTCACAGCACGTCCAATCAAAAGGTTTCCCGTGGCGGGGTAACAGCTCCCATCCGTGCAGCCATGCGGGCTTGATGGCAAGTCTTGTCCAGACAGACTTGAGGCTAGAAATACAATTCCAGGAAAAAAGTATTTCTTAAAAACTCATTGCATGCTGCACATTTGACTTCTATCACAAGTGCCCTGCCGTTTTTTTTAATAGATTGCATGAAGGCAATGTTCCACAACGCTGGGTCATTACATCTTAAATTTCTCTTTAGCTCTCTTGAAAAAAAAATGGATGTTTATAATTTTAGACATGGGCTTACATTCCAGAAAGTAATTGCTTTAATGAACTTGGAGGAAAATCACTTTTTTTCACCATTACTTTGACTCATGTATTGTAAATTGTTTTTTTTAATTAATCAAACTAAATTCTGCTGGCATACACATGACAAATAGTGTTTTCTGTCCCTTTAAGGTTGTCATTTAGCAACTTGAATCTTCAGCTCCCTCAACACATTTTCAATAGAATTAACACTCGGGCCCAGCTAACCACCTCGTGACCTAAATGTGCTTCTTCATGACCCATTCCTTTGTTGCATTGCCCATAGGTTGTGGATCATTGTTGTACTGAAAAGACTCATTGACAACTGCTCTTCAGTTGCTCTGTATTGTCTCATCCACTGCCACCATGCTGCAAGTAAAATCGTGCATTGCAAAAAGTGGGCAAACAGCATGACGTAAGGTGGAAATGTGCACAATATTACCTTTGATCCATTATTTGCTTCAAAGAAAACAGCCATCAAAACGATTCTGCTCATTGCGAATCCCAATAAGTGTGAATGGTTGAGGTTTTTTTTTTAAAAGTCGAAAAATATAGTGACCAAATCACTTAATTTCCATATGTAAACTTGCCCATCTCTCCATTCCCAGCCAAGATGTGAGTTGAATCGGTGCGAGTCAGGCGATGAAACATTTTGAACAACATTTGACACCAGCTGGTTTACAAGTATGTTATTAGAGTGTAGCATGAGGCTATGAAATGCACACACATGCACACAAAGAAAATGAATGACAGGTAAACGCACCCGTAGGCATCCAATTTCCCTCCGGTATACGTTACTATGGGAGGAATGTGAAGACAGGATGGAAAATGTTATTCATTAAAGGGGAAACATTCCAGGTGTCAGTGTGGCCATGAATGAATGCTAATGCACCTTTAAGGGCCTGTTTGCAACACTTTCCTTCAATCTTGAGCAGAGCTGGAAAGATTGTTGGAATGGAACTAAGCCATATGAACACTTAAAAAGTGATGCATCAATTCGTTCGGTCATTTACAACACCTGTACAGTAAGTAAGCCGTCATTCATAAATTCATGGCTTCAATTTCTTTGCAAAGATGATTATCACACTGAATCTTTTTCTGCAAAGCAAATACGTTGGTAGTCTGGGGATCATCGTTGAGCAAAAAAGAAATATATATATGATCAGCTTTATTTAAATCACATTCTAAGGTTGTCAGCCTCATAAAAATCCTACTTCTTATTTTAATTTATACAATTTGTAATTTGCCTTCATCCAGCTTATTGTGATTTGAAGAACAACAATATCTACCCCGAAATTGAGGATTTTACGAATGCGTATGAATTGTGACAAAACAAAAAAAGATACACTGTTCTTAAATTCTTCAAATTAAATAAATAAAAGGGGATGGGGTACTCACCCAGCATGAGGAGTATTAGACACAAGGCCATGGTTGTCATCAGCACAATTGGATTTTCAAAGATCAGTCAATGTGGAGCTGATAAAACAGAAACAAATGGATTTCATCTTATGGAAATAAGGTCAATCCAATTGAAAACATTCTTGGTAAGTTTGAAAAAAAATGTTATGTGCACAATTTACTTAAACTATAGTAAAAACAATTTTGCGCCTTGGTTGTTGCGAAGGGCAAACATATAACTTCACAATGAAACATCACATTAAGATTGAAATTCTGGAAAAAACAAACTGTTTTCAGAATCTGCACCTCAATATTTGAGTACTACATTGGAATTGGCACCTCAATATTTAAGTGGATTGTTAATACCAATTTAAACAATGAATAATTCTAGTAATTCTAGATTTCCCAACCTGAACAAATGTATTTCCAGACTTAGTGCGGTATTATTACAATACAATTCGGTACTATGCACTTCATTAGCTTCATAAACTCGTGTGTTTTTTTTCTTTTTGAACCTTAATTGTCCAATTTTATCTAGGACTGGGACACGTAACGTAAAACCTGTCGAGCCCTTTTATTTTTCTGTCTTGGCTCAGATATTTTTTAAGGTAGTATTTAAAATTACTAGGTCGCAAATCTTCTGTAGTGCTCAAAAGGAAACCATTTTGTATTCACCTAAGCCATTCTCTCCAGTTTGGGAACATGAATAAAGATTGTTGCGAATGCAATAATTTCATATTGTAGGTATAATTTGGATATTGGCCAGTATAAATATTATTCTCCAATAGATGGAACACTCGCACGTATGTATGCATTATTCATCGCTATGATTAAAATGGTCATTCTTTCATCACAAAGTCAATTTTTAGCACATCCTGGCTAGTTGTGTGCCAAGGGCCTCTTGTATGCTGAGGCTCTGCAAACACAGCGGCATCCGCAGTGAATGGCGCGGAATATGCGTGGAAACAAAACGACAGGCGAGAACAAGCATGTTTTACATCGCACATCCTCTAGGACAAATAATCGTGGTGACAGAATTACCATAGGAAAGAATGGATGACACTTTCGGGAGTTTGCTGAAAGTGCCTTTGTTGTCAGGGCAATCACTTATCATGTCCCCCATGCCTTGTTATTTATCGAATGCGTGTCATGAATTCAAATATTCATATTCATGAGTTTAGATATCATACTGCTTTCTCAAGATTGGAGAAATATTCCCCCTCGTGGCTGTGAACAATACAGTGATGACATTAGAGGAAACAGATTGGCTGTTTGTAAACTCTTTGACCAATGACAACAAGTTATTCACTTTCAGACCATTGAGTGTCCTTGGAGGTAATCCAAAAGTTGAATCCCGATATATTTTAAGACTAAATGAAATTAAATATACTTTAGGCCACCACAAGGGTTGGTGATATAATGTCGGGCAATTACAAGCCAATATATGCATTTTATTAATAGTTCTGGCACATTGTACAAAGATGAATCCACTGGATGTTGATTCAGATTCCAGATCTTATGTTTCACTATAGCATCACTGAAATCTTAATTGACCCAGGAAGTGAACAGTCATTGCATAAACAGATAGACAAACACATCACCTTTTCCACTTTCGATATATCACAGCCTCCGTTAAACAAGATATCTAAAAACGGAAAGCCCTTGACATTTTGCACAGGAGCATATCATTTGGTTTACTAACAGCTTGGCTGTCTTCCAACATCTGTGAATAAATCATGTCATTTTCAATCAACGTGTCATTCTAAAACCTTTACCAAAAACGCCATGTGCGCTACTGATCTCTCAAGTTACAATTTAACCAACTACAACATGTCGTGAACAAACATAGTTACAGTTTAGCCAAGGAAGTGCAAGAATGGTGATGATCCAAACCTTTACTAACAGCACAAGAGAAAACAACCCAAAAAACAATTGCACTAAAACAATCCATGAGGTTTAGAGGTTTTCAAGTGATTCAAGGATTCATACTCACCTTTGGTTTCCTCACTATTTAGAACTGTTCACTCAAATTGTCTTTGAATGCCGCTCTCTGTCATGTAAAGCCCAGTGTGTGTGTTTACGCGTGCATGCACATGTCATGCAGCAGAAAGTGTAAAACCAACTTGAGGGCGCTACCGGCGCCGGCGGCGGTGTAAAAACAGAGGGAAAGCAGGGAGCCAATCAGAATCCCCCGAGTGTTGGTTTCTCTCCGCCCTCCCCGGTTTTCTCCATCCGACTGCCTCGTCACTGGGGCACTGAGGTGAATGGACAGCCATTATTATTCTAATTGCACTGTCACTCTGCGGGCCACTGGTTGAAAGAAGGGGAACGGTCTCCAGGCCGTTGGAATGCACCACCCTTTTCTTCTGGACTTGCAGGGAGAGTGAAGAGGCGAGGGAGGTAGAGAGAAGGCCAGAGAGGCCAGAGACAGAGAGGGAGGGTGAATGACTAGCAAGAAGTGGTATGGACAGGAACGAATGGGCAAGGTTTCACACATGCTGGGAGTGTTTCAAGTACAGTATGCATTTTTTTAACATTAATAATGGAAAAAAGACAATGTCCATTAATGACGGTGTTTCATTCTTACACGGAAAAAGAATCTGTCAGTTAACTTTTCTCTGACATTAATCATCAACTGCCCCTTACCCACACTGTCCAGCATCTACAAATCCCGGTCCTCTGCTTGTGCCCTACGATCGGCTGGCCACCGATACAGGGTGTCCCCCGCCTCTGACCCAAAGTCAGCTGGGATAGGCTCCAGCACCCTCCGCGACTCTAAAGCAGTCCAGAATATGAATGAATGAATATTTATTGATTATTTATTTGTCTGTTTGTTGATGTTATTTGTGTACTATGTGGTGAAATCTTTAAACCTCATTATACTTGTATAATGACTATAAAATCATTGAATTCAATTCTATTCAAGCTGCAATTTACTCCCGAGTGACTTAGTCACTATTCTGGATCAGTTGCGTTGTTCGACTACAAGTGGTAATGTTCTGCTTCAGATGCACACGTTAATGACAAAGATATGATTCAACTAGGGCGCACAAGTGAATTATTTACCTAATTTCCTTATTCTTCTTTATCACAACATGGAATAACAAGACAATCAGTAATCACAAGACATGAAAATGATAAAAGATTGAAAACTGTATGGACAACAAACTCCGACAGCTGCTTTGACTTGGGGCTGAGCAAAAGACTGTTGGGTTACGAACGCGTCAATAGCGCGAAAAATGGGTATGCATCAATAAGAAGTAGTGGAAGTTCACCCTGGATTGGTCACCAGTCAATCTCAGGGCATGGCACAAATACTCTGGAGAAACAAAAAGTTAAATTCCCATTTTCTACAGAGCTCTACCTCGTGAAAGTCTTGGGTGAACAGGATTCTATTCCAGTTGACTTTTGGATTCAACGTGGACTGGTCGTAAACCAATCATGTCACATACTGGCAAATAGCTATTCATTCCCACGTTGACAACAATGGGCGATTTAGAACCTTCAATTAACCTACATATGAATCCATGGAAATTGCGAGGAAGCCGGAGTACTGAGAAAAACATGCAAATATCAAATAAAAGCCAATTCAAACTCATAACTGTCAACTCTGGAATGCATACCTAGCATAAAACATGTACAAATATAGTATTTATACTCTAACTTTTGTAAAAAGCAACAAAATGTAAGTTTCTTCCATGGCTCAAACTCCAACTCAAAGGATTTGTACTGGGGGAATTAAAAGCTACAAACATTCATTCATTCGTTATCCGTTCGTGCTGGAGCCTAAAATATTAATTAAAACACATTGTAGCCTTAATCCCTTTACTATTATGTCATGAAGAGTTGAAACTAACACGCCCTGGACCTTATCGAAAAAGACATTGAAGGTCAAAAAACTTTGGAAGGGGCGACGAGGAGAGACAACACAAAGAGACGAGTAGGAGGAAGTGTAACGGTGTCGGCGGTGTGTGGGTAATGCGCATGCATGTGTGTGATTGGGGCCGGTCAACAAAACAAGTGCACAACAGAACAAAGCAGCTTTCACATTCACAATGCTCTGCTGATGTGACCTTCGGCCTCTGTTAAAGGAGGAGATGGCGAGGTAGCGAGAGCAGAAACTAGAACTGGAGTTCAAAGCAGGTTAGCAGCAGTAACTGTGAATACTTGAAAACCAAATCAAATTCAAACATAAACCTTTGACAAATATTACATTATAGTACATGAGATGACTCTTCATTACTATGATGAAACAACTCGTGATTGTACCGCTAGACTACTGCAATGGAGTCAGCCAGTCTGCTCACCTTTTAACTGGAACACGAAAGAGGGAGCATATTACGCTTGTTCTAGCCTGCCTCCACTGGCTGCAAATGCAAATAGAAGTTCATTTTAAGATTCTGTTTCCATCTTCTATCTTAATTGTTTATGCGTCAGGTCAGTTGGCCACTCGGAAATAACCGTGTGGGGTCGATTGGTCGCCGGTCGATTGGTCGCCGGTCTTTTGGTCGCCGTCTTTTGGTCGCCGGTCTTTTGGTCGCATTCTTTTGGTCGCCGGTCTTTTGGTCGCATTCTTTTGGTCGCCCGGACCGCGACAACGGGCGACCAAAACCCAGGCGACCAAAAGACCGACGACTAAAAGACCGGCGACAAAACAAGGTAAAACAACACGGTCTACGCATCAATAAAAGCCAACAATGGCCATGAGCAGTTTCACTGAGCCGACGTGTGAGTGTATAAGAGTTTGTATGTACATGCGTTGTCCCTTTAAGAAGCTACGTCAGTCAGGGTCTTAGCAAGTTCTCCAACAAAAAACAATAAAAGTCCGGGAAATTTTGAGCTTTTCTTTAGCCTAATAATTACTAGGGCATTAAGTATGACTAAATAGTAATTCGCAGTTTGTATTTAGGGAATTTGAGTAACGATTTAAATGGTAATTATCAATAACCTTCCGGGCAACCAAAAGACCGGCGACCAATCGACCGTGTACCGAAATAACAGCTCTTGACAAAAAATATTAGTTTACTACTGTGCTACACTAAACCTTATGATACAATACTACACTATATTAAATAACACATTAAATAAATCACGTTACTAATTTACTTTTTTTATTTATATACAGCTCATCATTTGTCATCCATTTCCTTTCTTAAACTCTGTAGTATTTCCGAATTGTAAATTCTAATTTTAAGGTCAGTTGGATAAGATAAAAAAGCCCTGAAGAACTTTTTTTTAATAACACATAAAGGCAAAGATCAATTGACAGTTTGCCGACTGCAACGAGCATTTACCGACTGCAACGAGCTAACTTAAAAAAGGAGCGGTTGCATCAAGAGATAAGCCAAGGCCAGCATAAAGTTCATGCAGCCTCTACAAAGTTGATGCTGAGGCGAAACGAAGTCAAGGAATCTCGGAAATCCAGCCCAAACAATCCCAGGTTCCCGTATCACTGAATAAAAAACATGATAAGCTTGGCTCTGTGAGCTGGTGCCTGTATGAACTTGTGTCTACATCAAATCAAGGGCTTGTGTTCTAAGAATTCACACTTTTACAAAGAAATGATTCTGGCAGCTATGAAAAGCTACAAGTGCTGTAAAATAATTAAGAATTGTAAAGGTGACGTAAAGCGAGGCGCAGCTGCCAAGGTATGGGACAGTATTAGTTGTTAAGTTCATGAAGTTCATGATGAGTTCACTGTCAATGTGTGTGACAGTGAGAAATAGCATAAGGGTTAAAACATGACTAAAATAAAAATGGACGGTTCTCTAATGGTTTGCAACCAAGACAAAAGCCACCTCAACACTATCAAGTAGCACCATGCAATTTTGTCCTAATACTCTTGAAAAAAAAATTATAGCAACGCACAGTTCATGTACATCCCGAGTGTTCAAGTTAAAAAATAACCCACTGCTGGGTGTGTCAGTTCAATACCAGAGGAAAAGCCCCAGACAGAGCCTAAGGTCGTAAAATGATAAGCCGTTTTATATCACAATATCGATATATACCACAATGTAATGCCTAATTAATTACATTTTTTGCAGATAAAAAAAATACAACAATTATGGAAACACCCCTGTTCACTCACTGTTTTATTGACATTAAGCTCACCTGCTGCCACAAATGTTAAAGATATCAAGTAGTGCTGCAATCTAAAACTATCCAGTGTGGGAAAAAAGCAGTATAGTTAGCATATAATCTTTTTACTAATTATATCCTAACAAGTGTTACGAGTGGTTTGCCTTTTAAGACTGGTGTATAATAAATTGGCATATTATCATTGGTTATAGAAGTTGATATTGGAACCAATTGTGCTCTCTGTGTGGATTATAAGTAGAGCTATTTCATATCTCATCTCATTTTCTGAACCGCTGTATCCTCACTAGGGTCGCGGGGGGTGCTGGAGCCTATCCCAGCTGACTTCGGGCCAGAGGCGGAGAGGACACCCTGAATTGGTGGCCAACCAATCACAGGGCACAAGGAGACAAACAACCATTCACGCTCACACTCATACCTAGGGGCAATTTAGAGTGCCCTATCAGCCTACCATGCATGTCTTTGGAAAGTGTGAAGACACCAGAGTACCTGGAGAAAAGCCACACAGGCCCGGGAGAACATGCAAACTCCACACAGGTGGACCGACCTGGATTTGAACCCGGCACTCCCACTGTGAGGCCGCCGGGCCGCCGTTTTTCATATCATTTTGCCCATACATGTTGTCACATCACACCGGGCTAATTCTATTGTAAGAATGTCCAAAGAAAATCCTGGAACAAAGGACAACTGGCTAGCCTATCCATTTAGCAGTTCTAAGGTTGTGGGTTCAAATCCTTCTGAAATGGACTTTGCATCTAGTCCTCGTCCCAGTGTCAGTTTTCACCAAGTGCTCCAGGTTCCTCCCACAATCCCAAACAGTCATAGTAAATTAAATGAACATTGTCCCCAAATTGTCATCAAGAAAGTGAATGTGACATCATTTGTCCATTTATGTCCTGCGATTAGCTGGTGAGCAATTCAGGGTGTGGAGCCCCCGGAACCATTATGTGAATAGATCAATCCGATGGCAAATAATGAAAGAATAAAGTTGAATTCCATTCTGGTGATGTAACAGGTACCTAGTATAGTGATTTACAGGTCGGCTTGAGACTGAGCGCATGACACGTGTCTCAGTTTTGCTACTTCTTGGAACTTTGCCTTTGTCGCTAGGTCATATTACAGAGATGAATAAAGTATGTTATTTGGTTAGGAAGGGGCTACCATCTAAGAGGAGGAGGAAGGAGCAAGGAAGTTGCAATTAGAGAAATTAGATGAACCCCTTGTGTTTACCAAAGGCTCTACTCTTGTGCATCTTTGTTCAGGTTTCTGAGCATACACTACACACTATAATTAGATTGCGTTCATTAAGCTGTCAGTTGTCTGGAAACATGACTTCCAGACAGGATAAAAGGCACAAATATGCATGAGGAGACAGACAGAAAAAATAAAGCAAAACTGTCATCAACAGATTTGATTTATATCAAAACGTAACTTATGAATGTCACAAAAGCGCCACACATACACAACACACACACACTAGTTACCCTTGGGTAAAACCCATATAAAATATACTGCAAGTACAAATTCATATCTTGTTTACTTGTAAAAATGCTATAACATATATAGAGTAGTTCCTATACGATTTGAACAGAATTCTATATTTATTTCTCTTCTTTTTATGCCCTTAAATGTCGCTTTTTGTCAATAGAGAATAAAGACACATCATTTTATCGGATTAATTATCTTATATTTTTACACTTTTGTAGTTTAAATGTTCATTAAAAGTGGCTGTACATTAAAAAATAAATACACCCACCCAAGATGAAAATGAAAAGTTCTGTGTGGTCTAGATTCAAGTACAAATGAACCAAGGAAAAAGTGGTCCCTTATCATTCGCTGCTATTGGACATTTTGAAGTTGCGAGCTACTCGTGGATCCTCTTAACCCTTCAGGTTAGGCTTGATCTCAGCAGCAGGGTGCAGGTCCGGGTCCTTGAGCTGATTAAAGCTAGACTAAGCCTCCAAAGGCCTCTGGGAACTTGTACCTCCATACACAAACACAGACACCCACGCACACACAAAAAGGAGTATAATGGCCACACTGATAGGGGAAAAAGGAGAAGGCTATGAAAAGAAAGAATTTTAGAAGATAAGCAAAAGTATTAAAATAAAAGTTCAAGTGTCGCAACAAAGGAGAAAAAAGTCCGAAATGTTGGAGCAAAAACAAAAAAAGTGCAACTTCCAAAAAAATCCAAGTTAAACTGTAGTAAATTGTAATATTACGAAAAAATGTGTCACAGTAAGACATTCTTACTGTTATACAATTCAGTGTCCAATCAAACACTGCTGTGGGTCTCAGACATTTTAATTGTAATACATAATCTAATTCCATAACAATATAAATAACAATACAACTCCATCCTTGTGACTTTTTTTCCTTTTCCCCCACCTGCCCCCACCTCCGTCCTCAACATCTCACATTTTTTTCCATAGACTTGGCAACTTTTCTATCTCATCAGTGTAAATCTGATAGCGCATGTAATAGAAAATCTGAGAGAATAATGGGCTTTATTGAGAGAACGATATTAACTTACCGTGCATCTGAGAAGAACAAGTGTAAGAAATGCACCATTGTATACGTATTGACTCTCATTCTTTTCACTTCAAGGAGAAAATCTGAGCCTGTCTCTCCATTAATCTGTGCTGCTAGTAATCTGGCAGGAATGTGTATTTTTAAAAAAGAACTGCCTTGCAGTCACAAATCAACCACCAAGTAGATATTTTGCTCACATAAATCATGGAGAATCCCACCCAACTCTCACCTTGCATTTTGCCTCAATTGGTCAGTACATGAGAACTACATTATACACTATTGTCTCTTATTTTTGTCAATAAATTCAAAGAAAATGGATTGATATGGCACACTTCTGGAAAAAGAACTATTATCAGAACTGTAAAACATGAAACTAATGACTCTTAGAGATGTCAATCAACAGTCAGCCTTAAATTATTAAGTAACATCATTAAGACCCCCTAAAATATTCTCAAGGGGGCCAAATGTATTCATTCAACACTCTGGCTGCCATTGACGACACTAGGCGTCCAATCGCTTTTAATTGGGATGTGCGAATCAACGTTTGTTCATTGGCCCTGAAACACGAATCAGTCTTCCCGGTTTAAATCAATTGGACTTCTATTGCAATCAATGCTGTAGAATGAGAGAAATACTTGAAATATTATACAGAAAAATAACCATAGAGTGTTACTTATGGCCGTAAGCACTGTGTGGTTCTGGTTTTGTGCATAATTTATTAATTTTATTAATCTAGTTTACAGTAGTGGACATTGTATTCATTTACATTTTTATTTATAATTACGAAAGTAAATATTTAATATAAATCATTAATAATTGAAATATAAACTTATATGTTAAGATTTTTTTTTAATATATAAGTATTTTTATGACTACTTGGCCTGTGGAAGGTTAAATCTCTTAAATATAAATTTTTGAATATCTGTCTAGTGTAATGGCCACTGTCCCACTAAAAGTTAACACTACTATAGTCAACTAAATAATTTGGAAACATCTTTATTTAATCAAGAACATGTAACAAAAAAAGCTCCATGACAACGGCACAAGTGTATTTCTTAAAGCATCAATGCATTTTTTTTAAATTCCAGTATAACTTTATTTAATCTCAAGAGCCAACATTAAACCCACTTAAACTTTATTAACAAACTATTTTATTATTTTTTAACGACCCACTGGAGCGACGTTAGCCATGCTAACGCTCGATAAAATGCCATAAGTAACATTAACTAAAGAAAAATCGGATTGACTATTTTTAAGTGGCGTGCAATATCGAGCAAACTTCACTTTTAAGCGTACAACAGGAGATAAAGTCACCACTGTTAAGTATGAAAAAAATCAAAATTGGTCTCTTATTGAGAATGAAGCGGTCGTTTTTCAACTCACCTGCTCTCGGACTTTATCGCACGCTTCGCTTCTGGCTCTCCACCGTCCGGTCGTCCGGTCCCACGCCGCCCTCCACAGCTCAACGTCCGGGCTGGAGCAACCGTTGTTAGCGGGCTGCACTATGCTGTCCGCGGGGAGAGGGGCGCAGGTTGGCCCCTTGGAAGTGTTGGTTGGACCCCACCCAGCTCTTAGAGGACCGCCCAGTGCTTCAGGTAAAGATTACTCACATATTCCTGTTTCAGAAATGTTTCTTATACTACTTGTATATGCATTTATAGGTATCTCGCTCCCTCTCATTTTCGGAACTGCTTTATCCTCACTAGGGTCGCGGGGGGTGCTGGAGCCTATCTCAGCTGACTTCGGGCCAGAGGCGGGGGACACTGAATTGATGGCTAGACAATCATTCACACTCACACTCATACCTAGGGGCAATTTAAAGTGTCCGGTCAGCCTTCCATGGATGTCTTTGGAATGTGGGGGAAACCGGAGTACCCAGAAAAAACCTAAGCAGGGCCTGGGAGAACGTGCAAACTCCACACAGGTGGACCGACCTGGATTTGAACCCAGGTCCTCCACTGATCCGCTGGGCCACCCCATTTATAGGTGTTTACATGTATATATGTATTGTTTTCAACACCAACACTTGATAGTAAAGTAGTAATGCCCTTCCTGGAGAAATTGCGTAGGCTATGCTGTGGGTCACTTCCTGCGGATTTTGGATCACTTCCTGTGGATTTTGGGTCACTTTTTATTCATTTTGGACTTCCTACATGCTTTGTAGATGGAGAGGAAAATCCAATATCAGACGGAAAATTATGCCAACACATGAGCCCAGAATTGGGCGGCCCGGCGGATGAGTGGTTAGCGCGTCGGCCTCACAGCTCTGGAGTCCTGGGTTCAAATCCAGGTCGGTCCACATGTGTGGAGTTTGTATGTTTGACTGCGTGGGTTTTCTCTGGGTACTCCGGTTTCCTCCCACATTCCAAAAACATGCATGGTAGGCTGATTGGACACTCTAAATTGCCCCTAGGTATGGGTGAGAGTGTGCATGGTTGTCCTTTGTCTCCTTGTGCCCTGCGATCAGGGTGTCTCTGGCCTCTGGCCCGGAGTGAGCTGGGATAGCCCAAAATTGAACCCAGAATCTCAAAACTGTGCTAATCAGATAGCTACATATGCTCCACATTTCCATACGTATAGTCCGAGAAAAATGTGTGGAAATACAGTTGGGAGAAATGAAGAACTTGCGGGAAGACTGAAGGCTGCATAAAGTGATGTGGTGGAATGGTTATGACCCCCGGGTCTTAAGCTTGACGCTTGTGATTTAGTGTTCAATGAACTGAACATGGACGTTCTTGGAATGTGAGAATACCTGAAGATGAGCCACACAAGAATGTAGAGAACAAGTCAACGGAAACACCTGTGCAAAGATTTCAACACAAGAACTCTTGAATCTAAGGCAGACGTATCAACCACTAGGCTACCTTGTAGCTCAATTAGGGTGAAAGTTGAGTTTGAGACTATCCCAGTGGACTTTGTGCAAGATGTCCATGATTGGCTGCCACTCACCTACACAGAGTATAGAATGCTATAGTATACAGTCAAATTTAGATCGAGTCTTCAATAAATCTACCTTCCTGAAGTTCTACAGGAAAATCATTTCAAGCAAAGGGAGAACACAATACAGGCCAACACCCTACTTATCACACCAACGACACCCAAGTTGGGCTCTGACACACCCAAGCTTTTAACGAGAGCATGAGTTCCAGATAGTGACTGGATTGTTAGAAATAAAAGTATGTTGAACCATTCAAATTAAAATGACCAGAGAGCCGTCTTAATGTAGAGGCCTATACTTAGAGAATTACATCAATGTCAAGAAAGACAGGGATTTAAAATTTAAATACATAGGTATATGACTGGTACAAAAAAAATGAAACAGCAGGAAATGAAGCAAGCTAGGCGGTAGTAATATCAACACAACATACGTAGCAGATGAATGTACCTTGACCTGTGAGCACTATTCTAGCCATCAAGGATCATTTATTTGGAATCTCAAAGGACCATCTCGACATTTAATTTGATGAACTGACAATTGATGCAACAATTCAAAGTGTTATCACAAAGGCCACAAATTCAACACAAAAAAAGACCAACCGTAGGTATACATGTACATCTATGTATGTATGTATGTATGTATGTATGTATGTATGTATGTATGTATGTATGTATGTATGTATGTATGTATGTATGTATGTATGTATGTATGTATGTATGTATGTATGTATGTATGTATATATATATATATATACATATATATATATATATATATATATATGTATATATATATTTCAGCAACATGCTTATTTATTTATTTATTTACTTATATATTTATTTATGTATTTATTTATTAACTTGCTTATTACCTATCTATTTATGCTTAAAATGACTTTTCTGTATCTGCATTCTCACCCTCTTGCTACTGTGACAATGAAATTTCCCGAATACGGGACGAATAAAGTTATCCAATCTAATTCAATCCAATTCACACTTCCAGGTATTCCACTAATAATGACTAATAACTTGTTAATTTGTTTTTATCTTGTGTTGTTAAAGGTTTTCACATCACTGCGTATTATTTTATTATCTATTTGCAGGGGATCCACCAATTGGCCTGCACAGTCCACCCTAGCTGCTCACACTTATCAATTTGCTGGAGGAAATGTTCCTTGGCTTCTGCCACACTCTTGCCCTCCTGTAGCGCCTCTCTCAGGTAGTTCATGTCTTCTGCAGCACTCAGCTCAGGCATTCCCAGAGAGGAGCATGAAGTGGGAGAAGAGTGTGACCAGCAGTCGAGTGTGTACGCAGTGCGACATATGCTTGTGTGGGCACGTTCTATTCATTAAAAAGAGAATGTTCATATATTGGTTTCCACTTGTGTTGTTCAATGACACAAAATTAAACAAAGGGTTTATAAAAATTTGGATTCAAACCATCATGTCATCAACCCTGAGGTACGCTTGTTATCCGGTTTCCTCCCACATTCCAAAAGCATGCATGGTAGGCTGATTGGACACTCTATTGCACCTGTATCAAAGTGGCGGCCCGGGGGCCAAATCTGGCCCGCCGCATCATTTTGTGTGGCCCGGGAAAGTAAATCATGAGTACCGACTTTCTGTTTTAGGATCAAATTAAAATGAAGAGTATAGATGTATATTAAATTTCCTGATTTTCCCTCTTTTAAATCAATAATTGTAATTTTTTTATTCAATTTTTTCTGTGTTTTTAGTTCAAAAATCATTTTGTAAAATCTAAAAATATATGAAAAAAGCTAAAATATACATTGTTTTAGATCTATAAAAAATGAATATTCAGGGCTTTTAATTCAGTTCTTTTAATCCATTTATTAAAAAAAATCTAAATATTATATCTAAAATGGTCCGGCCCACTTGAAATCAAGTTGACGTTAAAGCGGCCCGCGAAACAACCCGAGTCTGACACCCCTGTTCTATTGCATATGGTCATATGATCAAACCCTGAAAACTCAGCTCAAGCACTCCCAGTCAAACGGCAATACACACATAGCACTCGGCCCCCGCCTTATATAGAATGTGTTTGTGCAGAGGTGTCAGCTGTTTCCCAAGAGGGGAGGGAAGTACCATCCAGAAATAGAAAGGATCAGTTCAAAAGTGGAATGAGAAGGTACAAGATGACAAAAAAATTATGATTAAAAGGACTTCTCCATTTGTATTTCTCTGCAGATCCGTCACTTCCCTGTCCTTATATTCAATTTTCCTATTTATTTTTTATTACATTCAGTTTCCCCTCAGCACGGAAGGGCGAAAAGACACCGAATGGTCAAAGTCAGCTGTTGCTGTCAGTCAGCCAATCCATGAGAGGAGTCTGAAAGGGTGATGATTGAAAAGATGAGATTCAATACCGACGAAAAAGAGGGAGCAAGAGGATCAAAATGCGGAGAGCGGTGAGAATGTCGTAAACTAAAATGTCTTCTCCACATAAAAGAAAGGTACCAGTGCCAAAGTTCTATGTCCCTCCCAGTTAAAAACAAAAAAATCACTTACTACATATCATAATAGTAGTTGAACCGATATAAATAACTATTTTGCCTTCTAGTAAACTGATGTGTGGACTAATATGGTCAACAAAAATATTAGGTGGATGGCTTTTTGAAAACTGGAATAAATTGAAGTTGTTTTCTGTAAGAACATTTTTGACGCAAATTGTGCTCTGTGATTGGCTGGCAAGCAGTTAAGGGCGTACCTTGCCTATCACCAATATTCAGCTGGGATAGGTTACAGCACAGAATATGAAAGAATAATTTCATTTTATTTATTTATTTTTTCCACCTCTAATAAGTATAATTTTAGGTTTTTCAGGTCAAATTTAGACTTTTGTCGCGGGAAATGTTGTATTCTTATAATAATACAGTTGTTGCCATACAACCTCTGTCTTGGTTTGGAATATTTATAAGGTGGCTTGCCTTATTTATTTGTCCGCTATCATTATAGTGGAGCTTGGACTGCCAATTATATATTTTTTGTGGTAGAAATTTGACAAAAACAAGTCGTCTCAACTAGTAATTGTAACACTATGTACAATCATTCATAAAATATTATGTAATACTTTTGTACGATCATTCTAAATCCTTAGAAATGCAGTTGAAAACATTGCTTATTTGTCTTCCAGGGAAAGAATTTAGGGTATTTTGTGTCAATGGGCAGTAACAAATAGACTGCATGTTCATAATGTGTTGACTAAGGAAAAGCAGTCTCAAAAGATTCATTTCAAGTCAAAAATTTTCCACTATGACAACTAGGTGTGGCGAATGAGAATTGCAACTTGTCTTGATGTTTCTAGCAGCAGGTGCACAGAGTAAGAATGAAACGTACCACTGAGAAAACGAAATTTTGTAGCATCACAGCTTTGGGCGTTTCTGCATACTCGTGATACAAACAGTGACTCTATTAGTTTGGATCTTCAGATCCCTCAAAGACACGTTAAACTAAAAACTTGATTAATTCAGCCAGTCACTGCAAATTCTGAATTATTTGTTTACAAATCATTAAGAAAATCAATTTTCCCCATAGTCTGAAGGACACAATAAGACTAAACACCACAGCACACACTGAAGCCTTGTCATTGACTGACACGCTAACTATAGGCCGCATACCGGCTGTTCTATTCGTCTCCTTGTTGTAAGAGGAGGAAGCTCGAAAGCAAGATCGCTGGAGATGTTGTACAGCTGTTTGAAGAGGAGCGATCCACTTGCAATCCATCTTGAGTTACAGATGTCACCAAGTGCAAGGTTAAGCCCGAAGCATTAAGGACAGGCGAGGAGATGGACCTCCAAGTCGAGGGAGAGGGAGAGGGGCTTGGAGAACGCTGCCTGGGAGGCGTGATGTCATTTGCCCGCTTGATCCTTTGCCAAAATAACCTCCAGTTGATGAGCCTTTTTTTTTAATCAATGTCACTCGGATGATCCGTTGTCTAAATATGGGAGATTGGGTTGGACATATGGGAACGTCCATCAAGACCTTGTAAACCGGCACCCCTGATTGGCTACCTCCGGCCCAATCCTGAGCATTTTCAGCGAAACTTTGGCGGGATGCGAGGGTACTTATGGAAGCCGGGGGATCAGATTGACTCTTCCATCCCAACGGTGTAGCAGGGAGACATCCTTTTGTCAGACAGTCAACTGTTTTTTGACGGGGTTTGCCTGCACAACAACTGGTCGCCATGGTAAGGACCGGAGAATCTGGGCCTGTTTTCTCTTGTTTTTTGAGGATTTGGGGCTTTCAGTGTTCACCTGGAGAGGCTACAGACAAGATATTTGAAGATGGAGATAACCCTCAAGGGTGGAAAAATCCCTGGATTTACGCGGAAAAAATGCTTTTATCGGAATTTTACGTGAAGCGGTGATAAATACGCAATGGGAGTCCTGTTTTCCCTAAAAATGCAAAGTTTTTTCTCAACTTTTGATGGGCACTTTTCTGCTTTTGCATCACGCTAAATATGATATGATGGATATTTAGATTCCAGCCAGCCGCGCTAAAGTTAGATGACTCACACAGCTGAGTAAATTGAGACAGACACGCCGCCTAATTTAGGGCGTTCACCTTGGAAAAAAATCCCTCTTAAATCCTGCCTCAAGTCTCGTCTTAAAAATAGCTGAGCCTTAAGGATTTGTGTGCGTGGCCACATGCTAAGATATTGACGATGATCTGTCAAGAATGAGAGGGGAGATGAATGCAGACTGCCAGTTAGTTCATTGTGCTATATTTAGCTTTTATTTTAATCAACTTTCCACTGAGTGAGAAAAGGCTAGAAAACTTTTGGTCTTGTAAAACCTCCACATAAAAGCCACAACTCTGTTATTGGAAATTCCCTATAATATCATAGGTTGGTGGTATGATTTTATTCAAAATGGCACTATTATGTAACATTAAATCTCATTCCAAATGATATTCTATAAAATGTAAAGTTTTCTGCCTCTTTTAATCCATTTTGAAAAAGGTCCGTTAATACTTTTCACCCAGCGCGACACATTTTATGATTATTTTGCTCTGTTAAATCATTTCATAGACTCAGAATCTAAGTTTCCTAAATCAGTAGTTAATGAGTTGTCTGTAAAATTTATACATTCATTTTGAAAATCAGCTTTTAACTTATTAGTGTTCCAGCTATTGAGCTGTTTACTAAATAAATGTGAAAATATTACAGTATGACAGAAAAATAAGGTGAGGCAAATTTTATGACAAAATTACTGGGTTAATTCAAGGGTGTCAAACGTGGGTTGGTTCGCAGGCCGCAATAACATCAACTCGATTTCATGTGGGCCGGACCATTTTAGATATAATATTTAGATTTTTATTTTTTTAATTGGATTATAAGAACTGGATCAAAAGCCCTAAATATTCAGGTTTTTTAAAGATATAAAACTGTTTATTTGAACTTTTTTCTTAGTAAGGGAAAACATCTAATAATCATTTGTTTTTCATTTCAAATGGAAACAATTTTTTTAAAAATTATATTCAATATTAAAGTGGAAAACCGAAAAATAATTTTATATATTTATTTTTAGATTTTACAAAATGCTTTTTGACCGAAAAACACCAAATGAAAAAAATGGATAAAAAATTGCAATTATTGATTTAAAAAGGGGAAAATCAGGAAATATAATGTACATCTATAATCTTCATTTGAATTTGATCCTAAAACAGAAAGTTGGCACTCATGATTTACTTACTTGGGCCGCACAAAATGATGTGGCGGGCCAGATTTGGCCCCCGGGCCGCCACTTTGACACCTATGGGTTAATTCATCTTGAATGTCTTTGGAAAATTTGATAGTGTGAATGTTAATATGAGTTAGGGGAAAGATGATAGGCAAAAATGCTCAAGTTGTAAAATTTTAAACTTGTCAGATGAAGCTACATCGAATAATTTTAATATATGAAATATGCATGATGTGCTTGCTTTGAAGGAAAATATATGAAATCATTACATTTTCAAACAGTGGGAAAAGACGAGTTAGCCTAACCAACTACAGATTTAAACGTAAAAAAAATGGAACATGACTCTTTTCAGTTAAATTCTGTAGTAATTCAAAAACCGAAACTGTCATAACTATTTTGAGCATAAAACAGGCCGGTTTAGTTGGCACAAATTGTTGGAATAACTGTCCTATGCTGTTACAGGCTAAATTTAATGAGTGATAAGTCATTTCCATGGTAACCATGTTTTGCTTATTTTCTTGTTGCTCTTTAAACATGTCAAAACATTCGAAGATGGTGCCATTTCCATCACAAGCATTTGTCACGTGACCTGAAACTTGGCTTTTTAGCCGACAGTCTGATGTGCTTTTGTACTTTCATTGCATTTTTTTTAAATGACGACAATTTTGAAGCATTGAATATGTCGTGACAGTCTTTGTTCTCTCTCAAAAGCCCACCGACGCCCAAAGCGATGCCCGCTCCTTCCTTACGGAGGAGATGATTGCAGGTTAGTCTTTTTTTGCCGTCGTCGTCCATGCTTATGCTATTTGCAGTTTTTAATTTTTTTACCTTCTGATCTATGCTTTGCCACTTTCTGAACGTCTCCAGAGTTCAAGGCCGCCTTCGACATGTTTGACACTGACGGTGGCGGTGACATCAGCACCAAGGAGTTGGGCACCGTGATGAGGATGCTGGGACAAAACCCGTCCAGGGAGGAGTTGGACGCCATCATTGAGGAAGTCGATGAGGATGGTGAGGAATTCAAACGTTATCCTTTAAAGCTGATAGAACAATACAAAGATTGTTCATGTGGTTCCTTAGTTTGTGTGTTGTAAAGTGGTAATCTGCTATACTTAGTGGTTAATGTAAAAACTGTTGATTTTTTTAAGCAACTACGGCTCAACTTGCGTTGTCTTTGGCGGCCAATGAGTTAAAATAACAAAAACAAAAATTGTTTTAAAATGCAGAAACGACCCAAAAAATAAATTAACTTAAAAACAGCCAGGGCTTTTTATTTTTTTTATTTTTTGGGTGAATGCAATAAGCTTCCGTATATAAGAATACATTTTGAAAAACAGTTTTTTGGCCAATATTAATCCTTACAGTACATTTAATTTCATTCAAATGAATTTCTTACATGACAAAATAACAGCTCAAACCATCAACAAAATATGACAAGTCATCAAGACTAGATACATTAAAAACTAATAATTGGAAATACATAATAATTAATCATATTTCAAAATGTATACAGAAGGCTATTCCTTATAATTCCTAACTTTGATCAAAAAGTATTGAAACAACTTAGCGTGATCCAGTACGGCTGGAGACCAATTGTAAACTAAAACTATCATCTTAGTACTGCTGGGCAATATAATATCATTCATTCATTCATTCATTCATTTTCTGAACCGCTTTATCCTCCCTAGGGTTGCGGGGGGTGCTGGAGTCTATCCCAGCTGACTTCGGGCCAGAGGCGGGGGACACCCTTAATCAGTCGATCGCAGGGCACAATGAGACTGACAAACATTTACACTCACACTCATACCTAGGGGCAATTTAGAGTGCCCAATCAGTCTTTGGAATGTGGGAGGAAACTGGAGTACCCGGAGAAAACCCACACAGGCCCGTGGAGAACATGCAAACTCCTCACAGATGGACTGGACTGACCTGGATTAGAACCCAGGACCCCAGAGTTGTGAGCCCGTCGTGCTAAACACTCAAGCTGCCGGGTCGCTGTCATCACACCTGTATAATCGACGCGAAACATATTTTACTGCAGTATGCTTGGTCCCATTATTTTGAATGGAATGTACAGTAATACCTCAATTATCGCGGTTAATGGGGGGACGGACCCCCCGCGAAAAGTGAAGGGTCAAAAAATAAATAAATACATTTTGGAAAAAAAATAATTCTTCAGTGCTCAGTCCTAGTAGCAAGAGTAGCTTACAGTTACGAGTTTCAGCGTGGATTTTCACATTTTTATGAACTTTAATAATAAAAAATACAATTAAAAATTTGAAAAATAACGCGGACGCGGGCTCAATTCTCACAGGTGGCGTATGACTAGGAGTACGGATAGTTGTTTGTCTCTCTTGTGTGCCCTACGACTGACTGGCGACCAGTCTAAGGTGTAGTCTGCCTTTCGCCCGGAGACAGCTGGGTTAGGCTCCAGCAACAACCCTATCGAAGATGGGCGGTATGGGTACAGGGTCGATTGGTCGCCGGTCTTTTGGTCGCCGATCTTTTGACCGCCGGTCTTTTGGTCGCCCGGAAGGTAAGTGATAATGACCATTTAAATCATTGCTCAAATTCCCTAAATACAAACTGCAAATTACTATTTAGTCATACTTATTATTAGGCTAAAGAAAAGCTCAAAATTTCCCGGACTTTTATTGTTTCTTGTTGGAGAATTTGTTAAGACCCTGACTGACGTAGCTTCTTAAAGGGACAACGCATGTACATACAAACTCTTATACACTCACACGTCGGCTCAGTGAAACTGCTCATGGCCATTGTTGGCTTGTATTGATGCGTAGACCGTGTTGTTTTACCTTGTTTTGTCGCCGATCTTTTGGTCGTCGGTCTTTTGGTCGTTGTCGTGGTTGGGCCGACCAAAAGACCGCGACCAAAAGACCGCGACCAAAAGACGGCGACCAAAAGACCAGCGACCAATCGACCGCACACGGGTGGTATGGAAGATGAATAAAAAATAAATACAATTTTTTTTTTAATTCCGCAGAAAAAAATCTGCGATGTAGTGAAACAGCGATAACCGAAGCGCGAAGTAGCGAGGTTTCTCTGTAATATATACGAGGAAGCCAAGCTTTCCACCTGTATAATGTTTGTATTTTGTCCCACATTCCCTAGGCAGTGGTACCATTGACTTCGAGGAGTTTTTGGTCATGATGGTGCAGCAGTTAAAGGAGGACCAGGCTGGAAAGAGTGAAGAGGAGCTATCTGAATGCTTTCGTATTTTTGACAAGTATGATTTATAATGTAGTTGTTCAATTTGCCAACAGCGTCCAAATAGGAAATTGCAATTGAGTGTTTGAATAATGTCGTGACAAAATGAACACAAGTCATTCATTGCCACTCCATTTCATTTGGAAGAACTTATTTTGTAAAAGATTGTTGTTGTTTTGGGGGGGGTGATTTTGTTATGGGTTGATTTAGTGGTGTCAAACCTGTGGCTCGGGGGTCAGAAGTGGGTCGCAAGCGGCTCCGATCCAGCCCATGGGATTTTACTGCCTGATGGGCACTTTATACTGGCCACATGAGATTTATAGTTGGCACGAATGTGGCCCGCGAACCAAAATGAATTTGACACCCCTGCTTTCATGAAATTTGTGACAAGGACAGCAATTGTATTTTGAACTTGACTGTCCATGTGATCATAACTGCACTTCTAATCTATTCGTCATTTTCACGCTCAGAAACGGAGACGGATTCATCGACCGTGAGGAGTTTGGAGACATCCTGCACATGACTGGAGAAGCTGTCACAGAAGAAGACATCGATGAGATGTTTGGCGAATCTGACAATAACAAGGATGGAAAAATTGATTTTGATGGTGAGACATAGTCAATCAACATAGTCAATTTAATCGAAAATAGAATATTGAGAAAATGACCTGCACTTTTGTAAAAGTGAGCTGACATACCAAGTCTTCATATTTTATGAGGTCTCTCACTTTACTAAATATGGGCTTTTTTTTTGCTTTGTTCACTGCAGAGTTTTTGAAGATGATGGAGAGCGTCCAGTGAGGATTACATTTCCTGGTGGTCCTCTTTTAGCCTTAAAATGTTTGGATTTGGTATCGTTTTGATCAGGGGTTAAATCTCTGACCCCACCCTGCACTCACAGGAGGCCTCGGGGCCTACCCAGAAAGGCTAAAAATATCCGAATAGCCGACCTTTTTAAGACGAAGACACTTTCCTCAGCTGTCTCATCCCAGGCAACTGCTGCTCCTCCTCCTGACATGCTTCTACACCGTTTCACCGTATTGCATTCAAGCTCCTCCTCCACGCGGATATTCTGCGCTCTCCTTTGAAATAAACCAACCTTTCACTCATGGTCACTGAATGATTGATGCACATTTGACACTTGAAATTGACAGGTAGTCCATGTCTTTTGTTAAGATTACAGACAAAAATTCAACTAATTTTCTCATTTTCTCATCTCATTTTCTGAAACGCTTTATCCTCACTAGGGTCACGGGGGGTGCTGGAGCCTATCCCAGTAGACTTTGGGCCAGAGGTGGGGCACACCCTGAATTGGTGGCCAGCCAATCACAGGGCACAAGGAGACAACCAACCATTCACGCTCACACTCATACCTAGGGGAAATTTAGAGTGTCCAATCAGCCTACCATGCATGTTTTTGGAATGCGGGAGGAAAACGGAGTACCCGTAGGAAACCCACGCAAGCCCGGGGAGAACATGCAGACTCCACACAGGTGGACCGACCTGGATTTGAACCCAGGTCCCCCACTGTGAGGCCGCCGGGCTGCCATCAACTATTTTCATGTCCCAAAATTTTTGGATGGGCGGCCAGGTGGAAGAGTGATTAGCAGGTCTGTCTCAAGGTTCTGAGATCGAGGGTTCAGTCCCTGGTGGGGTTTGACCTTTCCGTTCCTGTGTGGGTTTTCTCCGGATACTCCCCAAAAAACATGCAGGTTGAAAATACTAAATCAGGGGTGTCAAACTCAATTTGTGGGCCAGACCATTTTGAGTGGGAGGGGCAAATGAACATTAATTTCGTCGCTCCTCCCAGTTGGAATGAATTGGACGCCTAGTGCCGTCAATGGTACTAAAAAAGAGCATCCACAGCCAGTTTAAGCGAATTGGACATGTATTGTTGTCAACGGAAGCCATTTATTTAATTTTACATAGTTTTACGGTACTTACAGGTCACTTCCTGTAAGTGTGGATCATTTCCTCTTGATTTGGGGGAATTTCCGGGATACACTTCCTATTCATTGGTCGCTTTCTGATGATTTGTGGGCATTTCCAGGTTATTCAAGTGTGATTTAAAGACTTAAAAATACAGAACCTTTTCAACAATAGTACGTATTTGAATTTATTAAAACATACCTAGGTGTATTGATCATTAGAATTATCCAAATTATAAATGTAAAGGTAAACTTTTTACGTGGGCGGGGCAAATGAGATCATTTACCCTCCCTTTGGAAACCACGAAAGAATATTTCATCATGTTGGCTCACCTCCTGCCCACCATATAAGGACCACCAGTCTTGGTGTGCTGTTAATATTTCTTCCTCCTTCCCTCCTTGCTATTCAGGGCACAGTTGAAAATGAGTAGGCAGAAGGCTGGGCGGGGGCTGGGGGGCTTGGCAGACAGGGTGGGACTGCCGCCCCAAGTGAGTTCTTCTCCTGGTCTTGAGTTTCACGCCCGGATTGAAACATACGTAATGAACACAGAACTTTTATAACTTAAACTTACGCTTGTCCAGGTCACACAAATGTTTACAAAGTCTTGTTGCAAACCACTTTTGCTCGAGGAGACACAAAGTTCTCACTCTCTATTGGGTTCCTGTCGTGATAAAAGAATAATAACGTTAAATAAATGAGATTGTTTGGGTGTTGTAATCAAAGGTATTTCTTGTGTATTTCAAATCATATTTGCTGCAGCCATGTTGTAGTTATGAATTCATGTCATGATGTCATTTTGCCATCTAAACCAGGGCTGCCACGATTAATCAATTTATTAACAAGGGATTATTGGGAAATGAATCAAATATAGGCAATTAATTAATATTCAATTGATCACAACAAAGAGAAAGTTTTCTCAGCCTCCTAATAGCAAATATTTCTATAGATTTGATTTTTTAGAATAAGCAAACATTCTCTTTAAAAATCTAAATATTTATTTACATATATATATATATATTTAAAAATGACAGCAAATAAGATATTCATTTTATTAATATTTCTTTTCCCCTATTTATTTTAAATACATTAATAGAAAAATATGAGAGAAAATATTAGATTTTTTTTAAAATAAGCAAACATTCTCTTTAACAATCTAAATATGTATTTAAATATATATATTTATTTAAAAATGATAGCAAATAAGATATTCATTTTATTAATATTTCTTTTCCCCTATTTATTTTAAATACATTAATAGAAAAATATGAAAAACTTTTATTTCCTTGTTTCAATTTAAAATACAAACTATATTCCTTTTTCCAAAAAATGTTTAGAGCCACCTGATAGAGTAGTGGTTCACTCGCCTGACTCCGGTATGGGCGGGTGCGGGCTCGATTCCCGCTGGTGGTGGTATGATTGAGAGTGTGAATGGTTGAATATCTCTTGGGGCTGACTGGCGACCAATCTAGGGTGTAGTCTGCCATTCCCCTAAGGTCAACTGTGATAGGCTCCAGCAACATTCGCAAAACTTACGGGTATGTGCGGTACGGAAAATGAATGAATACAATACACCCCCTACCACTGTTCCCTCTAAGCTGCGCGCGTGCGCAATTGCGCACTACTCTCGTCTTCTCTGCGCAGCAGCAATGCTATGGCGCGCAGTAAAAAAAAAAAACGGATATTTTTTTTTTTTTTTTTTTTTTTTTTTTTTTTTTTTACCCCTTTCTTCATGATGGCGCCGTTTAAGTGGCAGCCAGTGGCAGTAGCTCTGTCCACTTATGTTTTTCGTGTTTTACAGCATGTTTTACATGAAAAATTAGAGGGAACATTGACATGCACCTGCTTGTGGCAGGTGTGATACTGGTTTGCCCATAGCGAGCAATGATGATGTCGTGACCGGATGATTCGCCTAAAGACGTTTCGCCGACGGACGTTTGCGTTTGACAGACGGACAGGTCTCCGAATGAACGTTCGTTCAAACAGCGTTTAATGATTAAATACAAATACTAGTATTTGTATTTAATCATTAAACGCTGTTTTCAGCTGGATTTGACCGAATTTGAGAGCATTTTGAGCCCTTTGGCGAATGGACGTATATGGACATTTTTTTGCCTCCATCGCGACATCATCGCGACATTTTACCAAGGAATTCACTTCCCTGGGCTCGGTTCTAATGTCCAAAGAGCTCCAGTATTTGTATTTAATCATTAAACGCTGTTTTCGGCTGGATTTGACCGAATTTGAGAGCATTTTGAGCCGTTTGGCGAATGGACGTATATAGACGTTTTTTTGCCTCCATCGCGATATCATCACAACATTTTACTGAGGAATTCACTTCCCTGGGCTCGGTTCCAATGTCCAAAGAGCTCCAGTATTTGTATTTAATCATTAAATGCTGTTTTAGGATGGATTTGACCCGATTGCTGTCATTTTACGGCTCGGTTCTGCTACATCTGCCCGCCCAAGAGTGCTTATTCCCGGGCTGCCATTGATGGTAGACTAACATTGATTTTTACTATAATTTGGAAAACACCGGCAGCGGGCCGGATTAAAAATCCTAACGGGCCGTATATGGCCCGCGGGCCGAGGTTGAAAAACTTGTACACACACGATCCGGGGGCGAGTCGAGCGCGCGAATCCCGTTTCGGCAAAACCTCCGTTCGGCGGAACGTCCATTCGGCGACCTGCCCGTCTGTCAAACGTCCGTCGGCGAAACGTCTTTAGGCGAATCATCCGAGTACCGATGATGTCGCTCACACTGGTACTCAGTGCGCTCAGGGAGGTTGACTTTCTGCTCAGACCAACGAAAAATTAGAGGGAACATTGCCCCCTACCCCATAAAATTCAGTAACTCTGCTTAAAATGAAAAAGGGAGCCCAAATAAGTGAGCTTCCCAAAATGATATGTCATAGCGTTGGTCACTCTTTCAGTGCCATTGACCATGATGGACGTCCAATCATCTTTCTGCCACGAGGAGACGCCCAATCCAATTGAACTGGCAGCGAATAAATGTATTTTATTTAGGGATTCCTGCTACTTTGTCGTTACAGCGGCTAACACAGTGTCATTGTTTTGTGATTGATATCAGCTGATGTGGTCTTAGGCCTCATTGATCTCAGGCCTTCAGACAAAAGACACAGGACTGGTTTACCTGTCCTGTTCTATTGCATATGATTATCTCATCTCAAACTATTTTCTGAACCGCTTTATCCTCATTAGTGTCGCGGGGGGTGCCGGAGCCTATCCCAGCTGACTCCGGGTCAGAGGCGGGGGACACCCTGAATCGGTGGCCAGCCAATCGCAGGGCACGAGGAGACAATCAACCATGCACACTTACACCCATATCTAGGGACAATTTAGAGTGCATCCAATCAGCCTACCATGCATGTTTTTGGAATGTTGGAGGAAAGCGGAGTACCCAGAGGAAACCCACCCATGCAAACTCCACACGGGGGGACGTGACCTGGATTTGAACCCAGGACCCCAGAGCTGTGAGGCCGACGCGCTAACCACTCGCCGCTTCCATGTGATTATGTCAATACATAACATGGAATTAATATAGAACAGAAGCTATTTTACGGTAACACATTTCCACCTTCCCCCACATTATCCATTCGCCAATAGGTCTAAAGTTGCCGTTTTCCAGCCCTTCCACCTCAAGACACGTTCCCCTCCAAAATGTGATTGGCCTGCATTGATTCCCCAAGAACCCTAAAAGTTCAGAAGACTATATCTGGAGACCTGTAGGAGCCAAGGGGCGGGACCTGGTGGTCCTGGTTTAAAGTGTGTCCCAAGCCTCACTTGACGTCTAGTCTCTCTGTTGGGGTGCACGCGGATTGACCACTCCTTTGGGCCTTTTGTTTTTTTCCTTGGATCTCTAAGGGGGGGAAAAGCTAATCCACAATCATGGTAAGAGGCGCACTTCTAAAACGCAGCCAGGATGGCATAGCTGTCATAACTTTGAATTAAAAGTTAAGAAACTATCTAAAATCCAGTTCATAGGAAATGACATCCTTCATGAAAATTCTAATAATTATCTCCATTTTTTTCATTTTTCCGTGGCATTTTTTTTTAGGATGAAGAGAAAATTATGATTGGGATAATTTAACTCTTTATTTTTATTTTTTTTAGCGTTGTTTGACTTACACGCAATTTACCAACTATAGTTCCTTGGCCTGTAAAAATCAACCTTTTTTTCACATTGTAAGTGAATGAAGTATTTTTAAATATCCATGGCCCGCTGACATGGACAATTAGTTTTTTTTATTGTATTATTTATTGATAATGCATTTGTTTGTTTGTTGTTGTTATTTGCGTATATGGTGGTGAAGCTTTAAATCTCATTTTAATGGAATAATGACAATAAAAGCATTCATTTTAATGCAATATTCATGCATATTTGATGACGCAGGATGAATAAGGGTTTTCAAAGTGCGTATTGCAGTGGGGTGGAGGAATGGCGTGGGGTGGGCTGCAGCTGCTCAGGTGCGGATTCCGCTTAAGTGACAAATTCCCAAGGATTGGATGTCTGCAGGCCATATACAGCCCAGCCTAATGTGTTGAGCCTGAAATAGCCGGGCCAATTTACAGCCAGCTCAACAGCAAACCTTTTGAAGACGCTGCCACTGCTCCCTGTAACCCTTTGCAATGCAAAAAAAATCCCATTTAAGAAACAAAAATCGGAGGAATTATTGAAATGTGTGAGGACGTATCTTGAAAAATGGCCCTTTTCCACCTAAACTTTGATCGGGGGTGTCCAATGGAACATTTGAGTCATGAAAGAGAGGAAAGCAAATGTTTTGTTGGTGATTAAAGTGATCATGTTTGTTCGCAGACTGACGCACAGCAAGAGGCCCGCTCCTACCTGAGCGAGGAAATGCTGGCTGGTAAGCTAACACGCTTCAAAATGTTCACGTTAACTCAAAAGTTTGGTTGTTTTTAGTTGGGGAGGAATTTGTCGACAAGATTAGACACGAATGGACCCCGAATGCTGGTGTCAAACTCAAGGCCCTTGGGCCAGATCTGGCCCAAAACTTCATCATGAGTGGCCCCAAAAAATAAACCTCATATCATCTCATCTAATTTCCTGAACCGCTTTATCCTCATTAGAGTCGCGGGGGGTGCTGGAGCCTATCCCAGCTGTCTCCGGGCCGGTGGCCAGGGATACCCTGAATCGGTGGCCAGCCAATCGCAGGGCACAAGGAGACAAAGGACAACCATTCACCCTCACACTCATACCTGGGGGCAATTTAGAGTGTCCAATCAGCATACCATGCATTTTTTGGGAATGTGGGAGGAAAACGGCATACCCGGAGGAAACCCACGCAGGCCCAGGGAGAACATGCAAACTCCACACAGGTGGATCAACCTGGATTTGAACCCAGGACCCCAGAGCTGTGAGGCCGACACGTTAACCACTCGCTCCACCGGGCCGCCCTCCGATAAGAATGAATCCATATATAATAGATGATTTTTTTTCCGCTTTTTGTCGTGAACTACTGAGCTACAATCGGCTAACTTTTTGAAATCCACTCCTATTCGTAAACTTAACTCCAAGTGGCATGCTATTTTTCTCCAGAGTTCAAGGCCGCCTTCGACATGTTCGACACTGACGGCGGCGGTGACATCAGCACCAAGGAGTTGGGCACCGTGATGAGGATGTTGGGGCAAAACCCCACCAGAGAGGAGTTGGACGAGATCATCGAGGAGGTGGATGAGGATGGTGAGTGAAGAAGAGCTGACTACAAGCAGGTTAGAGTAGCCCACGGCTGTCCGTGATGGAGAATTTCCCTTCCTCGCAGGCAGCGGTACCATCGACTTTGAGGAGTTCTTGGTCATGATGGTGAGGCTGCTCAAGGAGGACCAGGCTGGCAAGAGCGAGGAGGAATTGGCGGAGTGCTTCCGCGTTTTTGACAAGTACGAGCTCCTTATCACCAGCCCTCCGTCCTGTCCTCGGTACGCGTTTAATATAAAAAAAATTCCCTCCGCACAGGAACGCTGACGGCTACATCGACAGAGAAGAGTTCTCCCTGATCATCCGCAGCACCGGCGAGCCCGTCACGGAGGACGAGATCGACGAGCTGTTGAAGGACGGCGACAAGAACGCCGACGGCATGCTGGACTTTGACGGTACAGTTCGATCCAACCGAGGAGTTTCTCCTCTCACACCCCTTTGACCTCCCTTTCCTGTGTTGATCAGAATTCCTCAAGATGATGGAGAACGTGCAGTAAAAGCAGACACACTCACGGACATTCCTCCTCATCCTTGTAACTCCTCCCCATGCGGAATTCACGTGGCCCACCTATGATCCTCTCACCCCCCTTCCTCACACACCCTGAACAGAAAGATTACACACCCTGAAAAGAAAAGTGGGGGTAGTCTGTCTTGGTTGGCTGACCCTCAAAGTCACGCGGACAACTAACGGAAACTGTTTTTAAGAAGTCTGCGGCTGAACCAGATCGAGTCCGACCCCCTCTTGCCCACCTGCTTTTCTTTTAAGATCTATTCTAGATGGAACAGCAACCTATTAGACCAATCCAATCGACGCCACTTCACTGTACAAAGAAGTTACCGGCTAGAATAGCGACAAGAATAAAATAATCTTACAACACTTTCAACTTGTAGTCTGTCGTATTAACAGTCTGTAAGATGTTGTTTGAGGAATATCATTAAAATAATGTTGTTTCTTCTTTTTGTCCACTTGGTTTCAAATGACGCTACGAATCACAGAAATATGAGAAAAATTAAACATAGGTGGCTGTCAATCAAATCGGGTGTCCTCGGCTGCTTCCCATGGTTAGCTGGTACAGGCTCCAGCACCCCCTGCGAGCCTTGTGTGCAATGTTCCATCTAATTTTTCCAGTGGCGGGCCATCAGGGCCTTCTCTGCTGGCCTACGAAATATCTGAATCATATATTATATTTTGTCCATCAATACTTATTAAATAATTCCAAATTGTCTGTTAGCTTCCTTTCATTGCTTTTCCCCCTGGTTGCACTGCTTCCAGATGTGTTTTCATATTGAAGCATTATATCCATAAATAAAACAACTTAATAAATGGCACTAGCATTGGCACTTAGCTTATATTTCACGTCTGTCCTTGAGGTAGTCTGTCTTTCATTTACCGTATTTTTAACCCAAAAAATGACTTATCAAGGGTACGGCTTATATGCGCATAAGACTTGCTATACTCTTTTTCACCAGTAGATATCGGCAAAGTAATATTTACTATTTGTTGGATATTTTCTGTTTTGCAGTAAGAAAACAACCATTACTGGATGAATTAATTCCTTAAGATATTGACGCTAATAAGATGCTTTTGATTCATACAGGATCTCAGAAATACCACGTGTGATGATTATTCTTAAGGTTTTCCCTTCAAAGTAACACATTTGTACTCCCGATTAAAAAAAGTAATATGGAGGTGAAAAATGTGAATCAGGGGGTGGCTTATACACGAGAAATTGTAAATTTACAAAATGTTAAAGCAATTTTAAGAGTGCAGCTTATACGTGGGGGCGGCTTATATGCGAGTAAATATGGTAGTCCATAAAACTTGTTTACAACTTTACCTTCGCTGCATGTTTTGCAGAAGACCTTTCTCACTCAAAAAACAAAAAGACGTGTCATATCCACGTTAGCTGATTTATCTTTAGCCTCATGCGCAAGTACTGTTAATGCGGTGATTGGCTGCGTAGCGTGATTGCATTGTATCCAATGACTGGCTGACTTGTGTGGATGAGCGCCACGGAAGATGGATGAATTAATTGAATATAGTAGGTTATTTTAGTTTTTTCCAATTGGCATGATGTGTGGCGACAATGAAGAAAGATCATGACAAAGATAACAAAAATATACGCCTGGTTATTTTACAGCATATGTTTAATCAGAATTGTTACAAGGTGAAAAAAAACAACTGATGACAAGGTCAAGAACGGATAGTTTGCACAAATGAGTAAATATGAATATTACAAAAAAAAAATGAATTCATCCTTAGGTTCCGAGTATGACAAATGTGGTGGGCGACCAATCCAGGGTTTACCAAAGTCATCTAAAATAGTTGTATAATCAAATGACCGCAAACTTGACTGCGAGTGTTTGAGCTGCAGGTTACGAGCCGTAGTTGGCTTCGTCGAAAGCTTTGCGGGCCCTCTTGAGCTCTTCGTTCATGGTCAGCAGGTCTTTGACCCTGGCGAACTTCCTGGGATCCTTCCGGATGAGGAAGACGATATCCTCCACCTGAACCCGACCTTGGCGCCCGATGGACATGGCTTTGTGGGTCATTTCTGTGACGAACTCAATCACCAGGTCTTCCAGTATATCCACCGATTCGGTGTACGGGTTTTGGTCGTCGCCGAATCCGTACATCATACAGCGCAGCTCCTTGGAGAAGAGCCTTTTTCTCCGGCCGTGGCACACGTCCACTCCGCTGCAGCTCTCGTCCAACTCCTCCTCGAAGCCGGTTTCATCCTCTTCATCTGCCATTCTTCTGCAATAATAACATTGTTAGCAGGGCACTCATGCAAATTATCTTAAAATCATGACCAGAGTGTATTTGTTTCTATTCTTTTTAATTCCACTAATTTTGTTTCATTCACATTTTATTTCATTTTGATACAAAAATATATAAATTTAAGATACACACCTCGTGAGGATAAGTGGTATGGAAGATGGGTATTTATTTCTCTTTCGTGATTAAAATGTCAACAATATCACCATTATTTTACCTGAGTAAATATTTATGTTACTTTGCCCACTCCTGTTTGTCTACCAAATGTTAATATTTATTGTCACCGATATCACCCAGTTGTTAACAGTTACATTTGTTCAATTGGTACATATGCAGACACATAATAATAATGGAACAAAATATTGGCTTTTCGTCGAAACGATTTTAAAGAATATGCTCGATCGGAGTTATTATTATACGTGTTAGCATAGCCGCAGTGATGCGTTTAATGTTTCGGTAGAACTCTGTAAATTCTGCCAGCTTCCACCTTATTTCAAACGCGAAATTCAAAAAAAGTCAATATTTGAAAGGTGCAAAGAAAAATATGGGAACGTTTGTGTACTGCATTTTTAAGCGATGAACATAAAGTCTTACTTCAAAATCGTCGATGATAACCAAAACGCCTTGTTGTTAAATTCTGCTTCTGGTTTTATGTCGTTGACCCGGAAGTGACTCTTGGCAGAAATTGTCGAGATTTTGGAAACACTGCCCCCACGTGGTGAATTTATGGCGCGTTTGTTTACACTTTATGTTCACTTCCCAGTTCGCATAGCGTGTTACTGACGTGCACCCAGTGAAGTACGGAGCAACTATCGTAATACAATTGAAAGCTGTATGTATTTATATTCCGTAGTTTAACGCACTCGGACTTCTCAGGAAAATTCAACACATATAAAAGGTCTGTATACTTGTGTATGTGAGACGTGAAATGTATGCTATTTGTTCAAGAATAGCTTTAAAAAATGGCTACAAAATGATAACAGGAGCTAAATTATTGCATTAATTAATAGATTTCCAAAATTAACAGTCTGGAAAGCAATGTTGAAGTTAGCGCTTGAGTGAAGTGAAGTGGCATTTTCGCCATTTTCGCGTTGTACTAATCGATTGCATAAACATTTGGCTAAAGCTAGGAAGTCAGATCTTTTATTGGTCGAAAATAAACGTCGAATTCGACAACTCACTCCATTAGACAGTTTCAGATTTTCCTTTCTAAATTAACTACAGGTGTCTAAAAAGGGGAATTAAAGTACACTCTGCAGATGACACTTGGAGTGTGTGTGTATGGCTTGTCCGGTCCAGTTCCTCTGCAGGACAATCTGGAATGTGGGACTGGTTCTCCTCTACTATGTCTTTTCCATAGGCATCACCTTCTATAACAAATGGCTAATGAAGGTCAGTACAACAGTGAACAGTGGCAAAAAAAAATATTCACTCACGGTCACTGGTAGTCAATGAGTCGAGTTCTGTCATATTTTCAAAAATTCTATTCGTCACTTTCCAGGAGTTAGCACGGAAACCACAGGGTAAACTTGATGGATTTTAGCGTCAAATCACGATCTTGTCCATTTAAAATACTTTCAGGGCTTCCACTATCCACTTTTCATGACGTTAGTCCACCTGGCTCTCACCTTCTGCCTGTCGGCGCTGACCCGGTACGTCATGCAATGCTGGACCGGGAAGACTCGTGTGATTCTGACCTGGACAGATTACCTGCACAAAGTGGCTCCAACAGGTGAGCACTCGGTATGTTTGCTCAAATCAAAGTATCACAATTAGGCTATCAAGTTTGACAAGTTTCTATTATCTCCAGCCTTGGCGACAACCCTGGATATCGGACTCTCCAACTGGAGCTTTCTCTTCATCACTATTAGCTTGTAAGTAATTCCTTATCACACAGTTTTTAATAGTTATGTTATCTACAATTTAGTTCCGTTTATTGTGTTCTGTTTTTTTTCCTCCAAGGTACACCATGACCAAATCTTCTGCAGTACTCTTTATCCTCTTTTTCTCTCTGGTCCTAAAACTTGAAGAACCGGTGAGTACCCGAAAAGTTGTGGGAAAGATTTTTCATTTCTTAAGCCACTTTGAGACATAAACACTAACATTTAACAAGTGATGTCACCAGCAATTTACAGAAAATTTGTTTTTTTCTGATGGCTGGCTGCTTTTAGAGTCACTGTTCAGTTAGCAGCCATTCATTCCATTCCACCTATCCGCACAAGGGTTATGGGGGTCCTGGAGCATAGCCCCGCTAACTTAAGGCAGTAGGCAAGTTACGCCCTAAATCGGTTGCCAGCCAATCGCAGGGCACAATGAAACAAATGACCATCCACGCTCACACTCGTACCTTAGGACAATTTAGAGTGTTCAACCAACCTACCAGGCATGTTTTGGGATTTGTGAGGAAACCAGAGTACCCGGATAAAACCCACAGAAGCTCGGGGAGAAAATGAAAACTCCACACAGGAAGGTCGGAAGCCACCGGGGTCATTACAATCTTCCCTCGATTATTGGGGCTTCACTTACGGCGAATTCACTTCTTCTGATTTTTTTCTGCTATTAATAACTTTTTTTTAAGTTCATAAAAATGTGAATATCCATGTTGAAATTCTTAAGCGGAAGCTACTCTTGCTATTAGGACTCAGCACTGGAAAGAAAAAAATGATAATAATAAAAAAATAAAAAACGGTACTTATAGGCGTGTGCGGTCGATTGGTCGCCGGTCTTTTGGTCGCGGTCTTTTGGTCGCGGTCTTTTGGTCGCTGTCTTTTAGTCGCCCCGACCGCGACAACGGGCAACCAAAAGACCGTCGACCAAAAGACCGTCGACCAAAAGACCGTCGACCAAAAGACCGTCGACCAAAAGACCGTCGACCAAAAGACCGGCGACCAAAAGACCGGCGACCAAAAGACCGGCGACCAAAAGACCGGCGACCAAAAGACCGACGACCAAAAGACCGGCGACAAAACAAGGTAAAACAACACGGTCTACGCATCAATAAAAGCCAACAATGGCCATGAGCAGTTTCACTGAGCCGACGTGTGAGTGTATAAGAGTTTGTATGTACATGCGTTGTCCCTTTAAGAAGCTACGTTAGTCAGGGTCTTAACAAGTTCTCCAACAAAAAACAATAAAAGTCCGGGAAATTTGGAGCTTTTCTTTAGCCTAATAATTACTAGGGAATTAAGTATGACTAAATCGTAATTCGCAGTTTTTATTGAGGGAATTTGAGCAACGATTTAAATGGTAAATATCACTTACCTTCCGGGCGACCAAAAGACTGGCGACCAATCGACCTTGTAGGGGTGACCCTACTTTGCGATTTTCCGATTATCGCGGCCATGTCTGCTCTACATTAACCGCGTTATAAAAGGTTAAACAACATCAATTTAGATAAGGGTGAAATATATTTTGAATATACCAATGTATATTACTGAATTTCTCAGCGTCTTTTTTTTTCATTTAGAACCCATTCCTCATCCTGGTGGTCCTGCTGATTGCCAGTGGCCTATTTATGTTTACCTTCCAATCAACCCAGTTCAACCTGGAGGGCTTCCTAATGGTCCTCCTGGCGTCCTTCATTGGCGGGATCCGCTGGACATTCACTCAGGTGCTGATGCAGAAAGCAGAGTTGGGTCAGTGCTTGATTGTTCTTCATTTAAAAAAATACAATTGGTGCTCAAGCAGACAGTTGACACTGGCCGAAAAGTGATGTAATTGGTGATAAAATTGCAATTGCCAGTAAGATGACTGTAGATTACAAGGACAAAAGACAAGCAATTTGAGGTTTCTCCTAAAGTAGGCGGAGAAAAGCCAGTAAGTTGCAACACGAGGCACGTCATACACATTGATAGTTACCATTGCTCAAATTCCATCTTCTTGTAGGGCTCCAGAACCCAGTGGATGCCATATACCACCTGCAGCCTCTCATGTTTCTTGGGCTCTTTCCTCTCTTCCTCTATAATGAAGGTGAGATAAAACTTCGCCTGTGGTTTGCTTCCCACAAAAGGATACCACCAATTCCCCATGTTAAATAGATGTGTTCTTCTCGGTTCTGTTTGTTGTTAAGGGTTGAGTCTCGGCACCTCCGACAAGTTGTTCCTGGTGACGGAGCTCCCGCCGCTCTTGTATTCTGTCTTCTTGCTATGCATTGGAGGGATCCTAGCTTTTGGTCTCGGCTTTTCAGAATTCCTGCTCGTCTCCCGAACCTCCAGTCTCACTTTATCCATTTCAGGAATCTTCAAGGTACTGTTTTGGACTATTTTTGCTGTTTATATTTGTATGTGGCACTTCGAACGTACGTGGAAACAACACTCTTGAGCACTTAGACGTGGGGTTTGCCATATTTTCTCGCATACACGCCGTATTTGTCGCTCAAAAATATGATGACTGAATCGAGGATACTGCTTATATTCGCGCAAATTAGACTTGACATGCACAAAACTGCAAGGTGATGAGGATGAAATGCCATAACGCAAGACAAATTTATTTTGACGTCTATGAATGAGAGTCAAGAAAGAAAAACCGTACTTTGCATAAAACGTGAAAAAAACGTGCGATAATTTTTCTTAAGATTTTCCTTTCAAAGTAAAACATTTGTACTCCCTATTGAAACCATGAATATGGAGGTGAAAATTGTGAATCAGGGGGCGGCTTATACGCGAGAAATTGTAAAATTCAATGATTTTAAGGCAATTTTAAGGGTGCGGCTTATACACGGGGGCGGCTAATATGCAAGAAAATGCGGTGAATCTACTTTTTGTCTCGTATTGTTTTTTTCCCTGCAGGAAATATGCACGCTAGTTCTGGCCGCTTTGCTGATGGGTGATAAAATGAGCATCCTTAACTGGCTTGGCTTTGCCGTGTGTCTGTGTGGCATTGCATTGCACGTGGGAGTCAAAGTGTATTATTCCAAAAGTGAGTAAATCAATGGCGAGTTGTAATAAGTGTTGAACTGTCATGAACATTTTGATAAAAATAAGGGTCACTCAAAGGTGTTACAGGTGTGCAAATTCTTGGGTTGTAATGAATAGTGTCGCCGTCGTTCCTATTTGTTGTAAAATACTGTTGTAAAAAAAAAATTGTGCCATTTTCCCCTTTTCTTTCAGATAAGAGCCCGTCCTTGCGGCAACTGAACAGTAAGAGCCCAGAGCTTGAGTTACCCTTGCTCCGAAATAATGAAGACTCTGCTCCCGAGAATGAGAACGAGGAAGAAGAAGAAATCACGCTGCATTGACAGATGCCAAACAGTAGAGGTCTGAATCTGCCTTCAGACCTCGTAACGCTGTTCAGTTTATGGCATACTGCGGGTGGTGAAAGGTAGACACCATGTTGTCTTGTTTTACATCCATGTCATTAGGTCTGTCTTCATTAAGGCTGATATTATGAATTCGCTCCTTAATAGCTAATTATTTTCCTCAGGGCGGTGTCAATACGTTTGTGGATTTTCTGTTCGTGTGTCAACAATATATGATTGACCATGCTTGTTGGGGCTTTATTTTGAAACTGTGATATTATGGGACTGTTTACAATGTGACAGATGAAATTTCTATTGAAGAAGCACAAAATTAATGACTTTCTTGTATGTCGCTAATTAGGTTGTCCACCAATTTCATGAGTGCTTAGTCTTTCCATCGTCTAATCTCGATTTGTTTTGTTTAATGGAATTGAGGACCAAAAGTAATGTGATTATCAGCCTTTTGAGCACGTATGGCTGCCATCGGCAATTTTCCTTTAGTATTTATTGATTATGTGACTGATAACAAAAACTATATGATGAATTATCAACACTTTGAAATAGCCTTTCTAAATGTTTTTAAAGTCAATTGTTCCTCAGTCATAAACACTTAATAAGACCCTTTGAGTGTAAAAGGACTCTGGCGCAAAAAGGATGTTCTTCGGCAAATATTTCTGTGTATTAGGAAACTACAGCTTTTCTTTATTTCAAACAATGAACTGTAAGGGAAGAGCAAAAGGAAAATTATAGCAGAAGCCCTTGCCCACACTATTGCTGTCATTTCAGTTATGACCGTAATGTGCCTTATTATCGGACTCAAAACTAAGAGTTTTATAGGAATATACCGCTGAGGAGGTGAAATACCTGAACAAATTATATTAATAAACTATTTTTGTGGCACCTTTGAGAATGTGTTGCTTTTTTTGTACCGAGTTGGTGCCCACCATTTTCACTATTGAGAGATTGTTTATTTGACCATTTTTATTTGAAATATTTAATCTAAATCCTGTCTCCAAGATAATACAATGCATAGACTCAGTATATTTGAAGCACATTTCCGCATGGAAATGCACGTCAAAGTGGTCACCGTATTGGATGTGGAAGAGTAGGACACTTCCAGGCTTACATTAGCAATAAACTTTTACTATCATATTAAAACGTTACAATATTGTTAACGAATCAAACTGATAAACGTGCGCGTAAATTATTTTGCTTCGTACCATAAAGCAAGAGTCAAACCATCAAAACAATATCTGACTTGAATAAGAATTCACAGGTCTGCCACGTCCAATATGGAAGACACGCTCACGTATCGCAACAAGGGGTCCGCCAACTTGGGCGTGTTCTAGGTGCATCTGATTTCTACGGTTCTACCGCGCCCCATTACGGAGAAGTTTGGAAAACCACACACACAAGAGCATTTAGTGCATAATTACATAGCGTGCATGCGAGGGTGCTCGGTTCGACCTACTTTGGGGCAGAACATGCTCTAAATGTGGAGGACTGATTAACAAGGACCCGAAGAAGCAGCAACAGGCAGGTAAGAGCTCACCTTGCTCCGCGTGCCCATTCACAACCAAACGCCATAGTTCAGGATTCTTTTATGAAGCATGTCATGGTGAGATATATTGTTTTTTTCTTTCTTATTTTTACTCGGTTATAACTTTTTTTTTTTAGCCTTTGTCTCTAATCACGTATTCATCATTGCGATGCACAGGTGACCGTAGCTAAGTCTAAAATGAACTCATTCATTTTTTTGTTTTCGAGTAGAGGATAACAAAAAATCAGTAGTAATATCTTTTATATTCATTTATTACCTATTTGTTTATGTCTAAAATGTCTTCCTGTGTCTGTTCTCAACCATCTTGCTACTGCGACAGTGAATTTTCCGAATACGGGATGAATAAAGTTATCTAAATTAATCTAATGTTTTTGTTATTATTATTGAGCACAGAACTAGTACCGTTTTTTTTTTTTTTTTACCGTTAATTGCAAAATAGTTAACATTGCTGAATTAACGACCAATACGACCATTGAACTTTATTTCGAATAAAGTGGAGGATGCAATTAATATTTTTATTTATTTATTTATGTCTATTATTAGCCAATAATCTACAAAACAACCTCTATCAATAACATGCTTTTTATTCGGTAGCTAAATATTGCTTGAAATACTCCATAGGTTTTATAAGATTTTGTTATAACTTATCCATTTTATTTATTTTACGCAATATCGACGTAATTACAGGCGCACAAAAAATACTGGTGTAAAAACTGTTTTTTTAGATTCTACCTAAGAATATAATATATATGTATGACATAAAAAGTAGGTATACTATATCCTACAACAAGCTATAAGGTCATTAAAAGGTATTTTATACAACGATTATGATAATAATAATAGGTTAAATCATATCATATTATTTCCACTCTTGCTCATGTTCCCACATCAATTTAATATTTAGTTTTTTAGCCGGTTTAGACCAACATATGTGCTATTAGAGTCATTAGTATAATTTTAAAGCACAATGTGACAACAAAGCTAGAGGTAATCATACTGCTTATTATATTCTACTTAAAAAAAAAAAAGGCAAATTAAGGTCACCGGCATTACACAACAGTGCTACTTTATATATAACTGTCTGCTTGGTTGAAAGTCAGACGGCAAGTGTCGTTCATGGCAACAGGCAGACAAGCACAGACATATGTGAGGCATGAGAAAACAAAGTGCACCGGACGGCGTGATGGCATGCTGGAACCCTGCAAATGTTTTGGAATTGGACCTTTAACGCCTGGTTTATATTGTCGTTGAACTATTTTAGTTGGTTATTTTATGGGTTGCAGAAATGGTGACGGATGCAATCATGATCATTGGCAATTCTCATTACCTTTTCAATACCTTTAGGGTACTTTGAATGAACATGTTAGCAATCTGCCAGAACTAAATACAACAGGTTCAAGGATAGCAGAATGGCTAGAAAAGAAAAGAAACCCAAGGTTTAAACTGCACAGTGAAACACAGTGGACCAAAATGTATTACAAGATCCACAAAACCGTTACTGTATTTTGCTGTTTAATATATCCCGGTTATATTAAATGATTTTTGTTTTTTTGAGCCTCCCGTTTGTGCGCCATTTAATATACCCCTGCCGTTTATATACCCCTGCCGTTTAATATATTAAATGGGGGGGGGGGGGGGGGGGGTATATTGAACAGCAAAATACGGTAACGTGGTTGTTGTAGGCATTACTGGCATTTTCCAGATTCAAAACCGTGAGAGTGGAGTATTTTTCTTCTTTTAATGCTAATTCTAATCATTCCGGAGTGGTAATTTTATTTTATTTTATTTTTTTAGAGCAAAGTGCAATATGATTAGGGGTTAAAACCGAAATGGAAAAGTTGCACCTCAGAACTATACTGCACTTATTTTATTGCTTAATTTTGAGAAAAATAATCATTCATTCATTTTCTGAACTGGTTTATCCTGATTAGAGTCGCGGGGGTGCTGGAGCCCATCCCTGAATTGGTGGCCAGCCAATCGCAGGGCACAAGGAGACAAACACACTCATACCAAGGGGCAATTTAGAGTGTCCAATCAGCCTTCCATGCATGTTTTTGGAATCTGGGAGGAAACTGGAGTACCTGGAGGAAACCCATGCAGGCCCGGGGAGAACATGCAAACTCCGCACAGGTGGACTGACCTGGATTTGAACCCAGGACCCCAGTGCTGGCAGCCCGACGGGCTAACCACTCATCCGCTTTGATAAAATAGTTTAATTCATATATAATTTTCAATAAACAACAGAAAAGTAGATTATGGTCACATTAAAAAAACCTGAATTCATCACTTTGCAATAACACTTTGCAATAACATCAATTCAGCCCACAGTTGATTGGGATAAACTCCAGTACCCAAGCGACCGTTGTGAAGATAAACGGTACACAAAATTAATGAGTAAAAATTGAATATTTTTCACCAGATGACTTGAATAGCTCTCATTTATTTAACCAAGTTCTGCCATTCTAGCATCGTCCTTTTCAAGAATTCTATGGATTCTGGGAATAAAATGTGTAATGTGCAGACTTGACCAAATACTTGTTATTTTTATGAGCTCTTTTAAAAGAGTTGTTTGAGCCTTAATATTACAGACCTGAGTGTGTGTCATTATCTGTGTGAAGTCAGAGGCACTTTAATGGTGCACTAGCACTCAAGTGCCTGCTGCCACACTCGCTCATAAACCATTTCCCACGGGAAGAAAGCTTGAGCGCACTGTCTATTACTGCTAGAAATTCCCACATTCCAACACAGGAAACACGTATTCCATTTCTGAGTTTGATTATAAGCAATTTTGGGGTTATTTATTACCATAAGCAAAAAAAAGAGGAAATATTACAGAGCCTCAATTTATGTGACCAAGTTTTGCATTAAACTAAAAGACTTTTGGTTGTTATTTGGTGAAACAGCCTTGTTTATTTTTCTTCATTCAGTACTTGTCAAAAATCCTAGTCTGCTCACTTGTTGTTAAAACTACCACGATTAATCTACTAATTGACACATTTTTGATAGTCACTTAATCTATTAGAAATTATTTACTTAAAGGTCCAAATCATGTTTTTTGAGCCACTTGGTAGTAAATATTGTGTTGTTGTTATTTAAAATTATTTTTTTCTTTATATTTTTGCATTCATTCATCTCCAGTACCATATATCTTTTAAAAAGCATTAGGGGGGGAAAAAGTAAATATACCTACTTTTCAATGTGTTTTCAGATTTGTCAAATTTTTAATTTTTTTTGTAATCCTAAAAAAAAAGGCAAAAAAATGTAAATATTTGGTTTCTTTAGTCCCCTTTAAAAGCAATTGATTATCGTGGTTATTACATATTCAAAATAACCTACTTGCAAACATTATTTTTTGTTTAAATTAATGATACTGTTACATAGTTATTGCATAATATTATAAAAATAAAAATACATTTCACTTCAAAATGGCTTTCAGTACTCTCAAGGACATTTGACAAGACGAAATGCATTGATAAGTCGACTATTAAAGTACTGATTTGTCATCCGAGGTGCAAATTGTTGCGTTCCAATAAGTGTGAAAGTATATTAGCACAAATTGTGAGCAAATTTGACAGTTTCCTTGTGTGTTTTCAGGTCTCCTGTACCTTCACCGAGCAGCCTCTTCCTTAACATCCTCATTTCCATTTCACTGGATGATGTTGCACTTCCTGTTTCTCATACTGTTGCTGTCACCAGAAGTTCACGGCCAAGGTAGACTGCTTGTCCTCACGTCTTACCATTTTAAATACTATATTCGACCACATTTAACCACAGTGTAGCACACGTGTCAAAGTAGAGGCCCGGGGGCCAAATCTGGCCCGCCGCATCATTTTGTGTGGCCCGGGAAAGTAAATCATGGGTGCCGACTTTCTGTTTTAGATCAAATTAAAATGAAGAGTATAGATATATATTAAATTTCCTGATTTTCCCCCTTTTAAATCAATAATTGTAATTTTTTAATCATTTTTTTCTGTGTTTTTAGTTCAAAAATCATTTTGTAAAATCTAAAAATATATTTAAAAAAAGCTAAAATTAACATTGTTTTAGATCTATAAAAAACTGAATATTCGGGGCTTTTAATCCAGTTCTTTTAATCCATTTATAAAAAAAACAACTAAATATTATATCTAAAAAGGTCCGGCCCACGTGAAATCAAGTTGACGTTAAAGCGGCCCGCAAACCAAACCCGAGTCTGACACCCTTAGTGTAGCATCAAAGTACATAATAAAACACAGTTATTGTTCCAATACATCTGCACACTGGCCTGGCTGTTTTGAGACCTGGTCTCATGTTGCGGATCTGAACCTTTCAGGGGTTCACGACCTGTGCCACACAGGCAGTCACATACGATCATTCATGCCAAAAATGGACATTTACAGTGGCGAGGATCATTTGGTAGCCATAGAAACGGCAAGAAAACCTCCCGGCTGGTGTTTATTAATATAGTCTTCTGTCTCCGGCGCCCTTTGCCCTTGTGCTCATTTACGTTACACACAAAACACTGACCCACTGTAACTCTACCGTGGTCCCCTGACGTGACCTTTGACACTCACAGCCCGCCTCAGCATCCTCTTCCTGTTTCTTCGGGGGACATGAGGACAGAACCAGCTTTGATGGATGATAGGGCAGCTGCGGTTGGGGGTTAGATGGAGGGTAGGAAGGCAAGAACGTGAAAGATTCTGCTTGTTGGAAAACTCCCTGCTGGAAATAATGCTAATGAAGAAACAAAAGTTCATTTTGGAAAGAAGGAAGTGACACAGGAACCACATGAGACATGACAGAAGTTCTTGCAGTCTGCTTTTGTTGGCTCGATGTCTAAAATTTCTTGTGTCCCGTTCCTCGTATCTTTGGTTAGGTCGTCTCAAACTGGCCGTGCTTTCCGAAGACAGACTGCAGATCAAATGGAAAGAAAGCGATCACCCCATTCAGGGATACAAAGTCCGAGTCAGACCCATCTCAGGTAAGACACTTCAACCTCGTTTACAGAAGGCAAATGCTGTTTTATCACACGTATCATCTTCTACTGCATTATACGAGATCGGTTCTCGAGGGCGACACCTCTCCCATCCCAAAAAAATGCAGGGTAAGCTGAATTGCCCCTAGGTATGAGCATACCTCTCAACCTCTGCCGATAACTGCCCTTATAAATGATTATTGATTCCCCTTACAAACCCCCAAAAAACCTTACAAACACCGTACGACTCGTACGGTGTTTGTAAGGTTTTTTGGGGGTTTGTAAGGGGAATCATAATCATTTATAAGGGCAGTTATCGGCAGAGGTTGACAGGTATATATGAGTGAGCATGTTTGCTGGCCACCAATTGAGGGTGTCTACTGCCCGGTGCCCGTAGTTAGCTTGCATAGGCTCCAGCACCCCCCATGAGCTTTGTGAGGATAAGTGGTTCGGAAAATGAATGAATCCAAAAGGATCTTTGTCCCTAATCCATATCCAGAATCCAAACGTAAGTGAGAAGAATGATGGTGTAAATAAGAATGTCTGCTTTGGTTAGGCAGCAAGTTGTCACAAGATTTTCAATTCTGGCTACAGGGATCAACCTACATTCCTAAGGTTAAATCAAGACTGTGTGGTTAATAACCAGAAGGAAGAGTGGCAAAAATGTCTTCACAAAAGAATGTGTGTAAAAGTCAAATGAAATCAACCAACTAGGAATCCAATAAAAATGCCCAGGATAGTTACGCCATTAAAGTCAGTAACGTTATATTAAAACGCATCGTAAAATCTTATGTTATCGTATCTCAGCTCCGCATATGAGATCGGGAATTAAAGTTTCCTTCATTACCAAGGGCAATCAAACTGATATTTTAGGTGAAGCATTCTTTTGACGTCTCATGCTGCTGTTATTTCTAGAATGTCCAAGCATTTAAACCAAATGGCATTGATGAAAAGTATTGTCTTTCCCTTTCTGATATTGTTGCTATGTAAAATTCAGGCAGAAATGGAAATGACCTGTTCATTTTCTATGAAAAAAAATGTCTCATGATAACATTCTACTGCATTGGGAATCATTTAAATACAATACACATTACAAATGTAAAAAAATGGCTTGTAATTTTATGAACACCTCCCACAAAAATCAGTTTTGCTCTAATTGCTCTGGAGGAAAAAAAAAGACGATGACACTGTTTGTTGACATATTGTTTTTTTTTATGACTGCTTGCCACCAGACTTGCGTTGCACTCTAACAGCCATGTTGTTTTCGCTGACAAGATGCAGCCTTTAAAGTTTTATATTTTATTTTTAACAGATGTGCCACAGCCAGAGCTCATGTTGACCACCACACGGGGCCGGGCAACTGTGGCAGGACTGGACTCCAGTCAGGAGTATGCCCTCCAAGTCCTCATGCTTAACGGAACCACCGAGAAACTTCTCGCAAAGCGACGATTCACCTGTAAGACACCAAAGTGGACGGTGGCTATTTGAACACTTGGGTGAACGGCAAGAGGTCAAAGCAAGTCAACCTATCAAATCTGTCACATTATTAGAGTTTATATTTGTATTAACAGAGAACAGGTACACATTGTTTTGAGGATTTTTTCTCTGCGTGTGGTTGGTGTGCAGCATGGTTAGGTGCTCAACCACCACGCCATGTCATTGGTTTCAGTAATTCCTCGATTATCACGGTTAATGTAGACCAGACATGGCCGCGATAAACGAAAAACTTCAGTGCTGAGTGCTAGTAGCAAGCGGAGGACAGGGGAGTGGCTTGCTTGCGAGTTTCAGCGTGGATTTTCACATTTTTATGAACATACAAAAAAAATGTTATAAAAAAAATCCCTCAGGAACAAATCCGCAATAAAGTGAAGCCGCAAAAGTTGAACCCGCGATATTCGAGGGGTTACTGTGTCGAGTCACACATGCCCAGGCAGGCCTCAGTATGGAAATTTGTAATATTAGCTGTCATGATGGAAGTCTGGGAATTTCTTTGCCCCTTACCTTTTGACTCCCTCTTGGCTTTTGGGATAATCTCAAGTCTTATCAATTGTTTCCGGCTTGAAAGTTTCACCCTCAATTCGCAAGTTGTTGACCTCGTCTTCTGACCAGCAGACCTGGCAAAGCATGACATTGCCCCTTTTTTTCTAATTTCAACAAATCATGAGTTATTCATTCTATTGACTTACAAAATGCAGGTACATTCCCAGCTGTGGAATTGTTTTATCGCATTTAGTGGCTGGTCTACGGGAGGAGGAGGTGATACGTAGCGGCCAAAGGAGGAAGCTCTTGCCTGGAGGCTCTGGTTCAGGAGATATAGAGGATGTTACAGAGAGTCTGCTGGCTCTACCTACTCTTCTCGATCCACACTCAGTGACCACAACTGTTGCTCCTATGAATGCTGGTAAATAGTTTTACTACATAGGAATTTACATCATCCAAACCATAATCGGTGACCTCCCTCTGTCAGGATCGCCAACCATAGAACATTCTCTTCCACCCTTGGACGAGCCCCAGGACAAATCAACCAGAGAGAAGAGGAAGAGGAAGAAAGAAAAAGAGCGGGACGGTTCCAAAGAGCAAATCAAAGACCAGCAGGGGACACCAGTGAGCAAAGAGGAGAAAGCACACAAGACGCCCCTTCCTACCCAACCGGTGACAGGTACTGGATTTTCTCGCATATACGCCGTATTTGTCGCTAAAAAAAATGATGACTGAATCGAGGGTACGGCTTATATGCGCACAAATTAGCACTTGACATGCACGAAGCTGTAAGGTGACAAGGACGAAACGCCATAAAGCAAGACAAATTTATTTTGACGTCTATAATACAATTCAAGAAAAAAATTAACTTGGCTAAAACGTGAAAAAACTCACTTACTTGTGCCTGCCATTGCTCGCTCAGGGGGCCACCATCTTACCTAGGGAGGACAAACAAGACCGCTACGGACACAAGTCCTGGCATTACTGCTCACGTGACTTCCTTTTTGAGTTTTTCGACGTGCAGGCCACACCCTGTAGGAATGTGCAATCCACCAATCGATTTATACAGTATCTCAGAAATACCACGTGCGATGATTTTTCTTAAAATTTTCCCTTCAAAGTAACACATTTGTACTCCCTATTAAAACCATGAATATGGAGGTGAAAATTGTGAATCACGGGGCGTCTCATGTGAGAGAAATTGTAAAATTCAACGATCTTAAGGCAATTTTAAGTGTGCGACTTATATGTGGATGCGGCTAATATGCGAGAAAATACGGCAAATATCACCAAAAAGCTATAAGGACTATTTGGTTAGTATCTTTAGATCACAAGACAAAACTGTTATTTTAGATTGTACGATTGAAAAGATGCATTTTTCCAAATGACTGCAGTGCGTTCTGGGGTTTGGAAAACAGAATGCGTGCTGATGACAGTTTTAGTACAACAGGAAAAGATCGTGAAAACCATGCTGTTTGTCCGTAGGGCAAATGTCATCACTTGTCGTAAATTTCCAGAAACATGCATTTACAGGGATTTATGTGCACATTATGCTGACACCTGCTGTACGTTGGCATTTTTCTTGAATGATTGAATGAGGAGAACTATTATATATGAAAACATATTTTTCATGTCAATTCAACCATTGGGTGTGATTGATTTTGGTTTTCTTTTTAGGTATGTTTCCGAGAAAACCTCTCGAGTGCAACACCGATGCAGCAGCGGACATCGTGTTTTTGGTGGACGGCTCGTGGAGCATTGGACGCACCAACTTCAGGCGGGTCAGAGACTTTTTGGAAGGACTGATGACAGCCTTCCGCATTGGACCCCAGCATGTTCAGATTGGTAAGGTGGATTCAGGTGTTCAATTGTAGCTAGGTACTAAATTTCACTGCCATATTATTTTTGTATTGTCCCAATGCATTTTTGCTAGACAAGAATTTTTCAGACCACAGCATTAAATGCCTAAACGGCGCATCATGGATTAGGGGAAACACTTAGTATTCTAGGGATGTCGCCGATCAGAAATCGAATCAGAATCTATTGGAAATGAGCCCCAATTGCGTCTTTTTCCGAGGATCGAAATGGGGTAAAAAAATATGTTTTTTTTTAAAAGTTTTGCTATGGCAGTTAATGAGTTAAACTAACAAAACCATTCATAAGCATAATGCGAAAAATGTATACTAACTATTTTGACACACTTGAAACAAACATTGAAGTAAAAAAAAAAAGTAAATGTCCATCAAATCACAAGTAAAATAGTCCAATTTATTGCATTGGGTGATCAAGTTTAAGTAATAAATTTAAGTTTATTTATGTAAAATGCATTATCTAAACAATTTGTTTGCAATCTTATTTTGGTGTTGCAAAACTAAAAAGAATGGATTGTGGGGGGGGGTCTGCTTCGTTGAAATCACCCTTTTCTATGATAGTAATTTTCTGAAAAATTGTGTGGACAAAAGATATTTGGATATATGACTTTTTTTCTTTCTGCTTTCCCTACTGTAGAGTCAAATCTAAATGAAAATACCGTCTAGCAATTTTGGATGGCCGCTTACTTACTAATATTCACATAAACACTTTCTTTCATGTAAAATGTCATTCATTTTTGTTGATAGCCACATAGTATAAAGTAAGAAGCTGTCAGTAAAAACAAAAATAGTGTTTTAAAGATTGACGTTATGTTCCTCTTTTAGGCCTTTCTCAATATAGCGGAGACCCACGAACCGAGTGGCAGCTGAACAATTTTACCACCAGAGACAAATTGGTTGAAGCAGTCAGGAATTTCCGGTACAAGGGAGGAAACACTTTCACGGGTAACGTATATGACATATCTATGATTTATGTAGTTATCTTGTCGTCTATTTTCTACAGCACATGTATTCAGTATTATGCATTCACTTTAGGTCAAGCGCTGCTCCATGTTATGGAGGAGAACATGAGGCCCGAAGCGGGCGCAAGGTCAGATACGCCCTTCTTGCTTGTGCTCTTGACAGACGGTAAATCGCAAGATGACGCCATTGCCGCAGCATCACGACTCAAGAACGCTGGAGTGGAAATCATCGCAGTAGGTGAGATTGCGACAAGAGGACCCCGGTTGTATGAAAATGAGGGAATACAGTGGTGCCTCGACATACAAGTGCCCCGACATACGAGCAATTTGAGATACGAGTAAAATTTCGGGCAAATATTTACCTTGAGATACGAGACAAATTTTGATATACGAGCATACAGCGGACGCGAGAGGCTGCTTATAAGAACATCATGGGCACCGTCTTTCTGGTCGCAACTCCCTCGTGTAATGTCTCTACGAGCACTGGGCGGAGCGTTGCATTTTTTCAGTGTTTTTTTCCGTTAGTCAGTGCGAGTGGCGTATATACTACTTCTCGTTGGCAAGTGGCCGTGCGTTATCCTATTGTGAGGACTTTTGTGTGCATCATTTTCGGATATTCATATTTTGAAGGGAAGACAAAAGCAAACAACTCTCGATAGGTTGCATCTGAAAGTTAGGGTGGAGGCGGGGCAAATAGAGCCAACCCGGGAGAAGAAAGGTATAAAAATGAAAAACACAATAAGAATTAAGTTTAGTGTAAGGTTAGATTAAACTTATTGTTGAGTGTGTCTGCATCATAATCCAGGTTTATTTAAATTTGTTTCTGTTATGTTACGAGCGCGTTGCCGTGCAAAGTCTCTCTCTCTCCCCCTCTCTCTCTGTCCCTCTCTCTCTCCCCTCCGGGAAATCCGTCTAATTTTAATACTATTAAACACATTTCAGTACTATTAAACCACTAGTTATTTGTTACTTTGTTAATAGATGGCAAATTAGAACAAATAAAAATGTTTTTCCAATCCAATATCCGTTTTTTGGTGTTTTTTCAGAGGGTTGGAACGAATTAATTAGTTTTTAGTTCATTTCTATGGGAAATGTTCATTTGAGTTACGAGTAAATCGACATACGAGCTCTGTCCCGGAACGAATTAAGCTCGTATCTCGAGGTACCACTGTATATGAAATATATGTCTGTCTATATGGATACAAATATCTCAATGCTCTTTATTAGGGGTGGCCTTACATTTTGGGGCGTGTTTTCCTTCCTTGGCCGCTTTTTCAGTCACTGCTCATAAAATCATTGAGACGTTTTACACATCAGACATTTGACATTGACATTTTGAGTCATAATTACAGTTTTGAAAACTGCTACAGAAAGCTAACGGGGCTGACAAGGGAAATGTTTTTTTTTAAAATACATGTTGGCTATAATATTTCTTTGTTTTGCATGCACTCAGGGGTTAAGAATGCCGATGAAGCAGAGTTAAGGCAAGTGGCTTCAGATCCGGTGGATGTGAATGTCTACAACGTCAACGACTTCCCTCTGCTCAGCAAACTGGTGGCCCGGCTTGTACACATTCTGTGCCGAAGGATAGAGGACCACGGAATCATAAAGCGTAATACAGAACACCACTAGAAACTTTTAAAAACACTACTGTAGTATGTCTTTTTTGCATGTATGTTCATCTATATCTTGCCTGTTACTTTACTATGATGCTCATTAACTTACTGTGGGCAGCATAAGATATTTATATATCTGCTTTAATTTTTATTTTATTTTTTTAGACAAATGATCTTGTCCCATTTTCTAGAACGTGAACCAGAGCCCACAGTAGATCCAACGGTGTCTTACCCGAGTCCCAGTGACCTCCGCTTCTCTGACCTGGGCTCCAGAGAAGTGATGCTACACTGGATCAACCCTGCTAAGCCAGTTCAACAGTATAGGGTGGTCTACCATAGCGCTGAAGGTCAAAGTCCTCAGGAGGTCAGACACTTTAAAGGTCCTATGAAATGCTACAGCAAGTGATCTCAAAATAATAGCAAAACATATTTTGGACACACATCCATCCCAAAAAGTGAGAAAAAAGACTTTATAATGGATTTATAATTAGTCTTCTTTTCTCATCTGTCGTGGCCCCTCCTACTGATGAAATTCCAAACAGATAATGATGTCACAACCAGAATGGGGTTCAGATTTTTGCAGTCTGCTAACAGGCTAACATCTATTATTTTCTTACTGTCTCACCATCCAGTCAATCTAGCTAGCGCGGCACAAAAAAGCTCAAAATCATCATCAATTCTGATTGTGTAGTCACAACCAGAATTGCTGGAAAAAAATGTGAGCCTCCCTAATTCATTGTTTTGAGTGGAAAACTTTGAAATTGTAAAATTATTAGCCAGATTCGAGTGCCAAATTTGCTTCCCCTGAATCTTAAAAAACAGTATCATTTTTGTCACGGTCACTAATTCACTGCACATACTTACTGTATCTTTTTAACAATGACCCTATTAACTCAATGGACGTGAGATCACAAGGGAAAGGGACTCTTTTAAAAGTAGATGAAGAAGTGCGGTGGGTCCTCATAAAACAGGATAGTAGCACAGGGTGAGCACTTCTATAAAGTGACACGGCAGCCTGCAATCAGATAATCATATGTTTGACACCAAAGAGATGCTTGACACGTCTGTCGTGATGCTTAAAATATGTTTGTAGGTGGCAACAATTGCTCTCAACATGACATGATGAGGGAAGTGAGCGTCTCCCCTTGTCATTACCACATTCCCTTACCTGCGTATACATTTGGCATCCCACCTCTGATTCCGCTCTTATCCTTCGCCCAAGGGTGCTGTATGGTCAAAATGACTCAGTTAGCGCTAGGATTTTTACAGAATAGCAACCCTGCAACTCCTTATATGTACATGCTGATGTATAGTACATTGATGTCATGGTTTCAGCAATCTTATGGTTGCTGCATGTCTCCGGAGTGGCAAACGGTAACTTCTCCCTCCCTCTTTCTACAAGGTGGTGCTGGCTGGCTCAGAGTCATCCGTTTTGCTCCAAGGCCTCGCTTCTCAGACGCTGTATCATGTTTCCATTTTCCCAGTATATGAAAACAATGTTGGCCTAGCACTGAGGGGGACTGTCACCACGGGTGAGTCCAAAATGGCTTTTTGTTAAATAAGGACGTGATATTGTTTTTATTGGGGGGGGCAGAGGACAAGTGGTATAGTCGGAGGTTCGGACCTTGCTGTGTGGAGTTTGTGTGTTCTCCCTGAGCTTGCGTGGATTTTCTCCGGGTACTCCGGTTTTCCCCCCACATCCCAAAAACATGCATGGTAGGCTGGTTGAACACACTAACTTGCCCCTAGGAATGAGTGTGTGTCTCCTCGTGCCTTGTGATTGGCTGGACACCAATTCAGGGTGTCCCCCGCCTGATGCCCACAGTTAGCTGGGATGGGCTCCAGCACCCCCGCGACCCTTGGGAATCCTCAAATATAGTAGTTATGAATCTCTATTGTATGTACACACTACTGTAATTCACATCTGTTCAATACTTTTATTACTTTGTGTTTACCTACATGAGAGGTCTGTAAAATTAATGTGAAGTACAGTAATCCCTCGAATATCGCAGCTTCACTACATCGCAGATTTTTTTTTTAATAACATTTTTTGTAAGTTCATAAAAATGTGAAAATCCACGCTGAAACTCACAAGCAGAGGCCACCCCTGTCCTCCGCTTGCTACTAGGACTCAGCACATAAGTATATATGTATGTATATATATATATATATATATATATATATATATATATATATATATATATATATATATATATATATATATATATATATATATATTTTTTTTTAATAGGGGTGACCCTACATTGGGGTTTTCGTTCATCGCAGCCATGTCTGGTTTACATTAACCGCGATAATCGAGGGATTACTGTAGCTTGCATATTCTGCTCTCTGAGCAAATCCACATGTACAGCATCAGGTCCAAAAATGAAATGTACTTTTAATGCAGTATTTTTTTCCTCCACATTCTCCATTTTCTGCCCCTCCCTTCTCTTCCGCTTTCAGTTCCACTCTCCATGCCAACCAACTTGGAGGTGAAGCCTTCCTCCTATAGCACACTGCGAGTGAGTTGGGATATGGCACCGGGTGCCACTGAGTACATGATACTATACTCAGCCCTCAACCATGGGGAGCCTGATGACGCCAAGGAGGTGAGACCCAAACCTCACTATATTTAAACTGAATTAAGCGGGTAAAAAAACAAAGCATTAAATAAAGAAAAGTATACGTATATATAACCAAATATAGCAAAATGTATTAAAAATATTCTTCCTTTTTAAATTATTCCACATACGGTACAATGTAGATCAGTTCATCAACCCTGCTGCTTATCAAACGGCTTAAGTTCTGTTAGCTTCTCAGTGTTAATAAATTGATCTAATCTTCGACATCAATCGTGCATGAAAATTTTCATCAAAGCAAATGGTATTAATAGCAGGACCCACAAAAAACATGAAATAATTGAAACCAAATGCAGGCCAATAACTGTTATGCCGCGGGATAATGCTTCCGATTTCTTTCACTATTATGTATCTTGTAATGTTGCTCAATTATGACTGTAGGAGAAGTTTGGTGCCGAGCGGACAATGTCGGAGTTGAGTGGTTTACTTCCTTCAACAGACTACTCAGTCACTCTTTATGCTCTCTATGATGAAGATTCCAGTGATCCGGTCACTGCCGTCGCTACAACATGTAAGGCAGCTTCATTTCACTTTAATTTGTTTAGTCACTCCTACAAAATCTTGTACTCGTTTAGTCTTTTACTCCTCCGACTAAAGTATCTCTTCAATGGAACTTCAAGTGCGTGGATTGTAATGAAAACAGGAAGAGTATATATATATATATATTTTTGTTGTTTTAAGAGATAATAATTCTGTTTCTATCATCATTGCTCCCATTCCTTAGTGCCTCTTCCTCCCCCCGCGAGTGTACATTTTCCCGTGGTTACCCACAGTATGCTGAGGGTAAGCTGGGTGCCTGGAGCCGTGGACGTCCCTGGACACAGAATTACTTACAGCACCAATCATGGCAGTGAAATCAAGCAGGTACCGTATTTACTCGCATATAAGCCACCTGGGCGTATAAGCCGCACCCTTAAAATTGCCTTCAAATTTTTGAATTTTTACAATTTCTCGCATATAAGCCGCCCCCTGATTCCCAATTTTCACCTCCATATTCATGGTTTTAATGGGGAGTACAAATGTGTTACTTTGAAGGGAAATTCTTAAGAAAAAGCATCACAAGTGGTATTTCTGAGATACTGTATGAGTCAAAAGCACATCATTAGGGTCAATATCATAAGGAAGTTAATATGCCAGTCTTTGTAAATGCAAAATATCAAATTATTCAATTTGAAAAAAAAGAAATAGTAAATTGCTCACAAGATGCAATTTAAGAGTGGGCATGTGATCAAAATTGACTGGAACGTGAAGCCGTTGTTTTGTGGAAATGTTTTTACTGTCATGGTTATTCTATGGTTGCCCTAGCAACAATCGAAGCACCCTTGTTACAAGCAGGCATTGCATTGTCATTATGTATTTTTGTTCTTTCTAGATAGATGTTACTGGACAGAGCTCAGTGCTTGTGCAGAGCTTGTCTTCTCTGTCCAGATACCTAGTGTCAGTTCAGTCTCACTACCCACAAGGCCTTTCTGCTGCCCTGAAAAGTAACATCACCACCTGTAAGAATACCTGAACCGCAGATTATACTCAATGTAAATTCAAACTAATGAATAACGTTCATGATTTGATTTTCTCGCAGTAAAGGTACCCTCCCCATCAGACTTGAAGGTGACAAATTTTTCCGCTAGTCAAATCACCGTACGCTGGGCGGCTGCTGCTGATGATGTCATTTCCTACTTGATCAAGTGGATCTCCTTAGGTGGGGGTGACTTGAGACAGGTAGGTACAGAGCATTCAGAGCAATATACCGTTTTTTCACGACTATGGCGCATCTGTATTTGACACACACAAAGGACGCACCGTTTTTAAAGACGCAGCCAGGCATGGCAAAACATACACCAGCTTAAACATACGGACACACGCTAAAAACACGTTTTTAAAAAGGCAACGGAAGCAAGTGTTCGGTTGTACTTTATTTAGCCATTTTACAATGTACTCACGTCATCATCACCCACAAATCCATCAAAGTCCTCATTTTCTGTGTCTGAATTGAACAATTGTCCAAATGAGTCATCGAAAACGCTGAGTTTTATACGTTCGTCCAGGCGGCCACAATCCATTTGCAAATAGTAGTAGCTAGGTAGTAGCTAGCGTAACTATTCTGGCGCTGCCTTCCACACTTCGTAAAGCTGTGTTGATGTTAATGTCCAGGCCACAATCCATTGGCTGTATTGACAAAAGAACTATATATCCCAGCAGTCACTGCGCAGTACTTTTTCTACGGGGAAAATAGTAGAGTCGGGGGCTGCTTGCTGTAGTTGTGAGAGCTGTAGAGGATGGTGTACCCTATCGACTGATTTATTTTATTTTATTGTGATAACAATTTTAGTATTGTCCATATATAAAGCGCACTGGATTATAAGGTGCCCTGTCTATTTTGGAGAAAATTTAAAGCTTTTATGTGCGCCTTATAGTCGTGAAAATACGGTAGTAGTCACAAAGAATAATGGTTTAATTCCTTTGCACGTGTGAAGTTGAAAGTGAACGGAGAGAGCGAAGGAGTCATCTTGGAAGGGGTGGAAGATGACAAAGAATACCAGATCTCTCTCTCGGCATTGTACGGAGATGGCGCCCAAAGCGAAGCAGTGGCTATACGCTATAGCACACGTGAGTCACTTTGCTACATGTTACATACATTTTGTCCATAGGTCCCTCATGTCTTTGTAGGACAGTGGCTGGATCACCAGCCAGCTTTTTTAGCCAATCACGGGCAATAAAACATATCTAAAAGCAAATGGCCGTACTTGACTGGTTGAAGCAATCATTATAAATATATTCATAAAACATCAATAAAAAAAACTACACTGGTTTTATAGGCTCATTAGCACCGACCGTATAGTTTCCTTATACGTTTATGAATGAATAAAGATAAGGTTAATAAAATAAAAACGAATATAATCAGAAGTCTGTGGTCATGCCCCCCAGTCACAGTTTTTTTTTTCCATGTGATTTTATTCATTGCCTTCTGATAGGTTCACCAAAGGGTATTTCCAAATACTCACCGTAACAAAAGAGACATCCTTCTCATATCTGGGTTCTTGCAAGAGAGAATCGATCCACATGCCTCTCCGGTCAAGATCATTCTGATGACTCGATGTCTCTCTTGCTAATTTATTCATAAGATTTAACAACATGCATCACAGAAGTCTAACCAATTTAGAGTCTCATAACAATTTACAGTCCTCCGAATCTTCCCAAGAGAGTTTTGATGTGAACCACCTTCAGAAGCCGATGCCTCTCAAAACAATCCACAGTTCTCCGATCTTCGGTGTGAGCGACCGTGTGAGAGGTCCATGTTTCTCAAAACAATTGTTGAATGTCCTCCATATCCCAAGGGAACTCGATGTTTCGGTGTGAACAATTGTTTTGAGAAGTCCATGTGCAAGGGGAGTGACCTTCCCGTTGTTTATCACGGTTGCAAGCAAATGTATTAATGTCAATAACTCTAAAAATAAATTAATTGCAAGCACATTTATAATAGTACCCATAATAACCTAAAACCTTCCATTGACAATGATAGACGTCAATCCATTTAAACTAAGAGGAGCGGCTCTGAATGCTCACCTCAGTACCTTTAGCGGCGCTAGATGTCCAATTTTATTTTGACAGGGGTGCGGCTAGCATCAATGTTTTAATAGTAAGCCACTCCCGGTCAGAAGCGATTGGACCTCAAGCTGCGTAAAGCGTGAATGACATTGCCACCTTGCTTTCTGCATCTTCCCCGCAGTGTCTGGTGGAAGTCCGTCCAGCGTGTCTGTCTCCGAGGAGACGCCAGTCAGCTTGATGGTCAGCTGGGTTCCCCCCAACGCTCATGTCTTGCAGTATCGTGTCTCTTACAATGCATTGACAGGAGCTGACAACCAGGATCGTTCTGTAAGCGCGATCGGACATTAGTGGGTTTTTTTTTTGTTACTAGCGCGGTGAAGCTGGAAAGTGTGTTGTTGTGTTCAGGTGTTGGTCCCAGGTGCAGAAAAACGGGTGCTGCTGGACTCGTTACAGCCTGATACACGATACAGCGTCCTGGTCACCGCTGAATACCGAAACAAAGAAGGAGGCAGTGGTTCAGCTCAGGGCAAAACTAGTGAGTCAGTCACAAAATAAGGTTTTGCAGCCAAGGTATTTCACCAGCACCAAGTCACGATTATTATGACGAATTTTTGGTTTCAAAATTCTTGGTAAATGGTATTTTAAGGGATACTCCAGACATATGTGGTACTTTTGAAAATATGCCCTCAAATTATGCAATTCTGAATACTGCAAGTACCGTATTTTCTGGACTATAATTCGCACCAGCCAAAAAATGCATCATTAAGAAGGGAAAAAACATATAAGTCGCACTGGAGTATAAATCACATTTTTGGGGAAAATTTATTTGAAAAAATCAAACCGCAAAAACATAAATGTCATCTTGAAAGGCAATTTAAAATGAAAAATAAAATAGAGAACAACAGGCTGAATAAGTGTACGGTATACTAACGTTACATGACTGACATGCCTGGTAATGTCAGTAACGACGTAAGATATTAAGAGTTATTCAGATAATTCTAGCATAAAGAACATGCTAACAAGTTTACCAAACTATCAGTTTCACTCCAAATCACTAAATCCAATGAAATCTTCATCCTCGGTGTCACTTTTAAACAACTCCCCCAACTCCGGAGGTAGATAATTTCCCATTTAAGTTGCACCCCTGGCCAAACTATGAAAAAAACTGCGACTTATAACCCGAAAAATACGGTAAGTGAAGTGGAGGGTAAACAAATCGCAAATGGGGTATTTTAGCTTTTGCCACGATCTCCCTATCCATCTTACGATGACATTGAAATTGCAGAATGCCGATCTGGTTGTTATCTGATTATTGACTATTGATTCTCTCGATCTATCTTGCCGCAGCCAGTCTACGAGTAAGCAGTGTGAGTGTTGTGCGATCAGACCAGTCCAGTATATGTGTGTCATGGAGACCCTTGTCAGTTGTTGACGCCTACCGCATTGTCATTCAGTCTGTCAAAGGTAAACCTGAGCCCAGTCGTATCGCTTGGCCTCTTGTTGATGTAAATCACCCAATTTGTGGACATATTTCTTAGGTGCAGACAAATTGTTATTGGAAGAAAGAGTCGACGCGTCCAGAAGCGCTCAGTGTTTCACCGGGTTGCAAGCGGAGACTCTGTACCGCATCAGCGTGCACTCAATTCTAGGATCAGCCGAGGGTGCCGCGGTCTCCATTCTGCATCCAACAGGTCGGAGGTGATCCCACAGCTCACATGAATTCCTTCACTCTGAAGTTTATGCTCTCAACTCATATACCTTACATTATCTTCAAATGGGTCTTTCAGTAGCGCGTATTCCAAGCCATTTGTATTATAAAACCAGTTGTTCTATTTCATTCTTGAACGGTGAGTTGATCCATGTCCTTCACAGCTCAAGCCGCAGTGAAAATTCCGGTCAATCCCCGACTGTACGCCATTCATAATGAAGGTAAAATGTTTATTATTGATGTTTTCAACTAGGGGTGAAATTAGTGCACCGATACAATTTTTTGCTCCCGGTACCAATACCTGGCTGTGTGGTTTTGGCCAATGCCGATACCACATTAAAAAAAATGCTATATGTAGGTACTCATTGTTTATGTAGTCTTCATTTATTGTTATGATTGATAATAAGTTGCTTTGATTTCACAGTTTGCCCCGAAGTCGCCATCAGAAACAGCATTGTTAAGGGTGAGTGAGACATGCAGACATCCCAATTACAGTAATCCCTAGATTATCACGGTTAATTTAGACCAGACATAAATGTAATAAAAGACATAAAAGCGCAAAGTAGGGTCACCCCTATTTAGGGGGAGTGGTTTCCACTTGCGAGTTTCAGCGTGGATTTTCACATTTTTATGAACTTTAAAATACAAAAAATTACAAATATATATATTTTTTACTTCAGTGCTGAGTTCTAGTAGCAAGTGGAGGACAGGAGAGTGGCTTCCGCTTGCGAGTTTCAGCGTAGATTTTCACATTTTTATGAACTTTAAAATAAAAAAATTACAAATACATATATTTTTTACTTCAGTGCTGAGTTCTAATAGCAAGTGGAGGACAGGGGAGTGTCTTCCGCCTGCGAGTTTCAGTGTAGATTTTCACATTTTTATGAACTTACAAAAAAAATTTAATTAAAAAAAAAATCCCACAGAAAAACATCCGCGATGTAGTGAAGGCACGATAGTTGAAGCCGCGATATTCGAGGGATTACTGTACACTAACAAATCACTGGTTAAATGTCATTATCTTCACAAAATCCCGCAACTGGCTGCATGACTTGTTTACGTCCAGGCTTCGACATGATGGAAGCATTTGGCCTGACTCCGAAAGCACACTCATCCGTGGACGGGGTCGCCGCAGGGCCTTTTGTCTTTAACACGCTTCCCGCCTATACTCTGTACAGAGACATCCAATTGACGCAAAGCACCAAGTGAGATGCCAGCCTTCGCTTAAAAGTGACAATTGCGGGACTTCCTGTTCATCCAATTGTTTGTCCACCATTTAGGTTCATCCACCCTGTGGGTTTGTCCCCCGAGCACACCATCAGCATCGCTTTCCGCCTGCTTCAGGAATCGCCCAAGGAGCCCTTCGCCCTGTGGCAGCTCACTGATAATGACTTCCAGCCCAAGATGGGAGTGGTGCTGGATCGTGAGTTACGTTTAAAAAAGTGTTTGCTAGTTATGAGTTAAGTGACTAAACTCACATAACAGTAAAAAGTGGGATGTGTGCAAACCACTTGCTAGAATACGATGTTTAGGCTTTTAACAAAATAGATATCATTTTGTGCCCTTTCAAACTAGCTTCAACCAAGCATCTGGTGTATTCAAGTCTGGATTACAGAGGAGAAGTGCAAGAGTTGACCTTTGACCAGCCGCAGGTCCACAGGCTCTTTTACGGTAGTTTTCACAAGGTGAGTCAATAAAACACCAAACTTTTGAAAAATATGGCAAAAGGAGGTACTACATCATTTTCAAATCTATTCATGTTGTTTTTGGGGGGGACGGTAAACTTGCTGGAAACTTGTTGCAAATGAGAAAAATAATCTTTTATTTTGTTCTATTGGACTACGCACACGAGTACAAGCGCAATTAATGAAGTCCAAAATATTGCATTGTTTCAATAGGTTAGGTTAGGTTAGAACTTTGTTTCATCCCGTATTCGGGAAATTTCTTGGTTGCAGTAGCAAGACAGACACAAGACACACAAGACATTGTAGACCTAGTTAAAAAAATTGGAGCCATACTCAGGAAGTCCACTAGTCATTCCCAGTTCAAATTGGTTGTACTAGTAAGGTAGTAATAGTCAAATGTCAAGTTGTTTTTTGACAAGCGTATATATAATTTGATATCTTTTCTTAACTTTTCTTCTCTTGTTATTGGCAGGTACACCTGTCTGTGAGCCAAGTTGGTGTCTCCTTGTCTGTGGATTGCCAGCACGTGGGCGAGAGACCCGCCCGCCCTCTCGGCAACCTGCCCACCGACGGATTTGAGATGCTTGGTAAGCTGGCGAAGACCAGAGGACCCAAAAGTGGCTCTGCTGCGGTACGTTCACTTGATTTGGTTTCGATGTAACAACCTATCAATCCAATAACGGAAATCGATATTTGTCACTCTTACGGTGTGCTTTGCGTGCAGTTTCAGTTGCAGTCGTTTGAGATAGTGTGTAACACAACGTGGGCTGCAGAGGACACCTGCTGTGACCTGCCTGGAATGGTCAGTCGTCCTTCTCTCCTTTCCACCGATTTCAATTGATCTGCATAATGGTTCGGAATCCTAATAAGGTTTGCCTTAGAGAGACGAGGAAAGTTGCCCTCCTCCTGCCTACTCGTGTACCTGCTCTTCGGACATCCCGGGAGCTGCTGGAGACCCTGGTCCAACCGTACGGCGTCCTCCGATATTCCAATAGGTGGGGAGAATCGGAGGTGTTCAAATAATGATGCTCTTTCTCTACTCCCAGGGCAAGCCTGGTCCCCGTGGCGATAAGGGCGATAAGGGAGACCAAGGGCACAAGGTAAATGGAGTGAGCTTGTTTGCTTTGAAAACATGTTAGAAAATGATTACCGCATTTTCCGGACTTTGAGCCGGGTTTTTTTCATAGTTTGGCTGGCCTGCGATTCATGCTCAAGTGCGACTTGCCGTATTAATTCGAGTATAGCGCGCAAAATTTTGTACCCAAAAATTGAAGCAAAGTTCGGGTGTGCGTTATACGCCAATCCCGGTGAAACACTACGCCCGTGAAAAAGTCCCCTCGGCAGCCGTTAAATTGGCAGACGTAAGACATGTCTTTGTCCGCCAGGTGGGGCGCGAGAGCCCGTCCTATTGGGCGGTGCTCACACTTGAAAAACATAACTTTAAGGATTTAAAACTGTAAATTCCATTTGAGAATTGTGTTCATACCGATAGAGTTTGTTTTACCAGGTTTCCGTATCATGTGTTGTTAATAAATGAATTACTCATGGTCACGTGTTTAGCATTTCCCAGATACCAGTAACCGAATCCTTGGTGTGAGCTGAGAAAAAGTGAAAAAAAAAGTATACTAATTTTTAGTCACAATTAGGCGTGCGCATTATACACGTGTGCACGTTATACTTGAATAAATACGGTACGTATGTTTTTTTTTCCTTCTCTGACATTCAAAAGCCTGTTTTTTAGGATATTAGTTATCCCAAAAACTTGAAACATTACCTTAAGAGGTGCATATTTAGCCTGTTGTTCTCCATTTAACTCGTTTTACTTGTTTGTTCTTGGTCAAATAAAATTGCCAAATATAAAAAAATCCATCCCAAAAATGAAAAATCAATCAGTGGAACTTAACTTGAGTAATCGGATTTGAAATACATTTTTCCTTAAAACAATGTTTTTTTTGTGCTCAGGGTGAGATGGGTCCTCCAGGTAAAGTCGGACTGGAGGGCGGACTTGGAGCGGTGGGCAGCAGAGGTCCTCAGGGAATGACTGTCCTAGGGAAAGCAGTAAGTAACTACTTTTAAATACCTAACTTGTCAACGAGTATCAAAGGAAAACTATTTAACACAGTGCTGTTGTGATTACATTTTTTGCAAGTACATTTCTGATATTGGACTTTTTAAAAATGATTCATCCTTCTTGTATTTTTTATATATTTTACAGCATAAAATATGTTAAGAAAATGAACACAATGCTAATAAAAGCTGGAATAATGAAATTCAATTAAAACCGAAGTGTAAGTGTATTTTTAATCCTATTTAACTTATTGCAAGACATTGATGGTGATAGCCAATTCATTTAAACTAGGAACAGGGTGGGAATGCTTATCTATCAGTGCCATTAACGGCGCGCAACGTCCAGTTTATTATTTTATTATTTAATATGTTCCCTTTTAAGGGTGGCTGAATAACAACCATCATCCAAATTCCTTCTCTTAGGGTTCACCGGGGCAAAGAGGGGACAAGGGAGAACCTGGAAGAGCCGGACTTCAGGTGACATTGCTGAGCTGTAAATCTATGTAGATGTTGGTGTAAATCCCGCACAAAAATATACATATATAAAGCCAAAACACTTCACTTATCTTCTTTCATATGTAGGGTGTACCCGGCCCTCCGGGGCCAAAAGGTGAAGTTGGCCCTCCAGGCCCCAAGGTGAGCTAACTGGTCCCAAACCTGGAAATGTTACTCACGTGCATGTAATTTGTCTGACAGGGAATTCGGGGCATTGAAGGCAACATGGGTCCTAGTGGGCCTCCTGGATCAAGGGTAAGATGGACTTTTATTTTGTCAGGAGATGTTGATGTGGAAGTGACCATTAATTTTTTGCATGAAATGACCTTTTGCTTTATTTTTTGGGCTTGTGCAAAAGTGTGTGACTTCTTCTTCTTTGGACCCTTAATCCCCCTCTGTTTTTTTCTGCTACATATTCTGCCCGTAGATTTAATTGAGTTCTATTTATTGCTCAGGGCTTCCAGGGCATTCCAGGACACCCAGGATCTCCTGGGGAGAGAGGTTACACCGGATCTAGCGGGGCCGCGGTGAGAGAAAATTGACGTAAATGTCAAATCTGCCATTTTCCGCTTTGTGTTTTTCACACGGATATATTTGGACTTCAGGGTGTTCATGGGAGTAATGGGGAACAAGGAGAAAAGGTGGGTCGCAAGTACCTTCGAATGATCGTCTAAATCAGGGGTCAGGAACCTTTTTGACAAAAATTCATATTTTCAAATGTTCTTTCTTGAGAGCCATACTCCAAATTTAAAAGTCAATATACATGAAAATGTGTGCATTTTTTTAGTCATTTCACCACTTTTATAGTACAAAAAGACTGAATTCTTTTGGCAACATTGTTATGCCGTTGCTAATCAATGAGTATCAATGACGATATGCATGGAGAAGAGTCTAATTTTTAAAAAATACGATTAAAAAGCCGCTAGAGGTCGTGTCAACACCACAGTAACGCTCCTGTTGGTGTGTTTGGGACTCAGCGATTTCCATATTTTAGCTCACGGGTTAGCCGAGAGCCTCATGCACCTATTAAAAGAGCTGCATGTGGCTCCTGAGCCATAGGTTCCCTACCCCTGGTCAAGATGATATATTGTCGTCAACTCACGTTTATGTAATTTCTGTGGAACCGTACGTTGAAAATGACGTGTTTTCCAGGGGGAAGCTCAGTCCATGGCCATGATCTACCAGCTTGTTACGGAGGCGTGTGAACAACTGGTTCACAGTATGGACTCTTTCAAAGTTGAAACTCTATAAGTGATGTTGATGCAATTTATTTGATCAAGTTAGTCGTTGATCAAATTAGTAGTTGGAAATAGTCAAGATAGCTATTACGTAAGAAGACTTCAGAGTTAAGAGTTAGTATATTTACTTGCAATTTTAGGTTAGCGGTATTTATAGGAAGTGTTCTTTTGACAGAGTATCTTCTGAAAATGAATTATGTTAACCTTGGAAGTTCTACTTTAATGAGATAGTATACAAAACCGTATTTTCATATCCATAGGAGCATGAGGGACTGTGTGCTAGTCTCAGTCTGCAGAAGGTCCCCACCTTGTGGACTTTCTGTGTGTGGCTCCAGTTTTTTTACCTAGGTCTACAATGTCTTGTGTGTCTTGTGTCTGACTTGCTATTGCAACCAAGAAATTTCCCGAATACGGGATGAAATAAAATTCTAATCTAATGTCTTGACCATGTGAATTTGTGTCTATTTATCAGAGGAGGTGAGGAAGTTGGACTTGCTCATTGATGACATGAGCCGGAAGCTAGCTCCGGCTGAGGAGCCCGTGGGCCCCCCGGGGGATCCGGGGGCGCCTGGTTCCAGTGGCTCGCCGGGTTCCAGGGGAAACCAGGGCAATATTGGCCCCCGAGGAAGACCTGGCCGGCCTGGCTATCCTGGAGAACAAGGTCATTTAATGATTTAATGCTCTTCTTCTTTCTTCTTGAGTTGCGGAAAATATCCAATTATCTAATTTGCCTTCTCTACAGGGAGGTCAGGTGTGCTAGGGACAAAAGGTGATCCCGGTACCAATGTACAGGGGCCCCCTGGGGTCAAAGGGCATGCAGGTACCTTTTTAACTCTATTATAGACAGATAGACATGTAGTTTGCACTACTTTACCCTTTTTCCCCCACATTGCCATCGATAGGATTATTAAATACTAAAAATGAATGCTTGTTTACATGTAAAGGGGAGGAGCCCAAAGTCTACAATGTCCAATGGTATTATTGTTGTTGTAGTACTTTTAAAGAGATTTGATGGTGACGAGAGCTTTTAATAATGAATCAGTCATGCTCATGAATGTGTTTGTGTTGCATTGCATGTGCGTGTGCGCGTCCATAGGTCCTCCGGGGGAGTCCAAGATTGGAACCACGGGGCCAAAAGGAGAAAATGGAAGGCCGGGACCGCCCGGGAGCACTGGGACCGCCGGCCAGCCGGGTGAGACGGGACCACCTGGAGTGTGTGACAACAGCGGAGGCTGCCGCAGACTTCCTCAGCAAACTGGTTAGCATTTCTCCTGGAAGTACTACGTGTGAAATCACGTGTTTTCGGTCGATCTGTGTCGTCTTTCGCTTCTTCAGGAGTGCTAACTCTGTGTGTGTGTGTGTGTATGTGTCCAGAAGGCAATTATTACGGCTACCAGCCTTGAGTGGATATTTAAAAAGCAAGGGCATCACAATCAGCCTGTTTACATTGACAATGCTTCTGGAGGTCTGTTGTTGCCAGTGTTGTCTTTAAAGCCATGCGGCACTCACTACCAAGCGTCATCACAGGAGGACTCGAAAAAGAAGGAGGAGCAAGCAGGAGGACGTGCTGTTGATGTCGAATTATCCAGAGGAAAAAACAACTTATTTCCTGAGTGTTATGTCAAGTATTATTGGTTTTTGTTGTTGTTTTTTTTCAAGTGAGGATTAGAGGTTGAGTAAGATCGTCCCTCTTTCTTGCATTTAGGTGCTGTTTTATTAGCCAATCTCGCACTGATACCTTTTCCTATTACCGTATTTACTCGCATATAAGCCATACTCTTAAAATTACCTTAAAATTGTTGAATTTTACATTTTCTCGCGTATAAGCCGCCCCCTGATTCGCAATTTTCACCTCCATATTATTTTTTTTAATAGGGAGTACAAATGTGTTACTTTGAAGGGAAAAATTAAGAAAATCATCGCACGTGGTATTTCTGAGATACTGTATGAATCAAAAGCACATGATTAGGGTCAATTTCATGAGGAATTCATTCATCCAGTAATGGTTGTTTTCTTACTGCAAAACAGAAAATAACCAACAAATTATAAATGTTACTTTGCCGACATCTACTGGTGAAAAATAGTATAACAAGTCTTGTGCACAAATAAGCTCTACCCTTGATTCAGTCATCATTTTTTTTTGTTACAAATATGGCTTATATGTGAGAAAATACGGTATGCTTATGTAGTCATGCACTTCTCGTGTTGCCCTTTAGTCCAATGTCTTACATTTCCCCCTTTTTTCATTTTCCATTCTAACCTGAACTGCCTCAAGAAAACGTGGATGCATAATCCATGGTGTAAGGTTTTATATTATGATGAATGGTACAAATGACTGTGAGTATGTTGTGTATGATATGTACGTATATTGTTTTTGGATATGGAATGTATGCACTTATTCATTTGGAAGACTATTTGCTGAGAATACACATTTATTCAGCCTTTGTTGTCATTGTCAATTTATTCGTAGTACGTACTATACTAGTACGAGTAGTTGGTGTGTGTTTGGGGGGCTGCAAACAACTGTGATGCCCACTTAAATATTACTTTTTTTTGCATCAGATAAACTGAGGTCAGTAGTGACCCAAAGATAAAAAAAATATTTTATATATTTTATCAGTTGCAGAATCTGAGAAAAAAGACAATGTAATAGTAAACAATGTGCTGCTGAATGCTTGCTGAAACAGATCACAGCAAACACTCCGTATGTAATACCATACAGTGTACATTTTAATTCTTTATTTCTAAATTATTGAGTACTTTCCTCTCGGAACACATCTATAAAAAATTGCTTCCAGTCGCATTTATTTTTTAACAGTACACCAACGTCTACCGGTAGCCCAGTAATTTGGTTAAGGTTCCGATTTGATGGAGAATTCTTTCAGAATAAGGCAGATGTCTTTAATGTCTAGGATTAAAGTCTATTTTTCCACACCAACTCAACTGGAATATATATATATATTTATTTATTTTGTGTAAAGTATTAAATACAAATGTCGAGATAAAGATGAGAACATTGTTATTTATGGTCACGGTAAATTTACTTGGGCATTATAAAACCGGAAATGATATGTTTTTTTTTGCTAAGAGTAGCTGTTTTAACGGAACTGATTGTAGTGACGTCGCCATGCCAGCTAGGAAAAGTTCGCATTCGAAGCCAAACGCTGGCGACAAATATTCCGTGTTATTGCCCACTTATAACGAAAGAGAAAACCTTCCTTTAATTGTGTGGCTTTTGGTGAAATATTTTGATAAAAGGTGAGTTCAGAAAAGCGTACAAAAATGTTAAGCTTCTTAGTGATGAGGTGTCACTGAACCTAGCCTGACCCACAGTTAACTTTATCAATGTTAAATATGATTACCGAGAGCATTTTGTTACGTGTAAAGATTGTGTTTTTCGCTGTGTGTTTTTTTTTGAACGTTTTGGCAAATCAAACATGCATTTTCCAGCGGTTACAAATATGAAATTATCGTGATTGACGATGGAAGCCCTGATGGGACATTGGAGGTGGCGGAACAACTCCAAACTATATATGGAAAGGACACAATTGTAAGTTTTTATTGTTAAAAGGTCTTCCTGTTTTGTATATGCATAATGGCGTTGTATATTTTTACATACCGTGTTTTTTTTTTCATTGAACAAGCTTCTTCGGCCACGTCCAAAGAAGCTAGGACTGGGTGAGTTCAGGTTTTATTTTATTTTATTATTTTAAACTGAATCTCTACCATTGACGGTGCTAGACGTCCAATCCCTTTTGACTGGGAAGGGCAAATGAATATTCATTTATTCGTTCACCCCTCCCAGTTAAAAGGATTGGACGTCTAGCACCGTCAATGGTAGCCAATGGATTTAATCAAATGCAGGAATTGATTTAAAAAAATAAATTAATATCTGTTTTCTTATATATAAATATTAAGGCACTGCTTATATCCATGGCCTGAAGCACGCCACAGGGAATTTCATTTTTATCATGGACGCCGATCTCTCACATCATGTGAGTGCAACTTATTTGTCAATTTTGTCAAGTGAGGTGGAATCATTTGTAAAATGTTTTGTGTTTTGACTTTTTTAAATTATCTTTCCAGCCCAAATTTATCCCAGAATTTATAGAGTAAGTATTCATTTCTTGTTATTTCTCATTTTCAACTGCAATCAAAAGACGTGTTTTATGAGGTTATTTATTTATTTTCATTGATCTATTTTATTCTAAAAAGAGATCGCTGTCTGGTCAAATGTTGCCTGTTGGAAGCAACAATTGTTTAAGAAAGTCCTTGTTTTTGTCTATCAGTAAACAAAAAGAAGGTGATTATGATTTGGTATCGGGGACTCGCTACCAAGGCAGTGGAGGGGTTTACGGCTGGGACCTGCGCAGGAAACTCATCAGGTAAAAATGCGGACCCTATGTGGGCGTAGAGAGGCAAAGCATTAGTAAAGTATTATAATTTGTCTTTTGCTTTTGGCTTTCGCAATTTAGCCGGGGCGCCAATTTCCTGACTCAAGTGCTTCTGAGGCCTGGTGCATCAGACCTCACAGGCAGCTTCAGGTAAGCTTCAGTGTGCTAAAAAAACGGATCACATCTCAAGTAAGATCCAATGGCAGAACCCTACCTTTGCAGAGATAAAAACAACAGCCAACACTATTTTTTTGTTATTTTAGTCCTAGCAGTTGCGTTTAATTAATTTGTGGGTGAGGAATTCAAACGTGGTCTCATTTTTTCTCATGTTTTGGAACTACAGGACCAATGTTCCCTCTAATTTTTTGTTTGTCTGGGCAGAAAGACAACCTCCCTGAGCACACTGAGTACCGGTGTGAGCAACATCATCATTGCTCGCTATGGGCACACACCAGTATCACACCTGCCATAAGCAGGTGCATGTCTACTACACATAAATGATTTAGTAATAATAAAATGTAATGATTAATATCTATGAATGGGTGGCCCGGCGGATGAGTGGTTCGCACGTCGTCCTCACAGCAAAAAAATATATATAAAAAAAATTGGGGATTTTATTTTGTGTGCTCCATATGATTTACTGTGCGCAGAGAAGACGAGAGTAGTGTGCAATTGCGCACAGCGCGCAGCTTAGAGGGAACATTGTACAGTACCCTCTTTTCTGAAAACACACACACAAAAACACACAAATAATTGTGCATAACGTGCGTGTGCAAAATGTCCAAATATTGACTTACAATGACATGTAGAAAACAAGCAAAACTACAATGATTATTTGACTCTTGTGTTTTTACAAAATCTATGGCTAGTATTATTCATGTGTTATATGTGTATTACTATATAACTCCAAGAAAAACTGAATATACAATGAATGATTTACCTTTTGCTTACTAGAAGAGCCATTGATCATTGGGAAGGCTAGATGAAAATGTTTTCAATTGGGTAAATCATTTTTTTCAAACCACCTCTGGGAAATTGGATCATTTCCTGCGGTACTCCTGATTTGTTTGTTCTTGTTTGATACAGACTGTACAAAAAGAAAGTCCTGGAGAGCCTGGTTGAGCGCTGCGTGTCCAAAGGTTACGTTTTTCAAATGGAGATGGTTGTCCGAGCCAGGCAGCTCAACTACACAATTGGAGAGGTGAGTCAGTCCCATTCCACAAAAAAAAAATCAATGATAATGGTACCATCAAATGAATATTACCATACTTTCCAGATTAGAAATCACTCCCAAAAATGTCAAAGAAAAAAACATTTTATATATCTTTTTTTTTAGGCTTGAAACACATGATTTATTCTTCCCTTAATTGTAAAAGGGGAAAATCAATTCAGATTTCGAACAAATCAATTCTGTGGACGAGAACCGAGGTACTCCGGTAAATTCAAAAAAAAAAAAGTGATCTATGTGTAGTTTGCAATGATAATTTTTATGATTATTGAATTTGGGCGTCTATTGTCGTTAATAGGTGTTTTTAATATCAATTTCCCCTTTTTACTATTCACCAATCACCACAATATATTTTGTTACTATTAATGAGTTTAGCTAATGATAACATTTGACCATTAAGAAGGGTTTAGAGTTAAATAAAATCACTCGATTATATTTCTAATAATTTAGCATGGTGTCATACAGTGGGAAAAAAAATCCAATTGAAATTGTTACGACACACTATCCTGTCTTTTAGGTTCCCATCACCTTCGTGGATCGAGTCTACGGCGAGTCCAAACTGGGAGGGAATGAGATTGTGTCATTTGTCAAAGGCCTACTCACACTTTTCGTGACCACATAGGCACGCAAAATTCATCGTACTGTAAATACATGATCACCCAGAGCCGTTTAATGAGGATTTTGTACAATTTGAGTTGATGGGGGAAAAGGTTTCCCAACCCTTGGTTTCAGCACTGATAGCAAATGAATATATTATCATAATGATGGAGGACATTTTGACTGGCTGCCATTGACCGCGCTAGACGTCCAGTGTATTGTGACTTGCGGTTGCGAATGAATGTTTGATGCGCACTAAAACGTGAGTATTGGAAATCAATTGGTCGTCTGTCACCATCAATAGCATTCTTTGAGTTAAATATCATGGAAAAAAATAAACTGAGTGTTACTTGAAACCGTAACCAGTGCGTATTTGTTTATCTCTCGTCTCATTTAATTTTCTGAACCGCTTTATCCTCATCGGGGTTGAGGGGGGTGCTGGAGCCAATTCCAGCTGTCTCTCGGTCAGAGGCGGGGGACACCCTGAATCGGTGGTCAGAAAATACTACTCTTTGGAAGGTTCACAAATGCATCAACAAGAAGGAAAAAAAAGGAACAATGTGTTTAATTTGTGTAATTACCTTGAGCCAAAAAGGACGCCTCTGTTGGCCAAATTGCGGCACTGCAGGGCAGATGACTTGTTAAAAAAAAAGAAAAAGACAAATACTGCAATAAAAAATAACCTGAACCAACAGAAACGTCAACACTCTAATTCCCTCAAACTTTAGGCAAAAAGGCGTCGTTCGGGGGAGAAAGATCGACTTTTAAACCGTCGCGCCGCCCCTGAATACTAAATAATCAAACAACTACGTCACATCCGCTCGTTTATTTGCGCCATTTTGGATGGGGGCACTTACTCGGCTGGATGTGTATTGTCTGTCAAGAGGAAAACGGGGCAGAGAACCATGTCGTTATTGACATACGCGTACATTTCCGAGCTTCTGAAACATGAAAAGTGATTCCCCTTTCGTTTCCCCTTAACACGCGCCCGCCCTCGCCGAGTTTTTATTCGTCACATGAGGCTCGGAGCGGGTGTGTTCCTGTTTGCCGAGCAGCAGCAGAAGGAGGAGGAGAAGAGCCCCTGTCGGCGAGGGAGACCGACGGCGGGGTAAGACTGACCGACTCCCCCGCCCTCCTGCTTCGGAACCGCGGCTCACCTGTACGGATATCGCCGGTGGCTCCCGTTGGGGTGACGCTGAACACTCGGAACCCCAACAGCGGATGTAAGAGCAGGTAAACTTGGCTGTCACGTTCAAATACTCTGGCTAGCTCCAGCTCAATAGAAAATAATTTAATCTAAAATGAATTTAAAAACAAAGAATGAGCTAGGGGACCCTTTAAAAGAAAGAGGGGTGCGTTTTCGGAAGAAAATACGCCGAGGTGTCGTTTCTTTCGAGCCCGCTTGTTGTGGTTGAACTTAGCATGCTAGGCTAGTCTAGCGCAGCTTCGGCACTCTTTTGTCAAACTGTCGTAGCTTTTGTGTTCTTTTCACTCAATTAGTGTCGTGGGACAAGCATGTCGGATTTTTGTGATGCGGGAAAGGTAAAGGGTGAAATTGGGTTCTTGCTTACTCGGTGGACTCGGATTTTGTCTGTTGTTTGTGTGTTTTTTTCCGGGGGGAGGTGGGGGGCAGGGGGGTAGTCTGATTAATGCCTACTAATTTCCAGGTGTATACGAAACGTAAAGTGCCAGGGGTGTCGTCCTGTCAGAATTATTATTAAAATGTCGCCTTTTCCTGATTATTAAAGCTGGTGTCACGTAGGGTTCAATTGAGCATCCCGAACTTTGGTTGATGGGGGGGGGGGCGTGATGTCACATACTCTATGAGGGAGCTGTCTTGATGATAACAGGGGTCATGTCCCATTCAGAGGTGGAGCATCTAGGTTTTTGCAGGCCCTCACAGTGAGTATCCATCGATGTGGTTTTCTTGCAGGCTCCTCTCAATGGCGCTCTCCCCCCTTCCTCCCACTCAGCCCTGGCCTCTCTCTCTCTGTCTCTCTCTCTCTCTCGCCTGTTCTACCTCCCTCCCAGCAGCCCTCCCCGTTCTTTCTCTCACCCGTTTCCATTTTCTCCCTTCGCTTCTGCTCGCTCTCACCCTCTCTCCCTCCCCCTTCCCTTTGAGCCAGTGCGTCCGACCTCCCTCGTCCCATCCCCCCTCCGCTTCCGTCGGTCGGTCGCTCCCTACCTCCCTCCCCGTCCTCTCGGCGAGCCACCCTTTCCTCACCCCCCGGAGCCCATCCTCTCCCACACACACCCTGGCTCCCTCCCCTCATTACCCCTTCTCCCCCTCTACTGCAGACAAATTGTAAAGGCTGCCGCTGACTCAGTAGGAGGCGCCATTCCGTGGCGGCGTTGGGAGGCAGGGAGAAAAAGGGAGGGCGAGCGGCTAGGGGAAAAGCCAGGCATTATATAATGGAGCTCCCCGCTAGCGCCATCTACATGTCATGGTCCTACTGTATCGGAAAGTAAGTCAGCGGGGGGTCATAAACGAAAACACCTGAGTGGTCGCCAGTATTTTTTTGCACTAGGCCATCAAATGCAAGAAAACCAAATCGCCCAAGTCGTCCAATTTCGCACCGCTAACCTGTCACAACCAAAACACACAAGCACGGCATAGATCACCCACCTTCAGGTCAGCCAACTTCAAAAGATGAAATCAAAATATGCCTATAGCACTTGCTTCGAAAACAGTAAACTGACCATAAACAGCTTTATTAAAGTTAAGTTCGACGACGAAATTGGGCTTGACGGGTAATCGATTTTCACCATTATTTGCCAGTGGCGCGAATTATATGACAACAACCGGAAAGGAGCTGCTTTGTTAAAGGTATGAATTCCAACCCTTATTTGGTGATGGTCACTTAACCGGAATTTCCAGGCGCACACCTCGTCCGATTTGGGACAGACTCCAGCGCGACCGCGAATCGAATGGGGGCTAGGTACTATAGAAAATGGATAACTGAATGGAGACAACAGCTATGACAACAATGTTATTCCATTTTGATCCAGGCTAGCAGAATGTTTCAGCTCCCTGTCAACAACCTGGGCAGTCTGCGCAAAGCTCGGAAAAATGTCAAGAAGGCCTTGGGAGACATTGGCTTGGAGTACTGCAAAGATCACCTAGAGGTACGGATGTGAACATTTCAATGTTTTATAGACCACCTCTCCAGACTGATTGAGAAAAAAAACATATAGTTACGCAAAAGTCACCATTGATGGAGATATAATTGGACGTCCATCATTGAAAAAGGCATTAAAAGAGTCTTTAGGGCTTGTAGTTCTCATTAAGGCCCATCTTAGTCAATAATGAAGGTCATTAAAGACCAAAGTATTTTTTATTTTTTTGCTGTTGCTTTCTCTGCAGAAAATGCACGTTTATCACACAATAATGCAGCTTGGTCATCAAACTGCTGTTAAATTGGCTTGAATGTTATGTAATTACATTTGATTAATGATCTTTATGCAGGCTCTTCATGAAGTTACAAGTGTGGTTCAATCAATTAGGGAACAAGAAAAGTCTTGCTTTGTTCGAGCTTTCATTTATAACTTTTTACTAGGAGTACGTTCATTTCAAGGTCTAAGTGCTTTTCATACAAATAGAATTACATTTCTATTAAAGGTGTCAATCGCCATTTTTATTGTGGCTTAAAGTCCGGTAAATACGGTATTTACAGCAGCAACCACACTTGGTTACAACCAAGGAGGACACCTGTGTTTAAAAAAGTTGAGCTGATTGTTGACATTTCTATGAAATGCATGTTTAAAAAAAAAACAATTCCTTCAACTAATAAAGACAAAATGGAGAGCAGTGCTTCGTTGCAACCAGCAGAGAAACTATTCATGCATTACATGACATTTTATGCCTGAACAAAAACCTGCGCCGTAACCGCTCCTTTAACTACCTTGAGAGCAACGCTCTTGAGAAATCCCCACTGCAGTTTGAGTAATTTAAATCAAAGGCCACCACCCGTCCAGAGCCACGTTTTTTGTAAAGAAATCCATAATGGTACAGCGTGTGTACAAAGACAGCTGAAACAAAATGAACCTAGATGTGGTGGTCGTTTTTGATCCTCATGACCAATGTTCCCTCTAAGCTGCGCGTGTGCGCAATTGCGCACTACTCTTGTCTTCTCTGCGCACAGCAAATCATATGGAGCGCACAAAATAAAATCCCCATTTTTTTTTAGCTGTAAGGACGACGCGCGAACCACTCATCCGGCGGGCCGCCCATTCATAGATATTAATCATTACATTTTATTATTACTAAATCATTTATGTGTAGTAGACATGCACCTGCCTATGTCAGGTGTGATACTGGTGTGCGCCCATAGCGAGCAATGATGATGTTGCTCACACTGGTACTCAGTGTGCTCAGGGAGGTTGTCTTTGTGCCCAGACAAACAAAAAAATAGAGGGAACATTGCTCATGACGCCTCCAAATAAATTCCTTTTCTCCTTGAACATAATTGAAATGCGTCATCAAATGTCTCTGTGATTTTTGCAGGACTTTAAACCTTATACCCCACCGGATGTTTATATAAAGCACACCTCCTGGGAAGACGTGTGCACGTGGGAGCCTTCGCATACCAAACTCCAGGTGAGTAAAATGGTAGTAACTCTGGCATGAAAATAATCCGATGACTTGTAAAAATGAACCGTAATCCCAATGTGCTCCAGGACTACAGATCCAAACCGTTCTGCTGCTCCGGCTGCCTCTTTTCCTCCAAATACTTCTCGGCGTACAAGAGCCACTTCCGCAACGTCCACAGCGAAGACTTTGAGAACAACATCCTGCTCAACTGCCCCTACTGCATGTACAATGGCAACAAAAAGAGCCTGGAGACGCACATCAAACTTTTCCACATGCCCAGCAACACCTTGCGGCAGGGTCCCGCCAGCGCCCACCACGGCGCTCTGGCGATGAAGGACTGCCTCCAGAAGAGGACGCCTGGGGAGAATTTGGAACAGGCAGTGTACTACTGTAAGAAGTGCACCTACCAGGACCCCTTGTACAATGTGGTGCGCAAGCACATCTACAGGGAACACTTCCAGCAGGTGGCGCTGCCTTTCATTGGCAAACCGGGGGAGAAGACCACCACTCCCAACGGCGGCCCCACCGCAAAGGCGGAGGGGAGCAACGCAAACAGCGCAGCGAGCCACCAGATCCACTGCAAGAAGTGTCTGTTCGTCCCGAGGACCTACGAGGCGCTCGTTCAGCACGTCATCGAGGACCACGAGAGGATCGGCTACCAGGTGACCGCCATGATCGGCCACACCAGCGTGATCATCCCCCGGCCTAAGCCCATCCTGCTGATGCCCCACAAAACCCCCGGAGACAAGACGGTCATCGGGATGGGCCCAAAGGGGATCGTGGTGGCCAACCCCAGGCCTTCGGCTTCTCAGCAGATGGCCCGGGTCCCCATCGCGTGCAAGCCCAGCCTCGGCGCTCAGAGTCTCCTCTCGGGGATCAAATACGAGTCGGTGGGTTTAAAGTCGGGGACCAACCAGCTCTTCTCCTTCGCGAGCCAACAGGCCAAGGCCACCCTCCCGGGCAACGCCCAGGTCTCGCCCCAGACGCACTCGGCGAAACAGCCCCTTTCCGGAGGTGCCCTGCGCAGCCCGTTGTTGGTGAGCCCCGCGTCCTCCCTCAAATCCAACCCTCTGGGCTCGCGGGTGCAGGCGGCAGCCACCACCTTCGCCTCGGTCACGGCCAAAAAAAGCGGCTCCTCGGTCCTGAGCGCGTCCTACACTCAGAAGTGGAAGATATGCACCATTTGCAACGAGCTCTTCCCCGAGAACGTGTACAGTTCTCACTTTGAGAAAGAGCACAAAGCGGAGAAGGTGCCCGCCGTGGCCAACTACATCATGAAGATTCACAACTTTACCAGCAAGTGTCTGTACTGCAACCGCTATCTCCCCAGCGACACCTTGTTAAACCACATGCTCATTCACGGCCTGTGCTGCCAGCACTGCCGCGCCACCTTCAACGACGTGGAGAAGCTGGTAGCCCACATGCGTCTGTCCCACCCGGACGAGCCGGTGGGGCCCCGCGTCGACTCGCCCCTGACTTTCGACCTCACCCTTCAGCAGGGCAATCCAAAGAACGTTCAGTTGATCGTGACTACCTACAACATGAAAGACGCGCCGGAGGAGTCGGTGGCCTTTCATTCCCAGAACCACGCCGCCGTCGCACCTTCCTTGTCCTCGTCCCTCCTGTCGTCCAAGCGGCTATTGTCTCAGCACCCGCTGAAAACCCACGTATCCGAGAGCGCCTCCCCTAAGAATGTCCCTCTCACGTCCGTGCCCTACAAGAGGGACGTCGGGAAGACACTCTGTCCGCTTTGCTTCTCCATCCTCAAGGGCCCCATCTCGGATTCACTGGCCCACCACTTGCGAGACAAGCACCAGGTGATTCAGACGGTCCACCCGGTGGAGAAGAAACTGACCTATAAGTGTATCCACTGTCTGGGCGTGTACACCAGTAACATGACCGCCTCCACCATCACCCTGCACTTGGTGCACTGTCGAGGAGTGGGCAAGTCCCACAACGGCCAGGAGAAGTCCGCTCACGCCTCACGGAGCAGTCAAGGGCAAGCGGGTGCCGGCAAACGGATCACTCTCGATCGTGGCGACGCGGGTGCCCCGAAAAGAAAGAGGCGGGGCCCCCCCGGGGAGAAAGCGCACCCGAGAGACGTGAACGGTCCCTTTGAAGAGAACCCGGACGAGCCGATCGCCCTGGCGCTGGACCCCAAAGGACTGGAAAACGAGTCGTACGAATCCAGAAAGGGTTTCCTCACTCGCTACTTCAACCGGGCACCCTACGCCACGCAGCGAGAGGTGGAGAAGCTGGCGGCCGGTCTATGGCTGTGGAAGTCCGACATCTCCGGCCACTTCACCAACACGCGCAGGAAATGCACTGAGGAATGCGAAAGCCTCAACCCCGCCGTCTTACTCGGATTCAGCATGCACGAGGTCGGTAAAGTCCAACACGGGTTGGCGTTGGACGGGCTGAGCGGAGTGTGCCGGGGCCAGTCGGGCAGAGGACGCACGTCTAGGACCCGCCCGGGCCTGTCGGAACAAGCCCGTCAGAGGCTCAAGGAATCGCTCGGGCCCGGGAGAGACCAAACCCAGACAATCGACAGCACCCCGCTGCAGAAAGCGCCTGCGGATCCCGCCGAACCCATAGCCATCGTCTCCGACGGCGAAGAGGAAGTCCGGCGAGGGGCACCGAGAACTAGAGCTAAAACGGCGCTCGACAAGGTCATTTCGGACCAACGGGACGCCATGGAGGACGAGGACGATGATGACGACGATGACGATGATGATGACGGAGATGAAGGCGTGCACCAGGAGAATGGCTTTTGTCCCACCGAGGTTGCCAAAGGGAGGGATGCACTGCCCATCATTATTCCCAAGTTTGTGCCCTCGTCTGCGAGGCGGGGGGGCGATGGAGCACAGCTGGGAAAGCAGCAGGTCTAACTAGGAACAAAACGTTAAGACAATTTTCCAGATCTGCGGCCCACACCAACAAATCTGCCTCACCAAGACCCAAGGAACACAAAGGAACTTTAAACAAGCCATCCAATTACATTTCAGTCCACTCAAGCGCCACTGGACAACTTTCAGGATTGGACGAGTACACTTGGGAAAATCTTAAGTTTTGGGGTTTACCTACATCAAACAAAACTGGCATTAGTAGTATTTGCTTTAGTTTGTGGATTTGGAAACCTCACGGATTTATCCAGCTTTAATTTCCCCCCATTTTTCTACCTAAGTAGATTCTTCGAGAACTTGTAAATTTGTACAGGTATTTTTTGGACACATTTGACCCCGTGTCACCGCACACATCTCTTGGATATTTTGCTGTCTAAGGTAGAGATCCATCCCTATGCTACAGGATAGTGTCGCTTTTGGTGGCTGGTCTTTTGCTATATGTTAACTTTATTTTTACTGAAAGTCATTTTTTTGTCCAAATATGGCGAATAAATAATTCTGTTGAACAGGTTGTCCTTCGAGGACAAGAATTTGCAGCTTTGTGCTTCTTAGCCATGACTGCAGTCCCCTCGCTGTCTAGTAGTGTTCCCCATTACGCACACCCAAACCTCCACTCGCGCACAAAACTGATAACTGGATGGTAACCATCACGTTTTTATTAATATAGTATTTATCTCATGTATTTTTTCCCGTGTGTGTTTGTTTTACAGGAGTCTATTTTACACTTGCGCATATATGAATAAAGTGATGTGATTGTTTCTCACACAACAGCGGCCAAAACAGTTTGACTCAGGATCGTTATCAAGCTTCTGGACTCATTCAGGGTGCCCATTATCGATTGGGATAGGGTCCAGCGCCCCCTGCGACCCTTGTGAGGATAAGTGATATGGAAAATGAATGAAATTTTATCTTGCCCTGTCAATTGCAGTTAATAACGAGTGCTTAATAAAGTAGCATCAATTTATAAATCTGAGATCCTCATTAGGGTTGTTGGTGACCTGGTTAGGGGCGGCCCGGGGGACGAGTGGTTAGCGCGTCGGGCCTCACAGTGGGGGGGCCTGGGTTCAATTCCAGGTCGGTCCACCTGTGTGGAGTTTGCATGTTCTCCCCGGGCCTGGGTGGGTTTTCTCCGGGTACTCCGGTTTCCTCCCACATTCCAATGACATGCATGGTAGGCTGATTGGACACTAAATTGCCACTATGTATGAGTGTGAGCGTGGTTGTTTGTCTCATTGTGCCCTGTGATTGGCTGGCCACCGATTCAGGGTGACCCTGCCTCTGGCCCGAAGTCAGGTGGGATAGGCTCCAGCACCCCCTGCGATCCTAGTGAGGATAAAGTGGTTTCAGAAAATGAGGTGACCTGGATCCTGTCCAATGGGGTTTTGGAGGACGATGGTATGCTCTTGACTGGTCTTTAGGCAATAGGGACAAAACTAATCAACACAACTAGGATTATTCAGCCTTCAATGAAGTTTTACTTTGACATGTACACATGGGGTAAACTAAATGGTCCTGTTTTCACAAAACCAGGGTTTAAAGACCACACTACGTGAAGTCTGCTGAGTTGAAATGTCCTGGAGTAGCAGCTGACATCATTGGGGGGAGTTCTTTAATTTCATCCTTTAAGTGTCCTACAACCTGGTGATGAAGACAAAATGGAGGGGAAGAGGGCTCTCCTTGGCTGGGTAGTCTGTGTTGCTATGCTGTTGTAATGGAGGGAGAGGGGAGGAGAAGGAGAGGCAGACTGCATGCATGGGAGGGGGGAGGCCTCATCTGCAGTGCATTGGGGGGGAAGAGGAGCAGTGGGGGGAGGGGATTGGGGAGAAAACGGGGGAGTCAGAGAAAGGTAAGGGAAATGGGTGGGGGGGAGTCAGAGCTGGGGCTGATGGAGGAAGGGTGAGGCTAAGAGGCGAGAAGGGAAGTGGTTTTGGGTGAGTGGCGCCCCCTGTTGATGGGAAACGCCCACAGTCCGCTGTGTGGACGTGTGTAGTTAGTTACTTCAAAGTCGACGAGCTCCCTCATTTGACCCCCAGATGACCCCACCACCATCAAAATAAAAACCTTTATTGTCATCATACACAGCTGGGTATAACGAAATTGGTGGTGCTACTCCAAGCTTTTCAAAGTGTGTTTTCCCAGTAAAAAAAACAAATAGTATTTTGAAGTGCTATAAAGAAGCAAAAGAATAACAATAATGATCATTTTAAAAGGGAACAATTTGCGAAAATGTGCTTATTTGCCAATGACCTTTGACATCAAATCTGTGCAGATTTTGTAAAAAAAAATTCTCCACCTAATCGCGCAGTTTTTCAAATATCGTGTAATAGTGTATCGTCACTAGTATTATACTTTTTATGATTTAGGTAGGTATATCAAAAATGTCATTTATTTAAAGTTTAATCATTTTTATTAAATATAATGCATCTCTGCTAAAATGTATTTACTGTTATTGATATTTTCTTAATTTGTAATGACAATTTAACCTCTCTCCGTGTGCCAATTCTACCGACTTAGTGCAAATTGCTTTCCCACAATAAAATAAAAACCATGAACAAAACAATTCAGGCTTTTAATATTTCCCAAAATAATATAATCATTTATTATATATACACAATTGTCATTTCTGCTGTCTTCCAGGGTACTTTTTATGGCCAAGAAGTTGTCACAATTTCTAAAACCTAAATTTTAATCCTTGAAAATAATACTTCAAAATGGCTTGGTTAATTTGCAACGGTATATAAAATATTTCGAGTCATTTTCCGTTTTGTTTGTTTGTTTTTTAAATGAAAGAGAAACCTATAAAATGCTGTCCTACACATTTACACCCCTGAATTTCCAGGTGCTAGTTTTATTCTATAATAACTATTATATTAATTTATTTAAAAAATGAATAAAACATTGTAGTAAAAAAAATATAAAGTTAAAATGAGAATACTAAGTGTTAAAATGAAAAAACAATGCATGGGAGAACGCATCGTGGGAAGTGGTTATTACACAGTGCAGTTTTTCAGAATAAATCATTGGAATGTATTTTTCCTCCCTTCTTCCACCAGATGTCACAGTACAGCAACCTAAAGGACACCGGCAAGGCTCTTATTTTGAAGCCGTCGACCAAAAGCCTTATTTTGAAGCGGCGCGGCTCAAGGAGAGAAGCGAGAGAGCCACCACCAGGCGCGTTCAGTACAGTAGCCGCTACCAGCGCACCGGTGTCCGGCTGTGTTGCCAGCCAGTATGTCGGGGAACAAGTCGCGCTGCACCGGGGCTGCTCGACGGTAGTCGGTCGCCGTGTATCTTCGACGGACAAAACCCAAGTCTGCATCAACTGGAACCATATCGCATCGGACGGATTCGGCTCTTTGGGTCCCGAAGGGAGGTCCGCGGCGAAACATGAACAAGAACCACCGAGTGCCGAGCAACCGTTCTCTGAGTGCCGTGGAGGTGAAGAGTAAGGTGAATATGACAACTTCTAGCCGTTGTTATTGTTATTGATGTTCGTGGTTTAATGGTAGCCTCCACCAGAGGCTAATTTAGCCCAGCTAAAGTGGCTGGTATCAAGTTGTTACCACAAATGAGCAAGTGCATACACGGATAAAGTTAACCTGAGCTGGTTGCTAGCAGTCGCTAGCTTAAAATGGTGGGAAGAACCGTGGTTTGGACCCAAGTTTTTCATGGTTCTCGCCTCGGAGTCAATTTTCACCTGTCACTGCCTCCCTTTTTCTCCTCCAAATATTGACTCAGCGCAAAAGTCGAGTTTTCATAGTGGCGCGTTGACATAAGTTCGAGGCTGTTTTTTTTCTTCCATTTTTATTTTTTTTACAGGCGCCAAGGACATCCTAGTTAAAGTAACTTGCTCAATGGTAGTTTCCAGGAGCTGGAGCGCACAGGTGTCTTTGGGTCCGCGGGGTGCTGTCTTCTTCCGCGGCGGACGACCTCACCTTGGGGCGGGCCGGGAGCGGGAGGTCGATCGACGCCAGGCCGGGGAAACTTTATTTTCAAGGGCTTACATTCATTCTCACGAAAAAGACCGATAAGAACACTAACTAGTTTATAATAGTAATAAAAAGTTCGAACGTCTACGATATACTTTTATACTCCGATTTTTACAAAAGTGTATACACTTACTGTACATATAACTAGATATATTACTGTCCTCGTTAACCGTGTATGGGGCAAGGGACTAGGTTAATAAACCTTATTAATTAAGCCCTTAATTGAATTAAAAATGAATGCCATAGAGATCTGACATTGATAAGAGCATTGTAAGGCTCCAGTTACTATGTATACTGTAATTGTGGACTTCATGAAGCTTATTTTGATATTCTTAATCTCTCGTGTGCAAATGTATACAGTGACACACATCGCTTTTTAGGGCCATGGAAAAACAAATGGCGATTAGCATCACTATTATTATTATTGAAACTCCTCAACAACTAGCATACCAAGGCAATGTCAAACTTTTTCATATCGTTGTATGTAGAGATGATTTCATTTTCTATGTGGTCAGAAGTCATGTTTTAATGGCCACTATTTCCGTTTTTATCCCAGTTTGGTGCCGAGTTTCGCCGCTTTTCTCTGGATCGCTCAAAGCCAGGCCGGTTTGATGAGTTCTATGGCCTCCTGCAACACGTGCATCGCATTCCCAATGTGGATTTGCTGGTGGGATACGCCGATGTGCATGGTGACCTGCTCCCCATCAACAATGATGACAACTACCACAAGGCTATCTCCACCGCGAGTCCACTTCTCAGACTCTTCCTGCAGCGCCAAGGTAGGAAGAATGCAGCAGAAAGGGGGAACACGTTCCAACTGTTCATTCCAGATCCAATTTCCTGCATACGTGAGCTGTAGCTTGCCATTAAATATTTGAAAACTACAGGCTTGACTGTTGAAGAGGGAAACGTTATTTTGTGACCAAATAAAACGGACTTTGTGGAAAGTAGAAACTGCAATTACAGCTACAGAACACGTCTGATGTGGGAAATGGGCTTTAAAATATTCAATATTCTTAATAATTTGCGCAAAGTGGTGTTTTAGGGCTATTACTATTAGTACTTATTGTGCCATTAATGAATCACTTGCGGCTGATTGGCGACCAGTCCAGGGTGTACATCCATCTTTCGTTTGCAATCATCTTTTTTGGTTCCAGCTCCACTGTGACGCCAAGAAAGACAGGCGCAGTAGGTTGAAGGAAGAGTCCCTCAGTGGGGTCTTTTCCATACAGCGTGCGACTTTTGTTGGGTTGTCTCCATGTTGTGTTGTGTATTAAGCCCTGCCATATGACCCTATAGAAGGTAAGCCACTTTGTCATGAAGGAGATTAGTTGGGGTCAGTGTGCTGCACTGCATGGGACTGTGTTTCAATTACACGCCCCAGACAGGAGCATCATGCTGGGCCCCTGCTGCTGCTGCAGCTCAGACGTGCATTCAAACAAACATGCCCACGTAAACGGCGTAGCAGGCGTTGCGCGACACTAGAAGCTCACTAGATCCTTTAAAAACTAGCTAATTTCCAATCACTTCGAATTGTTGGGGCAGCCCAGTGAATGGTTGGTTAGCGCCTTGGCCTGATGTCGAGGCTTCGATCCCACATGACAAAAACATGCAGGTTTAACAATGTAAATTGCCCCGAGCTATGCATGAATGGTTGGTCTTCCCTTCGTGCCACGCGATTGGCTGGCCACTGGTTCACGGTGCCGCTCTGCCTGCTGCCCGTAGTTAGCTGGGATTGGCTTTGGCACCCCCCCACCAACCTTGTGGAGAAAAGCGGTTTGGAAAATGAATGAATGGGAACTGTTGGTTAACACAAAAAAAGCTCATTGGATGCAGTTTCATGCTATATTGATTAGCTGCTCCTCTCTATCCTTGAATGTGGAGAGATTAATATGGATCAATGTTGGACAGGTGGCGTGGAAATTAGCCTAATGCCTCTCTCTCTATAAGGCAGGGGTGTCAGACTCGGGTTGGTTCACGGGCCGCTTTAACGTCAACTTGATTTCACGTGGGCCGGACCATTTTAGATATAATATTTAGTTGTTGTTTTTTATAACTGGATTAAAAGCCCTGAATAATCAGTTTTTTATAGATCTAAAACAATGTTTATTTTAGCTTTTTTAATATATATTTTTAGATTTTACAAAATGATTTTTGAACTAAAAACACAGAAAAATTGATTAAAAAATTACAATTAATGATTTGAAAGGGGGAAAATCAGGAAATTTAATATACATCTTTACTCTTCATTTTAATTTGATCCTAGAACAGAAAGGCGGCACTCATGATTTACTTTCCCGGGCCACACAAAATGATGCGCCGGACCAGATATGGCCCCCGGGCCGCCACTTTGACACATGCTATAAGGTGTCCTTGTTACCTGTTTCGATCTACATGCAACATGGCGAATGTTTTGTTAATTAAATCAGACAACCAAAGCAGGTTGTTATAAGGCTGCTACGTATGAGAGTTTTAACGACTTAAGCAGATTTTAAACACTACTTAGACTTTGTACCCCTGCAGGTGATTATGTAAAAGGTGGCGGAATGGCTTGTTATTTCACAAGAGGGGACCGTAGACAAGCCTAAAGTATTCTTTAATATATTTGTCCCAATGCCAACTGTATTGAAGTGCCACGGTGAATTCATATTGCTTGTCTGTGTGTGAGTATGATGGTTTATTTTAGAATGCCTTGGTGGCTAAATTTAGAATCGTTCTATCCAGGGGTTCTGCTCTTCCGCTGGTGTGCAGATGTTGGGATGGAAGGAATGAGGTGTGGTGCATGTGCGCATGTGTTTCTGCTCTTGTTGAATTCATTCTGGCATTGTTTTGATAAGACCTCCTCGTGTTGATGAGCGGCATACAGCAAGTAGCGACGTGTTCTATCACAAAATGACTTCAGCTCACCCGATACCCCAACCTGCTTTGCTTCCCACCCGAGCCAAGCCCCGTGTTGGTGAACGACGAGTCGCTGGCTATTGTGCAAGCCGTGAGGTGCCCAGTGTTTATCTGTTGTCATGGCAGCAGTGGAGAGAGGCACGCTCATGGATGAGTTTAAAGTGCTGAAGTGGTTGTTTAATGTTCAGAGAAGCTGCAGAGCATCATGGAATTGCACTGTAGATATTTCGCTCCTAGGAACAAAGTGTAGTCCTTCCAAAATAGTTCTTGTGCATTATTTACTTGGGGTATGGTTGTCAGGAACTTTGAAAAACAACCAGAATTTATTCATTTGGGCTGAGATATAGTGTTTAACTTCAAATTAATATCTAATTAAATGTTGTCATTAATGCTGAAATTAGGAAACTGTAATTAGACAACAATTGGGCGTAAGTAGTAAGATTTTCCAATGAAACACCAGATTTTCTTGGTAATATAACAACAAGGCAACGGTAGTATGGAAAACTATAGCTTTGAATGGCTACAAATTAAATGCATTTGAAATTGATTAGCTATCATTCCTTTACTTCTCTCTTCAGCCTGTCTGTGGTTTGTTTACGAAGTCCTATGGGAAATGTTCAAAGATTTTGGGTTCTAAAAATACACTTGACTTGAATTTTGAGGCTCTGTATGTAGGTATTGTATTGAAACCCAAACATTGATAGCATGACAACACTAATTGAAATGTGTACGTTTCTCCTCTTGGATTTATTTCATTCTCGTGATGTCAAACAGATTTAATTCAGTTTTTTTTCAATGCAGAAATGTATTATATAATTTAGTTTTAAAAAAAAATGCTGATCTCTGTTGCTATCCTCCTAGAAGATCCGTTAGTTTCCAACCCGTGTTCATCATGGTGTTTGCTCACATGTCATTCTCTGTAAGAGTGCGGATTTGTTCTGTGGTTCTTGGAGTTTCGGTCCCCAAAAGGTAGGAGGAAAGGTATGAGGAGGAAATGGAATGTTTGCTTATCCCAGCTGGGCTTGCCTTGCTAATCACTAACCAGTGAGTCATCCAGTCAACGGGGGTATGTACAGTAAATGTTGGACAAAGTTTAAATGGCAACGCTAAGATAGCACGTGATATCCTGCAAAGTGACAGTCATTTGTGCATGGCAGAAATCAGAAAGGCCGACATGTCTGGAAATTTGGATTTGGATTTGGATGGACTATGTCCTCTGATCAATTCCGCGACTTTGGCATTATTTCTTCCATTATCCGCTAATTATTTCCTTAAAATCCTTCCTTTTGTCCCGGATTTCACTTCAACTTGGATCTTCTTCCCTTTTACAATTTTGGTTACTCACTTTTTGGCAGCAATCCCATAATTATATTTCTATCTTTTTATGAATGCATTTATTAAGAGTCCCCCTTCCAAAATGAGGAATTTTATCATAGCGCTTTGCTTGTGATGGACATCCAATAATGATGTCATTTCCAAAATGCTTGACCGAAAGTGGATACATTGAAACCAAATATTTTAACAGTTTATCTTTAAACGAGTATTTTAACTCTGCAGTGTTAACATTTCTGGAAAAAATATGTTCTGTAAATTGGCTATTATTTCTGTTTTAACTGTCGCCCTGAAAAAATTCCAACTTTTTTAATCAAGCACATTTTTATATTTTGAACTTCTGTAACTATTAAAAAGTTGTTTTAGTTGTAAAGTAGTTGCTTGGACTAAAAACGGTACCGTTTCAGTCCATTTATGAAGGTACTTTAGCCGTGTAATGTACAGAAGGCAGAATTTTAAGACATTATGTCACTCTAAAGTATAAATTGGTAAAATCAACTGTATTAGTGTGAAACGGTCATGAATACTTCCTCCTAACATGATACATGTAAAAAAAAAAATGAAGGAACAGTGCACCCCAGGAAGGAATGTGTGGAGGAGGAACGCATGTTAAGGCCTAATATAATGGCCGCACAAGAGGATAAAAAAAAAAACGAAATTAAAAATGACATTCAAGGAAGAGGCATAATCGAGTCAAGGCAACTAATTAGAGAGGGGAAAGGAGAGCAAGTGCAATCTAAGTGTGATTGGAATTTAAACAGAGGGAATAGTATTAGTGAGGGAGGAATGTAGAGTGAGGCCCCAGCTGGGGAGGGTGGGAGAAAAAGAGAGAGTAGAAAAGGGAGAACAAGTGGGCGGGGGGTGCGTTTTGGCTGGAATGTGGCCAGTCTCAGATCAGCTCTGTCGGCCAGATTAGACGGGACAGCGGGTCAGACTGGACCCTCGTTGGAGACCCCGCTTGCGGCCAAAGGGGTACTTAGTAAACGAGACAGAGGAGGGGTGATCTGTTGAGAAAAGCTGTATAAACCTGCTTCTATTGAAACAGGCCCATGTGGCTTTGACATGAGGGCCCTTTTGCTCACTTTCTTTTGAAGTAAGGAAGAATTGACTGAGGGAAGAAAAAAAAGGAACTGGATGAGGTGAATAGAAGTCAAAAGCAAAAATACATCCTGTCATACGTTTTTAAAATGAAGTATTTAAAGATTCAATACTCAACTTTATTTATTATTCAGAGGCAGCTCACGTGTTCTGGCCCATCCATTGGCTTACTGATGAGATCGAGATTTATCATGCTTATTCATTCATTCACTTTCCAAACCGCTTCTCCTCACAATGGTCACAAGGGGTGCCTGAGCCTATCCCAGCCAAGTATGGACACCAGGCAGGAAACACCCGTAATCGGCCGCCAGCCAATCGCAAGGAGACTGACAACCAATCATGGCGAGGGGCATTTTAGAGTGTTCAAGCAGCGCCGATTCAGCTATGTTTTATTTAAACATGAAAGATGCTTCTGTATCCGCTTCCAAGTGATTCTTTTGCTCTAATGCTGCATTCACACCAGCCAATGTTTGTTTTTTTCCTCCCCCCAAACGATGGGTTCGCATTTACAAAGTCATTGGAATTGCGTGTGAAAGGGCGACAGGCGACGTCAGCTGTTTGAATAAATAGTCCCAATATTACATGGAAAGTCATCATGTCATGAGAGGATTGTTATGAATTGTAATATTACAATTCCTTAGCTATCATATGGCGAGATTCAAGTTGCGATATTACTTATTTTTAGATGATGCGAATCGCACATTGTTTCCGGTCCATGAACTAACACACAACGAACAGGTGGCTCAAAGATATTTTCAATAATAGATAACTAAAGTCTACTGGGAAAAGTTGGCTGGGTTAGGATCCAGCACCTTGTGGAAATAAGCGCAACAGAAAATGAATGATTGAGTGTTAAAACGTCATGGGGGCACACAACTATTTGTGTACAAAGAAAAATATTTAAAAGATGTTCTAGAAATTGCCACTCCAAATTCTCTAATGTGTGTTCTTGATAATGACTGCTCTTAAGATGGAGACTGAGCAAGAAGGAAGTAAAATATTTGTTGACAGTTCTTTTAAGTCCCCCAGTTAACAACCATGTTTGTCCAGTCACTGCCTACTTCCATTGTCCAAGTCTTTTTGATTGGTTTGTATGCTTAGAGTCCCCCCTAAACATCATTTTATGATATACAGTAATCCCTCGATTATCGCGAATTCACTACTTTGCGATTTTTTTCTGCTATTAATTATTACAAAAATATATATATTTTTGAAGTTCATAAAAAAATGTTAAAATCCACACTGAAACTCATAAGCGGAAGCCACTCTTGCTACTAGGACTCAGCACTGTAGGGGGAAAAATGTATTTATTTATTTTTTTAATAGGGGTGACCCTACTTCTCGATTTTTCGATTATCGCAGCCATGTCCGGTCTGCATTAACCGTGATTTTTGTTTTTGCTTTTGATGCTTTCCTGGCCTTGAACAGCTAACTCCATGTAAGTTCGACATCGGCAACAATCATTGGTTACATCTAACATTATGTAAACTAATCGCCACAATTTCACAATTCTTTTCATCAGGTTTCAGCGACAAAATAAGGATACCTCAAAAAAGCTCCAACGATGTAATGGTGAAAGAGCGATGGCTGTGATTGTGAATTCATGAGTGGGACCATAATAGAGGCAGGCTAATGATCGGTACCACATTCCATCACATAAAGGATTTAATTGAAATATCATCAAACTGTCAGCAACTTGGCACCTCATGGCTCTTGCTGGTTTTGCCCCTTGTCAAAACAACTCTTTGTCTTTGAGTCATGGTTAGGTATTCTTTTTCTAAAATGTGGCGCTACGCCAGATTTAACAAGACACAAAACTTTCATTATGGGTTTGGCCACTGGAAATGCCCTGAAGGTCTCCAAAAATCGGATTAACTGTACTTAATTTATGATTTAACAGGGAAATCAATCACTTTTTCACACAGGCCAATGTCGCTTTAAATAATGTAAAGTGACACTTGAATTCCTGCATTTTCTTTATACGTGTGATCTTTGTCTGATTATTATTAACATTTGTTCGATGATCTTATAGGCTGTTAAGCACCAGGTATACTCACCCGCACCAGAAATAGCAAACCCATGGGAATGTACTCCTTTTCAACTTTTATCACTTCTACACGCTGCTTTCCCGTCCTCGGTCAGCATTTGTGTTATTTCCGTGCTTTGGTGTCTCTCACGTCTTGTGTTTTGCACTCGCCCTGCTTTTTCTCATCTGCACAAGCTCAAACTGGCAGACACGCAAATGCGCTGGCACACACACATACACACACACACACACACACACACACACACACACACACACACACACGCAAGTGCTGTAACACCCTGTGTCAGGAACACCTCGGTACAGACTGTAGTGAGCGTTTAGGCTTGTCATCAACAAACTCGACTGTTTCCAGAACACCGCAACCTTCGGCTTCTTGTCTTTGTGTGTTGTTTTTCTTACAGCGAGGCTTGCCATGAGTAATGTGTGGATAAGGTGGACTACTTTCATGCCTGCGCAAACACTCACACGCTAAAGCATTTGTCTACATTATTGCAAATGTTTTTGCCTATTTTATTTCTTGTACCTGTGAATTTGGCGTCACTTCTGTTAGATAATGGTGGGACACTTATCTACCCATTTATAAAGTGCCATCATGAAAGCAACATAAGAAATCTGCACTAAATTAGACACTGAAACCGGTGCTTTTCTCATACTCTATCCAACATCTTTTCTACTTTTGGAATTAGGCATCACGATGTAACACTTCCTTATCATATACAGGTTGTATACAGAAAAGCAACACTCCATTATCCTAAAGGGCTTAAATTTTTTCGTATATACGCCGAATTTGTCGATAAAAAAAATGATGACTAAATCGAGGGTACGGCTTATATGCGCACAAATTAGACATGAAATGTCACAACGCAAGACAATGCGTCCGATACGGTCATTTATTACAAAATAGAGAAAAGATAAATAGATAAAACGATTAACAAAATTCATTTTGACGTATAAGAATTAAATTCAAGAAAAAACATATCTTGCATAAAATGTGAAAAAACTCACTTACTTGTGCCTGACATTGCTCGTTCAGGGCGCCGCCTTCTTACCTAGGGATGACAAACTAGACTGTTACGGACACACTTCCTGGTTGTACTGCTCACGTGACTTCCTTTTTGAATTTGTCTACGTGCACGCAACACCTTGTAGGAATCTGCAATCCAGCAATCGATTTATACAGTATCTCAGAAATACCACATGCGTTGATTTTTCTTAAAATTTTCCCTTCAAAGTAACACATTTGTACTCCCTATTAAAACCATGAATATGGAGGTGAAAATTGTGAATCGGGACGGCTTATACGCGAGAAATTGTATAATTCAGTGATTTCAAAGCAATTTTAAGGGTTGCGGCTTATACGCGGAGGAGGCTAATTATGCGAGAAAATACGGTATATAATATAGTAATATTAGATTAGATTACATTAAACTTCATTCATCCCGTACTTGGGAAATTCATGACATCAGTTTAGAATATAGGTCAATATATTTCAAGAAAACCATGTCCGATTTAGTATTTTAAATGTAAACTCTTTTGTTATGTTATTTTTGATGATAAGATGAAAAAGTTCATTTTTTTTACCGTGACAAGCTAAACATAGCTCTTGAGAGGCTAAACCCTATTAGAATATGTAGAGGTTATTGTTGATGAGACAAAAATGACAATAATGCCACCTCATCATGTCGACATTCATTTGAAGGTTACAACATGTCCTCAACATTCTGCGGCATGCAAAAACTTTTTTTATGCCACCAGATCTGTGAATTTCTGACTGCACTTGACTGTGTACACCAGATTGATTTACACCTTACTTCATACACAGAAAAAAAACTCATTGTTAATCATCAACCTGAAACATTATGTTCTGTATCCAAGATTGTGAGTACTTGGTTCAGTAAAGCAGAGACAACAACAATTGAAACTCTGGTACTATTTGCCCATTTTTAAAATAAAGATGATGATAATTGAGAATCAGGTAGCAGGGAAGGCAATTGTTAAAAACATAACGCAATATGGCTTGGAAAGTAATACAGGAAGATAGTAAATCCCCTTCCCAGGTTTCGACACATCGTTGCCGCCCTTTATTAGAGACGTTGATAGCTTTGGACGATGACGAAGACTGTGCCTTTTTTTTTAAACCTGATCTCCCAACCCTGAAATCACATAAAAAAATACATCTTTTATGTCAGCTGTAGTCAATTGAAGGACGATGCATGCAGAGCGTGAGAGGAGTCAAGAGTGGCTTCCTTTCCTCAGGCCAACTTGTTTCTTGATGTCCTTTTGTGATGGCAAGACATGACCTTTTAATTTAGAGCAGAGTGGATTCACCAAGCTTGACTGCGTGCGTGCACACGTGGTCGTGTGTGGCGTCGGCCGCTCGTCATTTTGTCCCCCAGTGATTTAACTTCCGTTGTTCATCGCTGACTCCATTCAAACGTGTGGGGGTGTCGAAGCTGCCACCGCATAGCTCGAATATCTGACCTGTGCACAACCATGATGAGCGGGCCACTGAGTTTGCAGTGGGTGGCCAGTGGGACCGCCGAGACGCTTCGCAATGCTTGATTCAACCCCAATCCGCTCATTTACACACAATCTGACTGGTTGAGATGTCAACGGAAGAAAAAAAGGCCCATTCAGTCTGCTTACATTGAAGCATCGCAGTTGACAGTACAAAGCGGTCAGTTTGTTATTGTACCGAATATGTCCCAGCTTTTTGAAAATAAATTTTGGTCAATAAGGAACTCCTATTTTTTTTTCAAGAACAGATATTCGTAATAAATAAAGGAATTATCTCAGAAAGCTAGTATTGGTGTATGTGGATGAGAAATGCTTTCCAAAATATCAGAAAATTAAGGATATAGAACCGTCATTGGGGACGGCCCGGTGGAGCGAGTGGTTAGTGCGTTGGCCTCACAGCTCTGGGGTCTTGGGTTCAAATCCAGGTCATGTCCACCTGCGTGGGTTTCCTCCGGGTACTCCGGTGTCCTCCCACATTACAAAAACATGCATGGTAGACTGATTGGACACTCTAAATTGCCCCTAAGTGTATGGTTGTCTGTTTTCTTTTGTCCTGCGATTGGCTGGCCACCGATTCAGGGTGTCCCCCGCCTCTGGCGAAGAGTCAGCTGGGATAGGCTCCAGCACCCCCCGCGACCCTGATGAGGATAAAAGCGGTTCAGAAATTGAGATGAGGTGAGATGAGAACTGCCATTTATTAATAGTAAAATGCATTTAACAGAAGCATAAATCCTTCCACTTTGAGGTTGGGTGGTGTTTCTTTTTTGACTTAGTACGTTTAACAAATGGGTTTCGTAGGCATTTGTTTAAAACAAACAAACAAACAAACAAACAAAAACAAGCGCTAGTAAGATATAGCGGCTAAAAGCTGTGACGAAGACTGGTTGAACGAGCGGAGAGTTAACAGGCCTTTAGCCTGTAAAATTAAACCACAGGCATAAAAAGGGTCATTTGTACAAATGAGGAATATAGTAGAAGTTGCATGGGGGTTGTGCAGATAATTAGACTGAAAGCTCCGCATCTGTGCTCATTAACTGTAATGAATGTACACTACAATGAACGGTTGACCATAATTTCGTTAATCTGGCCGTCAACTTCTTCTTTTGTTGCCTCCTTTCTCTCCCACAAATTGAGTCTGCTCAAACTTGCTTGTAACTCAATTATTAGTGAATGAAATAAAAAATTGTAAAGATCAACAATGCTGTTTTGATCCAAAAGAATTGGCACTGGGGCCATTGTGGCGCTCAAGGAACAAAAGTACTGTGGTAGGAAGGAAGAAAATATTGGTGGAAATAACTTGTTTCCGGCAGTTTGGATCGTGTGGCCTTTGTGTATGATTATCGTGCTAAAAATCAAAGTGATGGTAATTTTCGTTTGTGCGTCAATTGCTTCATGCAATATATATTAGCATTAGGCTAGAGGGGTTTTGTATTTTAATGGAGTGTGTAATTTTCATTGTTTGCTTAGTTTTTACATTTTACTTCATCTCATCTCATTTTCTGAACCGCTTTATCCTCATTAGGGTCGTGGGGGGTGCTGGCGCCTATCCCAGCTGACTCTGGGCCAGAGGCGGGGGACACCCTGAATCGGTGGCCAGCCGACTTTTTGCACCGTTGAATCGTTATATAACATAAACACATTTAAATGAACTTGGATTACGATGCAGACACACTCAAAAAATAAGTTTAATCTAACCTTACACTAAACTTAATTCCAATTTTGTTTTACATTTTTATACCTTCTCCTGACCGGGTTGGCGGTTTGCCCCGCCTCCAACCTCACGTTCACTATCGAAAGGCTGTTTGCTGTTGTATTCCCTTCAAAATAGTCCGAAAATGATGCACACAAATGTCCTCACAATAGGATAACGCACGACCACTTGCCAACGAGAAGTAGTCTTGAATTAGCGATCGCTCCGCCAACAGGAGCTAACAGGGGGAAAAAAACACTGAAAAAAATGCAACACTCCGCCCAGTGTACATTACAAAGAGGTAGTTGCAACCAGAGACATTACAAAGAGTGAGTTGCAACCAGAGATATTACACGAGGAGTTGCGGAGCCAGTGCCCCTGATGTTCTTATGAGCAGCCAACGAGAAAGAAATATATATACTTTGTATTAGCGATCGCTCCGGCATTCGCGCTGAGTGACGGGAAAAAAAATGGGAAAATGCAACGCTCCGCCCAGTGCTCGTAGATATCTGTTACACACGAAAGAGATGCGGCAAAAAAGACAGTGCGCTACAATGATAAACAGCCTCTCATGTTTTGGCCACCTGGCTTTCTCGCATCTCAAATTTTTTCTCGTATCTAGAGATAATTATTTGCTCGAAATTTTACTCGTATCTCGAAATTATCGTATGTAGGGGTGCTCGTACGTCGAGGTACCACTGTATAATAAACTGCTTGAAAACCATTAGCATTGGACTCCTTTTCAGGGACTGTTAGCTATCTGCAAAATTGTAGTCAATTGGCAGCCTTACAGTCACATCACATCACAGCCGATCACAGAAGTTTTTAACAATTGCGTTTGCCGAGAAACCCTATTGGGAACATTTATTGGAAGAAACTCCCATTTAAATGAATCCAAATCAGTTGGGTGCAAAAATAAATGAACTCAACATGCCTAGTTAGACACTAATATTTAACTAACGCACATACACACCTTTGATCACATCCTACTAGCAATAGCTATGGTCAGTAGCTAACTAGTATGATAGGCCAACATAGCAGTGAGCATCAGCATAAACCCAAGCACTCAAACGCATGATCCTGTCAATGCAGGCTCAAGCAGTTGGAAGAAAAACAGTGCAGTTTGCCCACCCGCCAGCCACCCTATTGTTGCCTCTGGCCATTCATATGCCACACAGAGCCATGTGTGCATGAAAGGGAAGTTGCGTAATACTAAGATCAGATGGGAACTGTGTGCCAGGAACAATAACACCCACCTTTTTGCATAGCGTCTCTTTATAGACATTCAAATGTAGAAAGATGACGTGAGAGCGGATTTTTTAACCCCCGATTTCTTTCCTGAATGGATCTCATCCAAAGTGTACATACACAGATTAACACTGGCTGGGTGTTGACGGAAGAGAGTGGAATTTATACTGCTGTTAATATTTAGCTGCTGCTCTTTTTCTAGTTAGCTGCTAGAGAGTGGACTTCCTGCCTTTTCATACCTTTTCGCCTGCTCTGTTCTTCCTGTGTCATCAGGTTTCAGGTTAAAGTCTACTATAAAAGCTCAATGGTGACAGCACAAAAGCGGCGTTGAGTGTTGTATGTCTTTCTGGAAGTACTTTGAACTACTAACAGCAGCTGACTGATTTGCTGCATAGCTTAATGTCCAACCCCGTTGAAAATCCATCAAATGACTCCGACTAATACTGCTGCGGGTCACACTGGAGCCAGGGGTCAATCCCTGCTATCTTGGAACAGAAGGGTCCCTCAACTTGTTGCTACTCACTTACAGTGAGAATATATTGGAGCTCACAACCATTTACACAAATATTCACGCCGCTCCATCTATCCATTGAACGGGAACTGAACCAAAAGCGAAAATCAGATGTCAAGTTTATATTTGGTCCAAAATGCAATAGACTAGACTGGCATATTTTCATAAAAATATCACCTGGAAGTGTTGAATGTCACAAAATCTTTATGATTACATTCTTCCCTTGATTATTGCGGCTTCACTTCTTTGCAATTTTTTTCAGCTATTTATTTATTTATATATATGTATATATTAAGTTCATAAAAATTTGAAAATCTACGCTGAAACTTGTAAGCGGAAGCCATTCTTGCTACTAAGACTGAGAACTGACAAAAAAGGTAGTTATAGTAGGGGTTGATCCTACTTGGCGATTTTTCGATTATTGCGGCCATGTGTGGTCTACATTAACCGCAATATTCGAGGGATTACTGTACAATCTTTAACATGGCTCTAAAGAAATATATTTGTATTATCTAATTATTATTGTTATTTTAAATTAATTAGAGATTGATTATTGGCTGATATTTGGCAATTTGTTACATTGTACATTTCCTTAGTATATCAACCAAATATCCAAATACCCTCTATTAAGAATCGCATCGGTCCTGAAAACAAACATTTTCGTCCATCTTTAGAATAAAGGTTTAATACCACCAATGTATGCTATTTTTCTAACTGATATTGATGAACTGGGGACGGTCTCAAGTGTGGCAAGCTCATTTTCAAGATGTCCTAAGAAATTGATAGATTGATGAACGAAATGCGCCATTCAATAACAATTGTTGTCATCTTTCTCCCTTCTTTCTACTTTCTGCTTTCATTCCGCAGAGGAAGCAGATTACACAACTTTTGGTACCGATTCGCTGACCCGAAAGAAAAACACGGTACTGTCGGCAGTCCTCCTCCGACCCGACGCCAACAGGAAGAAGCCGCCCGTCATCATCAGTCTGCCGAGGGACTTCCGTCCCGTTTCGTCCATCATCGACGTCGACATCCTCCCCGAGACACACAGACGCGTACGGCTGTACAAGCACGGCCAGGAGAAGCCGCTGGGCTTCTACATCCGCGACGGCTCCAGCGTGCGGGTCACCCCGCAGGGCTTGGAGAAAGTCCCCGCCATCTTTATATCCCGCATGGTTCCCGGCGGCCTGGCGGAGAGCACCGGTCTCCTGGCGGTGAACGACGAGGTCCTGGAGGTCAACGGCATCGAGGTGGCCGGAAAGTCTCTGGACCAGGTGACGGATATGATGATAGCCAACAGCTACAACCTCATCATCACCGTCAAGCCGGCCAACCAGCGGAACAACGTCGTCCGCGGGGGCGGCGGCGGGGCGTCCGGCAGCTCGGGCCGCTCCTCGGACAGCGGGGCCAGCTTCTACGGTTACTCTTCGTCGTCCGGCCTCGCCGCCGGCTCCTCCGCGCCTTCGCACATCATCCAGAACTTCCCCCTCGGGGAGCTCGACAGCGACGAGGACGACGAGGACCTGGTCATCGAGGCGGGGGGCGAGACCCTGCCCGTCAGCCGGACGCCGTCCACCTACAGCGTGTCCGCGCTACCTCGCTACGAGCCGCACCTCAACTTGCGCGTGTCCGCCTCGCTGCCGCCCCCGGCGGTCAACGGCGTCGCGATGAACCGCGGGAGCAGCAGCTCGCTGAGCAAGGCCGGCGGGTCCTCGACGTCTTCGCCCGACGGGGGGAGGCGGAGTCTCGAAGAGGATGGGACCGTAATCACACTGTAGACACTACGCTCGAGTACTTCTACACTCGGTACGTTTACACAAAGTTAACAAGAGTCCTTTCTTGTGAGTCTGGCTAAAACATCACATTTGTTCGTCCAAGAAAAGTCACTTCGCCGTAAACGCTGTTGGAACATTTTCCAAATGACTGTTCCCCACTTGAGCTAACTCGCCGAGAAATGATTTGACGCCTTCAAACGACGAAGAAACAACGACACGGTCATTACTTGCAAACTGCATGTAAACGGACGGAGACGCATTTTGAGGAGGAGTCCCGGACCAGCCATTGACGCCAATGACTTTGATGGAGAAGCACAATAACATGTAAATATTGAATCTGGACACAAAGCCTTTTTTTTTGTTTTGTTTGTACGTCCTTGCATTTACACGTGAAATACCACACCCAAAACTCTTGCACCCGCGCGTGTGCGTGAAGCCACAAGACACATAAACTCACTGAAGTCGTCACGACATAGATATACTAACCCTTCCTCTAAATTCAGGTACTGCACCCCGCCCCCCTTCCTAGCTTCCTCAAGCACTTATCCGCCTTTTCTCAAGCCTCCTCTAGAGGGCAGAAGTGAGCATGAGTGCCCTCTGGTGTCTTTATGAATAGATGAGCGTTTCCCCAGCAACACAACCCTGGACACAAACAAGACTTTCTCCCAGCACGACAATCGTCCACGAGACTATTGCAGAAAAGTCACTGACCGAGCTGCGTCCTGCAATAATAATAATGTTTTTAATCTAGGAATAATAAGTCTAGGCACCTCAGCCTCAGATTTTGGTGTGTTTTTAACATGACTTCATTACTGATGTAACGAGGAGCAATAGATTGTTTTTTATCATTTATATCAGATGCTGGCCCTCTTAATAATCTCATTTTATCTGATTATATTCCCATTTCATTACACCTGGACCTAGAAGAAGCCATATTATGCCTTGTGCTTGTCAATTTATGTAGCAGTGTGACACATACTACACAAATAGACAACAATTTATTTTGGAGCAAATGAAGTGAGTTAGGCATTTCAAAGGTTTTAAATGATAGTTGACACATGACATAAATTCCAAGTCCTGTTTAAGGTCATTCTTAACTGTCATGCATTTCTATTTTGGAGGATGTTATATTCATTTTTTTGCCATGAATGGTAAATTGTTATCGTTGATGTACGAACTCAATCTTGTGTTACATTGTGGCCGTTTTTTGTATTTATTCAAACAGTCATCACTGCTATTCTTTGGGTGGCGGCATTGCTGAAGAAGAAAAAAAAAGGCCAAAGGAAAAAAAACTTGTGCAGTTTATCCTTGAAATGATCACCAAATTTAAGAAAGTGTTCAGCTGTCCCTCATTTCATTTTGATCTTTGTTTTGAGCTCATATTTCCTCCTCCTGGACATTCCAGAATCGTTCAAAATGGGTTCACTTTATTTTTAATGTTTTTCCCCCCCATATGTTCCACAAGACCTGGTGCATGCAAAACCAGCATGAATTCCATTCCAGACTGGGGTTTTAAAACATGAAATTCCAATACTAACATTCAAAACCTTATTTTTCTTTGTGAGGTTGTTTTGACCCAAATACAACTAACTATTTTATAGAGGCAAAATAATGTTTATGTCGGCTTGAACAGCATTATACTTTACGTTCCTGATATATTAGGTAACAAATATCACTGTCAATCTGAAAGAAGAATTTTCATCTGGATTTTATTTTTGTTTGTCCTCCCTCCGCATGTTTGACTTTTATTTCTGTCTAGAGTTTTGGGTTCAAATCCCAGCTCAGCTTATGTGTTGCGTTTCCAAGCTCTCACCGTGCTTGTGTAGGGTTGCTCCGAATTCTACCCACATTCCAAAAAAACATGCTTTGGAGCTTGATGGAAGGTTTGAAATCAGTATTTGCCAACCTTTTATTGACCCAGGCTGTATATTTTACATTAATCATCTCATAGGCCTCTCCACGAGTCATGTAAAAAAAAAAAAAAAAAACTGGTTACACAACTAATGTACCTTCTGCCATCTAGTGGTAGAGGATATAATTGTCCTCTGTCGCTGATTATATTTTATATACACTTGCAGCCTCGTTTTTTTGTGCAATGCTATTCTCCATACAATTGATTAATCTAAAGAAATTGTTATTCTTTTTGACTGGAAAGATATTTAATGTTTAATCTGTCATTCCAACGGTAAAAAATATACAACTGAAAATCAATATTAAATTATATTGTCTTTAAGTGCACCACAGGACACTGGGATTGTAACTGCAGACACACTGTTATTTATTCTCTAATCATGTCTGTTTTGAGAATTTTCTTTCTTTATACCGTTTTTATTCTTTTTTTTTTAATAACCTATACGCTCGTGTCTGTGTGTTATCGGTTGATATTTTTGTTGAGAAAATCTCATGGTACATGTATTTGACCACTGGAGAGAATTTTAGTAACCGACTGTTGTTTTGATAAAACAACTGATGGACCGGGGACATTACAATATTTTAGTTTTTTTTTTTTTCATACTGTGAATTCTTGTTTTAAAGCAGAACATTTTTATATTTTTTTTAAATGATTGAGCTATGGCGTTTGCTTGCCAGATGAATGGTATGATATATATAGATTTGTAATGATGATTGTCAGTATTTTCATATCGATGCTTTAAATAATGTACATTCTTATCAAATAGTGAATATGGTTTAAGATTCTACTGGAGCTGTACGAATAAATAGATGTGCGTTTGTAATTGTTGGTTGAGGCGCTGAATGAAAATAATAAAGAATAATGGGCCGCATTTTTGCATTTATTTTCTTTAAAATTGAAGTTTTTTGGCTTTCAATTAATTTGAAAATACGTTTATACGGTCAGTCATTTGTTTTACATTAAGAAGCTCATTTTTGTCATTTTTTTTCCATCAGAGACTAACCTAAAAACATGCTGCGATCGGCTGGCCTGGAGTTGGCTGGGATAGGCTCCAGCACCCCCGTGACCCTAATGAGGATAAAGCGGTTCAGAAAATGAAATAATAAAAACAAATGCATTAGTATTGTAAAGTGGATATACTAATTGAGCGATTATTAAATTCTGAATAAGAGACATGGATTCCAGTGGAAAATTGTATAATTAGATGAGATTATGTAATCATTTGTATTTTTCGTAAATTGGAGGATACGGAGGAATTCTTTTTTCATATCTAATGTGTACTCACAAATTTGTATTCTGTACTCACATAGTATTACTTAACTGTGGGTACAAAATAGTAACAATACAAAACTATGTATTTATATATGTGCCTACATGCATAAAATTAAGACAATAGCTCAAGAAGAATTAAGATGCAAAAAAATAGACAGTTTAAAGAAAACAATACAAGTCCTGACATAATTTAAACAGTACAGAGCACGTAAAGCTCAGATTGTAGAACATCGTTGTTGACGTTATTGCCATGTAGTGTAACATCGTGGAACTTTCACAATAAATGTTGACCAGATGAATTATAATTTAAATTTACTTTGTACACAAATGACCTATACGTTTATAAAAAATATATATATATTTTTTTAAATCCACGAATTCTCTTAAATTCGTTTGTTTGAACACTGACAACGCGGATATGACGTCCATTACTTCCGGTCCAGCCGGGTGGGGGTCACGTGATGTGACAGGTAGCAGATATGGTGGCGGTGGGTTGAGGAGTAGCAAAACGGAAGGCTGCTCTATCCCCCCGACAAAAAAGGTTCATTTGGCTCCCTTGTCACCTGCTTTTCCGCAGGGACCGGGCCAAAATGACGGCCTGAGAAAACCACGGGACGGAGAACCCAACAATGCAACAACAACAACAACAGCAGCTGAAGGCAGAAAACAGTAAAACCAAGACTATGTTTCTGTCTCGGGCGCTGGAGAAGATCCTCACGGATCGGGAAGTGAAGAGGAGTCAACACAACCAGCTGCGCAAAGCCTGTCAAGTGGCGCTGGGTGAGTAAAAACCCCCCAAAGTGCTTCTTTTCGGACGCCTTTTATTCTTCTGTTTCAGTCGATCATCCATTTTTGGAGCCTTCCTCGACCACGTTTAGCTAGCATTAGCAGCCAAGTGGCCCTGCGTGCTGGCGCCTGCAAACGTGCCAAAGTGTCAAATTCGAGTCGTCGTCTTGGGATCGACCGCGACGGTTTTGGTCGGACCTTTAGAACGCCACGCTTGGCTGTCATTGTGGACTTTTATACGGCCGCATCACAGACCAATGACTGTGTCGAACGTAGCACTGTCAGCCATCCAGACAGCCTAGTTAGTCAAATAAAAACAACACGCATTCAGTAAGACCAGGATACGGTGACGTTCGTGCTCCTTAAACAAGAAAAAAACATTCAAATGAAACCTATTTAGACACGTTTCATTAATCCAATGGCACCGAAAGAGTTAATTTCTAATGTTTTTCTTCTTACCAACCATTATTGTATTTTTTTTCTATTTAATTGTATCTATATAATAAGATGACATTAGGAAGAAATCAAATTGACATGAATAACTTGTTTAACTTATTTGTAACTGCCAATATAATACATGTCAAATTCATCTAAACTGTGAGGTTTATCAGTGAATGATCACTGCCATTCTCTCCCAATCAAAATGAATAGAATTTTGAGCACCATCAATGTGAGTTAAATACATGTCCTATAAGTAGTTTACTATTGTCTTGGAATAACACGTAATAGTGAGTCGTAAAACATGTCTACGTATCAAAACCAATCATAAAATAGCAACTTTTCATTTTTCTGGCAGTTGCGGAACCCATCAAACTCTTCCTGTTCGTGCTGTGATAACATAACCGTGGTAACAACGGGCTGATGACCTGATTAACCTCAATGTGTTAAAATGACATTTTCTTGATCACTGACATCTGTGGACAAAAATTAAATGCATGTGCAGGCATATCGTTTATTCATACATATGTAGGCGATATAGAGAATGGGTGCTAACATGGATGGAGCCTAAATGTCACATATGGTCGGTCACCTTTCAGAGTTCTTTGGTTAGGCTATTGTAAGGGCAACCAAGTGCTATGGAGGTATGGGTAATATATTTTTTTGACTTTTGGGTTGCTATCCTCACATTAAACTCTAGTATCTGGAACTAACGTGAATGGCTTTAAAAAGCAAGACTTGGCATGTCGAATGACACTGATCTCAAATAAAGTCAATTGCTAACCACACGTATGACTTTGCAATACATTCCATATCACAATAGCAGGCTATTACCCTCGATTATCACGACTTCACTTATCGCGAATTCACTTCTTAGCATTTTTTCTGCTATTAATTATTTAAAAAATAGATATTAATTTTTTTAAAGTTCATAAAAAGGTCAAAATCCACGCTGTAACTTGTAAGCAGAAGCCACTCCCCTGTCTTCCGTTTGCTACTAGGACTCAGCACTAAAGAAAAAAAAAAGAAGGTAGTTATTATAGGGGTGATTCTACTTCGCGATTTTTTTAATTATTAGATTAAATTAGATAACTTTATTCATCCCGTATTCGGGAAATTTCATTGTCACAGTAGCAAGAGGGTGAGATTACAGACACGGGAAATGACATTTTAGACATAAAAAAAAAAATAGAAAATAATAATAATTTAAAAAAAACATAAATAAATAAATAAATCAATTATTGCGGCCATGTCTGGTCTACATTAACCGCGATATTCGAGGGATTACTTAATATTTCCGCAAACACATAACTTACCTTGTGTTGACAATGCATTATCTTAGTAGAAATTATACTGTAGCTTCCTATTTAAAGCTTCCTATCCAAAAAGCCAAATGTGAAAAAAGTTGCCAATGCCTTTTATTTCTATTTTTTACGGTTCACTGCACATAAAGTGTAGGTGTCCCATCTTGAAAATTGACGTTTAAGTGGAGCTTTGCAGAAAAGAAGCATCAATAAGTTTGAAGCCTGCATTGGCTTTGGGATTTAGTGAGCTACTAATCAACCCTGTTTGTAACCATATATGGCTGATTCATTTCAATTGAAGTTGAATATGTTGGTTATCAAGGTTTTCAATGTTGGGATCTTAATCCTAAAACTGTGACTATGAAGTCGTCAGTCTTGTCTAATTTTGTATTTATTTTCTTAGATGAAATCAAGGCGGAGCTTGAGAAACAAAAGTAAGTCCACTCAAGCATTCACGTAGATGTTAGGCTTGAAGCAAAGACCCACGCATATTCAGTCGCTTTTTTATGAAGAGAATGTCTATTTATCATAATTTGTATTAAATGCTAATTAAATGCTGTTTTTATACAGCGGACTGACATTGTTTACAAGCTCATTATCATAGCCAATTTCTGAGGAAAAAATACTCGCACTTTAACAATTCAAGTTACTTTATTGATAATATTACTGATTTGATGCAGTCTGATGTAAAAAAAAAAATATATATATATATATATATATATATATATATATTTTTGTATGTGACTTCACAACAATTCGTAGCAGTTACACCAATAGAACAGGGAAAATAACTCTGTGGCATTGGATTTTTATATACTATTTAACGTTTATTTTCTTGCCCTCACCAGGGATGGTACAGTGGTTCCACCCAGAGCCAACTACATCGAGGCTGACCAATACGTGCTGCCTTTTGAATTGGCATGCCAATCCAAGTCCCCCCGCATAGTTAGCACCTCTTTGGACTGCTTGCAGGTTTAAAATACACACACGCATGCACATGTGCCATTCATATACACTATTGACAAATAGTTTTAGATATTTTCCTCCCAGGTGAAATTTCATGTCAAAAGTTTCGATCAAGTTAAGTTGTTTTAAGTTTTAGGTTCAATTTGAAATGTCAGACAAATGCTAAAAATGCCTAATAATTTGTGAGCAGTGTTCTTTTTATGACTGAGGAGCTTATGTGACATTTTAACCTACCGTATTTTCACGACTATACGGCGCATCGTATTTTTAGCCGCAGTGTCAGTAACGAGTGCTATTTCTGTATTTTACACACACAAAGGACGCACCGTTTTTATAGACGCATCCAGGCATGTCAAAACATACACCAGCTTAAACATACATGCTACACCCACACACTAAAAACACGTTTTTAAAAGGGCAACGGAAGCAAAACTGAGTTCGGTTGTACTTTATTTAGCCATTTTACAATGTACTCCCATCATCATCACCCACAAATCCATCAAAGTCCTCATTTTCAACAATTGTCCAAATGAGTCATCGAAAACGCTCAGTTTTATATGTTCGTACAGGCGGCCACAATCCATTCGCAAATAGTAGCTAGCTAGTAGCTAGCGTAACTATTCCAACGCTGCCTTCCATGCTTCGTAAAGCTGTGTTGATGCCGATCGCCAGGCCACAATCCATTGGGTGTATTGACAAAAGAACTATATATCCCAGCAGTCACTGCGCAGTACTTTTTCTACGGGGAAAATAGTAGAGTCGGGGGCTGCTTGCCGTACTTGTGAGAGCTGTAGAGGATGGTGTACCCTATCGACTGATTTATTTTATTTTATCGTGATAACAATTTTAGTATTGGTCCATATATAAAGCGCACTGGATTATAAGGTGCCCTGTCTATTTTGGAGAAAATTTAAGACTTTTATGTGCACCTTATAGTCGTGAAAATACGGTACATTTTTAATATTGATGCTTAAAAATATGCTTTTGTGTCTTTATTACAGAAATTAATAGCGTACGGCCACATCACAGGCAACGCTCCAGACAGCAGAAGCCCAGGCAAGAGGCTGATTGACCGCTTGGTGGAAACCATCTGCAACTGCTTCCAGGGCCCGCAAACGGACGAGGGAGTCCAGCTACAGATCATCAAGGTATTTTCAAATCAGTCAAATCAGTCATTACAGAGCACTCGAATCAAATTCCATTTGGTGCGGCTCATTATAATTTTCCATCGTCGTTTTATTTATTTTTCCTTCTTACAATGCGCATCCACCTGTACAGGCTCAATTTGAATAGTTGCAGGCATGAAAATAGGAAATTGCCCCCAAATATGGGTCTGACTGTTTCGTTTGCTACATAGCAATGAAGTTATGTTTTGAAATGTTAACATTTTGTGTTTTGGGGAATACATTTAGTCAATGATTAAGCATTGTGTTCCTTTAGTAGACTGTTGGTTAAAACATGCTAGAAGCCTTGAGTCTTTTTTTTTAGTTTTAGGAATAAGAGGCCCCTCCCCACATCTCCAGTTGAATAAATAAACGCCCTAGGCCACTGTTTGCAGAAAAACGATCCTGCTTTCGCGTCTTTCGTGCTTTACGGTCCACATGCCGCCACAGCTTGCTGAAGTTGTGTTTGGGCTACTGTGTACACACTATCAGGTTAGACAGGACAAAGTATCTCTTGAGATGAACATTGCTAAATAATAAATTATTGTTATATTCTTGTTCTTCAATGTTAGCACAGTCTAAAGTGTTCAAGCAAAGGCCCAAGCAGCAAAAACTAGTCATTTTTGTATGTGTATATATCTAGTCTATATACTCTTTTCATGTATAAAAAAAGTCAATCTGGCCTTAGTGCTAATGCAGCCAATGCATCGTCTTGACGGGACCTCGTCTGTGAACTTTGTACTTCACTTATTCTATTGACTTAAACCTCTACGCAGGCACTTTTGACAGCCGTGACCTCGCCGCACATTGAAATCCACGAAGGCACAATCCTCCTCACTGTCAGGACCTGCTACAACATCTACCTGGCCAGCCGCAACCTCATCAACCAGACTACCGCCAAGGCCACGCTGACTCAGATGCTCAATGTCATCTTCACACGCATGGAGAACCAAGCGGTTGGTTTTAGCTTTATTATCTACATTGACCAGATTCATTGTCAAGCCCCAATCGGAATGAATACAATTACCTAGACTTGTCTGTGTTTGAATTACTACAGAATATTGTTTTCCGTTTTGTCTCCAGGCTTTGGAGGCCGAGGAGGAAGAGAAGGACCGTCTACGTCTGCCGCAGAACCACCCCTCTCCAGTCCCTTGTACTCGGGGATCCGGCTCCCCTCAGCTTGACCGTACGCCCACCCCTGACCTCCAGAGTTCCCCATCACCAGCAGCCAGTACTCCAGATCTAAACGCCATCAATTCGACACCACCACCTCCGCCTGAACTGGACCTAGACACACCAACAATCAACGGAGACTCGGAAAGCAGAAATGTACCACAGAACGGAACAGAAGAGGTCACACTTTCTAGAGGTTTGTGACGCCGGATTTCAGAAACATTGCATAGTTTGAGGTTCATCTCAGGGTTTAGAATCGTATCCTTTTCTTCGTGTAGATTCTGTTTTTGAAGATGAAAACAGTGAAGCTCCTCGAGGAGATGTCCAGGTGGCTGAAGAGGTCAGTACAGATCCAGAAACAGTGACTGAAGGAGAGGAAGAAGGAGAACAACCACCTCGCACTGGTCAGAACTTATTTTACTTCCACTGTTATAATAAGGCATTAATTGACATCTGAAAGAATACTTGCCTCATTCATTACCTTGTTGGGTGCCATTAACAGGGCTAAATGTCCAATCCCTGTTCTCTGCCAGTCAAAATGGACTGGACATGTATTGCTGTCAATGGCAACTAAAATTAAAATACATAAGGGTACTAAGGCCAAAATGTTCAAAAATATTGTTGGTAGGAGACAATATTAAAATCTGGTTTCCAACTGTCACCTGAATGAACTAAAATGTGTGTTCCATTATGAATCATTATTGCATTGTTTAGATGAACAAATATATCTAATTTATTGTTAATACAAGAAAATAAATCCAATTCAAAACACAACAAATATTCTGGTTATGGCCCCAACAGTACTCCAAAGTAGATTTTTATTATTGATTTTTTCCCTCTGGTATTTAATTAAGTGTCTTATTAATGGTTAATAGTTGTGTTCCTCGTGTTTCTCATCTTTGCTCTGTACGTCCCCTCCCATTAGACGAGCCTCCCACCCAGCACGCGTCTGAGCAAACACGAGCTGCTCTCCCCAAAGAGGCTCTACAGACGAACGGCATCATCGAAGACCGTTCTTCCGTCTCTTCAGCGGATTTGTTGGTAAGCAAAAACGTCTTTCCACCGTAATCATCAACATGATTAAATCCATCACTGTCGACAGTGTCGCTCACAACAGATTCTTTTTGGCAATATTCAATTGTGCTGAAATACAGCTGTTTTCTTAATGTGGCTCAGGATGCAGAGACCCTTCAAGGACCCCACAGCACCTCCCGGTTCTCTCATATTCTACAGAAAGATGCCTTCCTGGTTTTCCGCTCATTGTGCAAACTTTCCATGAAACCCCTTGCAGAAGGACCCCCGGATCCAAAGTACGTAAGAGATCGGCCAACTGACACGACCACCCCGTAGTCGTCTGAGTTCCATTGTTCAAAAGCACAGTGCCTTTTTAATCTTGACACCACTAAACTCGATAGGGACACTGTGGTGCTAAGAGGCACGCTTTATCATTAAATTGCAATGTGGCACTTTGTAGCACCGCTTCTTTTAATTGATGCCATGTTTCCCCACCTAATAAAATGATTTCTATTCATTTGACGTAAATACAAAAGTACTCCATCCCCACCGTTTGTTAACCCAGCTCGGATGCGTTTAAAAGGTTTTTGCACTTCCACATGGTAGGAGAGAAAAGGGTTTCTAATCTCATGGGTCGGTTGTCACGTTTGTTATAGTTCAACCACCAGAGGGCAGCTTTGCACAATATTTGTAATTAACTGACCATAATTTTGCCCCGAAAAAATCCATTGGGTTTACAGTAAAGTCACTCATCACTTTGAGATAAGAGGCATTTACTTTTTTTAATGCCCAATTTTATTGCATTTTACACAATAGGTTTATAGTAACAAAAGTGTTCCCATTACAAAGTATATGGACAGAGCTACACATAGCACTTTTGACGTGGTACTTAAGGGAAATAATATTTTTGCTAGCATGCTGATAAATAATTCCACTTAAAACATGCCTGGTTCTATTGCTTCAGTACAAAATAAAGATATTAAACCTTGGCGAAGAGATAAAGCTCCAATAGTAAATTACATTATTCTGTGTGTTTCCCAATCTTTTGCAGGTCTCATGAGTTGCGGTCCAAGATCGTGTCCCTGCAGTTGCTGCTGTCCGTGCTGCAGGGTGCAGGGCCGGTGTTCCGCACCCACGAGATGTTCGTCAATGCCATTAAGCAGTATCTGTGTGTGGCGCTGTCAAAAAATGGCGTCTCCTCAGTGCCCGAGGTGTTTGAACTCTCGCTGGCCATCTTCCTCACGCTGCTCTCCCATTTCAAGGTCCACCTGAAGATGCAAATTGAGGTAGGTGGCTGAATCGGTAGGCGGGGCTTTGTGAACTTGTTATGACATATTTTCCCAAATCCCTTGTGGTTTAGGTGTTTTTTCGGGAGATTTTTCTCACCATCTTGGAGACGTCGACAAGCTCCTTTGAGCACAAGTGGATGGTCATCCAGACGTTAACACGCATTTGTGCAGGTGTGCTTCAAAATAGGA